>NC_133470.1:77334072-78544712 GCF_048565385.1 Saimiri boliviensis | reverse complement strand
CAATGATTACGTTTTTAATGAACCAAATATTTCTTAGAATGAATTTTAAAGTTTTTGATTATTAACTATTCTCTTAGTTGCTTTTTCCATTATTTACAATTAATTATATCACATATTGTGCCTCATCAGCTTTAGAATATTTAACATGTTTCAAACACATTATTATATTTTTCTGTTTCTGCTGAAAAATATACTTTACTTGTATAATAAGAACAGTTAAGGTTACGGGCTTTGTGGTCAGATTGTTTTAGTTTGAATCTTAACTCTAATACTTTGCCAGTGGTGTGGCCTTGGGCAGGTGATTTCATCTTTCTGATATTTCCAGAAATCATTTTCCACAAATATAAGGTAGCTAATGGTAATACGTGTCACATATGTTGTTAAAAAGATTAAATGAGTTAAACAGATGAAATATTTTTTAAAATCTAATGAAACTGAAAATAAAAAACCCATACAAAGCATCCACAAAACAAAAAATTGATTCTTTTAGAGGGTCAATAAGACCAATTGACTGCTAACTAGAAAAACAGAGGAAAAAAAGAGAGAAAATCCAAACAAGCACAATTAGAAATGACAAAGATGACATTACAACTGATCCCACAGAAAATCTCCAGAGAATATTATGAACACCTCTATGTTCACAAACTAGAAAAACTAGAGGAAATTAATAAATTCCGAGAAACACACAATTTCCCAGGATTGATTCAGGAAGAAATTGTGACATTGCACAGACCAATAACAAGTTCTGAAATTGAGTAAGTAATAAAAACTTACTAAAAATAAATAAAACCCAGATCAAAATGACTCACAGCCAAAGTCTAGCAGATGTACAAAGAAGAGCTAGTAGCAATCTTACTGCAACTATTGAAAAAAATTGAGGAGAAGAGATTTTGCTCTTATTCATTCTATTAAACCATTATCAACCTGGTATAAATATCTGGCAAAGACACAAGGAAAAAGGAAAACTGTAGGCCAATATCCCTGATGAATGTGGAGGCAAAAATCCTCAACTAAATACTTGCAAACTGAATCCAGCAGCACAACAAAAAATTAATTCACCACAATTAAATAGACTATTCCTAGGATGCAAGGTTGATTCAACGTATGCAAATAAATAAATGTGATTCACCACATGAATAGAATTAAAATTTTAAGAAGCATAATTGTCTTGATTGGTGCAGAAAAATGCTAACATTCTTTCATGATAAAAACCCCCAACAAATTAGTCATTGAAGGAACATATTTCAAAATAGGAAGTGCCATCTATGATAAATCCATAACTATTATTACACTGAATAGGCAAGAGCTGGAAGCATTCTCCTTGAGAAGCAGAATAAGACAAGTATGCCAACCCTCACCACTCCTATTCAACGTATTACTGGAAGTCCTACCCAGAGCAATTAGGCAAGAGAAAGAAATAAAAGGCATCCAAATAGGAAAAGAGAAGGTAATGTTATTTCTTTTCACTGAGGATATGATTGTATATATATATATATATATATATATATATATATATATATATATGTATGTATATATATGTGTATATATATGTATATATATGTATATATATATATATATATGTATATGTATATATATATATATATGGACTCTTATAAAAGGACCCTAGACCTGATGAATAACTTCATTAAAATTTCAGGATACAAAAGTAAACATGCAAAAATCAGTAGCATTTCTACACACTAATAATCTTCAACCTGAAATCCAAATCAAAAATGCAATTTCACTTAAAATAGACACACAAAAATCCTTGGAATTCATCTAATCAAGAAAGTGAACGAGCTCTACAAGGAGAACTACCAAACACTTCCAAATGAAATCATACATGGCAAAAACCACAGGAAAAGAATTCCACGCTCATGGATTGAAAGAATCACTATAATTTAAGTGACCATATGGCCTGAAGCATTCTACAGATTAAATATAATTCCTATCAAATCACCAATCCCATTTTTCTCATCAATAGGGAAAGGAAACTATTTTAAAATTCATAAGGAAACAAACAAGACACCTAATAAACAAAGCAATCCTAAGAAAATGAAAGCTAGAGACATCACATTACTTAACTTGAAAACTATACTGCAAGGTTACAGTAACCAAAACAGCATGATATTTGTACAAAAATAGACATATAAACCAAGGGAACAATATAGAAAGCTCATATATACAGCCACACACCTACAACCAACTGATCTTTTATAAAGCTGCCAAACATAAGCAATGGGTAAAGGAACCCGTGTTCAATAAATGGTGCTGGGAAAACTGGTTAACCATGTGCAAAATAATGAAACTGGAACCCTTCCCATCTCCATATAAAAGAGTTAACTCAAGGTGAATTAAAACTTTAAGTTCTCAAACTATAACGTTCTAAAAAGAAAACCTAGGAAATACCCTTTTGGACACAGACTTTGACAAATCATTTTTGACTAAGTCCTCAAAAGCAATTGTAACAACAACTTGATAAATGGGACCAAATAAAACTAAAGAGCTTCTGCACAGCAAAAGATACTATCAATAGAGTAACAAAGAGTATTCAGAATGAAAGAAAATATTCTCGAACTATGCATCTAGCAAAGGACTCGTATCCAGAATCTATAAGGAACTTAAATATATTCACAAGAAAAACAACCCTGTATTAAAATTGCAGCACTGTTTACAATAGCAAAGACTTGTAATCAACCCAAATGCCCATCAGTGATAGACTGGATAAAGAAAATATGGCACATATACACAATGGAATACTATGCATCCATAAAAAAGAATGAGTTCATGTCCTTTGCAGGGACATGGATGAAGCTGGAAATCATCATTCCCAGCAAACTGACATAAGAACAGAAAACGAAACACTGTGTGTTCTCACTTATAATCGAGTGTTGAACAATAAGAACACATGGTCACAGGGAGAAGAACATCACACACTGGTGTCTTTTGGGGGTTGCGGGGCTAAGGGAGGGATAGTAAGGGGTAGGGAGATTGGGGAGGGACAACATTAGGAGAAATACCTGATGTAGGTGACGGGGGGGTATAGGCAGCAAACCAACATGGCATATGTATATCTATGTAACAATCCTGCACAATCTGCACATGCACCCCAGAACTTAAAATAAAAATAAAAGAATAAAAATAAAAATCTGGCAAAAACCAGAAACAGGCACTTCTCAAAAGAAGACATACAAGCATCCAATAAACATATGAAGAAATGCTTAATATCACTAATAGAGAGATCCAAATCAAAACCACAGTGAAATATCATCTCAGTCTGATCAAAACAGTTATCATTTAAAAGTCAAAATATAATATGTTAGTGAGGCTGCAAAGAAAAGGGGATGCTTATATACTGTAAGAATGTACGTCAGGGCAGCCACTGTGGAAAAGCAGTTTGGCGATTTCTCAAAGAACTAAAAATAGAACTACCATTTTACTGGGAAATCCCAAAAGTGAGCGCATACTCAACGGAAAATAAATCATTCTGCCAGTAAGATACATGCACTCTTAGGTTCATTGCAGCACTACTCACAATAGCAAAGACGTGGAATCAACCCAGGTGTCTATCAACAGTGGAGTGGATAAATAAAATGTGATACATATTACGGAATACTACACAGCCATAATCAAGATTGAAATCATATCCCTGTAGCAGCATGGATGTAGCTGGAGTCCATTTTCCTAAGCAAATTAACATAGAAACCAAAAAGCAAATATTGCATGTTCTCACTTATTGGTGGCAGTTAAGCATTAGTTGCACATGGACAGAAAGATGGGAACATGAAACACTAGGGACTCCAAAAGGAATTGGGGGCAAGGAGGGGCTGAAAAGCTCCTATTGGGTACTACCTTCACTCTCTGCATGATGGGATCAATAGAAGCACAAACCTCAGGATCACAAGATATACCCTTGTAACGTACCTGCATATGTACCCCCTAAATCTAAACTAAAACCTGAAATTAAACAAACAACAAGTTTTCTAAGAATGTCGTATTATTTGGAGAAGACTTCATTTCAAAGTGCCCTCAGGGATGAGAAAAAATATAAAATGCTCTTTAATGCATTATGAACAAATGGGGATGCATTATACAATGTGGTATTCTGGCAGGCCTGGATCAAAAAGAGATAAATCAATACTTCATGTATATATATAACTTTTTCCTTCCAAGAAGCTCAAAGCCTTGTTTTCTTCTTCATCGGAACAAAGTTAAAACAACTCAACAATTCTGACTGAAAACTTCATTTTCTTTTAATAAGCTTGTATAAATATCAGATAATCTTTCCTTCAAAGCCCTAGCAATCAGTTCTGTACATTTAACTGCAGTTCCATGTACAGAATGTCCAGGATGTTAATTAGTTTTAAGATTTTGAATGTGTAACAATGTATCTGCATGCAGACGGGAGAAAAGACACTTTGAATGCTCCCTTCCTTCCTCGCTGCTGTGCATGTGTCCTGTATGTTAGATTTTTGAAAAATGTAAGGAACAGTAACACTCTACTTATCTTCCTATCAGACTTCTAGCAGAAGCAGTAACCCAGGGCATAAATAAAAGCCAGAATTAAATGAATCAATTGAAAATAGAAAGTGGTGAAGAAACGGGCTGTTTTAGTGTTTGGCTTTATATTCTTAGAGGAACAGAACTGAATAGAAAATTAAAGTTACCCTGGTTACTTAGTTTGGCTACTTGTTTTCCTCTGAAAACATACCTACCCTACCTTAGAGTACATAGCTGTTTTAGTGGATGCTTTCCAAAACGGACACATGTATAGCTATGAAAATTGGTAGTTAACAGCATAGAAGGGAGAGGAAGGAAACTAAGTTTTAAAAAGAACATCAAACTGATGTCATTAGTTTACCATGATTCATTCAATCCTTAAATGCACATACACGGAAAGGATATTTTATGCACATGGAATGCATGCATAAATATGTGGATAATTGAGAGCATGGCTTGTATGGAGAATAGCAAGGCGCTAGGTGTGGCGAAGGGAAGGGCACGTGAGGACAGGAAACTACATGAGAATGAGGATAGTCATAGGTTGAAGCCAGAGCATGGCCTTCAAAGCTGGTAGGTTGAATTGTATTTTGGGATAAGAAGAAGCCTCCTGAACTTTTTGAGATTGATATAATCAGAATGATGTTTTACAAACTTCACTCTGAAAAAAATGCAAGATGTGATGGGTGTCTTCTATTTTTACTTGCGTAACATGGTATATTCATATATATGTATGTGTATACCATAATACAATATTTACATATATGACTATATGTTATCTGTAGATAAGCACACACAAACTGGTAATAGTGGATGACTCCGGGGAAGGAAAATGAAGATCTAGGGAACAAGTTTTGTTTTTTGGGTGAAAAGTTACTTTTTACTGTTCACCTTTGTAATGCTTGAGTTGATTTTGACCGTATGCGTTAGCCCTGGTTCTGTGTACGCAGAGCCCAAGGACAGATTAATATGCTGACACTTTATTTTGGAGGGTTTAAGTCCAGGGATTTGAGGGTAAAGAGTAAAAGGGAACAAAGGCAAGGCAATGTAAGAAGCAGTGTGAGGCAGTGAATTTCTGAGCTGGCTTCGGCTTCACCACTTGTGAGGAGGCACAGCAGGTTGCTCTCAGCAGGCTTTTTTTGGGGGGGTAAGGGGGGGCACTGCTGTTGCTGGATTTCTCTGGAAATCTTAAAAAGGCAACTTGCTTCTCTGAGTAGTCCTCAGAAGGGAAGGGGAGGGAAAGAAAGAGTTATTCTTTCTTACCCTTTATTTTTCAAGTTCACCTCATGCAGAAATAACACCCCATAGTTCCAGATTACATCATCCTGTCACTCAGAGGCCACCCAGGAAGCCAGATCATGCAGCAGAGTGTCATATTTCATTCATATTCATTAATGGAAGAATGGATTACTGCAATTGGACGTGGAATGAGGGATGTGATAGGTACACTAGAGCTTTAACTTGGCTTGTGGCTAGCTCAGTGTGGTCAAAAGCACGGGTGGCTGTGCAGGCTAGGAGTTGGGTGAACACAATTGGAAAGAAAGCTGTTGATGCAATTTGAGAAGGCACACACGTTTATGTCCAAAATGCTTTGTAAAAGTATCATAAAAATGCTATAAAAAACTCAGAATGCTTCTAGTAGCAGTAGAAAAGATGATTTGAAAAGGAGAAGAATAATGGCTGAGTCTGGTTAGGAGGCAGTGTTGTGGTTATTACAGTGAGAGCGGATTAACTTAACCAGTAGAAGGAGAGAAGTAAACCACATTCAGAAAGTAGTATCAATAGGATGAGATTACTGGTAGGAATGTAAGTCTTCTACATTGGAGTATAGATAGAGAAAACTGGAGGAAGCATGACTGGACTTGGTTTGAGAGGGAAGATAAAGAATTCATCTTTGCCCATGTTGAATTGGAGGTAACAGAAGATAGAGATGTTCTGATACAGATGCCCTGTTTATATATATATATATATAAATATATGGCTGGGGTTCAAAAATAAGATAAAGGCTGAATAGTTGTCTTCGGTCATAAGAATATGGTAGATAAATTTGAGTTGTTTAAATCTGAGGAAATGCAAAAATCGTCAAATGGTATTTTCATTATGCTGTTTAAAAGGTAGAGATATATGTACATTTTAGAAATGGATCCGTCAAAATGATTTGAGTCTTAATGCTTAATAAGTGTGTCAGTTTCATTAATCAGAACTACAGAAGCCACACCACTAGTAGTCAACATATATTCAATCCCTGCCATGTAGAGATCACCATCTTACATGCTCTGAGGCAATGATAAAGGAAATGGTAGGCAATACATCGTGCACAGATTCTGACAAATATATGGAAAACCTGAAACATGGAATATTAACCACTCCATAAAAGCTGCTAAAGATGCAATTAATCAAACCTATATATCCCCAAGCAGCAAAAACGTATATGTATAGTAACTACAAATTTGCCACATATTAAAAACAGAAGTTTTTTACTAATCTGAACAGTTGTTGTGCAAGTTTTTTGCTATGTTTAACATATAACAGTAGTTTCGCCTATAGTGATAGTATTTTGATTGATCATAAGTTCTCTTTCCTCAGGTCTAGAAGGTCCAAGCAGAAACCTTTATAAAAACCAATATTTTCAGGCCAAATATACAGTGATGGGAATATCTGGCCTAAAGATAGTGAATCTTGTCTGTATAGGTAATAAACCTGGGTAATTCAAGACTAAATGATTAGAGCTGACTTTTTCCCTCTGAATTAAAATGATCATCATTAATTGAATAATTACTGTGTGGGGGACTCTTTGTCCCATTCTTTAAAGGTTTATCTCATTTCAAACTTACAAATGACTACAAGATAAAAATTATTATACCCATTTTACAATGAGGAATCTGAGACTCAGAAAGGTTAATAATTTTCCCAAGGATGTGAAGCCAAAAGTGGTAGTCATGATGAAAACTGTGGGAGCCAATATGAGCACCCAGCAATATGTTCAGTTCTCTTTTCCTTCCAGGTACATGAAGAATTACACTTTCACACCTCCTTGAGGCTAGAAGAGCCCATAGGCTAGTTTCACCTAATGTAAAAAGATCAAAAGTGACATATCACTTTCAGGACAAAGCATGGAAATGTTCATACTCAACTTCCCAGCCCTGTCTTCCGCTGTTGCAATGGATTCTGGAATTTGTATTGAGCTGAAAGCATTTTGACTTGATAGAGCTTTCATAAGCCTGAGTGATGATTATGTAGAACAGACAGAGTTCCTCAACTTTTGGTTTCCCAGCGTATCTGTGGTTAACCTACAGTGGATAAGTAACAGTAGTAAGAAATAAGCCTTTGCCATTTTATTTAAGCCACTGAGATTTTTGAAGTTTGCAGTTATCACGTAGCAACTTAGTCTATTTGAATTGACAGAGAACCTACACATTTTTGCTCTATATTCTGTATTATTTCTACCACCTTTCTGAATTTGCTTTCGTATAGCCAATATGCACAATAATTGTTCCTCCTTTTCCATTTTTTGACATAAACACTGGCTTCTTATTACTTTCATTTCTTAAGTAAAATTATGAGAGGCAGGGAAGTCTGGCTGGATTTCTTCAACTAAGCTGGAGGAAATCACAGTGCCATGAAGGAAATCACCTTTCATATACAGAATCTATTGCAAATGCATGAACACAAAATCATTTTATTTTTTGTATTTGCACAAATTTATGGGAGTACATGAAAAATTTTATTACATATATGTAACACATAGTGATTCAGGCAGGGTATTTGGTGTGTTTATCACCTGAATACAGTACATTTTTGTTTAATATAGTCACCCTACTCTGCTATCAAACACTAAACCTACTCAGTTTTTATTCAATTGTACCCATTAACCAACTTCTCTTCATCCTCCCAACTCTGCAGCTTACCCTTCCCAGTGTTTATCTGTCCGTCTTTCCACTCTTGACCTCCATGTGGTAAAATACTTTAGCTCCCACATATATGTGAGCACCTGTGATATTTGCCTTTTGGTGCCTATATTATTTCACTTATGATAACGACCTCCAGTTTGATCTATACTGCTAAAAATGACATAATTTCATTCTTCTTAATGACTAAACCAGATTCCATTACGTATACATACCACATTTTTTTTCATCTACCCTTTGATAGATACTTAGGTCAATTCCATATATCTGCTATTGTGAAGAGTACTGCAATAAACATGTAACTGCAGGTGTGCCTTTGATATATTAATTTCTATAACTTTGGGCAGAGGCCCAGCAGTGAGATCACTAGACCAAATGGTAATCCTGTTTTTAGTATTTTGGGAAATCTCCATACTTCTGTCCATAATGGTTTTACTAGTTTACATTTCCATGAACAGTGTAAAAGAGTGCCCTTTTTCCTGCATCCTGGACAACATTATTTCCTTTTTGTCTTTTTAACAATAGCCATTCTGACATGAGTAAGGTTCTATCGCATTGTAGTTTTAATTTGAATTTATCTGATGATTAGTGATGTTGAGCTTTCTTTTATATATTTTCGGCCACTTTTTGTTGCTGATTCAATCTTGCTACTCATTATTAGTCTGTTTAGGTTTTCTACTTCCTGATTCAACCTTGGAAGGTTATTCATTTCTGGGAACTTATCAATTTCCTTTATGTTTTCCAGTTTGTTAGTGTATAGTTGTTCATACTAGCCTTTGAAGATACTTTAAATTTCTGTGGTATTAGTTGTAATGTCTACTTTTGCGTTTCTGATTTGTTTATTTGGGTCTTCTCCCTTCTTTATTTGGTTAGTCTAGATAGAGGTTTATCAACTTGGTTTATCTTTTCAAAGAACCAACTTTTTATTTCACTAGTCCTTTGTATTTTTTTTTTAGTCACTATTCATTTATTTCTGTTCTGATCATTATTACTTCTTTTCTTCTGCTAATTTGGGGTCTGGTTTGTTCTAGATTTTCTAGTTTTTTGGGACGTATTCTGAGAGTGTTAATTGGTAATTTTTAAACTTATTTTATTTATACATATATTGCTATAAACTTCTCTCTTAGCATTGCTTTGCTGTCTCCCATGGTGGTCAATTCTTGAGCCTCCAAGTGGTTTGCTTGGATGCTGGTAACGACAGCACTGAGCCAGGTATGTGTGCAAGTTTTCAGGCCCCTGGGAAGCTGGTGTGATATGGGTGATGGCAGTAGCAGTGGTGAAGCGATCCACTGGAACCCAAGCGGGCTGTGCTAGTTGATTGGGTCAGTCCTCTGGCCTCCTTCTGGTACATGTGGGTGTGTGATAGCTGTGGTGGTATCAGCAGGTTTCATTGGCCCAACATCAGATTCCAGGAATGTTTAGGTGCCAGTGGTGTAAACTAGACTGGGCGGTTTCCAGGGCCCTGAATGGCAGGCTTGAGTACTGGGGGAAGGGGATCAAACTAGCAGACCTGTCCTCAGTTTTCCTGGTAGCGTGTTTAGGCTCTGGCTATAATAGGCATGGGCAGAGTGGCCCCAGCCTTCTGGTGGAATGCTCACGTTTGGGTAGTATCAGCTGCCTTGTGGGCCTGCTACCAGGGAATGTGGAGCCCCTTTCAGTTAGAGCAATATAGGCAGGTAGCTAGGGGGCCTGCACTTTGCTCATATCTTTGTCCCGCAGCAGCAGCAGCAGTGTGACTTGTCCTTGAAACACATGAAAGGATCCAGGCTTCCCTCTCCCTCCTTGACCTGTCTGAGGCTGCATCAGCCTCAGCCCCAGGCAAGACACAGACACTTGGAGGCTAGGCTCTCAGAATAGTGCTGACTGTGGGCTTGCAACCAACTGCAACAGTGGTGGGATTTGGTCTCAAAGCAGGTGAAAGTGTCCACTTCTACTCTCCCTCCTTGGCCTGGTGGTGGCAGTGGCAGCACGGCAAGGCAGTACACAGTCCATTAGAGGCTTGGCTTTCAGAATGATGCCAACCTGCAACTGTTCAGGGCTTGGATGACTGTGAGATACTGTGTGAGTTCCCTGTTTGCAGCAATGCCTCAGTGCAGTTTCTAGACAGCGCCCTATGTTAGTTTCAAGGTCTGGGTGGGTTAAGGAGTTCTCCCATAACTAAAATTGTAAAAGTGGCAGCAGTTTGAAATCCTGGAGGTTTCTCTTTTACCATTTCGCCACATCTGGGAGCTTCTCCTGACTCCCAGCCTATCCCGGCCCAGCAGATTGCCTCACTTGCCTCTCCTTACTTGCTTTCAAGGCTTCTCTTCACTGTGGAATCCCAGTGTTCTCTCTTAGACGATCTATTAAAAATGTTAACATCTACTTAAAATTTGGGTTCCTCTCCATAGAGGAGGTGTGTGCTAGCTGCATCTAGTCACCCTCTTTCTGCTGTTTTCTAGAAAATCATATTATATTACGTACTCGATCTGAGAGCTGCCAGGAGAGAGAAGCACGTATTTGTCTGGGAATCCAAATTCCTACTCAATCTGCAGGGTTCATGGCACTCATAGGGTACACATATTTTGCCACATCCCTAGGGCCTGGATGTGTCAGTATGCAGCTTACAATGGAAGGTGGTCTTCAGCTAATTGACAACTCACTAGTAAGATCTGATATCAAAGTAGTCACAGTCTACATGAAGACTTATGTTTTCCTTAAAGTAGAATATAATATTTTCATATTCAGCCAAAGCACATGCTATTCTCTCATAGCTTGGATGTACCTTAAAGGACACGTTAAAACATGAAATTAAAGTATCTTTGTACTCCTGGAATTGGTTTAGGATCAACATTTAAAATTAAACTTTATGTCAACAGTCCAGGATTACAGGAGAAAAATGACTTCATTCTAGTTCATCTGGATCTGACTCTAATAAATAAATGTATTCGAGAGCACAGCCGTTCTGATGATGACTTCTGGAAGCAATGCTCAGGCTAAGTTTTTCTCTTAGTCATTATGATGTGATTATATTTATTATTTCCATCAGTGTTTGGCATGGCAGGTGTAAGGATTCTACAGGCAACCTAATC
Source organism: Saimiri boliviensis (assembly GCF_048565385.1). Classification (NCBI taxonomy): domain Eukaryota; kingdom Metazoa; phylum Chordata; class Mammalia; order Primates; family Cebidae; genus Saimiri; species Saimiri boliviensis. The sequence continues at coordinate 78,533,233 of NC_133470.1, read as the reverse complement.
TAGAGATGGAAGAACCAAGTCATCTTCCTTGTGGATTTGACTTTACATGTTAGTAACTCTAACTTTATTTTGCAAGTACACTGGAGTGTCTAAGTGTTGTTTTGAGATACAACTTAATTATTATGCTATACATAAATATTTCCAGATAAAATCTAATTTCAATTAAATACCTACAAATAGGCCAGTTCTCTAAAAGTTATGTCACTTTTGTTAGGAGAGCAGTGTGTCCTAATTTGTAATTTTTAGATGGAGTCTAGCTCTTGTTTCCCAGGTTGGAGTACAATGGTGCAATCTTGGCTCACTGCAACCTCTGCCTCCCAGGTTCTAAGGGATTATCCTGCCTCAGCCTCCTGAGTAGCTGGGATTACAGGTGCCTGCCACCATAGCAGGCTTATTTTTGTATTTTTAGTAGAGACAGGATTTCACCATTTTGGCCAGGCTGGTCTCGAACTCCTGATCTCAGGTGATCCACCCATCTCAGCCTCCCAAAGTGCTGTGATTACAGGCATGAAACACCACACCAGGCCCCTAATCTTTTTTAGATTCTGTTTTGCCTTACATCTAATTTGTTTTCACAATTTTTCTCTCTTAAAATATAATTTAATTGACTATCATCTTGCAATTCAATCTTGACACTTTGCGAATGTCAAAACACCAGTGTAAAGTGTGTGTGATTCAGAAACAGCTAGGGAACTCAGAGATTGAATTATCACCAAATTATTATTTTAGAGTTCAATGATGCTATCTAAAACATATTATTCAAGACATATGTATAAGTGATTAGTCATTCTATTTGCATGGAAAATCTCTCATGCACTACTTCAAATCTCTCAGCCTTACCTCTTCTTCAGGCCATCTTTGCACTTAACCAGTTCTCCATGAACTTGGACAAACGTAGTGCAGGCAATACCTGACAGCATCTCACCCTAAGCCTGTGCTAAATGCCTCTTGCTTCTTGCCTCGTGCTTCTCTGACACCACAGCACAGGCCATGATGGGAACTTGCTCACTACTCAGACAAATGCGAACTGAAAGTGCAGGGAATTTACTGCTTCACAGGTTAAGCCTTGACTGATGAGAAATGAAATTCTATGAATAAATGCTTTCTTATTTCTTCCCATGAATAGACCATTCTGAGAAGCATTTCCTAAGCCTCCTCACAAAGTTAAGTAGCAGTGAGCAACCAGTCACCTCTAGGAGTGGCCACTTTTCATAAGGTATCCTTGGACTGGCTTTCCCTTCTTTCCTGTTTCACAAACTCCATCCTTAATTCCTGCTCCCTGGATCATAGTTCAAATAAGCTATTGGGCCAGGCGCGGTGGCTCATGCCTGTTTGGGAGACCCAGGCTGGCAGATTACCTGAGGTCGGGTGTTAGAGACAAGCCTGATCAACACAGAGAAAACTGTCTCTACTAAAAATAAAAAAAGAAAAAAATAGCAGGGCATGGAGGTGGGTGGGAGCCTGTAATCCTAGCTACTCAGGAGGCTGAGGCAGGAAAATCCCTTGAACCTAGGAGGCAGGAGTTGCGGTGAGCAGAGATCGCACCATTGCACTCCAGCCTGGGTAACAAGAGCAAAACTCTGTCTCAAAACAAAGAAACACCAAAGTGCTTGGAGTTCAAGACCAGCCTGACCAAGGCAGTGAAACCCCGTCTTTACAATAAATAAATAAATAAATAAATAAATAAATAAATAAATAAAACAAAACAACACAAAACAAAACAAAACGCTATTGTCTCTGGCTTTTATTTTAGGGAAACTGAGGCCAAGACTTTATATACATTTATTAATTACATTGAGACAAACTCCAAATGTTTATCATAGTTTACTGATTACAATATAATGGGAAACAAATTTAAGCCATGCCTACTAAATTTCCAATTTACCGTTTTTCTAAAACAAAAGATACCGTATCAGGGAGAGAACAAATTTATTCAAGATAGATAACAATAGGGATTATATACAAATGCCACATAATGCTGATAAGCACATACCAAAGCAAGTCTTTGTTTATTCACTCATTCATTCATTCAGAGGACATTTTTTGATTGTATACCAGATGCCAGGCACAGTGCTGGGTATTAAGAATACAAATGCAAATATAGTAGATATGGTCCTTGTCCTCATGGAGATTGTAATATTTAGATTTTACAGGGTTCAATCAGAGACAGATCTAAGAAATTTAATCAACAGGAAAAAAAATGAAATATTTTCTCAGCACAACTTCCACCCTCACTCCCAAATAATTTCAGAGGTAAATACATAGGTAAAAGTAGAGGCTACAGAAGAAGAAAAAAAAAAAAGTAAGAGTAAGAGTAGTCAGTCAAGTCAAGAGCCCATGCCAGCAATAAAGAAAATTCCCTGGCCGGGCGCGGTGGCTCACCTGTAATTCCAGCACTTTGGGAGGCCGAGGCCGGTGGATCACGAGATCAACAGAGTGAGACCATCCCGGTCAACATGGTGAAACCCCGTCTCTACTAAAAATGCAAAAAATTAGATGGGCATGGTGGCGCGTGCCTGTAATCCCGGCTACTGAGGAGGCTGAGGCAGGAGAATTGCCTGAATCCAGGAGGCGGAGGTTGCGGTGAGCCGAGATCGCGCCATGGCACTCCAGCCTGGGTAACAAGAGCGAAAGTCCGTCTCAAAAAAAAAAAAAAAAAAAAAAAAAAAAAAAAAAAAAAAAAAGAAAAGAAAAGAAAAGAAAAAGAAAAAAGAAAAAGAAAAAGAAAACTCCCTGATTATAGCCATTGGAGCAGTCCCCTATTTGACCCTGATGCATGATGGCTTTAATTCTTCTCTGGAATTATATCTGTAAATGGTCCTGTTTATGGACTTCCTCACTACAACAATGGTGAGCATTCCTTTCCAGTGAATTTCTTACCAGGCTATTGTCAACTTTGATTCTGAGAACTTAAGCTCAGTAGGATATTTGTCACCTGCATCAGATTTGCAGCTGTACAACCAAGAAGGCAATTACTCAAGAAACTGTTTGAAGGAAGGAAAAAAATGATGGAGGAATTTACAGGGTACTCCAGCTATCCAGAGTAATTCGGGTCTCGGTTTAAAATACCATTTAAATGATGCATTATGCTCTGGGGTTCACTAACACTTTTCTCAAGGTTCAAGGACTGCCATCTCACTCTAACCTTATGTGACTAGTTGTGACTAACAATGTTAGTGTCTCAATATGTTAGGGCATTTACGTCTCCTTCTAAGTGTTTAATCACAGGGCCCCTAAAGAGTTCACAAAGCAAGGGGAAATAAAATAGGATGAGGAAATGCCGTTAAGAAAGCTAATATATTAAAATCAAGTTTATTTAAATAAAGACTAACCAAACTGCTTAGAAAATGAGACTTTCTTATTGATTGATCTTTATTAGAAGGTTAAAGAAAATATTTTGTTTTCAGATAGTTTTCAAAATGAGAGGTCTCTACCCTCCCTGATAAATCTAATGAATATCTAACTATCTCAGTTTTGAATTTGAAGTATTGGATAATAATCACTAATATAAATATCAGCTATAGGCCACAGTGCTAAGTGGTTTACACAATTATGTCATTCAAACCGCACAACAAAACAATAAGGCAGATATTATTATTAGCTACATTTTACAGAAGGGTTATGAAACTGGTCTAAGGCCATATAGCTAGTCAGTGGCAGAAATGGAACTTGACTCTAGATACAAAAGAAGATAATTTATAATAGAAGACAAATGATGGAGACGTTACAAGAAATTACCCCAAAATTGCAAGACATAACAAAAGCAACCTTTTCTGAAATAAAGGACACGTAGACCTTGTAGACCAAAAAGGTACTTGTAAAAATTGTTAGAAAATGCTTCACAACAAGATATAGTCTTATAAAAATCTTTGAATTTCAAGGACAAAGGAAGAAACCATTATTTCAACAAAGGAAATAGATGACTTAGAAAATGAAACCCTATGGCTGGTCGCAAACGTCTCATTGGCAGTGGATTCAAGAAAACAGTAGAACAAATCAATATAAAATGCTGTAGCCCACTAATTCTGTATCCATCTAGAATGATGTTTATTTTAAAGGTTAAGAAAACCTTCTCAACTGTGTAATAACTCAAAGATTTTAGCATCTATAGATGCTTCTTGAAAAATCTTGAAAAATGGTCTCTGTTAATATCAGTTTTTGCTTTACAAGAGAAACAACCTTTGAGGTACTTTCTTGGAGACTTAATTTGTAGTACACCAGAAAAATTGTCCTTGACAAATAGATTTTTGTAGCAATTCTGGTATTAGAGATTTATTTAAGTTAAAATGAAATTCTTTTAAAATTTGAATGCTTATAGGAAAACTAAGATATTAAAGCATTTCACTGTCCACACCTTAATGAATACACTTAATTGACTATATTTTTCCTCCTAACATGTAAGCTGAGGTCAGGTGAACCTGCTGCTTAAGAAATTTGATGTGGTGGGAAGGAGAACATTCTGGAAGGAAGGTAAATGAAAAAGCCTGAGCTGGTTGCAAAGCCAAGCCAGAAGGCATTTGTGTGCTCTTGAGAAAAAATGACTACTTGAAAGTTGTGTTTAAGATTTGTTTAGCACAAGTTAAATGTAGAAATTTGAATAATATCTGGAATGAGTACAAAACATACACTGAAAATATTTTTAAACACAAATCCTTGGTATTGATCCTCTGATTTTCTTTTATATATTTCTGCAAAACTTACTATTCGGAAAAAATGTCATTTTCACAAAGTGTTCTAGTTTTAAAGTTTTATTTTAAATTATCCTTCTTAATTCAGCAAATGAGGTCTACACTCAGGTTGAACTATAATAATGGATATTAAGAATCATCAACAAAGAAAACATGGTGTAATGCGCATTTTATACCAACACTAACAGATTATTCCTTGTTAGCTACGGCACAAAACAATTTTATTATGGCTTGTTAGAACTTTAAGAAATTAGCTACAACAATATGTTGGCATCCGTGTCTGTCACATACTACTATCGCAACAAATATATAAAAGGGTGACCCTGTCTCATACTATTTAAACTCTGTACTTAAACAATTTATTGCATTCTAATGAATATGTAAAATGGAATTTTTACTTTGAGTCCTACGGAGTTGTATGACTCCCAGCAGCTTAGAAAGGGCAAGAAAAGAACATAGGTTAAGGAACCTAGAATTTAAATGATACCATCCTACATACTCAACACCAGGTCACGTAATAATGTTCAGAAGGCTCAGAATTATTTATAGGTAATAGCAGAGTCAGCTCTAGCAGGAAATGTAGTTCTATTGCATTGCAAGAAAACACATTCTCTGTAGGAAAAAAAAAAAAGTTGGTATATTATTTGTGAAAGGACAAAAACACAATCCTAACTAGCATTCTGCCGCTCTTCCAACATCTTTCTTTTCCAAGTACTTTTATACAAGGTGTGATCCAATGTAGTGGTTAATCGCATGGATTCTAGAACCTGATTTTCAGGGTTCAAATCTCACCTCTGTCTATTAGTAGCCACTTGACACAGGGCAAATTATTTAACTTCTCTTTGCCTCGGTTTTCTTATCTGTGAAAGGGGAAATAATATGAATAACAATGTCTTGTTGTTATTACAATGATTAAATAAGTAAAAATGTATAAAGCTGTTAGAATAATGTTTACCACTTAGGAAATATTATACCATACTATATGATAGCTGTTTATCTATAGAATCAACATTGAGGTTTCTTAGAAATCATTATTTCCTTGAAGCTTAAGAACCAATGATTTTATCTTGCAGCCCCTATTTTTTAAACCTGCCATTAATCCACCAAAGACATCTATGCTTTCTAGGTAATATGAGATTTATCATGACTTCTGCTATCAAAAAATTAATCATTATACAATTAACTCAATAACCCATGACAAATAGATAATGACACCAAACCTTCATTAATGACACCATTTGACTTTGGTGTCAAATGACACCAAAGCTTCATTAATGATAGTTATAAAGAAAAGGCAGAAGTGAGGATGACTCATTTTTAACACCCTGAAAAAAAAAAAAACACCTAAAATCATGTTTGCTGATAGACATTTTACTTCTAAGGACAAATTTTCTTGGGAGTAAAATAAAAAGGAGAAATGTAGATGGTCCTATATCACACGTTGGACAAATACCTGCAATAGATTTTTTTTCAGCCATGTGGGGAAAAATCCAAATGTAGAATGTTAAATGTGATCTGTATTGGACATTAAGGCTATGAAATCATCACAAAATTTGGGGAGGAGAGAATTCTATTCAGCTATTCAGAGATATACAATAAATTTCCTTAATTAAATTTTGCTCTAAAAAGGATTATTTCTGATTCATCTACTGATCTAAAAAATATTCATTTCTATCTCACCTACAACCTGTGTATCATCTTTGGTGTGTCGGATAAGTAGAAATAGCATATTAGTAACCTTAAAGCTGTAGGATGTTTTTCATATCTTGCTGTTACATCATATAATTAATTCATTATTTACTAAAGTACTGTGTTTCTCTCTACCAGCTTCAGGGCATCCCTGGATGACACAAATGATTTATTATCACAGGATAAGCATTTGTTGTATTATTCCTTAGTTTCATGATACATGGGAAAGACATAAAAACATGGTTCATTATCGGAAAGAATTTTTACTAATAGCCTGCTACGTACAAATATGGAGTCAATGGGTGGTGTAACATATTTATTTTTCACCTATCCACCTATACTGTCTACTTTGATCATCTTTCATCTTCCTAAGATCCCTCTGCCATCTTTCCCTCTCTTCTTTTACTCTTCCCCCACAACTGCTCCTCTTTATCTGTCTGCTCTCCACCTCCCCACACTATTCGGTATCTATCCTGGAGGTTCCTGTTTCTATCTTGTTTTTCTCACATCCAATTCACACTGTGTTCCTCTGTCATGTTGATTGCCTCAAAATCCTGCTTCCAGCAAGTTACTCTCCAGCAAAACATCTCCAATTGTAAAGAACATTCAAATTCCCCATCCTCTATCACAGGAATGTGATTCAAGGAGGCTGTGGAATCAGACTCCCTGGATATAGCTAAGAAAAATACTTATTTTAAAAAGAATACAGAAAGAAAAAAAATAGAGACGTTCCAAGAATCTGTCTAATGTTACTGATCTTGCTTGCTGGACATAAGACTCCAGGATAATGTGTTTTCCAAGGCCATTCACAGTGAATTGAATGGGAAAGAAAAGGATAGTTCCCAACTCTATCCACAAGGGGGCAGCAAAAAACGACGGCGGGGTTATATAGCAGCTAGCAAGTCTGCAGGACGGAGGAGAAAAGAGAGCTCAAGGTAAGGTAAACTCCAAACATCTTTTCCCATTCAGGAGGGTATCCAACTGTCTCTTAGGTAAAGGTCAAACTACAGAATGATCTTGGGAGTTTGGCAGAAATGCAGATATCTGTTTTCTACCCTCGGGGGATTTTGATACAATTGTCCTTCAGATTTACTCTGAAAAATAATGCTAAAATATAAAAACATCTAACATTGTGCTCTTCACTTCAATATTCATATCTTTTCTTTGGCTGTTGCCAATTTTTACAAGGCTCTTTTCCTCTATATCTGCACTTGTGAAAAAATCGTCTTCTTCCTTCCCGGCTACTCCAAATGTCATCTTCTTTTTATGTCTTTTCAGAGACACTCTCTCCATCAATAAATTATTGCTCCTGATGCAATGAATGGAATATGGAGACTTCTCAGTACTGGGGCAGAGGTATTTAGGGACACCGTGATGGGACTGCTGAGATTCTGTTGGAAGGTAGACTGTACTTAAGTTTTCCAGCTGCTTGTTGACTCAAATTAAAATTAGCTCAAGGACTAGTAGCTGACTGAAACATTTGGAAGATAACCCACATCAGGCCCCCAATCAGAGCAATTGTTTCCAATTGTTTTGTAAATTGAATTTACCTAGGGGTATTTTAAAACTCCTGCTACGTGGATATCCACCACCAGACATTCTAATTTAATTGGTATGGAGTGTGACCTGGGAGTCAATACTTCCAAAACATCCTCAGGAGATTGTCATGTGCATAAAAGTTTGGGAACTACTAAATTAGAGAAATATCAATATGTCTGAAGCAATTAGCAGAAAGATTGTCAGCCATATCAGAGCAGCAGACTTGGGATGGGGAGAAGGGGAGATGAACTTGTTCCGGACAGTCATCCCCACAAAGATACTTGTAGGGAGTGGGATTAGTAACGCTGAGTGGGTATGGATATCTGATTGAGCATGTACAATTATTGAACATAAGTTGTATAAAAGCAGGTTATTGGCAATGATACACATGATGGCCTGAAAGGCAATCTACAGCTTTTAAGTGGGTAGATTTGAACTTAGGAATCCCAGATGCATCTGATTCCAAGTTCATGTTTCTAAGTTTTCGACCAGTTATCAAATTTACTATTCATCAGAATCCCTGGAAAAATTATTAAAAGCATAATTCCTTGGACTCTCATTCCCTAACAAATGTTTGTGCAGGTTGATGTTTAGTAGCAGAAACTCTTAGTACTTATGTCTTCCGGAAGAATGTACTTTGAATTCCAATATATAACACTTACAGGTAGTTAGGCATGAGTGGGGCAGGAGCGGGCTCTTCCTCTCATCCACTAAAAATTTGGGGTGATGGTTCGGCAATTATCGCATTGCCTCTCTAAAAGTGATAAATTGGCAGCTGGCACTGGGGAGAAGCCATTTCCGGGTGATCCATATCCGTTAACATTCAAGTGTCAATTAATGCAGACCCCAGGGAGAAGAAATTTCCTGGGCATGCACATTAAAAGACAAGAATAGTGAAGTATAATCTTCTGAGTACACTCCACTGGAAAAGGGAAGAAAGCCTCGGATGCGCATGCATGCAATTTCCTAAACACACTGCCCGTGCTCACTTCCCAAGTGTAAGGTGGGCTCTGTGCATGCGGGCATCCCACCCTAAGGGAGGAATCATGGGAAAGAGGCAAGCCAATAAAAGTCCTAGGATCATGGTTAAATGGGGCACTTTACCCCCTCTCTCTTTAAACTTCACACACCCTCTTGGATTTCTTCTAAGTGAACTTTCCTTTCTTTCCTGTTCTAAGACCTTTTGAATAAACTTTTACTCCTGCTCTAAAACTTGCCTTGGTCTCTTTTTCTGCTTTATTCTCCTCATTCTAATTCTTCCTTCTGAGGAAACAAGAATTAAAGTTGCTGCAGACATGTCTGGATTTGCCGCTGGTGACTGCGGGTAACTGGGATCTCTGCCACTGCTAACGTATTTGGTGCGCGTGACTTGGATACAGTACAAGTGGTCAGAGATTTTTATCCCTCATCTTCTTTGGCTGGAGGCGTCTGACCCCTGCGAATGGTTTATTTTTTTTATTTTATTTTATTTTTTTATTTCTCTCTCTCTCTCTCTCGCTTTCTCTCTGTGTGTTCTGAAATGGCTTTGCACACTGGTCGCTGGACCTTCCATCTTGAAGGCAAGGCTGACTCTTTGTTTTCACTTTTCATGCCACTAGACTTCTTAAGCACACATTCCATGTTATTTGCTCACCACCGTTTTATGTGTTTGCGTAGCAGTAAAGGTGGGGGCTCCCTTGTAGATATTCCCTGAGGTTGATATTTGTTGGCTACCAGTTCAAACGAACTTTAATTCTTCTCTGCTTTTTCCTTCAGCTAAAATCACCTCTTTTCCAGGACAGACCCAATTTGGAGCTCTGACTCTGCCAGTTTTTACAACTCACCATGTGTTTTCATTCCTGTTATGTCCTAGTGCTAAGTTTTCTGATAGCTGTTAAAAAGCAGGCTGTCCACCTGCATAGGCCTTCACTCTGGCCTTTTAAGGACTCCACCGCCCTGCTTTTTAAGCTAGCGGGGCTTTGGGAAGAGGAGAACTTCTAAACCCAAGCCCTAAGTCTTTGAGGGTTACTGTTTTGTTTAACTTTTTGTTCCAGCGGGCAAATATACGTTGCTTTCTTGAATCCAAGGACTGCTGTTTTTGCGAGCATGTGAGGGCTTTCCATGAGCATTCTTCCTGCTTCCTTCCACTTTCTCCTCTATCATCCATTTCTCTAGTTACTTCCACGTGCATTTCAACACGCAACAAGGCCTTCAAAGTCATGTTCTGAGAGAGGGAATTCCAGCCTCTGTGGCGGTTAACAGGGAAACAAGCTTCCAGGAAAAGAGATGATCATTTTATTACTCAAATACTCCAAGTGAGGATTGCTAGAAGGTCTTGGAGACGAGGCTTGCCCAAGGCTGCGTATGCAAGAGATCCATAGAACAGAGACAAAAGGCTAGAAGGGTACATGGTAAAGACTAGTTAAGTCTAAAACCAAGGAAGTGTTGTCCCAGGCTAGCAGATTACCACTGGGACAGTGATAAAAGGATCTGCTCTGTTCTCAAGTGGGTAATTGTGGCAAGATGAGACCAAGGGTACATGGTGAGACTGGTTAAGGTTGGAATTCAGGATGATGAGGGATGCCGCATCAACAATAATAGAAAGAAAGAGGGAATACCTTATTTTTCCTTTTCCCTCTTTTTTCTCCTGTGTTCTCTCTTTGCAGTGATAGATGGGTGATTGCATCTCCATACTACAGGACATGGCCCTCGGATGCACTTCCCAAAATTGGGAAAAGTTTAGTTTTCCTACACCTTAAACGGCTCGGCTTAAAAATAAACTCGGTGGAAATTGCAAGAGTCTGTCTTAGAATCCAGTATCTCTGTGTAGGAGGTTCTCATACTTGCCTCTCAAGTCTTTTATAACCAAGAGTTAGAATAAGTGCTACAGGGCTAAGCCTGTTGCGTGGGACAAATGACATTCCCTCCCTCCAAAATAAAATATGAAATTTTTTTTTACCAGTCTGACTTCTGGCTTTCCTCTAAGTGCAGACCACTCGTAGAAATGGTAAAAATTATTGTATTCCCTGCCCCTCAGTGAACAACTTCTGATTTTTCTTCTTGAATTTTCCTTTCTCAGAGATAACTTTGCAGACCCTGAAACTTATAAAAACTGATCGCCGCCTCTTTGAAAATATCTCAGACCTTTGTGGTTATGTCATAACCTTAGGTAAGGCTTAGAGAGCCAGTTAAAGCCCCTTGGAAAAACTGGCTTCATAACTTGTCTACACAGTCTCTGTACAGAGTTGCTAACCTGTGGTAAGTAAGGAATGTCACTTTCTAACAGGCCCAGGTGCCCCAAGTTATCTTGACCTCAAGAGGAGAGGAATTTAAACTCATGTGCATTTGAAGGTACAAACCCATGGCTGGGCTCAGCTTTTAAAAAGTCTTACCTGATATTCCTTATGGAACAAACTTCCATCAAAGCAAATTTTAAAAGCCCATGTGAGAAATAATTATTCCTGTTGCACTTCATGGAAGTAACCAGGCCAAGTACAATAAGACTAAAGTTTATTTTATAAACAAATCAATCTTGTCATTATTTGTCTTTTCCTCAGTGAGGGATACTATTTCCTCAATATTCAAGAGGCATCCTTTTACAGGAAGGAGACACAATCCTGCCCCTGTCTCCCTTGGACCTGGTGGGATACCGCTTTCCATGGAGTCACCCTCTTGCCCTGACAGCTAGAGATCAAGAGCCATAGGACCACCACCACCCCTTTGTCTGAGGGAAGCAGTTATGGAAAACAAACTTTCATCCATTCTTCCCTGAAGATTAGGGCGTCTCGGCCCTTGAGGAGTAAAATGTTAAAGGTAGTTAGGCATGAGTGGGGCAGGATAGGGCTCTTCTTCCCCCTACCCACTAGAAATGTCAGGTGGTGGTTCAGCAATTATTGCATTGCCTCTCTAAAAGTAATAAATTGGCACCTGGCACCAGGGAGAGACCATTTCCTGATGGTCCACAGATATTAACATTAAAGTATTAACTAAAGGCAGACCCCAGGGAGAAGAAACTTTCCAGGCATGCACATTAAAAGACAAAAATGGCAAAGTATTATTTTTGGGTATATTCCACTGGAAAAGGGAGGAAATCCTCAGATGGGCATGCATGCAACTTCATAAACAAACTGCACGTGCTCATTTCACAAGGGTAAGGTAGGGTCTTTGCATGAGGGCAGCCCACCCTAAGGGAAGAATGATGGGAAAGAGGAGAGCTAATTAAAGTCCTAGGATCATGGTTAAATGGGGCACTTGACCCCCTTTCCCTTTTACCTTCATGAAGCCTCTTGGATTTCTTCCAAGTGAACTTTCCTTTCTTCCGTGTTCTAAGGCCTTTAAAATAAACTTCCACTTCTGCTCGGGAACTTGCCTTGGTATCCTTTTAGGCTATATGCCCCTCAGTCAAATTCTTTCTTCTGAGGAGTCAAGAATTGAAGTTGTTGCAGATGTGTATGGATTCACTGCCAGTAACTTGGGGTAACTCAGATCTCTGACACCAGTAACAAAACAAATAAAAGTAGAGCTGACATTGTTCAAGCAGAAGTTTGGGAAGTTAGTTTAAAGTGCTTTATAACGTCTTCACTCAATTCATTCTCTAAGAACAGTTTTTGAGGTTTCTTCTCATTGAACGGACCTTCTTCAAAAAGTTTGAAATCTGCTTTCTGAATCTATACTAAATTTTAAAATACAAACATACTACATTCTAGAAAAAAAAATCTATGTAAATTTGTGTTTAATTGTTAATGAGTAAATATAGGAGTACTAGTTTAGCACTGTAAAATGAAGACATTTTTACAGACAATAAAAATGTCAACCAATATGTGAGTAGTTAAATCACTTATAGTGTTTGAAGTAACTGGTAGTTACTGAGCACTTAATATTGACCAAGCACTGTACTGAATGCCTTATGTGTATTATTTATTCTTCCAACAATTATATTAATTAGTGTCAAAGCAGAAATCACACTGAATAAAGTTAAACAGGTAAGGAAGAGTTTATTCAAGAAAACTGCAATAATGCAGAGAGGTCAGAACTCAGTCTGAACTTGCCTGTGCTGTAAAAATGGGTGGGAAACGTTTTTATGCACTGAGGATAGCTAGTGGAAAAGAACTGGAGGACAATGGGAGGGTCTTAGGACATCTGTGTTTGTCAATTGGCTTCATCCTAAAGAAAAATAAGATTCTAATGTATGTATGTATGTATATATATATATATATATATATATATATATATATATATATATTTGAGCCAGGGTCCTGCTGTGTCACCCAGGCTGGAGTGCAGTCACATGATCATAGCTCACTTCAGCCACCAATACCTGGGCTCAGTTTATCGCACCTCAGCCTCCCAAGTAGCTTAGACTACAGATGTGTGACATAACACCTAGCTGATTTGTGTGCGTGCGTGTGTGTGTGTGTGTGTGTGTGTGTGTGTGTGAAGGGGGTTTCTCCATGTTTCCTTAGTTCTCAAACTCCTAGGCTCAGGCAATCCACCCACCTTGGCCTTAAATGTTTGGTACAGATATATTTAAAATTGTTATATCTTCTGTCTGCATTCACTTTTTTATCGTTACATAGTAGCTTCCATCATCTGTTCTTACAGTTTTTGTGTCAAAATGTATTTTGTACAAGTAAAGCTACTCCCACTCTTTTGTGGTTTCCATTGGCATGGAATATCATTTTACAATTTTTCACTTTCAGACTATGTGTGTCTTTATAGGTGAAGTGTATTTCTTACAGGCAACAGATTGATGGGTCTTGCTTTTTCATCCATTCAGCCACTTTATCTCTTTTTAATGAAAACTTTAGTTCATTTACATTTGATGCTATCATTGATACCAAGGACATACTCCGGCCATTTTTATTTGCTTTCTGGTTGTTTTGTAATTTCATCTTCCTTCTTTACTTATTTTCTGCCTTCCTTCTAGTGCAAGTGATTTTTTCTGGTGGTATGCTTTTATTTCTTGTCTTTTACTTTTTGTGTACCTATTTTATGTTTATCGATTTGAGTTTACAATAATGTTTGCTTTTCATATTTTGTAACCCATTATTTTAAGCTGATTACCACTTATCACTGTTTTCATAAAAAGCAAGCAAAAAGAAACAAATAAAAATTTTGTCCTCCTGCTGATAAACTTTTTACAGTAGCTATTTATATCTTATTGTACTGTCTATGTCATGAAAAGTTGTCGTAGTTATTTTTATTGGTTCATCATTTGATCTTTCTATTGAAGATAACAGTAGTTGATACACCACAGATATACTTTGGTAATATTCTGTGTTTTTTTCTGTTTTCTTAATATTACCAGTGAATTTTGGACCTTCAGATAATTTCCTACTGCTCACAACATCCTTCGCTTTCTGGCTGAGCTACTGTCTTTAGCATTTCTTGTGGGACAGATCTGATGTTGATGAAATCCTTCAACTTTTCTTTATTTGGAAGTTCTTTATTTCTCCTTCATGTTTTAAATATATTTTCACTGAATAGAACATTGGCATGCCATTGTGTGTTATTTGTCTCTTTTATTTTGTTGCTTTTAGTATCCGATATTCTTGATCTTTGGGAGTTCGACTATTAAATGCCTTTAGGTAGTCTTTTGTTAGATCTGCTTGATGTTGTATAACGTTCCTGTACTCAGATATTGTTATCTTTATCTAAGTTTGGGAAGTTCTCTGTTAATATCCCTTTGAATAAACTTTCAACCACTGTCTCTTTCTGTACATTCTCCTTAAGGTGAATAACTCTTAGATTTTTTCTTTGGGGGCTGTTTTCTAGATCCTGTATATGTGCTTCATTTTTTTTTTTAATTCTTTTTTTCTTTTGTGTCCTGACAGTGTATTTAGCTTCTCTCACACATTCTTTCTTCTGCTTACCCATTCTTTATTCTGCTTGGTTCATTGACTCTGCTATTAAGATCCTCTGATGCATACTTTATTATTTCAAATTCATTTCTCAACTTCAGATTTTCAGCTTGATTTAAAAAATATTTTAATATCTTTGTTAAATGTATCTAATAGAATTCTGTAATCCTTCTCCATGTTATCTTAAATTTCTTTGATTTTTCTCAACACAGCTATTTTGAATTCTCTGTCCAAAAGGTTACATATCTCTGTTTCTCCAATATTGGCTCTTTATTTTGATTATTTGATGAGATCAAATTTTCCTGTTAGTGTTTTCTTGATGCCTGTGATGTTCATCTGTGTCTGGGCATTGAAGAGTTAAGTATTTATTGTTGTCTTTGCAGTCTGGGCCTGTTTGTATTAATACCTGTTCTTCTTGGGAAGGCTTTCCAGGTATTCCAAAGGGCTTGGGTTTTGTGATCTAAACCAGATCTGCACTAGAGGACACCCCAAGCTGAGTAAAAAAGTACTTTTTGTAAAATCTTAGAGACACCACCTTCATAATCTTTGATAAGATGCAAATAATTATCTGGATTAACAGGCAGAGTCTTTTGTTCTCTTTCTCCCAAACAAGCAGAGTCTTTCCTCTTCTTAGCTACCTAGACCTGGGGACAGAGTGACACTCCTGTAGCCACCACTCCCAGGACTGCACTGTGTCAGGACCGAAGCTGGCGCAACACTAGGTCTTGCCCAAGGCCCACTGTAACTACTAACTGGCTACTCCCTATGTTCACTAGAGACCCTTGGGTTCTACAATCAGCACGTGATGCTCCCAGCCAGGCTTTTGTCTTTTACTTCAGAAAGATGAGGTCGCCCAGGCCCTGGGGGAATCCAGTGGTGTGGTCAGGATCCAGGGACTGGAGTTAAAAACCTTAGAAGGCTACCTGGTGTTTTATTGAACTGAATCTGAGCAGGTACTTAAACCACAAAACTCAATACTTCCCACTCTTTCTTCTACATTCCCTAGGAAGAGAAGCCTTAACCCGTGGCCACCACCACTAGTGGCCCACAGTGGGTACTGCTTGTCTACTGCCAATGTTGCCTTAAGCCCCATGGTCTCTACAGTCAGCTTGTGGTGAGTGCTGCCTGGCCTGGGTCTGGCCCTTCAGGACAGTGGACTCCACTTTGGCCTAATGCAAGTCTATAAATCCCTTCTAAGAAGAAAGGCACTTGATGTTCTATACCTTTTTGACTGAGCTAGTACCTTAGGGGAAAGACAAAATTCCTTTTACATTTGCCTCTGCTTTGCTGAATCAGAAGTAATCTCTTTCCATAGTCACCCCAGCTGGACATGTGCTGAGTCTCATTTGAAGTCAGCAAGTCTCAGAGTCTCACCCAGGACCATGACATAGTACCTGGGTATTGACGCTGGGTATTCAGGGCTCAAGGTTACTTTAGTCAATTGGTGATGGATCCCTCTAGGACTGGGTTCTTCCTTTCAAGGCAATGGGTTTCCTTCTGGCCTAGGGTGTGTCTAGAAATGTCATCTGAGAGTTCTTGCCTAAAATGGGGGCCTCATTACTCTACTGTACTGCTATGGCTCTGACCCTATCCAAGATGCAAAACAAAACCTGTTTACTCATCTTTCTTCTCTCCTTAAATGGAAGGAAAGAGTCTCTTGAATCCACAAGCTATGCTGCTTGAAACTGGGTTAGGGGTGGCAAAAGCACTCTCTCAGTCACACCCACTTGTGTTGAAGTAGGTCATGTGCCTCCCAGAGTCCACTGGCTCTGAGCCCGGTTTAGCATTAGGACTCTCCTGAGAAGTCTACTGCCAGAAGTATTGGGGCTCATTTTTATGTTATTTGTTACTTTTCTCTCGTTGCTGTTAGAATCTTTTTCTTTACTCTTGACCCTTGGGAGTTTGATTATTAAGTATCTTGGGTTAGTCTTTTTTGAATTAAATCTGCTAGGTGTTCTAAACCTTCTTGTACTTGAATACTAATATCTTTCTTGAGGTTTGTGAAGTTCTCTGTTATCCCTTTGAATAGACTTTCTACTCTGATCTCTCTCTCTACCTTCTCTTTAAATCCAATAACTCTTAAATTTTCCCTTTGGGGCTATTTTCTAAATGCTTTAGGCATGCCTCATTCTTTTTAATTTTTTTCATTTTGTTTCTTCTGACTCTTTATTTTCAAATAGCCTGACTTGAAGCTCACAAATTCTTTTTTCTGCTAGAACAATTCTGCTGTTAAGAGACTCTGACGCATTCTTCAGTGTGTCACTTGCATTTTTAGCTGCAGAATTTCCACTTGATTCTTTCTCATTATTTCAATTTCTATGCTAAATGTATGTAATAGAATTCTGCATTCCTTCTCAATGTAGTCTTAAATATATTTGAGTTTCCTCAATATGGCTGTTTTTAATTATCTGTCTGAAAGATCTCTGTGTCTGGGCATTGAAGAGTTAAGTATTTATTTTAGTCTTTGTAGTCTGGGCTCATTTGTAACTGTCCTTCTTGGGAAGGCTTTCCAAGTATTCAAAGGGGCTTGGATGTTGTGAACTAAGTCTTTGTTTGCTGCAACTATATCTGCTTTAGGGGCACCTCAACCCCAGCAACACTGTAGCTCTTGCAGATTCATAGAGACGCTGCCTTGGTGGTCTTGGGTAAGATCTGGTAGAATTCCTTGGATTTCCAGGCAGAAACTCTTCTTCTCTTCCCTTAATTTCACTCAAACAAATGAAGTCTCTTTCTATGCTAAGCTGTCTATAGCTGGGGGAAGAGTAATACAACCAACTCTGTGGACATCACCACTGAAACCGAACTGGGTCAGACCCAAAGCCAGCACAACCCTGGGTCTCAACCAAATACTGCAGTGACCACTGCCTGGCTACTTCCATCTTCTCTTAAGGCCCTAGAGCTCTACCATCTGAAGGTGTTAAAGCCAGCCATGCTTGTGCCATTCTAGGTCTCAGGCACTCCAAATCCACTGACTCCGAGCCCAGCACAGCATCAGGACTTGCCCAGAAGTTGCATTCCTTGTGGCCTAGACTACCTTTCAAATTTAATTAGGACCCTGGAATACTTTAGCCCTTGTTGGCAGAGCTTCCCAGAACTCAGGTTCCAACCACTGGGATGGGTGATTCCCCTCTGTCTAAGGCTGGTCTATATGCTTCTTCCATGGGTATCAGCTGAATTCTGCACAATGTCACTTTCCACTGTGACAGGTTAGTACTGAGTTCCAATGCAAAGTTCCATAATAACTGTGTTCTTTCTTCTCCAAGCACACAAATTCTCTCTCTGCACCACACGGTGACTGCTATACAAGGGATGGAAGGGTGGTGTAGGCTATTTAAGACTGTCTTTCCTACCTATTTCTTTAATATGAAATTAAAGCAGGTTTAGTGATTGCTTACCTGAGGTTTCGTTCTTATAAAATAACTTTGTGTGTGTGTGTGTGTGTGTGTGTGTGTATAGTTGTTCAATTTGGTGTTCCTGTGGGAGGGGAACAATCACTGGAGGCTTCTATTTGGCCATGACGCTCTGCTCTTTCCCCCAGTTTATTGTTTGTTTCTGTTAATTGTTATTTCTGTCTACCATGTGCATTCTCGTTGTGTTTAAAGCAAAGTTTATTATGGAGTGAGGATATCTCTCTGGGGAAATATTTTGTTGCTCTAAACTACATCTGTGGTGGTAAAGTAATATGTATTACTACGTGTATACATAGGTTGGTACATTTCATTATAGGACATTTACTCAGTTTTCTTTGCTTATAGCCCACTTGATAGACAAGATGCTTTTTAAAGCTATAGTTATAAAGGAGAGTTGCTTAACTAGTTTCATTTTCAACTCTGAGTCAGAGAGAGCCTACTGAGTACAAGCTTCTTTTATAACAATCCCTCAGTGGTGTTCTTTAGTTTGAAAATCTATGAAGAAAATAAAAATGTGTGTTGAAAATCGCTATAAGACAGGTGTTCTTAAAACTGATTCTGTCCTTGTATCAAACTGGGAAACTTATAAAAGGATTCCTCAGCCTCACATGATTCTTGCTAGATTTTTTCTTACTTCAATATTCTTATTACTGTGATTTAGAAAGTTGCATATACAGACTTCAGGTTTCTAGTTGTAAGCAGTCAATCTCTATTGAAAGACATGGGTCATTTTAATATGCCATAGAAAAGCACTGTCCAATAATAATATAATGTAAACAACATGTGTATTTTATATTTTCTAATAGCATCATTAAACAAATGAAACAAGTAAAAAATTTTATAATAATTTTGCCTAACCCAACATAACTGAAATATTATCATTTTATCATGAAATTAATAAAATATACTAATAAGCTATTTTTATATTCTTTATTCATACTAAGTCTATAAAATACACTGTGTGTTTTATACTTTCAGCTAATCTCAATTTGCACTAGCCATATTTCAAATGCTCAGTAGCTATGTATGGATATAGGCTATAGTATTAGTGCAGATCTAGAAGACCCGGGTTACGGCTATATAATGTTCCAGTGCTGGCTCTGATCCAATTGCTTTAAGTATTTATCTATATTTTCTTAATGT
Organism: Saimiri boliviensis; assembly: GCF_048565385.1. Lineage (NCBI taxonomy): Eukaryota > Metazoa > Chordata > Mammalia > Primates > Cebidae > Saimiri > Saimiri boliviensis. The sequence continues at coordinate 78,513,925 of NC_133470.1, read as the reverse complement.
GCATGATTTCTGCTAAGCTGTAGTAAGTGACATTTTAATGGTGTCTGAAGTAAAAAGAGATCATTCACAGTGTTTGGAAATGGTTACCAGATCATTTCATGCAAAGTGTCACAAAACTTCCTCTAGGATACAATACTACTTGTATTTACTGTTTATACATTCTTGCCCAGTATTATGTGGGTTATATAAATAATGCTTCACAGTGTACATTGGATATACTACAAAAATCTCACTTCTATATTTGAATTCATATATGGCTAATAGCAGAGACTGATGGTCAACAGAAGACTCATTTGTGAGTAGCAGCAGCATTAGGTGGGTTGGCAATGGACTGAAAAAACAGAGCTCAGGGAGGCATAGAACTGGAGCTAGAGATAAAACAAATAAGACTACATGTCAGAGAAAGGATATGAGCATATAGACAGACATCTATATTATCATGGATCTACATGCTTAAAATTGGATTTGAAGGAAGACTTATTAAGTCTGATATTTTCAACATTAGACATAAGAATGAATTTCACAGTAATCTCAGTGACATATAGAAATCAAATGTGATAATAAGGAAACAATAGTATCAAACTACATATTTTGGTATCTCAAAAAGCCAGTTCAACTATCATAATGTTAATCTTCAGTTATGAAGATTCACTCAAGCAAAATGTTACCTAATTACAGATTACCATGACTGACCAAATTTTGAGAGACATAGGAATCTAAAGATTAAATATAGTCATGCCAAATTATAATTGACTGAGGGTCTTCTAACTACATCACAAACAGACATTATTGTGTGTGGATATTCATTCCAAATTACAAAGAGCAGGTAGATTAAAATGAAGAAGATTGTGCAGAGAGAAAATACAGAAAGCTCTGAGATTGAGAAAGACAAATAAGAAATTAGATCAAACAGCCAAATAAATATTTACAGTAAAATATAAAAATAAATCAAGAAAAAACTACAGATATTTCAGTTTAAATGCTTTTTTCCAAGTTTTGAAAATTTCTTCTTAAATTGATACATAATAGTTTACATATTTATGGGGCACCCATGAGTATTTGTTACATGTATAGAATGTGTAATGGTCAAATCAAGGTATGTGGGGCATTTATCACAGAGGCTTGGAAGGATGAGTGGGTGAGAAGGGAGTATAAAGACAGGTTGGTTAGTGGGTACAAACATACAGTTAGAAGATCTAATGTTCTATGGTGACTATAGTTAGCAATAATATATACTTCATAGTAACTAGAAGAGAGGACTTGAAATGTTTCCAACACATAGTAATGATAAATGCTTATGTTTAAATGCTTTTGATTGTGAGCAACAGAAAATTCAAACTCAAATTGTTTTAAACAATGAATGCAATATATTGACAAAACGTAGTTGAAAAAGCATAGAGGTAGGATTTCAGGCATAATTTTCTTAAGCCTCTAGCTTAGTTTTTCTGTGGTTTTCTCAATGCTGCCACTCTCTGTGTGTTGCAATTGTTTTCAGGCAGTTTCTTCTCATTGTAGCAAAATAGCTACAGCAGTTCCAGAATTTACATCACCACACTACATCTTTATAAAGAAGTCCTGTGTTTTATTCTGAGCCAATCATGGTGCCCAGATGAATACCATACATTTATTGTTTTGGGTCAGGATTATTGACTATACATAATTTAATTGATATTGCAGAGGAAGTGAGATTATGCTAACTGAATCATAGTTCCCATTGTTCAGCCCTCTAATGAGCATCGATCCCAACCAAATTGCATGGCTGCCCCAAAATGAGGGAGGAATGGAATAGATGCTGTGAAGACAAATATCCAGTTTGTGAAGACCAGGGTATATGGTCCTGTATGACATATCTGAAAATCCAACAGAAGTTTCAGTTAGTCATAATGTGATCTACCTTAAGAAGAAACCTGGCTTTCATTAGCATATTTAACAGATGCCTGAGCTCTTAACAAATAAACAGATTATATTGTCATCGGAACAGCCTGGTCTTGAACAGTTTCTCTTTAGTATCTTTATCTACAGACACAGATGCTCAAGAAACCAGATGGCCTGAATACCACACATGGCCTCATGTCACCCTGTCAGATACTGGAGGGACTTCAGACCCAGGAAAAACTGGTGCATACCACAGCAGGTGACTTTCAGTTAACTTTAAGTCACTAACATATCATAATAATACTAAAGACTCTCCTCTGAGGAAAGATCCCTGACATTTTGAGTATATGTGATGTATGAAGAAGCATCTTCATGAACTATCTATGCCTGTGCTCCTGGAACTCCTCTCCACACGTGTCTACATATTTCTCCCACCCTGCATCTAACTTCATAGAACTCCCATAACCTGCCATCGCCTAGAGAGAAGATAGATGCCTTTTGAATATGAGCTCTACTTCTCCAATCCTTGGCCACTGAATGAAATCTGATTGTTTCTCCAATTGCATATTCTTTTTCTGTGGCCAATATAAAGTAGGGAAAGAAGAGCACTGATGGCAGTGTTACATTTGAGCTCAATTATTATGAAGACTTTGACAAATTATTTCAAATTATTTAATTATTGCATCATACTTTAATATATCATTAAATAGAATGCAATAATTTCTAAAGCATAATTTTAATTTTTTCTAGATGAATATAGTTTGTTTATTAAGTCATACCAGTGAAAAACATTTTATTTTTTCCCAAATAAGATTTTTTAAATTATGAAAACATATATAATGAAGTAGAGTGTTAATCATTTTCAATTTGAGCTAAGTAGGAAGGTAGTGTAATTTGAGAGCCTTAATAAACTCTAAAATTTAATCTTTAATAGATATCAGTAAAATAACACCTTGATATGGGATCAGAGTTAATTGATAATATTGTGGGGTTTTCTTTTGCTTGAATGTGTGTGTGTGTGTGTGTGTGTGTGTGTGTTGGCCTAGGACAGTGATGTACAACAGGTATGTAAAACAAGTTACATAAGTAATTTTCAATTAGCTATATTAAAAAGTGAAAAATAAATATTATTTTAAAATAATGTATTATAACAATATATCGTAACCCAATATATTTAAAACATTATTTCAGCATCAATTAAATAAAAATATTAAGGAGATATTTTGTCCTTTTTTTTCCACTGGCTTTCCAAAATGTGGTGTATATGTTACACTTTGAACATGCATCAATTAATGTCAGCTATTAATACCTTTTAAGTGTTTAATAGTTCCATGTAGCTAGTGGCTCTCATATTTTATAACGTAAGTTCAGAATTATTCATGATTGTTCTTTATACAGTCCAAAGGCTATGAATGTTAGCCAAGGGTACAAAGTACCTTGTACTATATAGTATTTTAAATACATTGTTAAACTTTGGCTTTACTTATTTTAAAGATACACTTCTCCTACTTCTGTCCTTGACACATACTTTGATATAGTTTATTAATTCTATGTGCTGAGTCTTTGATAATCCTTCTTATTTAAATTCTGATTTTATCACCTTGTACTGGCCACCCTTTTATTTACTCAGGATTTACTGGAATGAATGCCAATAGCTGCCTAATTCCACTTTCTTCAATACTTTCCCTTTCTACAGTATTTTTTTCATAGTATTTTCATCTGGATTCTTTAAGCCTTATCTAAAAATTAGCTTGCCTAAGGTATTTATGATATTATCTTCCTTGGTGCATACACATTCACTTATCAAGCACTCAAAATTGAATATTATTTCATAATTCCCATGTCCTCAGCTTCATCTAAATTGACTTTATTCAGATTGTTCTAAGAATATTTTTAGTGTATTTATAATACAATCAGAGCAAGGTAAGATGAAGTAACAGAGATAATTTTATCTTCATTCAAGTTGAAAGTACTTCCAAAGGTCTATGTATTTTGATAAAATTAGATTAGTGTCAATAGGCTATTAGGAACTATTTCAAAGACTATACTGATATTAAAATGAGGTTAATCAAGTACATCATGTGGTTGCATTTAAAAGACAACAAATGGAAAATGCATAGTACATATTGTTTCCTAATAACTTCTTAATAAATATTTGCCCCTCTCTCCTTCTCCCATCTTGATATAATTGTGTCATTTGAATAGACTTGGGAGCAAAGAGTACTAGTTAAAATTGTGAGCTCTGGAGTCAGAAAATTTTGGCTTCTTAGCTCTGCTACTCACTAGTTGCATGACCTCTATTTCTATGAGTATTTCATTATTTGTATAAAAATGAGGAATGAAAAGTTTAGATCATCTCACTGGTTATGGGAAAGATTAAGTAAAATAAGTAATGGTTGCACATAACTGGCACTGAATCAAATTATTTATTAATGTTTCATTATTATTAATAACCATAGTACTTCAGGTTAAATTCAGTAGAGTCAGTCTACATATATTTGTCATTATTAATGCAATTTAAGGAATAAAAAAAGTTACTTAAGGAAGTATTTAAAACTGTGTTGAGAATGAAACCAATAATTTTAATCACTCCGTAATTTTTTAAACATTAGTGAACCAAATATCTTTTTCAAGAAGTTAGAAAAATAACAACAAAATAAACCAACAAAAGTAGGAACAAGTTATTTCAGATTAAAAAATAGTTACTAACAATTTCATAAAATTGATACATAAACCAAATATAATTGTTATTTATCTAAAAATAAATTCCCATGTGACTGATTGATATGCTTTAGCTATGCCCCCACCCAAATTTCATCTTGAATTGCAACTCCCATATTCCCCATGTGTCATGGGAGGGGCCTAGTAGAAGGTAATTGAATCATGGGTGCAGGTCTTTCCCATGCCGTTCTCATAGTAGTGAACAAGGCTCATGAGGTCAGATGGTTTTATACAGGGCAGTTCTCCTGTACATACTTTCTTGCCTGCTGCCATCTAAGACATGCCTTTGCTTTTCCTTTGCCATTCTGCCACAATTTTGAGTCTTCCCTAGCCATGTGGAACTGTGAGTTCATTAAAACTTTTTCCTTTATAAGTTGTCCAGTCTTGGGTATGTCTTTATTAGCAGTGGAAGAATGAACTAAAACAGTAAATTGGTACCAGGCAGTGGGGCACTGCTGTAAAGATATCCGAATATGTGGAAGAGAATTTGGAAGTGTGTAACAGACAGAGATTGGAACAGTTTGGAAAGATCAAAAAAGACAGGAAAATGTGGAAAAGTATGGTACTTCCTAGAGACTGTTGAAAGCCTTTGACAGAAATGCTGATAGTAATATGGAAAATAAAGTCCAGGCTGAGGTGGTCTTAGATGGAGATGAGGAATTTGTTAGACACTGGAGGAAAGGTGATTCTTGATCTGCTTTAGCACAAAAAAAAAAAAAAAAACTGGTGACATTTTGCACTTACCGTAGAGATCTGTGAGACTGAACTTGAAAGAGATTTTTTAGGGTGTCTGGCAGAAGAAATTTCTAAGCAGCCAAGCATTCAAGAGGAAGCAGAGAATAAAAGTTTGGAAAATTTGCAGCCTGATGATGCAATAGAAAAGAAAAACCCATTTTCTGGGGATGATTTCTAGACTGCTGCAAAAACTTTCATAAGTAACAAAAGCTGAATGTTAATCACTAAGACAATGGGGAGAATGTCTCCAGGGCATTTCAGAGAACTTTGGAGCAGCCCCTTCCATTATAAGCCCAGAGGCCTAGCAGGGAAAAAATGGTTTCCCGGAGAGGGCTTAGGGTCCCCCTGCTGTGTGCAGGCTAGGTACTTGGTATCCTATCCCAACCACTCCAGCGATGGCTAAAAGAGGTGAATGTACAACTTAGGTCATGGCTTCAGAGCATGCAAGCCCCAATCCTTGGCAGCTTCCACATGATGTTGAGGCTGCAGGTGCCCAGAAGTGAAGAACTGAGGTTTGGGAAGCTCCACCTAGATTTCAAAGGATGTATGGAAATGTCTGAATGTCCAGGCAGAAGTTTCCTGCAAGGGTAAAGCCCTCAAGGAGAACCTCTGGTAGGGCAGTGCAGAAGGGAAATGTGGGGTGGGAACCCCCACACAGAATCCACACTGTGGCAGTGCCTAGTGGAGCTGTGAGAAGAGGAGCACCATCCTTCAGACCCCAGAGTGGTATATTCACTGAAAACTTGCACCATGTGCCTGAAAAAGCTGCTGACAAATCAATGCCAGCCCATGAAAGCATCCAGCAGGAGAACTGTACCCTGCAACACCACCTGGGCAGAGCTGCCCGAGGCTGTGAGAGCCCACCTCTTGCAGCAGCATGACCTGGAAGTGAGACATCATGTAAAAGGAGATCATTTTGGAGCTTTAAGATTTGACTTCCCTGCTGGATTTTGGAATTGCATGGGGCTTTTAGCTCCTTTTGTTTTGGCCAGTTTCACCCATTTGGAATGAGTATATTTAGCCAATGCCTTTCCCCCATTGTATCCAGGAAGTAACTACTTTGCTTTTGAATTTGCAGGCTCATAGGCAGAAGAAATTTTACTTGTCTCAGGTGAGGCTTTGGACTGTGGACTTTTGAGTTATTGCTGAAATGAGTTAAGAATTTAGGAGACATTTGGGAAGGCATGATTGGTTTTGAAATATGAAAATATGAGATTTAGAATGGGCCAGGGGTGGAGTTATATGGTTTGACTGTGCCATCACCAAAATCTCATCTTAAATTGTAGCTCCCATAATCTTCACCTGTCATGGGAGGGACCTGGTAGGAGGTAATTGAATTTTGGGGATGGGTTTGTTCCCAGAGTGTTCTCATGATAATGAGTAAGTCTCAGGAGATCTGATGGCTTTATAAAGGGTAATTTCTCTGAACACACTCTCTTGCGTGCTGCCATTTAAGATGTGCATTTGCTCAACCAGGTGCAGTGGCTTACACCTGTAATCCCAGCATTTTGGGAGGCTGAGGTGGGTGGATCACAAGGTCAAGAGATGGAGACCATCCTGGCCAACATGGTGAAACCACATGTCTACTAAAATACAAAAATTAGCTGGGTGTGGGGGCGCATGCCTGTAGTCCCAGCTACTCAGGAGGCTGAGGCAGGAGAATTGCTTGAACCTGGGAGGCAGAGGTTGCAGTGAGCAGAGATTGCGCCACTGCACTCCAGCCTGGTGCCTGGCGGCAAAGCAAGACTCTGTCTGGAAAAAAAAAAAAATGTGCCTTTGCTCCTCTTTTATCTTCTGGCGTGATTGTGAGGCCTCCCCGGCCATGTGGAACTGTGAGTTTATTAAGCCTCTTTTCTTTATAAATTATACAGTTGCAGGTATGTCTTTATTAACAACATGAGAATGGATTAATACACTGATCTGACTCAGAAAAATAATAAAATAATAAGCAAAATTAAAAATGACAAAGTACATATGAAGAATTTGAAAACTGAGAGACTACAATATAAAATTCTAGATCAATAAATTTACACATCTTAACTAAAATTTTAAAAAATAAATTGCATCACAAAAATCCACTCAATGAGTTAAAAATAATAAACACCAAACTGACCACAAATGAAGAATATAAGACTACAAAAAATTTAACTCCCAAATGAAAATAGAAGCAATAATTTTCCAATTCATTTCCATTGAACTTTCAAGTAATAAAAAATTGCTGTTATTTTACCTGTTCCATAGCACAGAAAAAATGAAGGCTCCTAATTTATGTCATCAGGTTCATTAAGTCAATTTTTGTTTTGCTATAAGGAAATGCTTCAGATTGTTATTTATAATAAAAAAAGAGGTTTAATTGGCTCATGGATATGTGGGATATATACGAGAATAGCTAAAATGCAGGGACTTGTGTCTTGAGGTTGAGCAAGAAAGTAGCACGTAGGGCCTGGCCCCTGAAATCACTTGTTCCTCTTTGACCTCTGAGCCTATGATGAGAGAGGTGGCCTAGTAGATCTCTGAAATGCCTCAAAGTCTTTTCCTCCTTGACTTGGATTTCATCACTTGGCTCCCTTTTAGTCATGCTAATATTATTGGTAAATAATTGGTTCATAGCCCTTTTTAATTCTTCCCCTTAAAATTCAATTTGCTTTTCTATGATATGTCTAGGCTATGAATTTTCCCAATTTTTATGTTCTGCTTCCCTTTTAAATAGAAGTTCCAATGTTAAGTCATTTATTTGCTCTCATACATGATGAAAGGTTGTTAGAGGCAGCCTTACCACATCTTGCATGCCTTGTTGTTTAGGAACTTCTTTTACCGGATACCCGAAGTCATCACTCTAATGTTAACGTTTACACAAAACTGTAGGATGTGATCAAAACACAGCCACACTCTTTGCTAGGATACAACCTAGGTAAACTTTACTCAAATTCCCCCAAATTTCCTTATCTTCATTGAAGACCTCATCATCCTGGCCTTCAGTGTCCATATTTCTATCAACATTTTTGTCACAATCACTTAACATGACACTAAGAAGGTTCAGACTTTCTTTTATCTTCCTGTCTTCTGAGTTTTTGGAACCCTTCCAACCTCTGCTCATTACCCAATTCCAAAGTTGCTTCCACATTATCAGGTATCTTTATAGCAACACTTCACTCCTTGGTGTCAATTATCTGCATTAGGCCATTGTTGTATTGCTATTAAGAAATACCTAAGACTGGGTAATTTATAAATAATAATGGTTTGAATGATTCAAGGTTCTGCAGGCTTTACAGTATACATGGTGCCAGCATCTGCTCAGTTTCTGGGGAGGCTTCAGGAAGCTCTTGGTCATGGCAGAAGATGAAGCGGGAGCACACTCACCACATGGTGAGAGCAGGAGCAAGAGAGAGAGAGGTGCCACACATTTTTACAGAAACAGATCTTGTGTGAACTCATAATGAGAACTCACTATATCAAAAAGGGATGGTGTGAAGCCATTCATGAGGGATCTACCCTCATGATCTAAACAGCTCTCACCAGGGCCTACCTCAGACACCGAGGATTACAATTTAACAGAACATTTGGAGGGGAGAAAAACCCAAACCAAGCTAGTAGCACTATGGGACTAGACCATTTTAAGGAAAGCAGACAAAAATAAACTCAGGACCCTTACAGTAGCTGACTGCGAGTCAAAACTGCTTTTTGAATGTAATAACTCAATATTGCAAAATATCAGTTTCTTCACTTTGATTTGTAAATTGAGCTTCATTTCAAATCAGACAGCTGGTGGAATTTTTTTTCGGAACTTGATCAATTAATTCTAAATTTTACCTGAAAGAAAAATTGTGTAAGATTAGTCATTTAAAAATAATCGGAATAATGAGGATATAGGTCTTGTGCTAACAGTTATGTAACATAATGTAAAGGTATATCAGTTACAGTATTCTGGTACTGAAAGAGGAATAAACACATACATCAATGGAATAAAGGAGAAAGACAAAGCAAGGTTAATTCCCATAGCAAATGATAAAACTGACATTTCAAATTAGTAATGAAAGGATGTATTTTTCAATATGTGTTTTAAACATAATTAGCTATTTGGAAATCAATTAGAACCCTTAACTCTGAAATAAGGATACGTTTCAGAATATTTAGGCTTTCAATGTATAAGCAAAACCTATAAACAAAAATGTGTGGGAATGTTTTAGTTTTACCCATAAGAAGGCATTTCTAAGTGTGATGTGAAGCTCAGAAGCTTTAAAGTGAACAAACAAATATTTGAGAATATAAAATTATATTTTGTTTCACAAAATTATAAGTATGCATATATACACATATATACATACATATATACATATACATATACATATGTGCATGTATGTATATGCGCATATATATATATATATATATATATATATATATATACTTCAACAGTGTTAAAAGAAATGACGAGCCAGGAAAATAATTCCAACATATAGGCCAGACAAAGGGTTATATCCTTGCTATATAAAAATAGATCACATGGAAATTTCATCTTAAGATAAAACTCTGATGGTTGGTGAATTTTCTTTTTTTTCTTTTTTTTTTTTTTTTTTTAACTGTACTTTAGGTTCTGGGGTACATGTGGAGATTATGCAGGATTGTTGCATAGGTACACGCATAGCAATGTGGTTTGCTGCCTCCATCTCCCCATCACCTATATCTGGCATTTCTCCCCATGTTATCCCTCCCTGACCTCCCCACCCCTGCGCTGTCCCTCCCTTGCCTCCCCAACAGACCCCAGTGTGTGATGATCCCCTCCCTGTGTCCATGTGTTCTCATTGTTCAACACCCATATATGAGTGAGAACAAACTTTGTACCATTATACTGCATCCCCAACAGCTGGAGAATGTGTGAAGTCTGAGAAAAATCTCTAAAATTGTGTCCTGGACATTATTTCTTTTCCTCCACCAAAAAAAAATATGATACTATACTTTGGAGTTTATGCTGTATTAATTTACTTTGCATGCCATGTACTTATATTTCATTTCCTTAGTTTTACAGAGTCAACCTTAAAGAGTATTTTTGCCTATTAAAACAAAACGATTAACCCAGGGTTGCAAATTTAGCTTTACTGCTAAGAGGGAGTAATAGGTTATAATCACTGCATCATTCTGGCAGTAAGACTTTAAGTCACAGGTATATATAAGACTAGTTATTAACTGATTTTACAGAAAGATTTTAATCAGAAAACTCCTTTTTCTCACAACAAATTTATAAAGGCATAATTCGGCATTCAAAACTATTCTGACATTCTGCATCCCAGCCTCTCAGAACCTGCTTCTTTCTCTATTTACCAATAGGAAAATATTGCTAATCTCATTACAAACACCATGCTAATGTAAGGAACTTCAAATTTTTCTCCTCTCATATATGAACAGTTTTCTAAATGAATCGTTTAAAGAAAACTCTGTTTATCTTCCATTTTTCATATCTGAAACCCAGAAGTGACTTTTAATGGTTAGAATTTAAGCTCTTGGGAGGAAATAATGGCTGCTGCGAATACTGTATTTGGACAGATGACAACACCTATTTGTATAGCATATAGTGCTTAGTGCATCTACCATTAATAGGACCTTGCCTTGAATTAAAAACAGTTTATAACTTTGAATCCAGTTTGTATATAATAGATGATCATTATCAGTATTCAGGAAGGGGAAAATCCAATCATAGAAAAAGTCGTTACATGTGAGAATTCTAAGAACTAAAGACTGAAATGATAAGATAATATTGCCTATGGATACAACCTCCTACTGTAAGCTTAGGGTAATTTACTAATTTGGTATTTGAAAGTAAAAACATAACATCCATTTCTCATGTTAAGAGACATATTTTGCCTTATTGCTAGCCTCATTATATATAAGCATGAAAATACATTAATATTATTTTTAAAAATTGGAATATTAGCTAAAGTCAACTTAAATCCATTAAAATGTAATTCATTAAACCATGTACTAGTATTAATGAGCTTACAAAGTAGGCTATTTCTTTTAAATATAATTCTTATGTGTGTAATACAAAAATTTGTAATAGAGCCGAATACATAATATACTATGTTTCTTTGTATGACATATACCATACACTTTGACACCTAAGGTACAATTGCTAATTATTTTACTTAATAGCTAATTGAATCCAAATAAACAGTAAACCTGTAAAGGAAAATTTTCAATGAATTTATGCAAGAAGTAGAAGAACATTAACATTTTCATATAAGAATTTTATTTATTTTCATTTATCTACATCTGTGTCTACTGTTACATCAAGAGTGGACTGGGCACTGTACTAACAATTCTATTTGCATTATTCTATTTAATTTTTACTACAATGATTTGAGTGGGAATTAGAACCCAGAGATGACTTCCAAGCACAGGCACTTTGTCATTATATATACATCCCCTTTTTAAATTCAGCAAGACTAAAAGAGCCTTAATATATTTGGTACAGCTGGAAACCCATCAGAAAATCTGAGCCATGTTGCAAAAAAAGACTTTCTTTCCGTTTGACTTTGGGAAACAAATGCAGAAAAGTGCATACTTTATGCTTAAAATTAGTTCATTATGAATGCACACCATTATATTATCAATGTCATTCAATATGGAATCCAATTTGATTTTTATCTCAGCCTAAATAGAATACAACAGAAAATCACAGATTTCAGTTTTCCACTTTTGCCTCAGGAGGCAGGTTTTAGCAAGTTTAAAGTTTAGGTTTATTCACTTTACCACTTTGTAGAACATCTATCTGAGTAGACAGACCTTGCTTCTTTATATCTAAATCTCTTCATACTGAGAAAAATTTGAACTGCTAAACATTTAAATCTCTATTAAATTGTTCTGAAATAAAAAAGTATGATTTATAGGTACCCTAAGCAAGTGATAAGAAACTAATTTGCTTTGATTTCTCAATATAATTTCTTGATGTCATTGCAGGCACTGAGTCATCCCTTTTCTATCAGGTGTAGCTACATATAAAGCTATTGTGCTTAGTCAACATTTACTTAATTAGTGAGCATTTTTAGTTCCATAAAAAAAACAGATAAATATTGCATACCATTTTTAAAATAGAGAAAATAATAAAATAACAACACAACCACTGTGTTTTCTGTTTCATATAACTTTTTTCTGTCTATACATATTTATGTTTCCATATTTTCATAATATACTTTTATCACCAGGATTATTCTATCTTTAAATAAATTATATCTTGGATAAAACTGGCTACTTGTTCTCTTAAAACTTAAAAAACGTTTACTATTTATATACTCAATATATATGTTTATAAATGCTACACATCATTTAATGCTACTGTATCTCAGGAACTGTGTTCAGGATTGGCTACATGATTTTCATGGCTCAATGGCAAAGGAAAATGTGAAGCTGCTTACTCAGAAAAATGAAAGAGGAGGGGGTGGAGCAACTTGGAGGAATACAAGGCTCCACTAATCATCCCCCAACAAACATACCAATTTAACAACTATCTACACACACACACAAAGCACCTTTGTAAGAACAAAAATACAGTCCGCACTCACAGTACCTGATTTTAATATTATATTACTGATAAAGGCACTAAAGTGGTTTTAAAAGAAGGCTTGTATAACTGGCGCCATTCATCCCATCCCCCATTAGCAACGGCATGCTGTGAAGAGCATAGCTGGGTGCTGGGGGAGGGAAAGCACAGCAATTATTAGACAATGAACTCAGTGTTGTCCTATTAGAACAGAAAGGATAGCTGAACCAAATTCAGCTGATGCCTACCCACAGAGAAAGCATTTAAACCAGTCCTAGCCAGAGTGCACTCACTGATCCCAGTGCTCAGAATTCGACTTGCTGTAAGAATCATCACCACATGTTACAGGGCTCTGGAGACCCAAAAAAGGCAGTTAAAGAGACACAAGCTGGGGTAGCCAAGGGAGTACTGGAATCACTCTTCCCCTCACCCTAGCGTGCATAACTCCTGGCTTGAAAAGAGGCCTCTTCTTTCTGAGTAGACAAGAGAGAAGAATGGGGAGGACTTTGTCTTGCAGCTTGGATGCCAGCTCAGCCACAGCAGACTAGGACACTGCTCAGAGTTGTGAGGCTCCCTTTTCAGACCCTAGCTTCTAGACCAGGGGTCCCCAAACTACAGCCCACAGGCCGCATGCGGCACCCTGAGGCCATTTATCCGGCCCCCCGCCGCACTTCAGGAAAGGACACCTCTTTCATTGGTGGTCAGTGAGAGGAGCACAGTAGGCGGCGGCCCTCCAACGGTCTGAGGGACAGTGAACTGGCCCCCTGTGTAAAAAGTTTGGGGACGCCTGTTCTAGACATTTCTAGTCACACCCTGGGTCAAAGGGATGATGATGCCTTGAAGCAAAGGACCCAGTTCTGGCAGGATTTATCACCTGCTAACTGAAGAACACTTGGGCCCTAAATAACCAGCAGCAATACCCACATACAATGGAGAGGGCTACAGGTGAGACTCAGAATTGCTAGCTTCAAATGAGACTCATCCTAGCTGTGGCGGCCATTAAATGAGAATCCTTAAGTTTCAGAAAAGTAGAAGGAAAACGAATGGGGACTTTGTCTTGCACCTTAGGTACCAGCTCAGCCATAGGCAGGTAGAGCACCAAGTGGACTCTTGGGTTCTTCAATTCCAGGATTTGGCTCTTTAGACAGCATTTCTAGACATTCCCTGGGCCAGAGGGAACACAATCACCGCAAGCTGACGGAAGAGCCTTTAGGCCTTAAGGAATCATTGGTAGTAGTAGTCTGACAGTATTAACCATGGGCCTGATGTGGCAGTGGCCATAAAATGAGGCTCCTCTGCCTTTAAAAAAGGGGGAAAGAGTGAGAAAGACTGTGTCTTATGGTTTTAGTGCCAGCTCAGCTCCAGTACAATAGAATACAAGGTAGATATCTAAGGTTTTTGACTGTAGTCTCTTGCTCAAAGACGGCTTTTCTGGACCCACCCATGGCCTAGGGAAACTCACTACCCTGAAGAAAAGAATATAGATCTGGATGGCTTTTGCATCTGGTGATTGTAGAGCCTCAGTGCTTTGAGGAAACTTCAGTGGTAGCAAGGAAGTGGTTAGGCAAGACTCAGTGCTTTGCTGGCTTCAGGTCTGACATAGCAGACCTGAAGTTGGTGAAAACAGTCCTGTGGTTGGTGAAAACAGAGGGGCTTGTGTCACTTTATCTCCAGCTCCAGGTGGCTCAGAAAAGAGAGAGAAAGAAAGACTCTTGTCTGGGCATGATGGCTCACACCTGTAATTCCAGCACTTTGGGAGGCCAAAGTGGGCAGATCATTAGGTTGGGAGATCAAGACCAGCCTGACCAACATGGTGAAACTTCAACTACTAAAAATACAAAAAATAACTGGGCATGGTGGTGCACACCTATAATCCCACAGAATCACTCAAATACAGGAGGCACAGGTTGCAGTGGGCTGAGATCGTGCCACTGCACTCCAGCCTAGGTGACAGAGTGAGATTCCATTAAAATAAAGACACCCTCTGTCTTGGAGAAAGTAAGGAAAAAGAACAAGAGTCTCTGCTTGGTTATACAGAGAATTCTTCCAGCCCTTGTACATCTATGGGTCTGTAAGGACAACATAATTTCTATGTTTGGGCTCCCCCTAAAAAGAGATATAGCCTAGAATACAGCATTCAAGTTCCTTTGAATATCTGGAAAGCCTTCACTGGAAGGACAGACACAAACAAGCCCAGAATATGAAGATTACAATAAATACATAAATCTTGAATGCCCAGATGCAAACAAACAAATACGAGTATCAAAGCAATCCAGGGAAACATAAACTCAACAAAGAAAGTAAGTAAGGCACCAGGGATAAATTCTGGAGAAACAGAGATATGTGAAATTTCAGACAGACAATTCAAAATAGCTGTCTTGAGGAAACTCGAAGAAATTCATGATAACACATAGAATGAATTCAGATTTTTTTTTCAGATAAATTTCACAAAGAGATTGGAACAATTAAAGAGGCAGAAATTCTGGAGTTACAAAATGCAGAATGCATTCTGCATACTGCAGAATGCATCAGAGACTTTTTAAAAAAATTTACTAAGTTCTGGGATACATGTGCAGAACGTGCAGTTTTGTTACATAGGTATACATGTGCCATGGTGGTTTGCTCCACCTATCAACCTGTCATCTAGGTTTTAAGTCCTGCATTCATTAGGTATTTGTCCTAATGCTCTCCCTTCCCTTGCCTCACACCACCTGACAAGCCTTGGTGTGTGATGTTCCCCTCCCTGTGTCCACATGTTCTCATTGTTCAACCCCACTTATCAGTGAGAACATGTGGTGTTTGGTTTTCTGCTCCTGTGTTAGTTTGCTGAGAATGATGGCTTCCAGCTTCATTCATGTCCCTGAAAAGGAATTGAAATCATTTTTTATGGCTGCATAGTATTCCTTGGTTTATATGTGCCACATTTGCTTTATCTAGTCTATCATTGATGGGCATTTGGGTTGGTTGCAAACCTTTACTATTGTAAATAGTACAGCAATAAACATGCGTGTGCATGAGTCTTTATAGTAGGATGATTTATAATCCTTTCAATATATACTCAGTAATGGGATTGCTGGACCAAATGGTATTTCTGGTTCTAGATCCTTGAGGAATCACCACACTGTCTTCCACAATGGCTGAATTAATTTACATTCCCACCAACAGTGTAAAAGCATTCCTAATTCTCCACAGTCTCATCAGCATCTGTTATTTCCTGATGTTTTAGTTTTTTTGAAATGGGGTTTTGCTCTGTTGCCTGGTTGGAGTGCACTGGGATGACATCAGCCCACTGCAACCTCTGCCTCCTGGGTTTAAGAGATTCTTTGGCCTCAGTCTCCTCAGTAGCTGGGACTACAGGTGCATGCCACCATGCTCAGCTAATTTTTGTATTTTTAGTAGAGACGAGGTCTCACCCTGTTTGCCAGGATGATCTCAAAATCTTGACTTCATGATCCACCCACCTGGGTCTTCCAAAGTACTGGGATTACAGGCATCAGCCACTGTGCTCAACTTTCTGACTTTTTAATAATTGTCATTCTAACTGGTGTAAGATGGTATCTCATTGGGGTTTTAATTTGCATTTCTCTAATGACCAGCAATGATGAGCTTCTTTCAATATGTTTCTTGGCTTCATAAATGTCTTCCTTTGAGTGAGAAGTGTCTGTTCATATTCTCCACTCATATTTTGATGGAATTGTTTGTTTGTTTGTTTTGTAAATTTGTTCAAGTTCCTTGTAGATTCTAGATATTAGACCTTTGTCAGATGGGTAGCTTGCAAAATTTTTCTCCTATTCTTTATGTTGTCTGTTCATTCTGATACTAGTTTCTTTTGCTGTGCAGAAGCTCTTCAGTTTCATTATATCACATTTGTCAATTTCAGCTTTTGCTTCAGTTGCTTTTGGTGTTTCAGTCATGAAGTCTTCGCCCATGTTTATGTCCTGAACAGTATTGCCTAGGTTTTCTTCTAGGGTTTTTATTGTTTTGGATTTTATACTTAAGTCTTTAATCCATCTTGAGTTAATTTTTGTATAAGGCATAAGGAAAGGGTCCAGTTTCAGTTTTCTGCATAAGGCTAGCCAGTTTTCCTAGCATCATTTATTAAAGAAAGAATCCTTTCCTCACTGCATATTTTTGTGACGTTTCTCAAAGACAAGATGGTTGTATATGTGTGGTGTTATTTCTGAGGTGCATCGGAGACTTAGTAGCAAAATTGTCAAAAGAAGAATTAGTGAGCATGAAGACAGGCAATTTGATAATACACAGTCAGAGGAGAAAAAAAAGAATAAAAAACAATGAGAAATACCAGCAGGATCTGGAAAAGATCCTCAAAATGGCAAATCTATTAGTTGTTGGCCTTATAGTTGAGGCACAGAAAGAGATAGAAGTAGAAACTTTATTCAAAATGATAACAGCATAGACCTTTCCAAACCTAGGGAATATTACTAATATCCAAGTACAAGAAGGTTGTAGAACACCATGCAGATTTAACCCAAAGAAGGCTTCCTCAAGGCATCTAATAACAAAACTTCCAAAGGTCAAGTATAGAGAAAGAATTCTAAAAGAAGCAAGAGAAAAAAGCAAATAACACACAATGGTGTATCAATATGTCTGGCAACAGATTTTTTTAGTAGAAAACTTACATGCTATGAGAGAGTGGCATGAATATTGAAAACGCCGAAGGCAAAACTTTCAGCCTAGAGTAGTATAACTGGTGAAATGATCCTTCAAACATTAAAGAGACAAACAAATCTGAGGCATTTTCATCAATACAATACATATCCTACAAGTAATACTAAATGGAGTACATCACTCAGGAAGAAAAGCATGTTAATGAGCAATAAGAAATCACTTGAAGGTGAAAAGATCACTGATAATAGAAGGTACACAGGAAAATAAAAAATATATCACCATAAGTGGGGTGTGTAAACTGCTTTTAAGCATAAAGACTAAATAATTATCCAATAAAAATAATAACTTCAACAACTTTTGAAGACACAGTAGCACAATATGATATAAATTGTAACAACAAAAAGTTATAAAGTGACAGGACAAAGTTAAGGCATATAATTTTTATTAATTTTATTTTTGCTTGTTTTTTGTTTGTTCATGCAAAAAGTGTTATTTTTACCTTAAAATAATGGCTTATAAGATATTAATAGCAAGACTAATGAGGACATCAAACCAAAAAGTACAATAAACATATCAAAAAATAAAAAGAAAGAATTTAAATCATATCACCAGAGTAAATCATCTTCACTAAAAGGAAGACAGGAAAGAAAGAGAAGAACACAAAACAACCAGAAAGCAAGCAGTAAATTGGCAGGGTAAGTTCTCACTTTTCAATAATATTGTTGAATACAAATGAACACATAGTGGCTGAATATACAGAAAAAGCAAGACATATTGATTTGTTGCCTACAAGAAATACAGTATATTTCACCTATTAAAAATCACATAGATTGAAGATTTAAAAATGGAAATAGATATTCCATGTCATTGGAAGCCAAAAAAGGGCTGCAGTAGCTAAACTTATATCAGACAAACAGATTTCAAGACAAAAATTATAAAAAGCAATGAAGAAGGACACTATGTAATGACAAAGTTGTCAATGCAATAAGAACATATAACAATTTTAAATATATATGTACCTAATATTGGGGCATGCAGATATACAAAGCAAATATTATTAGAGCTAAAGAGAGAGATTGACTTCAATCTCTGGGGTCTTCAATAGCTGGAGAATTCAACACCCCACTTTCACCAATAGATAGATCATCCTGACAGAAAAATAAACAGGAAAACATGGGACTTAATAGTTATAGATCAAATAGATCAATGGATATTTACAGAACCCAATGAATGCAGAATACACATTCTTTTCCTTATCACATAGATTATTCTCAAGGATAGACCATATGTTAGGTCATAAAGCAAGTGTGAAAACATTCAAAACATTGAAATAATATCAAGCATATTTTCTAACCACATTGGAATAAAAACAAAAATCAATTAGAAAAGAAATTTGGGAAACTATACAAATACATAAAAATTGAACAATATGTTCCTGGAATGACTAGGGGTTCCATAAAAAAATTAAGAAAAAACTTCTAAAAAGTATTGATACAGATAGAAAGAAAACCCACCAAAACCTATGAGATACAACAAAAGCGGTACTAAGAGGAAAGTTTATAGCCATAAGTGCCTACATCAAACAAGAAGGAAAACATCAAATAAAAAGTGTTTTGATGCATGTTAAAGAACTAGAAAAGCAAGAGTAAACTAAACCCAAAAAGAGTGGTACAAAAGAAGTAATAAGAACAGAAATAAAATTGAAATTAAAAATAATAAAAAAGATCAATAAAACAAGAAGTGCTTTTTTGAAATTTAAACAAAATAGACAAACTTTTACTCAGACTAAGAGAGAGGATACAAATAAGTAAAATCAGAAACGATAAAGAAGACTTTATGACTGGTACTAAAGAAAGTAAAAGGATCATTAATGGCTACTATAAGCAAATATGTGCTAATAAATTAGAAAATCTAGAAAAATGAACAACTTCTTAGACTCATACATGCTACCAAGACTAAATCAGGAAGAAATCCAAAACCTGAAAAGACCAGTAACAAGTAATGAGATTGAAGCCATGCTAAAAATTCTCCCAGAATAAGTGAATGAATGAATGAATGTTAAAAAAAATCTGGGGCCCAATGGCTTCAATGCTGAATTCTACCAAAGATTTAAAGAATTAATAGCAATTTTACTTGAATTATTCTGAACAATAGAGGACGAGAGTATATTTCCAAACTCATTCTGAGACCAATATTGTCCTTATAACCAAACCAGACAAAGACACATGAATAAAAGAAAACTACAGGCCAATATCTCTGATAAATAATGAAGCAAAAATCCTAAAGAAAATATTAGGAAATCAAATTCAAAAATACATTACAAAGATCATTCATTACGACCAAATGGGATTTATTCATGGAATGCAGGGATGGTTTAACATACACAAATCAGTCAATGTGATATGTCATATTAACAGAATGAGGGACAAAAATAATAGGATTGGTTGTGTCTCACCTGTCTGCTTCTCACATCTCTCAAGGGTGAGACACTCCCCATTTCTCCCCACACAGCATGGTTCAGCTGTTTTTCCCAGCCACCATTGACTTGGTGAGCTTAAACTCAGACCACAGTCTATGTCACCACAGCCTGTGCAAAAGCACTCCACTCATTTACAATAGCTTTGCCCAGTTCCTAGTTTAGGAGAAAGGGTATGATTAGGAATTGCTCAATGTGACCCCAAAGGATTGGGATTTCTGTTTCAAGGGTTTGGCATTGGATTTAGAAGATGAGAATTTCATTAAATTTGCAGATAATGGCACTCTTCTCGGTGCAAGTCATGGCACCAAGATGCTGACTCCATAGGTGCTGGCAGAGGCATATAGCAAGAAGGAGTAGAAGCTATTTTTGTTGGACACTGGAATGGCTTGCCACTCAGGAAAGTGCTGTTTTATGATAACTAGTTTGACCTTCCAGTAACTCTTTAATGTGACATAGTGGTTGACTATTGAACAAAACAGAACAATGGTCAAATCCCTTTTAGTTTTAGAAGGATATATTTGCTGCTATACAACACAATTACAAAACATCAACTTTTAATGAAAACTGTGATATATTTTCCAGAAATCAAAAGAGATCCAGGCAGATATTTACACAGTTGTCCTGAATCTATTTTTTAAAAATAGTTTCAGCATCTAAAGAACGCTGGGAAAATTATTTTGTTAATTACCAGTTCTCTCAGTGATGATGGTAGATTTCTCTGAGGATATATCCTGAGAATGATTTAGGAGACCTTTTTGACATTGTGATTACAAATGCATTGAAGCCTCTTTTCTTCTTTCATTTACTAAGTCAGAGGCCTTTCCAGAGACTCAAGAATAATGACGATCAGGAGGCACTGCTATCTCTGTAAGCCAGGTTGGTACTCTCGAGGAAATGCTGTCCACCTCTGTGAGGTTCTGAAGAAAATGACTGGCAAACCCAAGCCCAAGGTTGTTTATTTTGGTGACAGCATGCATTCAGATATTTTCCTGGCTTATCCCTATAATGGGAGACAGTCCTTATTTTGGAGGAACTGAGGAGATGAAGGCATGAGGTGTCAGAGGCCTGAGGAGTGAGGGCCTCTAGAAAAGGAAGGAAAATATGAGGGACCAAATGAAAAGTCTTTAAATAGTTCACCTAAAAACTTGGGCTCTTTATTGATACTGAAAAATGAAAAAATATTTCTTGGCCTATACATGGTCGTGTAAGAGAATCAGTACTTACAGCGCTATTGCAATTCCACGTATTGAAACAATTGCAGAATTGCCTCTGAACTACTAATTTATAAGATTCTCTTCAAGCAATTTGAAAGCACCTGGTTACTATTCAAATCCTCCATTGGTCTTATTAAATAATGAGACACTAATAATCAACCAAGTTATCTATGAAAAAATGAAGATTAGTATATGCAGTAAAAAATTTTAGTTTTCAAAAAATACTGTAAAAGATTTTATAAAATTTATCAAGAAGTTGATATTTGTCCACAGGTCTCCTTTCTATATAAATCATCTTGATATTTAACAACTCTTATATGTTAAAATCTCTGTATCTTAGAAGTTAAGCAACCTTATCCATATATTCTATATCAGCAGTTTTGAGATTAGAATTCACCTGAGGAGACATACACAACACAACACACACACACACACACACACACACACACACACACAGAGAGAGAGAGAGAGAGAGAGAGAGAGAGAGAGAGAAACAGAGATACACACACAGACATTTACACATATGGCTAGTCTAATTTTTCTCAAAGTGTGGTCCACAGACCAATAGCCTAGCATTACCTGAGAATGTGGTAATGCAAATTTTGGGGCCTCATCCTCCCAAACCTACTGAATCAGAAACTCTTGAGAATGAGACCTAATAATATGTGTTTTAACAAGCTCTTCAGGTGATTCTGATTCACACTACAATTTTAGAACCACTGATTAGACCACATCCTTCAGATACTCATTTAATTGATTTGGGAAAATATAGCTGAGTGTTGATATCTCTTATATGTCCCAGAAAAGTGCATCCAGAATTTACAACACCTCATCTATACCAATTCCTTCAAGTAAAATCCAAGAATACTGAGTCCAGTGAGATTAAGAAATTTTTTCAGGAAATTAGGTTTTATGCCATTTTTGTGTTTTCCAAAACAAGAAAAGATATATATGATTTCTTCTGAGATCATCCAGCCAGTACAGAACACACATAGTTTAGAAGTCAACTATTTAAACGTTCATTGTTACCCATTAGATTTTTTCCCTCTAATAATGTTAAAAGCTATTTAATTTATTTTCCTCAACTTTAATCCATACATACTCAGTGGAGACAAAAATTGGTACTGAAAGAAAAACAACTTGGGCCTCTAAAATCACTAAGGAAAAGTTAAGCTGGAAACCACTTAGGGCAAATCTGCCTCCCATTCTATTCAAACTTATCCCTCTGCATATTGAGATAGGTGCATATTTGATTGCCTCCTTTGCAAAGACTTACCAGAAACTCAAAAAAAAAAAAAAAAAAAAAATGCAACCATCTGTCTCTGACCTACCTATGACCTGTAATTTCCTAGGGTAGCTGGAGGGTGGGAGGGTGTTGCTTTGAGTTTTCTCAACCTTTATAGAGAGAACCAATGTGTTTCTTTTCTCTCTAAAATGTATAAAACCAAGCTGTCCCTTAACCACCTCAGGCACATGTTATCAGGACTTTCTGAGGCTGTGTCATGGGAACATCCTAAACTTTGGCGAAATGGACTTTCTAAATTAACTTAGACCTGTCTCTGATTTTCTAGGTTCACAGAATGAAAAAAATCTTAGACAATACAATGACTTTTGACCTTCCAAGATTATAGCCAACAACATCTTATTCCTTAGTATTAATTTCTCTTATTGAGAATAAATTTATAGTTAAAGCTGTTTAATTTAATTAATTTAAATTTAATTTTTCTTATTGGGAACAAAGATGATAAATTTTTAAAAAGGTTGAAAAGGATTTTACAGGTATACTACAATTCAAGATTGTTGTGTTCCACGTGTGACATATATTAGTAGCTATTTGTTATATTAGTATTTATTTGTTGCAAGGTATTTGCAGCCAAATAAAGCTTACAATATAGGTTTCTGGTTACTCTTTATGCTGTAATTTCACTATCATGAGCAGTGATTTCACTCTATCTATCATCAGAAGTATCAGAAAACACACTGGTAATCATCATTATTTTACCTGAATTGTCATAGATAATTTAATATATTAATGCCTGCAATGGAAAGAAAAAAAAAGTTAAAATTTGTTAATGTTCAGATAAATCCGAGCTATATTGTGGGATGAATATCTCAGGGTAGGTGAAAAATTAGTAAAATCTTTCCCTCAAAGTCAGTAGATTTGTGTAATATCTACTAATAAGCATATGGTGATGTACTTGGAATTTATTTCCAGAATGTCATTGCAATATTATAGTGCTCATACACAATTAGGCTTAGGATTAAATATAAGATGCTATCTCACATATGCTTTAAATAGATACTTGATTTATTTTAAAAATAAAGCTAGAAGCTAGTTTTTTCTTAAAAAAAAATTCCATAAGATCATTTTAATTGATGCTGAAAAAGCATTTGGTAAAAGTCAACATCCTTTAATAATTAAAAAGAAAAACTAAAAAAAATCAGTTTAGAAGAAACAGAACACAACATAATAAAAGCCATATGTAAAAGACCTACAGCCAGTATCATATTGAATAGGGAGAAACTGAAAATCTTTCCTCTAAGATCTGGAAAATGATGAGGATGCCCAATTTCACAACTGTTATTCCACATAGTACTTGATATGGTTTGGCTGTATCCCTACCCAGATCTCATCATGAATTGTAGTTCCTATAATCTTCACATGTCCTGGGAGGGACCTGGTAGGAGGTAAGTGAATGATGGGGCTGAATATTTCTGTGCTGTTTTTATGACAGTGAATAAGTCTCAGGAGATCTGATGGTTGTATAAAAGACAATTTCCCTGCACATGCTCTCTTGCCTGCCACCATGTATGATGTGCCTTTGCTACTCCTCCACCTTCCACAATGATTGTGAGGCCACCTGAGCCATGTGGAACTGTATAAGTCTATTAAACCTCTTTTTTTTTTTTTATAAGTTACTCAGTCTCACATATGTCTTTATTAGCAGCATGTGAACAACCTAATACAGTAAATTGGTTCCAGTAGAGTGGGGTGTAAAGCTGTTGTAAAATACCCAAAAATGTGGAAGTGTCTTTAGAACTGGGTAACAGGTAGAGGTTGGAATAGTTTGTAGGGCTCAGAAGAAGATAGGAAAATATGAAAAATTTTGGAACTTCCTAGAAACTTGTTGAATCGCTTTGGTCAAAATGCTGATAATGATTTGAACAATAAGACCAGGTTGATGTGGTCTCAGATGAAGATGAGGAACTGGTTGGGAATGGAGCAAAGGTGACTCTTGTTAAGCTTTAGCCAAAAAACTGGTGGCATTTTGCTCCTGCCCTAGCGATCTGTGGAACTTTATACTTGAGAAAGATAGTTTGTAATTGGAACTTATGTTTCAAAGGAAAGTGGAACATCGAAGTTTGGAAATTTTGCAGCCTGACAATGTGATAGAAAAGATAAATCCATTTTTTGAGAAGAAATTCAGGCAAGCTGCGGAAATTTTCACAACTAATGAGGAGCCAAATATTAATCAGCAAGACAATGAAGAAAATATCTCCAGGGTATGTTAGAGGTCTTCACAGCATTCCCTACCATCACAGACTAAGAGGCCTAGGAGAAAAAAATCCTTTTCTGGATTATGCCCAGGGCCTTGCTGCTTAGTGCAGCCTTGGTAGTCCCCTGCATCCCAGCTGTGGCTAAAAGGGGCCAACATACAGCTCAGGCTGTTGTTTCAGAGGGTGCAAGCCCCAAGCCTTGGTGGCTTACACATGGTGTTGGGTCTGCAGGTGCACATAAATAAAATATTGAGGTTTGGGAACCTCTGCCTAGATTTGAGGATTGGATGAAAATGCCTCAATACTCAGGAAGAGGTGTGCTGCAGGGGCAGTGCCCTCATGGAGAACCACTGGTAGGCCAGGGCAGAAGGGAAATGTGGGGTGAAGCCCACACACAGAGTCCCCACTGGGTCACTGCCTAGTGGACCTATGAGAACTGGGTCACCATCCTACAGATCCCAGAATCCACAGATCCACTGACAGCTTGCACTGTGCACCTGGAAAAGCCACAGATACTCAATGCCAGCCACAGATACCCAGCAAACAGGTCTGTAACCAGCAAAGCCACAGCTGCTCAAAGCTGTGGGTGTCCACCTGTTGTATCAGTGTGACTTACATGTGAGACATAGAGTGAAAGGAGATCATTTTGGGGCTTTAAGAATCGAGTTCTCCCCTAGATTTTGGACTTGCATGGGGATTTTACCTCCTTTTGTTTTGGCCAATTTCTCCCATTTGGAATGGGTGTGTTTATTCAATGGCTGCACCTTCATTATATCTAGGAAATAACTAACTTGCTTTTGAATTTACAGGCTTATAGGTGGAAGGGACTTGCCTTGTCTCAGATGAGACTTTAAATTTGGACTTTTGGGTTAATATTTGAGTGAGTTAAGTCTTTGGGAGACTGTTGGGAAGGCAAGATTGTGTTTTGAAATGTGAGGACCTGCGATTTGAGATGGGCCAAAAGCAGACTGATATGGTTTAGTTGTGTCCCCACCCAAATCTCATCATGAATTGTAGTTTCCATAATCCCCATGTGTCATCAGAAGGGTCTCGTGGGGAGAAATTGAATCATGAAGGTGGGTTTTTCCCATGCTGTTATTGTGACAGTAAACAAGTCTCATGAGATCTGATGGTTTTATAAAGGGTGGTTCCCTTGCACACATTCTCTTGCTTCCTGCCATGTAAGGCATGTCTTTGTTCCTCCTTTGCCTTCAGTTGTGATTGTGAGGCCACCCCAGCCATGTGGAACTGTGAGTTTACTAACCTCTTTCTTTTTATAAATTAGTCTCAGGTTTGTCTTTATTTGCAGGGTGCAAATATACTAATACAGTAATAGAAGTCCTACCTATATCAACCAGACAATAGAAAGATATAAAGGATATCCAAATTGGAAATAAAGAAGTGGAATTATTCTTGTCCACAAATAAAATGATCTTATGTTAGGAAAAGCCTAAAGATGCCTCCAAAAAACTATTAAAACTGATAAAATGAAAGTTGCAGGATACAAAATAAACATACAAAAATTAATAGCATTTCTATATGCCAGTAGTGAACAATCTTCAAATGAAATAAAAAGTAATCTTGTTTATAGTAGCCACAAATAAAATTAACTATCTAGGAACTAATTTAACCAAATAAGTGAAAGATCTCTGTAATGGAAACTACAAAATATTGATAAAGCAAACTACCCTAAAATGTATATGAAACCACAAAAGATGCAGAATAGGTAAAGCTAGCTTATGCAGGGTCGGGGGTGGGTGGTGAACTGAAGTAATCACATTAGCTGAATTCAAGTTATAATACAGTGGTAATGTGATTATTTCAGGGTTTTTTTGTTTTGTTTTGTTTTTCTATCAGTT
This sequence comes from Saimiri boliviensis, assembly GCF_048565385.1. Taxonomy (NCBI): domain Eukaryota; kingdom Metazoa; phylum Chordata; class Mammalia; order Primates; family Cebidae; genus Saimiri; species Saimiri boliviensis. The sequence goes on along the minus strand of NC_133470.1, from coordinate 78,487,384 downwards.
AACTGTTCCAAGTCTTTTGCTGTTTCCTATAAATTTTAGTACTGGCATAAAAGCAGACACATAGAGCAATGCAACAGAATAGAGAAGCTAGAAACAAATCCATATGTCTACAAGTAACTCATTTTCAACAAAAGTGCCAAGAATATCCCATGGGGAAAACACAATTACTTCAATAAATGGTGCTGGGAAAACTGAAAATTCATATGCAGAAGAATAACACTAAACCATTATTTCTCATCATATACAAAAATCAAGTCAAAATTGATGAAAGACTAAAGTATAAAACTTCGAACTATAAAATTACCTCCAAAATCTTTGGAGAACCTCTCCAGGACATTGGTCTGAGCAAATTTTATTGAGTAATACCCCACAAACACAGGCAACCAAAGCAAAATGAACAAATGGGATCAAATCAAGTTAAAAACTTCTGCACAGCAAAGGAAACCATCAACAACATGAAGATACAACCCACAGAAGGGGAGATAATATTTGCTAACTATCTATCTGACAAAGGATTAATAATCAGAATATAAAATAAGTAGCTAAAATAACCCTATAGGAAAAAATCCAATAATGTAATTTTTAAAATGGGCAAAAGATTTGAATAGACACCTCTCAAAATAAGACACACAAATGACAAAGAGATATATGAAAACTCAGTGTCACTGATTATTAGAGAAATGCAAATCGAAACTACAATGAGATATTGTCTAACCCTGCTTAAAATAGCTAATATTCAAATGCCAAGAAATAACCAATCTTGCTGAGGATGTGGAGAAAAGGGAACTCTTGTGCACTGTTGGTAAGAATGTAAATTAATAAAAAATCCTTATTTCTCACCTTCTTTTAATCAGCCTTCATTAAAATTAAAAATTAAAACCAAAGCCATAGAGATTTAATAAAAGAAACCATCAGTATATGTAAAGATTATGAGAATAGAATAAACCAAACTAATCATGCTAAGTTTTATCAAACGCTTTTCTGCATCTATTGAGATGATCATATGGTTTGTTTTGAATTCTGTTTATGTGGTGAATCACATTTATTGATTTGCATATGCTGAGCCATCCTTGCATCCCTGACATAAATTTCACTTGACTGTGGTGTATTATCTTTTTGATGTGCTATTCAATTCAGTTTTCTAGTACTTTGTTGAGAACTTTTGTATCTGTGTTTCTGAGGGATATTGGTTGGTAGTTTTGTTGTTGTTGTTAAGTTTTCTTGCCTGGCTTTTGTATTAGGTTGTTACTGGCTTCATAGAATGAGTTATGGAGGATCCCCTCCCCTTTAATTTTTTGGAACAAAAAAGCACATGCTTTCTTGATATTTCTAATATTAAACTAACAACTTACCCAGGTGAAATTCGATTTTGAAACATATTCAGAAAAGTGACTCTTGACTTTCAACAAGAAAATAACAATAACAAATTACATTTTGCTTTATAATTTATTCTTCACTGATTTATAAAATTGTAAATACAATTTCCTATGGAGACACTGCTTAGCCTAAATATAAATTCACAAATCAAATAAATTTTGGAAAATATCTCGGTTATATTATTGTTACTTCTGAGAAAGCAATGGACAAAATAATTTATTCTTAATAAAGCTGCAATTAAGCTGTTAAATATGTATGTATCTGATTCCTTATTGAATGAATGCTTAGGAACAAAAAGGAAAACATAATAATAGAAAAGTTATCAAATATCCCTGCATAATATTTAAGCACTTTACACATAATGTCTGTTGTGAATGTAAAGCTTAAGCTATCCCCAAGGAAAACTGAGCCTTCATTTGGTGAGAAACATGCTCACTTACAAGATATTTCTTTCAGAAATGAAAAAGGAAGAACACAATAATCCTTTGCATTCTACCTATTGGCTTCATGTAAATATACCAAGTCTTATGGTGGTAGAAATTATATTAAAGCAAGTTCAAATTATAACGAGGAAATGCTTTCTGTCACTGAAGGAAAAGCAGTCTCAATCTGTTTCTACTATTGTACAATATACTTAATATTATCTATTTATAAGATTGTGTGCATTTAATAAGATAACCTATACATCACATTTAGAAGAAAAGAATTCAGCACATAGTATGCATTCTTTAACTGTTAGCTATTATTACCCATTTCTATACAAATGGACTGGTATTTTTTGTTTGTATAAATTTAAGGGGTGCAGGTGCAATTTTATTACATGTAATAATATAATAGCTAATTCTTGGCTTTTAGTATATCCATCATCTGAATAATGGGCATTGTACCCAATAAGTAATTTTTGAAAAGTTATATTAGAACCCTAACTAGTGAGGTGCTTTCTCATTAATGGATTGGAGGAATAAAATTACATTTTGTACTCATACGCTTATTTTCAAGTTGCCAACTAAATGATCTGCAAAATGCTTTTGTTGATTCTAATGGCTATTTCTTTTCTCTTTTTGGAATCCAAGTTTGACTTTCTGGAAGATTTTATGATATCAACATCCAAAGTGTGCACAAGACTACTAAAGAATAACAAGAAAAGACCTTTTTTTAAAGTCAATGTCTTAGTATATAATGCCTTTGTCTAGAAAGGGAGAAAGCCAAAGTCACTTTCATCCTTAAAACAATTCACTTATTCCTACTTTCATTGTATTTTCTAATGTCGTTTGCTTCAGCAAGATCGGTCCTACCTCTTCTTCTCAATAGTACAAATTGTGCCAATTTTTAAAGGCACCAAATTAACAATGGCCTTAGTCCATTCTGCTATTATAAAATGCCATAAACTTAGTAATTTATAAACAACAGAAATTTATTGCTCATAGTTCTTGAGTCTAGGAAGTCAAATATCAATGCAACAACAAATTTGGTGTCTGGTTGGGACTTGGTGTCTCTTTTATGGAGGGTGCTTTCTAGCTGTGTCTCCACATGACAGAAGTGACAAGAGGGCATGCCTGAGCCTCTTTTATAAGGCCACTAATTCCATTCATGAGTAGGGATCCCTTATGACTCAATCATTTATCAAAAGTTCCATCTATTAATTCTTTCATATTGGGTATTCGATTCCAACATGTGGATTTGAGGGAAACACCAGCATTCAGATCATAGCAACAACCTTTTCCTCTGCAGAGTTTCCTTTGAGTAATTCAGTGCTCATTTTCCAAACTCCTATGACACCTAGCCTTTATGACACAATTTCAGTCCTTGATCACTTATTACCTTGTATTACTTATTTTAAGTGTTTTAGACATATTCCATGAATCATAATATTTTTTAAAAAGCAAAGACCATATCTTCTAATTGCTTTGTACTTTCTAGAATACTTAACCCATTGTTGGTCTTCAGTAGTGACTCATTAGACTGTGTAACCTTGATCATTATCTTTTCTCAGTGATAATTTTCTCTTTACAGTATTGGATAGAGCTTTCATTATATAGATAAATATACATATCTGTCTGAATAAAGGTTAAACTATAATGAGGTAAGCTAACTTGCAATAGAAAATTATATATTGCATATTTGTTTTAATGATGTTATTCTACTTTTGTTTTGTCTCAAAGATGGTTCTCCTGAATTATGAAGACACCATCAATTACTTTGAGATCTCATACAATCTGAAAATTAGACTAAAATGTTTAAGGTTTTATAAACACTTCTTACAAGCTTGATTTTATATTTTCTTGAATAATAGATTGCCACAGTAAAACTATGCCAATGAAGGTACATCATGAAATTTTAATATTTTGTTTGATAGTTTGATAGCTTTGGACTATTGACAGTCTAGGAACTACATATACTTACATTTATTTAAAAAGTGACAAAATTTGAAGCTACTGTTTTCCTTTTTACAACATGCAGCTTTATTTATTTATGTATGTATTTATTTATTGAGACAGATTCTCTGTCTTCCAGGCTTCAGTGCAAAGTTGTGATCTCAGCTCACTGCAACCTCCACCTCCCGGGTTCAAACAATTCTTGTGCCTAAGCCTCCCACGTAGCTGGGACTATAGGTATGCAACACTCTGCCTGGCTAATTTTTGTATTTTTAGTAGAGACAGAGTTTTGCCATGTTGGCCAGGCTGGTTTTGAATTCCTTGACTCAAGTGATCCTTTCTCTTTGACTTCCCAAACTGCTAGGATTACAGGCATGGGTCACCATGCCCGGCCACAATATGCAGCAATTTAAATTTGATATATCAGACTTGTAACAAACCACACTGGTTTTAATCATGTTTTTCTTTGTATAACTAAAATTCTCAGAAGCAGTTTTCTATTTTTGTCGTTTTTATTTCCCATCAGGAAAACAAACACTATCCGTTTGTTCTAAATTTGTTTAGAGGCCTCTACTCTATTAAGGAGTACAACTTTTGCAGGATAGAGTTACATATACTTTCAATATTTTCCAGGCATTTGCCTTAGCTATTGTTTGATACATTATTCAAGAAACATACTACTGGGTATTTTATTTACTATGAACCATTAAGCTATATATTAAATATTTATTGAGAAAAAAATCAGAAAACAGTAATTTTCTACAGCTATAATTTAGTACAAATTTGATTGAGTTGCCTCACATGGATTTCTTAGAAAGCATTAATCTCTCAAGTTTGGCTTTTACAGGAAGGCACATTTTTTCTCTTGTGTAAATTGAAACCCTAGAATGTTCAAATTTGAGAACTTTTCGTTGAGCAAAATAAACTTACCTTGCATATTTGGAACTAAAGCTCAGAAAGATAAAATGAATTGTCCAAGATCACACAGCTCCATGATTAGAAAGTTGGGACTAAAATTTGTGTGCTTAATTTCCTTTTTAAAATACTTCTTCTACTACATAATATGGGAAAATGAAATTGAAGTGATTTGAACCCCTTATTGTTATAATTCTCCCAATAGTCCTATTTTTGCTCTTCAGAGTAAGAGTCAAATGTTTCTCCTTCCTCAAGGAATTGCTTACACATTTCAAAATTAATGTAATGTTCTTGTTTTTGTCTTTTCTCTTCTCTGTATACCTTATCTCCTTAGTCATTCCCTTTTGGACAATCTTTGGTTTGTCAAAATCTCTTTCTAACTGCATACACATAAGCATAGATCTGGTATGAACCTGAGCATTTGTAATTCCTGCCCCCATTAAGTTTTATCCTTCATCCTACAATAACCTTTCTAAGTATATATTGTTATCGCCTTCATCTTATGTATGAGGATATGGAGATTCAGAGATGTTAAGGAATTTGTTCATAGTCACATTACATTTAAACTTATGTGAACACTATGTGTTTTACTAGCATATCCCTATATATCTCTACAAATCTATTGGCAAAATTTTACTTTGTAAGCACCTACTATGAATAGACACTATTATATTTACAAAGAAATATAAGCTGACTTGCCTCCTCTACCTTGATTTTAAGAAGATTACAATGTCGATGTGGCTATGTAAAACATGCATAAAAAATCCCATAAAATACAATATCATATAAATGGCAAACATTGTTCTGGAGGGTTTTAAAAAGGATAAAACAAGGAAAAAGAGAAAATAACTAGCACATAAACATTGTTTTTATATTTACCATTTGCCAGATGTTGGTTGTCTTTTTCATACAAAATACAGATACAAATCTGCAGGGATTTAAGCATTATTCATCTAATTTTAAAGTAATAAAATTAATACTTAGAGAGAAGCAGGAAAAAGAAAAGCAAGAAATGTACAGGGCATGTTTCTTAGGCACATAATTAAACAGCATAACTGCAGGAAGTCATATTGGAGAATAGGAGACAAGGCAGCAATCCATAGTAAGTAAATGAGTTGAATTTCAAAGATGTTATTTCAAAAGTGTGGGAAGAAATTATTTTCAACATCAGATATTCTAATACTTCAGTATATCTGATTCTAATAAGGACAAGAATCTTTCACCCCTGTTCTCAGGAATCATTCGTTTTAGAAAGTAAACAGTACTGCTGAAGCGGTGGTGAGGATAATGGAGAGACAAACTTGAGATGTCAATAAAGACAATTGTTTTAAATGATCAATTAGAGTACTGGGTCTCTTTCTCCTTAAGTTAACCTTTCTCTAACAATTATTATTTATTAATATTCCCAACTGGATATCAGAGCACATACACTTTTTAAAAATATAAGTGTGATGACCAGGAGCAGAATTCTAGCTTGTGAATCTAATGTAAATATGTTGTTTTTATACCCTAGGGAGGTCAGAACTCTTGATTTCTCAATGAACTGAGGCTCTAAAAAGCAACCTATTCCACCAAGTTTATTTTACATGCAAGCATAATGGGCTGTTGCATATGTTATGGAATTTTATGATTTCTATGAAAAATCTTCATCCCCAAAAAGTTTCTGCTATGTCAATTTGTCAAAATTCCTACCATCTTATAGAATCATTTTCTTTTGTTAAAGCCTTGTACCTACGATATTACCCAGTTAAAGAACAGTCATCTTGAAAGGTCTTCACTGAGGGGGTCAATTACTTGTTAGGATGTATTATGCTTTTTATGTTATCTAACAAGATCTAAAGCTGTGTTCTTCAATATAATAGCCACTAGCAACATATGGTTATTTAAATTCAAATTTAAATTTATCAGTAACTACAGTATTGGACAGTGAAAACATAGAAAGTTTCCATAATTGAAAAGTGTTTTATTGGACAATGCTGGTTTAATGGTAATATTTTGTGGGTAACAAAAATAATAGAAAATATCTGCCTGAGGCTATGCATGGTGGCTCACGCCTGTAATCCCAGCACTTTGGAAGGCCAAGATGGGCAGATGACCTGAGGTCAGGAGTTTGAGACCAGCCTGGCCAATATGGCTAAATCCTACCTCTAGTAAAAAATAAAAATAAAAAATTTAGCCAGGCATGGTGGTGTACAATTGTAATCCCAGATACCCAAGAGGCTGAGACAGGAGAATCACTGGAATCCAGGGGGCAGAGGCTGCAGTGAGCTAATATTGCACAGTGTACTCCAACCTGGGAAACAGAGAAAAACTCTGTCTTAATAAAAATGATAGAAAAAGAAAGAGAAGAAAAGAGAGAGAGAAAGAAAGAAGAAAGAAACGAAAGAAGGAAGAAATAAAGAAAGAAAGAAGAGAAAAGGAAGAAGGAAAGAAAGAAGAAAAATAGAAAAAGAAAAAGAAAGAAAAAGAAAGAAAGAAAGAAAAGAAAGAAAGAAACAAAGAACCAGCTTGAGGATGCATCCTGTGTACAAGACGCGTGGGGAGAGATGCTGCTGTAAAGAATCCTAAGTCCTGAGTTTAGGATAAGCTACATAATTACACTGTGTTCTCTGATCATGGTCATTGCCTTACTGTAGGCCAATTATCTAGAGAAATCACTTTGCTGCTAGTATGAGTGAGCACATGATATGCCCAACTCATGTTGAAACCATAGAGCACCTTGAAGTGGGTGTCAAGGTATGTGTCATTTTAATACACTTACCAAACATCACAGCTTAGCCTATCCTACCATAAAAGTGCTCAGAGCACTTACATTAGCATGGTTGACTGGGAGATGCAGCTTGCTGCCACTTTCCAGCATCCCAAAGAGATACATTATATTATATTGTATATAACAACCCTGGAAAAAGTTCAAAATTAAAAATTAGAATTACAGTTTTTACTAACTGCATATGACTTTAGGACCTTTGCAAAGTCCAAAAATCTCATGTATAACCATTATAGGTGGGGAACCGTCTGTATTTCTTTTCATTTTGTTAACTTTGCGAGACATTAAATTTTATTTCTTGGAATTGCATATATATTTAACACTGATATCGTTATCTGTATCTACATATACATATATATGACATACTATGCCTTTATTGCAATATAAACAAAACAGATAATATAATTGTTTCTCCACCTGTGGTTGAAATTTTCTTCTCCTTTGAGGCCTGTAGCATGCAGCTATATTACCTACTATCATCTTTTGCCCTTCCTTGCAGTCCATATTTCACTAATCTTTTAGCCACTTATGAAAATGTTGGCACCTGTATCAGTCTTTCTTTTAATCCTATATACCAAAACTATCATTGGTAACTTCAAAGTCCATGTGAATAACTCATCTATCATCCTCACTTCATAATGTTTTCACTTCAATCACAACTTGCATATCTCAGTCACTCATCTATGCCCAGAACTGCTCCAACTTTGAAATCTTAAGCTATGATCCAAATTTCATATTCTGAGCAGTTCATACACTTTCTTGTCTCACTAAGAAATTTGGCTCCTTGACTTCTCCATTTTCTTTCAACATATCAGCTACTTTCAGTTTTCAGTTCCTTTGCTATCCAGACTATATCACATTTCTCGTTAGTGTTCCTTCTTCCATCTTCCATTTTCTTTATATTGTCTTTCCATACCATTTCCCAAACCCTCAAACAGTTCACCACCAGGTTTATGAGCACTGTTGGAGAACAATACAATACTATGCACATAGGCATCACTAAAAATCCATGGCTGCTCATCCTAACCGAACTCACAATACCACCCAATAATAACATTTATATACCACTAGTCAGCTTTCTATTTTCTTCTTGAGAACAGCTAGTTTAAATCATCACCATTTTGGTCTAACCCTCTACACATTCTTTTTAACAGAATATTTTACATCTTATTCCACAAAAAATAGCATGGTAGCTATGAACTCTTTCATATTTCTGCCTGCCACTGAAAATTGTATCATCTCTGATTTTGTTTCAGTGAAGAAGCTGTCTGCATTACTTTTCTAGAGCTGTCTTAAGCAAAGTACTGCAAACTGTGTGGCTTCAACAGTAAAAATTTATTTTCTCAAAGTTTTGGAGGCTAGATGTCAAAAATCAAGGTGTTAGCAAGGTTGTTTCCTTCTGAGGACTCTAAGGGAAAAATGTGTTTCAGGCCTTTCTCCCTGACTTCTAGATAGTCATCTTCTTCTGATGTCTCCTCACATCATTTTTCTTCTCTTCATGACTATGTGTCTGAAGTTACCTTTCTTAGTAAGACACCAGTCATACCAAATTAGAGCTTACTGTAATGATCCCATTTTAAGTTGAATACTTCTGTAAAAACCCTATATACAGATAAAGTCACATTATGAGCAGTACAAGGAGTTAGGACAACATATAAATTTGTCGATTGGGGGTAAAGTTCAAGTCATAATAGTATCCTCCTTCTTACCAAAGCATACCACTTCCTTCCTCATGAACTCTTGATCCATGCTATTTTGCTTCCTCAAGAACTTTATTACATAATGTGCTTCTTCATGTTATTGGATCTGTAGATATCTTCTCTTACCAGCTATATTATAAAAATCCTCCTTTGTTATTTCCTTGAGCAGTGGTTTGTAGTTTTTCTTGAAGAGGTCCTTCACATCCTTTGTTAGTCATATTCCTAGGTATTTTATTCTCTTTGTAGCAGTTGTGAATGGGAATGGAAAAACATTCCATGCTCAGGGCTAGGAAGAATCAATATCATGAAAATGGCCATACTACCCAAAGTAATCTGTAGATTTGATACTATCTCCATCAAGCTACCTTTGACCTTCTTAGCAGAACCGGAAAAAAAAAAAAAAACACCTTAAACTTCATATGGAACCAAAAAAAGAGCCTGCATAGCCAAGACAATCCTAAGCAAAAGGAAAAAGGCTGGAGGCAACACACTCCCTGACTTCAAACTATACTACAAGGCTACAACAATCAAAACAGCATGGTACTGGTACCAAAACAGAGATATAGACCAATGGAACAGAGGCCTTGGAAGTAATGCCATACAACTACAACCATCTGATCTTTGACAAACCTGACAAAAACAAGCAATGGTGAAAGGACTCCTTATGTAATAAATGGCATTGGAAAAACTGACTAGCCATGTGCAGAAGGCTGAAACCGTATCCCTTCCTTACACCTTATATGAAAACTAACTCCAGTTTGACCAAAGATTTAAACAAAAGACCTAATACTATAAAAGCCCTAGAAGAAAACCTAGGAAATACAATTCGGGTCATAGGTATAGGCAAGGACTTTATGACTAAAACACCAAAAGGAATGGCAGCAAAAGCCAAAATAGACAACGGAATCTAATTAAACTTCAGAGCTTCTGCACAGCAAAATAATCTATCAACAGAGTAAACTGGAAACCAACAGAATGGGAAACAATTTTTGCAATCTAGCCATCTGACAAATGGCTAATATCCAGAATTTACAAAGAACTAAAACACATTTACATTAAAAAAACCCATCAAAAGGTGGGCAAAGGATATGAACAGACACTTTTCAAAAGAAGACATTTATGCAGCAAACAAACATATGAAAAAAAGCTCATCATCACTGGTCATTAGAGAAATGCAAATCAAAACCATATTGAGACATCACTCCATGCCAGTTAGAATGGTGATCATTAAAAAATCAGGAGACCACAGATGATGGAGAGGATTTGGAGAAATAGGAATGCTTTTACACTGTGAGTGGGAGTGTAAATTAATTCAAGCATTGTAGAAGACAGTGTGTGAATTCCTCAAAGATCTAGAAATAGAAATACCATTTGATCCAGCAATACCATTACTGGGTATATACCCAAAGGATTATAATAATTCTGTTATAAAGACACATGCACACATATGTTTATTGCAGCACTGTTCACTATAGCAAAGACTTGGAACCAACCCAAATGCCTATCAATGATACACTGGATAAAGAAAATGTGGTAAATATACACTGTGGAATACTATGCAGCCACTAAAAAGAATGAGTTCATGTCATTTTCAGGGACATGGATGAAACTGGAAATCATCATTCTCAGCAAACTGACACAAGAACAGAAAACCAAACACGCATGTTCTCACTCATAAGTGGATGTTGAACAATGAGAGCACATGGGCATAGGGAGGGGAACATCACACACTAGGGCCTGGGGGGTGGGGGCCTAGGGGAGAAATGGCAGGGGGTGGGGGGTTTGGGGAGAGATAGCATTAGGAGAAATACCTAATGTAGATGATGGGGCGATGGATGCAGCAAACCACCACCATGGCACATGTATGGCTACATAACAAAACTGCATGATCTGCACATGTGCCCCAGAACTTAAAGTATAATAAATATATATTTTTTAAAAAGTAGTGAAACAGGAAGTTTATCTCAATTTCTTGCTCCTTTCAGTTGTCAAATGTCTGTCTCCCATATTATCCAATTTTTTCTAGCTTCTCTGTCAGTGTCAGTCAGATGGCTTCTTGGCTGGACATCTTTATGTCCGTCCTCTCTCTAGTCACCCAGTTTCTCTTACATACCTCTCTTCTCTTTGCCTCCTTCTCTTTTATGCTGCTATGATAAAACATGATAGTTCAACTAATTCATGAGGTCATGACCTAAATATTGTCTGGACTTTCCAAATCTGAAAAAAAAATTACTATAAAGATAAAATGTTTATTTCAAACACAGCAGGTTACATCTCCTCAAAATCAAATCATTCTTTTTATTGCAATCTTTCTAATGTTAATACTACTTTCTTTGATGTGAAATTCTATCATTTCATCTTCCTAAGGAAGTCCTACTTATGTTTCTTTTTTTTTTTTAACTTTCATTTTAAGTTCAGGGGAACATATTCAAGTTTGTTATATAGGTAGTGTCATTTTATGAGGTTTTTTGATACAGATTACTTCATCACCCAAATATTAAACCTAATACTCATTAGTTATTTTTTCTGATCCTATCCCTACTCCAACCCTGCACCCTCCCATAGGTCCCAGGGTCTGTTGTTCCTCTCTTTGTGTTCTCATCATTTAGCTCCCAATTGTAAGTGAGAACATGTCATAATTGGTTTTCTGTTCCTGAGTTAGTTTATTAAGGATAATGGCCTCCAGCTCCATGAACACCTTTCAAAAGAAGACACACATGTGGCTAATAAACCTATGAAAAAAAAAAAAAGCTCAATTTTACTTATCATTAGAGAAATGCAAATCAAAACCACAATGAGAAACCATCGCACATCAGTCAGAATGGCTATTATTGAAAAGTCAAAAAATAACAGATAGTAATGAGGTTGCAGAGGCAAAGAAATCCTTATACGTTGTTAACGGGAGTGTAAATTAATTCAGCAGTAGTGGAGAGCAGTGTGGCAATTCCTACCCATTTTTCAATTACCAATTCCATTGTTACCTTTTCTATGAAACTTTTCTTGGTTTTCCCAAGCAGAAAGAGTTGTTCTTTATCTGCATGCCTACTGCCCTACTGCCCCATTTCACATTCATCTGAATGCCATAGAGTCCAGAAAACTGAGGACTGTCTGGTACCCATTAGTTAATCCAATTTATATGTCACTCTTTCTCTCTCATTCTCTCTCTCTGTCTCTCTGTCTCTCTCTCTCTCTCCTCTCTCTCTCTCCTCTCTCTCTTGTACAAACACATACACAAAGAGGAGAGAGAGAGAGAGAGAGAGAGAATAAATTACATGATTGATTCAAGAGTGTACAGCATGGAAATTACTCAGGTAATTGATTCAGTTGGGTCAGAGAATTTGCTTCATTTTCATTAATTCCTCTTGGAAACATGAATTTTGAAGCACTTAGAATACATTTTTTTGATTGATAGTTTCAATATCAGACTTTTCCACTCTCTCACTTTCTCTCCAGCTTCTGAACTTGACCTATTATTATCATGTGTTACACTTCAATTCATGCACATGTATTTATAGTACGATCAATCAATAGTCATTCATCTTCATATGCCAATTCCAAAAATCTATTGCTTTTATTTTCTTGCAAAATTTACAAGAAAACCTTTTAACATATAGCTTAATTCTTTTTACCACATCATGTTTTACAATTTGCCAGTATCAGAAAGTCTGTCACTAAATAGCTTACTCAGTGTGAAAACAGAATACAATCTTTTCTTTAACTGTTCGATTGCCTCTATTCTTCTCTCAAAACAACATTCAGCTTCTGACCTCTCTCTCAGTAAATCAATAGGCAAACTGACAAAATAAGACAAAACTTGAATAGTGATGAAAATAATATTCAGTTTTCATATAGAACGATGTGTTGCTATGGAAACTATTTTTCTTTGTTTCTATTCATAACAAAAAAATCATTTCCACAATATATGATATTGAAAATCTTGGCATTGTGAGGGAAAAGGAAAATATGCTATTGAAACTCAGATATTAAAGGGAGAAATATGTGCTACCTTACTCCTCTAACTAGTTAGTTATGCCATTTGGTATGGGTGTGCACAGACTACAGTTATATAAAGTTATTATTTGGTAAGATAATGTAAGAGAAATGGTTAGCTTGGTAAGCATGAGGGCTTATATGACTTAATAGAAGGTTTTTTACTTAAAAATATCAGGCATTAAGGGAAAATAATAATAAAGGTAAACTTAAAAATGATTATCTAATATAGCATGTGTCTGCTTTTGTGCTGCATAGCCATACCATGGGTCAATTCATTCAACACCAAAGACCAGAAAGACTGAAAACTAAATCATTCAAGTAGATTTTAATGTCAGGTAGGAAAAAATTGTATTCCTTAGGCTGCAAATTACTTTCAATCTTTCTAACCAGCTTACAGGCCCTCTTCCCTCTGAGAGAAAAAAATAACATTGTGACTAACAGTTTCCCTTTCCTTGGAGCCCCTGCCCTTTAATGTAAGATTTAGCAGGTTCTCCAATCATTTTCTTAGGCAAGTTAGACTCCTAGATGTAAATTATATGATAAAGGGTGTCCCTATAGTACATTCCTGTACATGAGAAAACAAAATTCTCTTTGTAGAACTTTAAGTCACATTCAATGATGTATTCCTGTAGAGACCAAAAAAAATTGAAGTTAATGACAGTAATTGTTTAATAATTTAAAAAATGAATTAAGTTATATGTATTATACCAAAAAGAAAAAAAGTGGAGTCAAATGAATGATCCCGGTACTCCGAGGATAAAAATATATCATATCAACCTCAGTTATTCAAAGACCCTTCTCCATGCTAGCATACCCAGGATACTAGACCCCAGGGAACCAGAGATCTTTTTGATTGCCTGATATTTTTTATTTGTATTTGACAATAAATGTTTCATATATTATGGTGTTTTGAGGATAGTCCAAGTGTAGTGGTGTTCATAACATGATGTTTTGATGTATGTAAATATTGTGGAATGACTGTCAATTCACATATGCATTACCTCATGTAGTTATTTTTTTGTGGTGAGAACATAACATCTATTTTCTCAGCAACTTTCAATTATACAATATAATAACTGTAGTCATCATGATGTACAATAGGTTCTTTTGACTTATTCCTTCTGCTTAACTAAAATTGTATGTAATTTGAACAATATCTTCTCAATCTTCCCACCATCCTTGGCCTCTATTAACCAACATTTTACTCGGTATTTTTATGAACTAAATATTTATATACTTTAATATTAAGTAAGATAATGTAGTATCTGCATTTTTGTTCCTGCTTTATTTCAATTAACTTAATGTCTTCCAGTTTCATCCAATTTGTGTAAATGACAAGACTTCCTTCTTTTGAAAGCCTGAATATTATTCCATTTTGGTGTGTGTGTGTTTGTGTGTGTGTGTGTGTGTGTGTGTGTGTACATATATGTATCTACATATATGTATATATGTGTGTCTATATATAGGTATATATACATTCACACCTATATCTATATACACACACATATATCTATATCTATATCTATATCTATATCTATATCTATATATATACACAGATATATGTGCGTGTGTGTGTGTATATATATATATATATATATATATATATATATATATACATATATAGGTATTTTGTTCCTGGTTTATTTCAATTAACTGAATTTCTTCCAGTTTCATCCAATTTGTGCAAATGACAAGACTTCCTTCTTTTGAAAGCCTGAATATTATTCCATTGTGGTGTGTGTGTGCGTGTTTGTGTGTGTGTGTGTGTGTGTATGTATATATACACCTATATATATACACACATATATACATATATAATTGTGTGTATATATATATACACCTATATATACATATATATAATTGTATATGTGTATATATACAATTTATATATAATTATATACATTATATATACACCTATATATATATATATACACACACATATATACATATATAATTGTATATGTGTACATATATACACATATACACATATATACATATATACGTGTATATACCTATATAGGTATATATACATATAGCTATATATGTATATATGTATATATATACCATATTTTCTTTATCTCTTCATTCATTGATAGACATGTAGTTTGATTCCATACCTTGGCTATTGAAAATAATATTGCAATGAACAATGAAGTGTATCTATTTTTTCAACATAAGTTTTTAAAGTTTTTCATATATATATACAGTGGTGATATTGCTGAATCATGTGAAAGTTCTATTTTTATATTTTCAAGAATATACGGTTTCTCATAATGATTGTATTAATTTACATTTTCACAGTGTGCAAGGGGTCCCATTCTTATATCTTTGCCAAAACATTCTGTCTTTGCTCTTTTTGATAATAATCATTTTAATATGTGTGAGATACTATATTCTTGTGGTTTTAATTTGCATTTCCCTAATAGTGATGTTTAGCATTTTTTTCGAATGTCTATTTGTGATTTGTTTGTTATATTTTGAGAAATGACTATTTAGTCCTTTGTTAATTTCTAAAATCAGGTAAATTATTTTCTTGTCATTAAATTGTTTGAATTATTTATATATTTTGAATACTAACACTTAATCACATGTATGGACAAACAAAATCCAGTAGCAGATCAAAAAGTTTACTCACCATATCAAGTAGGCTTTATTCCTGGGATGCAAGTTTGGTTCAACAACTGCAAATCAATAAATGTGATTCCTCACATAAACAGAACTAAAGACAAATAAAACATGTTTATCTTAATAGATGCATAAAAGGTTTTCAATAAAATACAACACACTTTCATGTTAAAAACTCTCAGCAGACTAGGTATTGATGAACCATACCTCAAAATTAAAAGTGTCATCTGTGACAAAACCAAGCCAACATCATACTGAATGGGCAAAAGCTGAAAGTGTTCCTCTTGAAAATTGGCACAAGCCAAGTATGCGTTCTCTCACCACTTTTATTCATCATAGCGTTGGAAGTCCTGGTCAGAGCAAAATGGCAAGATGAAGAATAAAGCCATCTAAATAAAAAGAGAAGTCAAATTATCTGTATTTGCAGATCACATGATTCTATATGTAGAAAATCCCATAGTCTTGGCCCAAAAGATCCTTAAAATTATAAACAACTTTAGCAAAGTATTAGGATACAAAATCAATATACAAAAATTACTAGTGTTCCTGTACATCAACAACAGTGAAGCCAAGAGCCAAATAAGAAATGTAATTCCATTCATAATTGCCACACAAAAAAATAAAATGCCTAGGAATACAGCTAACTAGGAATGTGAAAGGTCGCTACAAGGAGAAGTAAAAATCACTGCTTAAAGGAATCAGAGATGACAGTAACCAACAGAAAAACATTCTATGCACATGGGTAGGAAGAGTCAATATTATTAAAGTGGCCATACTGCTGAGACCAATTAATAGATTCAGTGCTATTTTTATTAAACGACCAATGACATTCTTCACAGAACTAGAGAAAACTGTTTTAAAATTAATATGAAGCTATAAAAAAAAAAAAAGCCCGAATAGCCAAGGCAACACAAAACAAAAAGAACAAAGCTGGTTGCATCATTCTACCTGACCTCAAACTATCCTACAGGTTTACAGTAACCAAAACAGCATGGTACTGGTATAAAAACAGACACATAGACCAATGAAACAGAAAAGAGAGCCCAGAAATAAGGCTGCACACCTACAACTATCTGACCTTTCACAAAGTTTCCCAAAACAAACAATGGGTAAAAAATTCCCTATTCAACAAATTGTGTTGGGATAACTGGCTAGCCATATACAGAAGTCTAAAACTGGACCTATTCCTTACAACATATACAAAAATTAAATCAAGATGGATTAAAGACTTACATGTAAAACACAAAAATATAAAAACCCTGGAAAACAACCTAGGCAACACCATTCTGGACATAGGAATGTGTAAAGATTTTATGATGAAGATGACAAAAGCACTGTAACAAAAGTGAAAATTGGCAAATGCCATATAATTAAACTGAAGAGCTTCTGTCCAACAAAAGAAACTATCAACAGAGTTAACAGATAACCTAAACAATGGGAGAAAATTTTTGCAAACTGTGTATCTGACTAAGGTCTAATATCCAGCATCTATAATAAATTTAAACAAATTTACAAGAAAAAAAACCTTATTAAAATGTGAGCAGAGGACGTGAACAGAGATGTTTCATCAAAGAAGACATACATGTGGCCAACAATCTTATGATTAAAAAGCTCAACATCCGGCTGGGCGCGGTGGCTCAAGCCTGTAATCCCAGCACTTTGGGAGGCCGAGGCGGGTGGATCACGAGGTCAAGAGATCGAGACCATCCTGGTCAACATGGTGAAACCCCGTCTCTACTAAAAATACAAAAAATTAGCTGGGCATGGTGGCGCGTGCCTGTAATCCCAGCTACTCAGGAGGCTGAGGCAGGAGAATTGCTTGAACCCAGGAGGTGGAGGTTGCAGTGAGCCGAGATCACGCCATTGCACTCCAGCCTGGGTAACAAGAGCAAAGAGCAAAACTCCATCTCAAAAAAAAAAAAAAAAAAAAAAAAAAGCTCAACATCACTACTGACCATTAGAGAAATGAAAATCAAAGCCACAATGAGATATCATCTCAGAAACATTGGAATTGCTATTACTAGTAAGTCAAAAAATAACAGATGCTGAGAATGTTGTGGAGGAAAGGAAACAGCTATTGTTAATGGGAATGTAAATTGATTCAACCATTATGGAAAACAGTGTGGCAATTTCTTTATGACCTAAAAACAGAACTGTAATTCAATTTAGCAATCTCATTACTGGGTATATACCCAAAGAAATAGAAATCATTCTATTATAAAGGCACATGGATGCATATGTTCATTGCAGAGCTATTCACAATAGCAAAGATATGTAATTAACCTAAATGTTCATCAACAATAGAATGGGTTTATATATGTGGTACATATGCCCTATGAAATACTGTGCAGACATGAAAACTAATGAGAACAGCCTGGCACAGTGGCTTATGCTTGTAATCCCAGCATTTTGGGAGGCTGAAGCAGACAGATCAACCAAGGTCACCTGGCCAACATGGCAAATCCCTGTCTCTACTAAAAGTACAAAAATTAGTCAGGCATCGTGGTATGCACCTGTAATCCCAGCTACTAGGGAAGCTGAGTCAGGAAAACTACTTAAACCTGGGATGCAGAAGTTGCAGTGAGCCAAGATTGTGCCATTGCACTGTAGCCTGGGTGACAGAGAAAGACATCATCTCAAAAATAAATAGATAAATAAATTGATCATGTTCTTGGCAGGAACATGAATGGAGCTGGAGACCATTATCCCTAGAAAACTAACATTAAGAACAGAAAACCATATACCACTTATTCTCACTTATAGGTGGATGCTAAACAGTGAGGACACTGGACACACAGAGGGAAACAACAGACACTGGGGCCTACCAGAGGGTGCAGGGTTGGAGTAGGGAGAGGATCAGGAAAAATAACTAACGGGTACTAGGCTTAATACTTGTGTGATAAAATAATCTGTGCAACAGACCCCTACGATTCAAGTTTGCTTATATAAGAAAGCTGTACATGTACTTCTGAACTTAAAAGTTAAACAAGAAAAATCACATGTATGATTTGCAAATACATTCCTACTTTCCCTAGGTTGTGTCTCCACTCTGTTGATTACTTCTTTTGCTGTGAATAAGCTTTTTAGTTTAATGTAATCATATTTGTTTATTTCTGCTTTCATTGCCTAGGCTTTTGAAATCATGTCCAAAATACAATTGCCCAGATCAATATCATGGGTAATTTCCACTATATTTTCTTTTAGTAGTTTTAGAGTTGTAGGTCTTACATTTATGTGGTTAATCAATTTTGAGGTGATTTTTATATATGGTGTGTTATAACAGTCTAATTTAATTCTTCTCAATGTAGATATCCAGTTTTCCGAGCACCATTTGTCGAAATGACTGTATTTGATCCATGTGTGTTCTGGGCATCTTTGTCAGGAATCAGTTTACCATACATGTCTCAATTTGGGGCTCCCTATTTTATTTCATTGGTCTATGTGTATGTTTTTATGGCAATGCCATGCCATCTTAATTACTATTCCTTTGTAGTAGATTTTCAAATCAGGCAATGTGAGACCTCCTGCTTGTGCTTTTTGCTTAAGATTGTTTGGGCTATTAATCTTTACATATTCTTGTTTGGATTGAGTATAATTAAAGGCCTTTCACCTTTCTGTAGCTGGATATGTATATCTTACACCAGATTTTAAGTTTTCTGCTATTATTTACAAAATAAATTTTCTACCTCTTTGTCTTGCTTGTTCTTAAACTTCTATAATTTAAGCATTTGCTCTTTTGATGCTTTCCTCTAAATAATATAAGATTTGTTCACTTCTTTTCATTCATTTTTCTTCTCTGACTATTTTCAAACAACTGGTCTTTGAGTTCACAGATTATTTCTTCTTGATCAATTTTTGCTGTTTATGTTGTGTATTGCATTTTTTATTCATTTTATTTTCAGCTCTATAATTTTTGTTTGATTTTTAAATAATTGTAAGCTCTCTATTACATTTCTGATGTTGGTTATGTATTATTTTCCTGATATCTTCGAATCGTTTATCTATATTTTCTTCAAGTTCATTGAGCTTCCTTAAAAAATTATTTTTAAAACTTTTTCAGGCAGTTTGTATATCTCCATTTTTGGGGGTCAGCTACTGGAAGATTATTGTGTTCTGTTTTTGTGATTTTTTCCCTTTGATATGTTATGTTTTGTGTAGTTTTAAGTTGATATCTGCATATTTGGTAAAATATTGATTTCTTTCAGGCTTTATGAGCTAAATTTTCTGTGGAAAGGCCTTTCCCTGTGGGGAGCATGGTGAAAGGATATTTGATGGGTGAGGTGCAGTTGTTAGGGCACCAGTGATGGTTCCAGCTGTGTAGTGTCTGTGCAGCTCTGTCAGCTTTATGCTTGATTAAAATTGAAGGGATTCTCACGGTTGATGTCATGGATGTCCACAGTAGCAGCAAGAGTTTTTGGGATATACATTAGCAATGCTTCCCTTAAGGAAGTTCTAACTGTGGTTATCCCTTTTGGCACTGGGTCTGGCTGTGGGATCACTTACTGTGACAGTGTCATCAATGTCTGGTGAGTGGTACCCATGGAGCAGTATGCAGGCACCTGGATATGCAGGCACCCCTTGTGCCACACTGACATCAGAGTCATGGGTACTTGTGAAGTAGCCGGAGAAGCTAACAATAGAAGTTCATCTGTGTGCAGAGTTAAGAGTAGCCCCAGGATTGAAGTAGGACCTAGCTCTCTATTATAGATGAGCTGGTGCCTAGGGCAGAGGCATCTTCACTAATGTACTTATAACAGAATATGTGGCAAATATTCTTATGAAGTAGCTGGAGTACCAAAATGTAAGCACAGGCATGAGCAGAGCTGCAATGGGTTCTTAGTCAGGGCGAGCCTAGCATCATTGTTCTGCGGTGGCTGAACTGTTTTCTGGAGTACAGGCACACACAGGATCAGCTTAGCTTCAGAGCCTGGAGTGCAACTTAATAGTGTCAGAGATGTGGGTAGGCCTAGTACAACCACAGAGCCAGGTCTATAATATTGGCACCTGTGGCATGGCTGTGACTCCAGGTTCAGGGCACATGTGGTACTGAAAGCAGATCAACAGTAGCTGCTTCTAGGAGGTACAGAGGGGTGTGCAGGCATTTCTCCCCTTCATTGGATCCCTAGTGAGAATGGCTGGTGGTTAAATAGTGACAAGAGATACCAGTGTCCTCTGTGGAGCAGGCCACTGGGAACCAGTGGTTCTCACTGCATGGCTGTTACCTATACTCCACTTTTCTTCTTTGTTTTTCTTTTCTGGCATTTCAGGTATGCTGATCTCAACAGTTATACATTTTATGTGAATATTCTCAATTTATTTTTCTTCACTATGTTGCTACAATTTCTTCAATGGGCCCTTGAGTCTACTCTAGGCTATTTTGATTTGCGAATAGTTGTGTGTGCGTGTGTGCGTGTGTGCGTGTGTGTGTGTGTGTGTGTGTGTGTGTGTGTGTGTATTTCTTGTGGGGGAATAAAAGCCGATACCTATTACTCCACTATCTTATGATGTCACACCATCATTACCTGATCTTATTCACAGCCTGACATGGTATCTCCCTCTAACCATTTACCACTTCTTAATAAATTCTACTGTCTAGAATAATTTATTTCCTGACTAAGTGGCTCAAGTCTTAAGGTAATGAGGCGTTTCATCTAATTTATCCTTGAATTATTCTTTGATGGTTTTGAGACTCCTATCTTCAACTACTCCTATCTTGAGACCCCAGAAATAGGAGATTACTTCCTAGGGTAAATTTCCACACTAATGTGGCCAACAAGAGAAAAGTATCATCTATTTCAAAAGTAAGCCAAAATTCCTTCTCATACTGCTATTTTGAAAAGAGGAACAAAGAAATAGCAAACAATAGTACCAACAGGAATTAATGATGTAAACACATTGAATAATATGTAGCTAAAGAAAACCATCTGAACCAATGTTTCCCATATATTGATGCCTGAAGAAGATTCTGATAACACTCTGTACACGTTTATTTCTTAGATGTTTGGAATACTCAGAAGAACACATTGACTAGATATTTCCATTTTATTGAAAGAAACATAAGATTAAAAGTTGAAGTAGAGTGGTAACAAACAGAAGGCCTACTTCCTTAACATTAGAGATGCCATTTTCAGGTATGTAACTATTTTTGTCAGCAATGCATTGGCTCTAATACAGTAATACACTGACACTGTGCTGTTATTTTTGTCACACAAATATAGCATAACTGTGTCTTTTTCTACTCTAATTTTATTTTTTTACATTTACATACAAAGCACTCATAATAGTGCTTGGTTACCTGGTAAGTGCTCAGTAAATAGGATGATGATAGAAAAAGATATAATTCACATAGCATAAAATACACCATTGTAAATTGTACAATTCAATGGTTTTTATATATAAACAAGGTTGTAAAACTATCTACTTACAGAACATTTTCCTTATGCAAAAAAAAAAAAAAAAAAAAAAGTAAAAGTCTCGCACTTCCTTGGCTACATTTTTTTTCCTACATATTTTACTCTTTTTGGTGCTACTATAAATGAACTTGCTTTCCTATTTTAATTTTCTAAAATGTCACTGATGTACAGAAACAATGTTTCTGTATTGATCTTTCATCTTGCAACTTTGCTTAACTCACTTATTAACTCAGATAAATTTTTAAATTGATTATTATTTTTTCTCTCTCTGTATATAATTATGCCATATGTAAATAGAAATTGTTTCACTTCTTCCTTTCCAATTTGGGTGTCTCTTCTTTCATTCTATTTTGTAATTCACCTAGTTAGATCCTCAGTACAGTATTGAATAGGAGTGATGAGAGTGGGCATCATTGTCTTGTCCCTGGTTTTAGGAGAAAAGATATCAATATGTAACTATTTTTAATAATCTTATGTATGAATTTTTTGCAGATACCCTTTATCAGGTCGGGTTAGTTCTCTTCCATTTCCACTTTGAGTGTTTTTGTTATTTTTAACCAGGAAAAGGTGTTAGGTTTTGTCTAACACTTTTTCTGTGTCAATTGAGTTACTCATGCGAATTTTCCTTCATTCTATTAGTAATATTTATTAATTTTTATATGTTGAATCAGCGTTGTATTCCTAGGTTACACCTCATGTTGTCATATGGTGTACTACTTTTAATGTAATGATGGATATTGTTTCCTCGTACTTTATTGAGGATTTTTACATCTATAAGTTCTATTAGTGCTCAATGTTATTGAGTTGTCTTTACATAGTTTTTAGTACAAGAGTAGTATTTTATTTACAGAATGAGTTGGGAAGTGTTGCATCCTGTTCTGTTTTTTAGAAGAATTTATAAAGAATTGCTGTAATTAATTGAATAATTATTAGAATTCATCAGTGAAATAATTTTGTCCTGGCTTTTTCATTTTAAAATGTTTTGATTTATAATTTCATGTCTTGTTATAGTTGTAATTTTCCATTTCCTTTGGTGTCTCAGTATGTGGGTTCTGTCTTTCAAAAAACCTTTTTATTTGCTCTTGGTTACCTAATTTATAGGCATAATATTGCTCATAATATTCCTTTACAATTCTTTTTATTACTGTAATCATGAAAACAATATCTCCTCTTTCCTTCTTGATTGCAGTAATTTGAGTCCTCTCCTGTTTTTTGTTGGTTAGTCATACTAATGTTTTATCAATTTTGTTGATTGTTTTAAGTAATCAGTCACTGTTTTTTTGGCATTCTCTATAAAACATAATTCACCAACTGAGAGAAATCTTTCAAAACATTTATCAGATAAATGAATGGTATCTGAAAAATTCAAAGAACTCTTTGTGTCAGTAGTTCCAAAATTTGCACAAAAATGACTTTGGTCATTTTTTTTTTTTTATAGAACTAGTATACACAAGTATTTTGTCAAATAAATGGCACAGTGATAGCTCATTTTATTAATATGTGTCAACTTGACTGGGCTAAAAGATGTTCAGATAGCTGGTAAAACATTTCTGCTTGTGCCTGTAAAGAGTATTTCTGGAAGAGATAGCATATTAGTTAGAATATTCAAGATAACACCAAGAAGGAACTCAGAATTCTGTCAAAAATTAACAAAAAGATTAAAATACTTAAAAAGTCAAAGAGAAGTTAAGAAGCTGAAAAATGAAATTGGCATAATGAAGAATGCATCATAGTCTTTTAATAGCAAAAGTGATCAGGCAGAAGAAATAATTAGTGAGCTTGAAGACAGGCTACTTGAAAATACACAACTAGAGGACACAAACCAAAAAAAGAAAAGAAAAAAGAAAAAATTTAGATATTCCTACCAGATATAGAAAATAGCCTCTAATAGGTAAATCTGAGAATTATTGGCCTTAAACAAGAGGTAGGTAGAGAAAGAGATAAGGTTAGAAAGTTTATTCAAATAGATAATCACAGAGAACTTCCAAAGCCCACAGAACATTTTCAATGTCCAAATACAAGAATGTTATGGAACAGCAAGCAGATTTAACCCAAAGAAGACTTTCCCAAAGCATTTAATAATGTAAATCCCAAAGGCCAAAGATAAAGAAAAGATCCTTAGAGCTATAAGAGAAAATAAACAAATAACATACAATGGAGAGCCAAGACATATAGCTGCAGACTTTTCAGTGGAATCCTTACTGGCCAGGAGAAGCATGGTATATTTAGTGTTGAAGGGAAAACACTTTGAATAATATCAAAGGGAAAGAATAGCAAGTATCTTCTCTAATCACAATAAAATATAACTAGAAATCATTAGGATGTTGAGGTATGTGGATCACCTGAGGTCAGGAGTTTGAGACCAGCCTGGACAATGTGGTGAAAACCCATCTCTACTAAAAACATAAAAATTATCTGGGCATGGTGGTGGGCACCTGTAATCCCAGCTACTCAGAAGGCTGCAGGACAGTCGCTTGAACCTGGGAGGCAGAGGTTTCACTAAGCCAAGATTGTGCCATTGCACTCCAGCCTGTGCAACCAGAGGGCAAATCCATCTCAAAAGAACAAACAGGCAAATAAAAAAATGATAAATAAAAAAACTGAAAAAAATGGAAAAGTATTCCCTTTTAAAATAGACAGAAATAAAATTAAATACCTGGTAATTAACTTTTTTTTCCTAGTAATTAACTTAACCAAAGAAGCAAAAGATCTCTGTAAGCAGAACCACAAATACAGATAAAAAAGTTGAAGACACCAAAAAATGGAAAGATATTTCAGGTACATGGAATGGAGGAATCATTATTGTTAAAATGTCCATAGTTCCCATAGCATTCTACAGATTCAATGCAATCTCCATCAAAATATCAATGACATTCTTCCAGACATGGAAAGAATAATTCTAAAATGTATATGGAACCACAGAGGACTCAGAATAGCCAAAGTTATCCTAAGCAAAATAATAAAACTGGAGGAATCACATTACTTGACTACAAATTATACTACAATCCTATAGTAACCAAAACAGCATGGTAGTGACATAAAAGCAGACACATAGACCAATGGAACAGAATAGAGAGTTCAGAAGCAAATCCACACACCTACAGTGAACTCATTTTTGACAAAGATACCAAGAACATACACTGAGGAAAAGACAGTCTCTTTAATAAATATTGCTGGAGAAACTAGATATGCATATACAAAAGAATGAAACTAGACCCTTATCTCTCAGCACATTCAAAAATCAAATAAAATGGATTAAAGACTTACATCTATGTCTTCAAAGTATGAAATTATTAGCAAGAAACATTGACGAAACACTCTAGGACATTGGTCTGAACAAAAAATTCTTGAGTGATACCCCACAAACAAAAGCAACCAAAGCAAAAATGGGCAAATGGGATCACATCAAGTTAAAATGCTTCTACACAGTAAATGATACAATCAACAAAGCAAAGAAACAACCCACAGAATGTGAGAAAATACTTGCAACTTTTCTATCTGACAAGGGATTAGTAACTAGAATATATAAGGTACTAAAACAACTCTATAGGAAAAAAGTCAAATAATCTGATTTAAAAAAATGGGCCAAAGATTTGAACAGATGTTTCTGAAAAGAAGACATACAAATGACAAACAGGTAAATGAAAATGTACTCAACATCATTGATCATAGGAGAAATGTAAATCAAAATTGCAATGAGATACAAACTTACTCCAGTTAAAATGGGTTATATCCAAAAGTCAGTTAATAACAAATGCTGGCAAAGATGTGGAGAAAAGTGAACTCTATGACACTGTTGGTGGCAATGTAAATTAATACAACCACAATGAATAACAATTGGGATGTTCCTCAAAATAAAGTAAAAATAAAGTAAAATAAAAATAGAGCTAATATGATTCAGCAATCCCACTTTTTGGTATATGCCCCCTAAAAAGGAAATTAATATATAAAAGATATCTCTGAATCCCCCTGTTTGTTGCTGCACTGTTCACAATAGCTAAAATTTGGAATCAAATGAAGTGTTTATCAACAGATTAATGAATAAAGAAAATTTGTTACTTATTCACAATGGAGTACTATTCAACCCTTAAAAAGTGATAAGATCTTGTCATTTGTAACAACATAAATAAAACTGGAAGTCATTATGCTAAGTGAATTAAGCCAGGCACAGAAAGAAAAACATCACATACACTCACTTACTTGTGGGATCTAAAAATCAACGCAATTGAACTCATGGAGATATAAAGTAGAAGGATGGTTATTAAGGGCTAAGAAGTGGAATTGAAGGGTTGTGGAAGTTCTGGATGGTTAATGGGTACAAAAAATAGAATGTATAAGACAATATTTGATAACACGACGGGGTGATTATAGTAATAATAGTTTACTTGTACATTTCTAAATAGCTAAAAAATATAATTGGATTTTTTGTACCACGGAGGATCAATTCTTGAAGTGATAAATACCCTGTTTTCCTTGAAGTAACTCTATACATTGCACACCTCTATCAAAACCTCTCATGTATCTCATAAATATAAATACCTAATATGTACCCACGAAAAATAAAATTAAAGAAAAAGGAAAGAAAATTAGCAGTCTTGGAGTTAGGTAAACCTTGGTCTATGTTTTTACTTCAGCACGTTCAAGCTATAGGGTCCTGAGGATTTTACTTATTTGTATGAGTCTTGGTCTCCTTGCCTATAAAACTGGGTTTATATTTTACCGAATTCTTAGAATTGTGCCAAATATTCAATTATTATTGTTGATGAAATGTTTAACACATTTTTCTGTCACATTAAAGAAGCTTTAAAATGCTATTCGTTGAGGAGGTCCACTTCTAGAATGGTAGTACAAGGAGCTCCATTTCCTATTCTTTAGGAAATCAAGCAATTCTAGTGAAAAGTATGTAATAAACATTCAAAGATTCTGGATATTGTTTTAATAGCATATAGCAAATTAGTTTGGTCAAAAAATTTACTAAAGCTTAGTACAAATAGTGAGATTTTGTGGCATTTGAGCAATGACCAGTTTCATCTACATCTGCCCATAGGTCAGTTTGATAGAAGCTACATTCTGGGTGGGTGTTGACAAACAATTTTTCTTCTCCCTTCACCTTCTCATCAAGGGCTACGGTATATAGTGGGTTGAATTGTGTCCCCCAAAAAGTTATGTTCAAATCTTAGTCTTAGTACCGATGAAATTGACCTTGCTTGGAAATAGTCTTTGCAGATATAATCAAGTTAAATTGATGTCTTTCTAAGATTAGGGTGGACCCTATATCCAATTTCTCCTGTCACTAGTCAGAGAAAGATTTCATATACAGATACACAGAAGACACACACAGAGGAAATGTAAATAACAATGTTGGAGATTGGAGTGTTGTAGCTACAAGCCAAGGAATGACAAAGATTTCTAGCAACCATCAGAAGCAAGAAAGAGGCAAAGAAGGATTCTTTCTTAGAGCCTTCAGAGGAAGTATGGCCCTACACAACCTTGATTTTATACTTTTAGCTTCCAGAACTGTGACATAAATTTTTGTTGTTTTAAGCCACTGAATCTGGGGTACTTTGTCATGAAAGCCCCAGGAAATTAATACAACATATCTCACCAGGAGGAGCAATCTGCCAGAATTTCTCAGCTCCTGTAACTCTAAGTTTAAGAGGCTACAGTTTTGCTCAATGTGGACTAGAGGTTTGAAATTCACTTTCTCCATCCAGCCCATACTTTAAAGATAGAGGTCCAACACCAAACACAGTAGAATGAGAATACTGGGTCCCTGATCACATTACCATTGCTCAACTTAAACTCAATAGTAAAAAGACAAATCACGTGTTAAAATGGCCAAAGGATATAAATAATAATTTTTTTTTTTTTTTTTTTTTTTTTTTTTTGAGAGGGAGTCTTGCATTATCATCCATTCCTAAAGTAGTGCAATGGTGCAATCTTGGCTCACTGCAATCTCCGCCTCCTGGGTTCAAGCAATTCTCCTGCCTCAGCCTCCCGCATAGCTGGGACTACAGGCATGTGCCGCCACAGCCAGCTAATTTTTTTTTTTTTTTAATTTTTTAGTAGAGATGGGGTTCCACTATGTTGGCCCGAATGGTCTTGATCTCCTGACCTCGTGATCCGCCCACCTCGGCCTCCCAAAGTGGTGGGATTACAGGCGTGAGCCACCACGCCAGGCCAACAATCCTTTAAAGAAGTTATACCACTAGTCAATAACCTGAAAGATGCCTAACATCATTAGCCATCAGGGAAATGCAAATCTAAACCACCAAGAAATACCATTTCACACACACTAGGATGGTTAGAATAAAAAATGATAATAATAACAAGTGTTACCAAGGATTTGGAGAAATTGGAACTCTCATACACTGCTGGTAGAAATATAAATGTTACAGCAGCTTTAAAAAACAGTTTACCAATTCCTCAAAAAGTTAAACATAGAGTTCCCATATGAGCTAGCAATTCCATTCATAAGGTATTTAGCCAAGAGAAATGAAAATAAGTATTCAAACAAATACTTCTACATGAATGTCCATAACAGTAATATTTCATAAGTTTCATAAGAGCAAAAAGTAGAAACAATCCAGATATCCATCAACTAATATATGGGTAAACAAATTGTGCTATATCAATAAAGAAAATATTATTCTGCCGTAAAAAGGAATTAAACAATCTTGCATGCTATAATATGGATAAAACAGGAAAACATATACGAAGTGAAAGAAGCCAGACACAATAAGTCACATGTTATATAATTATGCATATATAAAATGATCAGAATAGTCAAATCTATTCAGACAGAAAGTAGAATAGTGGCTGCCTAGGGCTGAGGAAAATAAGATGATTGTTAGGTGATGGTATTCCTTTTGGGAAATTGAAAATATTCAAATAGGATTGTGGTGAGGATCCTCAACTCTCTGAATATACTGAAAGTCATTCAATTGTACAGTTTGCATGAGTTAGTTGTATGGTACATGAGTTATATCTCAATAAATGTGTAAAATGCTATTACTAATAATGACTTTTAGACAAGTATTAAAGTAAATGTTTCTAATGAATTCTAATATTTGGATTATCAAGATTTATGTTCCTTGAACAACATGGGGTACCAGGTGTGCCAGAAAACTCACAGTCAAAATCCACATAAAGGACTTTTTTTCTTTTTGAGATGGAGTTTCACTCTTGTTGCCCAGGCTGGAGTGCAGTGGCATGATCTGGGCTCACTGTAACTTCTGCCTCCTGGGTTCAAGTGATTCTCCTTCTTCATCCTCCTGAGTAGCTGTGATTATAGGCATACACCCCCAGGACTGGCTGATATTATATTTTCTTCTTTTTTTTTTTTTTTTTTTTTTTAGTAGAGACGGGATTTCTCCATATTGGTCAGGCTGGTCTCGAACTCCTGACCACAGATGATCCACCATCTCAGCCTTCCAAAGTGTTGGAATTACAGGCATGAACCACCACACCTGACTAACATAAAAGTTTTAACTCTCTCAAAACTTAACTACCAATAGCCTACTATTGACTGGAAGCCTTACCCTTAACATAAACAGTCTATTAACACATATATTGCATGGTTCTATGTATTGTATATGGTATTCTTACAGGAAAGTAAGATAGAGAAAAGAAAATCTAAAGAAGAGAAAATGCCTTTACATTACTTTAATATATTTATCACTGCCATTAGTTTACATCATCTGTTAATAAGATGAATTATCTATCTGAAATGGGAGGCAACTGAAGCTGCAGATCTCAATCTACAGTATATAGATTCAAATTTTTTTTGTAATGTGATGACTTTTCTCTGCTTCTTGCGACCACTTCAGGCATCACTAGTGCACTTCACATGGGTACCATGGTGTTATTAAAGCTTATGGTATTGCACTGCATATGATGAAGATTATGTAAGAATCTCAAGAGATCACTTTTTACTGTGATATGCAATTTACTGGGGAGACAACTACTCATGTGGAGATGACTAGTATCACACAGTGTTTTAAGTGTACATTTGCAACACTTAAACTCACTGTGATCAAGCAAGAGGAGGTAGCTATGAAATTATTAGAGTAGTACAGTATACACTATAGTTAATTTTATACAATTATGATTTAATACTGCATCTTTGGGTTTGCTTACATTTCTCATGGCTGTGAGTGGTGCCATGTCTAGTCTGTAAGTGTGTGCTTAATATTTGAGGAAGTGTAACTTTCTATAATAGATTGATATATATTTTATGGCAGTACCTAATAAAATAAAATAGTATCTACAAATATTTTATGCATTCACTATATACCTGAGCTTTTCTTATTTTTGTTTTTTCAAAATATCTAGGTTATGTGGTTCATCCGTCAGATTTTCAAATGATCACAAATCTCCGAAAATTTTCTAACATATATTTATTTTTTAAAATCTATGTATAAGTGGACCTGCACAGTTAAACACATGTTGTTTGAGAATAAACTGTGTATATTTTGGTGCCAGAAAAATTATTTCATATTTAATTATTCTTGTTTATTTTTAATGAGAACTATTTGACATAAAATTCTCACATTTTGATTGTCCAAGTTTAATGAATTTTTTTCATTGTATGTACTTACGTATCCATCACCAAAAACAAAATGTAGTTTTCATCACTGCAAATTTTCCCTCATGCCCTTGTCCAGTTCATCTCTACCATGTCCCTATGATATCCACTTTCTGATTTCTATCAGCATAAATTCTATTCTGCCTGGTTATGGCCTTCAAATAAATGGAAGTATATAATATGCATGTTTTTGTGTCTGGATTCTTTTGTACAATATAATATTTTCTAAATCCATTCATGTTGTTGCATTTTTGACAATAGTTTGTTTTTGACACGAAAATTTGTTTATTCATTCTTCATGGATAGTGGTTGTTTCTAGGTTTTTGCTGTTATAAACATGGCTGCTATAACTAGAAAAATCTGTTTGTGCATTGATATTTTTATTACTCTGGGATAAAGTACCAAAAACCAGAATTCTCAGATTTTATGGTATGTATATATTTAACCTTATAAGAAATGGTCCAGCAGTTTTCCTGAGTTTTTGTATAATTTTATATTTCAAATAGCAATGAATAATAGTTTCTGTTCTCTCTCTTTGACATATCCTCACAAATTGAGTATTGTCTTTTTTTACTCTCTAATTTTAGCCAATCTGCTGCAGGTTTGGTGGTATCTCATTATCATTTTAAGTTGGATTATATGTGTTTTATTATTAATTTGTAAGAAATTTTTATATATTCTAGATAAGATTGATTTTTGAATATGGGATGTTAAATATAATCTTATATCAGACTCTTTTTGTGATATATTAAACTAATTCAAGCTGAGCACATCAGGATAGAACAATAATTAACTATATTCAAAAACCTTACTGGTGAGCCACTGTCTCATAAACACACCAGCTGAAATTTTTATTCCTTCAAGTGTAAATCCAGCAAAAGGTTGTTGTTGTTGTTGTTTTCCCCATCCAGGTTAGTCTTTTTCTTATAGCAATTATAAATTATATGTTTAAAAAAGCTTTTTTAATGGTACTTTAAATTCTAGGGTACATGTGCAGATCTTGCAGGATTGTTACACACATTCTATGGTGGTTTGCTGTCTCCATCCCCCCATCACCAACATCAGGCGTTTCTCCCAATTTTATCCCTCCAGTTCCTCCCCACACCCTGCTGTCCCTCCCCTAGCCCCCAACCCCACAACAGACCCCAGTGTGTAACATTCCCCTCCTTGTGCCCATGTGTTCTCATTGTTTAATACCTGCCTATTAGTGACAACTTACAGTGATTTGTTTTCTGTCATTGTGTCAGTTTTCTGAGAATGATGGTTTCCAGATTCATCCATGTCCCTACCGAGGACATGAGCTCATCCTTTTTTATGGCCGCATAGTATTCCACGGTGTACATGTGTGACATTTTCTTTGTCCAGTCTATCATTGATGGGCATTTCAGTTGGTTTCAGGTCTTTACTATTGTAAACAGTGCCACAATGAACATACATGTTCATGTGTCTTTATAATAGAATGATTTATAATCCTTTCAATATATACTCAGTAGTGGGATTGCTGGGACAAATAAAATTGCTATTTCTAGATCCTTGAGGAATCATCACACTGTCTTCCACAATGGTTGAACTAATTTGCACTCCAATCAACAGTGTAAAAGTGTTCCTATTTCTCCACATCCTCTCCAGCATCTGTTGTCTCCAGATTTTTTTAATGATAGCCATTTTAACTGGTGTGAGATGATTTCTTAATATGGTTTTGATTTGTATTTCTCTAATGACCCGTGATGATGAGCATTTTTTCATATGTCTGATGGCCTCATAAAGTCTTCTTTTGAAAAGTATCTGTTAATAGCTTTTGCCCACTTTTGAATGGGTTTGCTTGTTTGTTTCCTGTAAATCTGCTTTAGTTCTTTGTAGATTCTGGATATTAGCCTTTTGTCAGATGGGTAGATTGCAAAAATTATTCCCCATTTTGTTGCTTGCCAGTTCACTCTGATGATTGTTTCTTTTGCCGTGCAGAAACTCTTAAGTTTAATTAGATCCCATTTGTCTATTTTGGCTTTTGTTGCCATTGCTTTTAGTGTTTTAGTCATGAAGTCCTTGCCTATGCCTATGTTCTGAATGGTGTTGCCTAGGCTTTCTTCTAGGGTTTTTATGGTCTTATGTTTAAGTCTTTAATCCATCTGCAGTTAATTTTATTTTAAAGTGTAAGGAAGGGGTCCAGTTTCAGCTTTCTGCACATGGCTAGCCAGTTTTCCCAACATAATTTATTAAACAGGAAATGATTTCCCCATTGCTCGTTTTTGTCAGGTTTGTCAAAGATCAGACGGTTGTAGATGTGTGGTATTACTTCTGAGGCTTCTATTCTGTTCCATTGGTCTATATCTCTGTTTTGGTACCAGTACCATGGTGTTTTGATTGCTGTAGACTTGTAGTATAGTTTGAAGTCAGGTAGTGTGATGCCTCCAGCTTTGTCTTTTTTGCTTAGGATTGTGGCTATGCAGGCTCTCTTTTGGTTCCATATGAAGTTTAAAGTGTTTTTTTTTTTTTTTTTTTTTTTTTTTTTTTTTTTTTTTTTTTCCCCAGTTCAGTGAAGAAGTCAATGGTAGCTTGATAGGGATAGCATTTAATCTATAAATTCCTTTGGGCAGAATGGCCATTTTCACAATATTGATTCTTCCTAACCAGGAGCATGGAATGTTTTTTCATCTGCTGTGTCCTCTCTTATTTCTTTGAGCAGTGCTTTGTAGTTCTCCTTGAAGAGGTCCTTCATTTCCTTTGTTAGCTGTATTCCTAGGTATTTTATTCTCTTTGTAGCAGTTGTGAATGGGTGTTCGCTTGTGATTTGGCTCTCTGTTAGTCTGTTATTGGTGTATAGAAATACTGTGATTTCTGCACATTGATTTCGTATCCTGAGACTTTGCTGAAGTTGCTTATCATCTTAAGGCGAGTTTGGGCTGAGATGATGGGGTCTTCTAAATATACAATCATGTCATCTGCAAATAGAGACAATTTGGCTTCTTCATTTCCTATTTGAATACCCTATATTGAGTTATTTTTCTTGCTTGATTACTCTGGATAGAAATTCCAATACCATATTGAATAGGAGTGGTAAGAGAGGACATCCTTGTCTAATGCCAGATTTCAAAGGGAATGCTTCCAGTTTTCGCCCATTCACTATGATATTGGCTGTGGGTTTGTCATAAATAGCTTTTATTATTTTGAAATACGTTCCATCGATGCCTAGTTTATTGAGAGTTTTTAAGTTTTTAGCATAAAGGGCTATTGAATTTTGTGAAAAGCTTTCTCTGCATCAGTTGAGATGATCATGTGGTTTTGGTCATTGGTTCTGTTTATGTGACAGATTATGTTTGTAGATGTACGTATGTTGAACCAGCCTTGCATCCCTGGCATGAAGCCTACTTGATTGTGATGGGTAAGCTTTTTGACATGCTGTTGCATTTGGTTTTCCAGTATTTTACTGAAGATTTTTGCATCTATGTTCATCATGGATATTGGCATTAAGTTTTCTTTTTTAGTTGTATCTCTGCCAGGTTTTGGTATCAGGATGATGTTGGTCTCATAAAATGAGTTAGGAAGGATTCCCTCTTTTTGTATTGTTTGGAATTGTTTCAGAAGGAATGGTACCAGCTCTTTTTTGTATGTCTGGTAGAATTCTGCTGTAAACTTGTCTGGACCCGGACTTTTTTATTTGGTTGGTAGGCTATTATTTGCTGCCTCAACTTCACACCTTGTTATTGGTCTATTCAGGGATTCAATTTCTTCCTTGATTAGTCTTTGGAGGAGGTAAATGTCTGGGAATTTAACCATTTCTTCCAGGTTTACTAGTTTATTTGTATAATGTCATTTGCAGTAATCTCTAATGGTAGTCTCTCTTTTCTTTTTTATTAGTCTGGCTAGCAGTCTGTCTATTTTGTTGATCTTTTCAAAAATCAGCTCCTGGATTTATTGATTCTTTGAAGGGATTTTTATGTCTCTATCTCCTTCAGTTCTGCTCTGATCTTAGTTATTTCTTGTCTTCTGATAGCTTTTGAGTTTTTTTGATCTTGCTCCTCTAGCTCTTTCAATTTTGATGATAGGGTGTCAATTTTAGATGTTTCCTCACTTCTCTTGTGGGCATTTATTGCTGTAAATTTTCCTTTAGACACTGCTTTAAAAGTGTCGCAGATATTCTGGTACATTGTGTCTTGGTTCTCATTCGTTTTGAAGAACATCTTCATTTCTGCCTTAATTTCATTGTTTATCTAGTCATCATTCAGGAGAAAGCTGTTCAGTTTCCATGTAGTTGTGCAGTTTTGAGTGAGTTTCTTAATCCTGAGCTGTAATTTGATTGCACTGTAGTCTGAGAGACTGTTTTTTATGATTTCTTTTTCTTTGCATTTGCTGAGGAGTGATTTAATTCCAATTATGTGGTCAATTTTAGGATAAGTGTGATGTGGTGCTGAGAAGAATATATATTCTGTGGATTTGGGGTGGAGAGTTCTGTAGATGTCTATTAGGTCCACTTGGTCCAGGTCTGCATACAAGTCCTGGATATCCTTGTTGATTTTCCATCTTGTTTATCTGCCTAATATTGACAGTGGAGTGTTAAAGTCTCCCACTATTATTGTGTGGGAGTCTAAGTCTCTTTGTAAGTCATTAAGAACTTGCTTTATGTATCCGGGTGCTCCTATATTGGGTGCATATATATTAAGAATAGTTAGCTCTTCTTGTTGAATTGATCCTTTTACCATTTTATAATACCCTTCTTTGTCTCTCTTGATCTTTGTTGGTTTAAAGTCTGTATTATCAGAGACTGGGATGCAACCCCTGCTTTTTTTTTTTCTCTCTCCATTTGCTTGGTAAATGTACTCCCATTCCTTTATTTTGAGTTTGTGTGCGTCTTTGCACATTAGATGGGTCTCCTGAATATAGCACACCAATGGGTCTTGACTTTTTAATCCAGGTTGCCAGTCTGTGTCTTTTGATTAGGGCATTTAGGCTGTTTACTTTTAACATTATTATTATGTGTGAATTGGATCCTGCCATTTTGTTCCTGGCTGCTTGTTTTGTCCATTAGTTGATGCAGTTTCTTTTTTGTGTCATTTGTCTTTACCATTGGTACATTTTTGCAGGGCTGATAGTGATTGTTCCTTTCCATGTTTAGTGTTTCCTTCAGAAGCTCTTATAAGGCAGATCTGGTGGTGACAAAATCTCTCAGCAATTGCTTGTCTGTAAAGGATTTTATTTCTCCTTCACTTATGAAGCTTAGTTTGGCTGGATATGAAATTCTAAGTTCAAAGTTCTTTTCTTTAAGCATGTTGAATATTGGCCCCTCACTCTCTTCTGGCTTGTGGGGTTTCTGCCAAGAGATCCACTATGAGTCTGATGGGCTTCCCTTGGTGGGTGACCTGACCTTTCTCTCTGGCTGCCCTTAGCATTTTTTTCCTTCATTTCAACCATGGTGAATGTATCAATTATTTGCCTTGGAGTTTCTCTTCTTGAGGAGTATCTTTGTGGTGTTCTCTGTATTTCTTTGAGTTGAACGTTGGCGTGCCTTTCCAGGTTGGGGAAGTTCTCCTGGATAATATCCTAAAGTGTTTTCCAGCTTGGATTCATTCTCCCTGTCACATTCAGGTACACCGATCAAGCATAGATTAGGTCTTTTCACATAATCTCGTATTTCTTGGAGGCTTTGTTTATTTCTTTTTACTCTTTTTTCTCTAATCTTGCCTTCTCATTTTATTTCATTAAGTTGATCTTCAATCTCTGATATCCTTTATTCTGCTTGATCAATTTGTCTATTGAAACTTGTGTATGCTTTGAGAAGTTCTCATGCTGTGTTTTTCAGTTCCATCAAGTCGTTTATGTTCTTCTCGAAGCTGGTTATTCTTGGTAGCATTTTGTTTAATCTTTTTTCAAGGTTTTTAGTTTCTTTGAATTGGGTTAGAAAATTTTTTTTTAGCTCAGAGAAGTTTGTTATTACCTACCTTCTGAAGCCTGCTTCTGGCAATTCATCAAATTCATTCTTCACCTTGTTTTGTTCCCATGCTGGTGATTAGTTGTGATTCCCTTCCAGGAGGAGAGAAGTTCTTGTCTTTGATGGTTTCATCCTTTTTGTGCTGGTTTCTTTCCATCTTTGTGGATTTATCTACCTTTGATCTTTGAAGTTGGTGATTTTGGATGGGGTCTCTGGACATCCTTTCTGTTGATGTTGAAGTATTTCTTTTTGTTTTTTGGCTTTCCTTCTACTAGTCAGGCCCCTCTTCTGTAGGACTGCTGGAGCTCCACTCTAGAACTTGCTTGCCTGGGAATCACCCATAGGAGTTGCACAACAGCAATGATTGCTGCCTGATCTTTCCTCTGTTAGCTTCATCCCAGAAGGGTATCCCCCAGGTATCAGCTACAGCTCTCCCGTATGAGGTGTCCTTTTGGCTATACAGAGGTCAGGGAGTCACTTGAGGAAGCAGTCTATCCCTTGTCTCCTGCAGAGGCACTGATGGATTCTCACAGACTCTGTCCTGATACTGTGTAAGCTTCCTCCGGCTTTTGTTTACACAGGTAGGTTTAGACCCACCTCAGCAATGGCAGATGCCCTTCCCTACACCGAGCTTGATTATCCCAGGTCGAGCTCAAACTAATGTGCTGGCTGCGAAACTCTCAAGTGAGAGTGCTTTAGTTTGCTGGTCTTTGTGGGAGTGGGACCCACTCAGACACATCACCTGTCTCCCTGCTTTCATCACCCTCTCTTTCTGGGGATTGGGTAGCTCTGTCCCACTGGTGCTCTTGGTGCTAGTCAAAACATCCACCCAGATCTGTGATGACAACCCGCAGTGCTGGCCAGTGCTGCCACTCAGATCTGTACTGGTAACTCACGACACTTTTCAGTCCAGTGGGGATCTCCTGGTCTGTGGGTTGCAGTGGCTATGGGAGAGGTGCAGTATCTGAACCTGAGTGGTGGAGGGTGGGGTGGGAAGTACCCAGTCCTCCAGCCAGTTGTACTTCATGGGTGAGGCAGCTCTTGCCTTGCCTTATTTTATCTTGGCTACACCCACTGTCCAACCAGTCCCATTGAAATGAACCTGGTACCTCAGTTGGAAATGTGGAGATCACTCACTTTCTGTGTCACTCTTGCTGGGACCTGTGCCCTGGAGCTGTTCCTATTTGGCCATCTTGGCAGAATCCTTCTATACTGCCCCACCCCCCACCATGATGGAGTCTCTCCCTGTTGCTCTGGCTGGAGTGCGGTGTCATGATCTTGGTTCACTGCAACTACTGCCTCCTGTGTTCAAGCAATTCTCCTGCCTCAGCCTCCTAAGTAGCTTGGACTACAGGCATGCACCACCACTCCTGGCTAATTTTTGGTATGTTTAGTAGAGATGAGGTTTCATCATGTTGGCCTGGCTGGTCTCAAACTCCTGACTTCAAATGATCCACCCACCTTGGTTCCCCAAAGTACTCGGAATACAGGTATGAGCCACCATGCCCAGCCAGAAATTATACTTCTATCCAGGAGAGCAGTAAGCAGTTTTCTCTAAAACTAATTAGTAATTTATATCCTCTCAGTACTTCAATATCTTTTACTGCCTGTGGCCTCAAAATAGTCTTACCTGTTAAACGAGAGGTAATCTGATTCTGAATTTAGGATAATTTCTCTTTGTTGATCATTTTATAACATTTATTTCTAAAATGTTTCATAAGCAGGTTTATAACTACCATATGCAATAGGAAGTAACATGACCATTTTATAAACACAGCATAATATTGCTAGAAAATCAGTTTTAAGAGGATAATTGCTACATTAAAGATAATCCTCACAAATAAGCAGTTAGGGAAAACTAATTCCCATGGGATACAGACAATTTAGGTTAACAATATACTTACCAGGAGGCCCCATCTTCCCAGGGTGGAATATGAACCTAAATTGCCAGATGTACTTTTTAAATATCTGGTAAATACATTTGAAAACAGTGTTATTTATTCTAGATAATAGCAATTTAAATTACTGCAGCTTTCACCTTTTGTATCAAATACAGTGTCATTTTATAGGTGAAAAATAATATTCTTTTTGAAGGGAAAAAGCCACTGGCAAAAGGATTGAACTAGCTTAGATGAAGATCAAAAAAATTGAAAAGTACGTTATTACAAAATCCATTATAAATATCCAGAAGAGTTCGTTCTGGCAGAAAATAAGTATCTCTAAATATCAAGGATTTTTAATTAAATACAGGAAGTTCTGAACACTTGCATTTGTCTCTTTGATATATGGCAATTTAACAGACAAATAAGAAACTGTTGTTTCTGTTTCTATTTTATGCATTAAGGAAGTAAGGTGAAGACTCCTCATTCTCCGGAACCCTCCCTCGCATTTCACCATCTTCCCAGCTCTTCTCACCTTTACTTTTTGATAGCTTTCTGCTCACCTTTAGTGAAGATGAGGGGAACTGAAGAGCAGCCAAGTAGCTAATGAGGTTTGAAACACAGGTTTCAGTAAAATCGTGTGAAGTGCCAAGCATTGAATTAACTTACTGAAGAAATAATTAGGAAAGGTGATGGAGACTACATAGAAAATGACTAGAAGTCCAGTGCTTTTCTGTCAACTCTCAAGGTAGGCAGATATCATGAGTTACTAATTCAGTCTTCTTGGCATAATACGTAGCTCAAGACTGAAAATTAGAAAATCTTTCCCCCGTGTTCTGTAGCAAACTATAAACTGTAGATTCATCGCATACATTAGAAGAAGACCATCTAACAGAACCTAAGTTTAATGAATTATTGTTACTCATGTCTTATAAATAAACATCTATTCTCTTGACTATATAATCTAATAATAATACATATACCATTTATTTAATATTAGATGTTCATGTTGTAATATATCAGTGCAAACTAGTGTGGAACATAGGCTCCCTGAGGAGTAAAATTTCTTAGTTGCAAACATTTAATTACTATTTTGCAGATATTATGACTTTGGGAATATTTAACATTTTTTCATGCAATAAAATTGGTACCCTAGAAGGTAAAAAGGTGAATACTTTTGTCACTTACTCCCTTATTCTCCTGTATATATCTTTAAAACTTTCAAATAATTCTAATAACCATATATATCCGGATATCAAAGATGCAACTCTGTTTTCAAGCCTTCCTTATACATTCAATTTATATTAATAATTATATATAACATTAAATGTATTTCATCTGTCTCATAAATATTTATTTTAAAAGCTCTCAATCATCAAATGTTTCCATTTTAATTGCATACATTGATTTGTAGTTTAACATTTTATAGCTGAATGAGTAGAGACTAGGCATCATGTGGAAATATAACATCTGGAGAGATCCTGGACAATTTACCTACCATGGGAGAGCTAATGGCCTCCAACAAGTAGATGAAAGAAATAAGCTTTTTACCCTGGAGAATGAGCAAGAGGCATATACAAATGTAATGTCCTTGATACCACGTAACAATTCAGAAAACCAGTAATCTAGATGGTCAGGGTGAGTAGGAGCTTACAGCTAAACACAATTAGAGTATGATGTATTAAAGAAATATAAATCATTTCTTATAAGATAAAGCATTCAGTGTTATAAATAGCTCTGGTAGTTACCTTTACTCCTTGATCCAAGAACTTATGTAATTAAAACTGATAAACCATACACACTGTCATTTTCCATTTGAGAGCCTTGTAGAAATAGCTAAATGTTTTGAGAGATAGGAATTAGGAAATTGGAGAAAATTAATAAGAATGATTTAAGTATTTGAGAATGCCCAGAGAAGGTTAATATAATTTAAAAGGCACGAAAATATCTGAGAAGTTCAAAACTCAATAGAAACTGGTTTTAGGTAATTTTGTATTATTTTGATTCTCCATTTTTGTTGCTAAACTAGTTCCTACT
This sequence comes from Saimiri boliviensis, assembly GCF_048565385.1. NCBI lineage: Eukaryota > Metazoa > Chordata > Mammalia > Primates > Cebidae > Saimiri > Saimiri boliviensis. The sequence continues at coordinate 78,446,792 of NC_133470.1, read as the reverse complement.
GCGGTGCTTCATCCTGCTCAAAGAAGAGTTCTAATTAAGAAGATGGGTTTAATGTTATCATGCAACCTGAATAAATTCATTTACTGGATGTCACAGTCAGACAGCAGTCCAACCTTTATTAAGGAAAGACGTTGTTTTTGATATTATGAAGACACAAATAGCAAAGTACTCATGAGCTCTAAGAAAAATAGAAATGCTTTTAAGGAAGGATCATGAATGATTCATTCTATCAGTGGTCTTGATGTAAAGTCATAAACATGACCAGCTCAAACATGAATTCAGGAATTTTCATGCCAGAATGTATATTAGATTATTGTGACATATTTGACCAGATAACGGATAGAATAATAAAGTTGAAGGGGAAGAAAGTATAAAGGATGAGGGATTTAGCAATCAATAAGTAGGTATATTTCTCACATCTAAAATGTTAAACCTTTGATATCTGCAGTTAGCTGCATCAAAATGAAGTAATGCAATCATCCTATGATTTTTCACACTGATGAAGTGTTCAGGGTCTTGGTTCAACACAGACAATTGCACCACAATATTTTCTCTCTCTTTCTCTCTCTCTCTCTCTCTCTCTTTCTCTCTCTCTCTTTCTCTCTCTCTCTTTCTCTCTCTCTATTTCTCAAAAAAACCTGACAAACTGAAAATGTGTGAGTCAATTTAAGGTGTTCTAGTTATCATGAGAATTAAGCACTAATTCACCAAAGATTGTTCACCAAATGCTTAACCTCTTTTGATTATATTTACATTGATTATTTCATTTACTTCACTGCACAATCTGTTCAGATCACTAATTATATGATAGTACATTCTCTTCGATCTTGTTCAGCTTCTTTTCTCTATTCATTTGAACTCTGAAGCGCCCCTGATATTCAGAGTCTGGCTACCTTACTTTAGTTTTGTAGCTGTAGAATTTTTTTAACTTAGTTTTTCTCACTATTTTGGGAAATCACAAAAATAGGACTCTTCTTATGCTTCTAGGGTCAGAGAGATGATATGACTGATGAAAAAAAAAGTTAGAAATCCCAAGAATAACAAAGGAGATGAGATTCGTGTTTGTTTTCCCAAATAAGTTTTTTAAATGATAACCCTATGGGTCAGTGTTAATTAAGTGGCAAATTTAACAGCACTAATCGTGTTCAGTAATGTTATAGATTTCTTTCCGTAGCACTGTAAGTAGAAAGCATATAGAGCTAAATCATTGTTATCCATATACACTATTGACCAAGGCTTGAAATATTCCACTAAAGCAGACAATTTATAAGGCTCAAAGAAATATACATGAAGTATTTCGTTAAGTCTAATTACTCTCCAGAAAAAAATAAATGCTAACTAGTGATTTTAACTCAAGTTGCAGCTGATATGACTCACTGATAGCCAATATAAAGAAGATATATGGAAAACATCTTATAAAAGAAGAAACATCAGATACTACCACTTGATTAGAAGAAGGGTTTAAATGTTGTGCTCTACTAGGAGGTGTAAAACCTTTTAGACCAATTATGTTAACTATTGTATTTTCAGTTTTCAGCCACATGTATATTATTTGTATGTTATTTCATAGACATTATAAACTGCTAGTTTACTGTTTGTGGATAAGTCAAACACTTTGTTTTGTACCTTCATGTGTACTCATGTGCATCTCATTACCTTATCCTATTACGTTACATGTGAAAATTCTCCCCACGCTCTAAAACAATTTCAGATGTTATCCTTTCTCTTAGGGCTTTTCTGATCCCCTTTAGCTAGTAAAGATTGCCATAAATATGTTGGTACTTCTCTGATTGAGAGGTGGGGTCTATGTCTCCTCCCCTTTAATTTATCTTGGCTCTGTGACTACTTTGACTAATATAAGATGATAAAAGTGACACTATGACAGATCCCAGATCTGGGCATTAAGAGATTAGTAGCTCCCACTCTGAGACTTGGATTGTTGGCTCTAGGGTAAGTCTACTTCCATGAAAGAAGTCTGACTATTCAGGACTATCAGTGGTATAAAGAAACCCAAGCTTCTAACATTAAGGGGCTGTGTGGAGAGAGAGGGATGCTTGGCCAGTCTTTGTTATTCTGGCCATCCCATTGCAGGTAAAAGATACATGAGTGAAAAAGACATATAGGCCATTACAATCTTGGCCGACAAAACAGAGAGGAAAAAAAAAATTCAACCAATAGCCAGAGTCAGTACTCGAGACGTATGTAACCCCTTGAGTTATCCCAGCCACAACTAGCTGTTTGAGGAGACTGCAGCTATTTAATCCACGCTAGCTGAGGCGACGGTCATTGCTCTTTAATAACAAACATAATTGAATGTTAATTGTTTTATGCCACAGAACTTTTGGATATATTGTTTTGTTTTGTTTTTTTTCTCTTTTTTTTATTGCATTTTAGGTTTTGGGGTACATGTGATGAACATGCAAGATTGTTGCATAGGTACACACATGGCAGTGTGGTTTGCTGCCTTCTGTCCCCTCAACTGTATCTGTCATTTCTCCCCATGCTATCTCTTCCCACCTCCCCTCCCCCATTTTCCCCCAATGGACCCCAGTGTGTAGTGCTCCCGTCCCTGTGTCCATGTGTTCTCATTGTTCAACACCCGCCTATGAGTGAGAATATATGGTGTTTGGTTTTCTGCTCTTGTGTCAGTTTGCTGAGAATGATGGTTTCCAGGTTCATCCATGTCCCTACAAAGGACGTGTGAACTCATCGTTTTTGATGGCTGTGTAATATTCCATGGTGTATATGTACCACATTTTCCCTATCCAGTCTATCATCATTGGGCATTTGGGTTGGTTCCAGGTCTTTGCTATTGTAAACAGTGCTGCAATGAACATTCGTGTGCACGTGTCCTTGTAGTAGAATGATTTATAATCCTTTGGATATATACCCAGTAATGGGATTGCTGGGTCAAATGGGATTTCTATTTTTAGGTCCTTGAGGAATCGCCACACTGTCTTCCACAATGGGTGAATTAATTTACACTCCCACCAACAGTGTAAAAGTGTTCCTATTTCTCCACATCCTCTCCAGCATCTGTTGTTTCCCGATTTTTTAATGATCGCCATTCTAACTGGTGTGAGATGGTATCTCAATGTGGTTTTGATTTGCATTTCTCTGATGACCAATGATGATGAGCATTTTTTCAAATGTTTGTTGGCCTCCTGTATGTCTTCTTTTGTAAAGTATCTGTTCATATCCTTCGCCCATTTTTGAATGGGCTTGTTTGTTTTTTTCTTGTAGATCTGCTTTAGTTCTTTGTAAATTTTGGATATCAGCCCCTTGTCAGATGGGTAGGCTGCAAAAATGTTTTCCCATTCTGTTGGTTGCCGATTCACTCTACTGACTGTTTCTTTTGCCGTGCAGAAGCTGTGGAGTTTGATTAGGTCCCATTTGTCTATTTTGGCTTTTGTTGCCATTGCTTTTGGCGTTTTGGTCATGAAGACCTTGCCTACACCTATGTCCTGAATGGTTTTGCCTAGATTTTCTTCTAAGGTTTTTATGGTATTAGGTCTTATGTTTAAGTCTTTAATCCATCTGGAGTTAATTTTGGTGTAAGGTGTCAGGAAGGGGTCCTGTTTCTGCTTTCTGCACATGGCTAGCCAGTTTTCCCAACACCATTTATTAAACAGGGAGTCCTTTCCCCATTGCTTGTTTTTGTCAGGTTCGTCAAAGACCAGATGGTTGTGGGTATGTTGTATTTCCTCTGAGGCCTCTGTTCTGTTCCATTGGTCTATATCTCTGTTTTGGTACCAGTACCATGCTGTTTTGATTACTGTAGCCTTGTAGTATAGTTTGAAGTCCGGTAGTGTGATGCCTCCTGCTTTGTTCTTTTTGCTTAGAATTGACTTGCCTATGCAGGATCTCTTTTGGTTCCATATGAAGTTTAAGGTGTTTTTTTTCCAGTTCTGTGAAGAAGGTCATTGGTAGCTTGATGGGAATAGCGTTGAATCTGTAAATTACTTTGGGCAGTATGGCCGTTTTCACGATGTTGATTCTTCCTAACCATGAACATGGAATGCTTCTCCATCTGTTTGTATCCTCTCTTATTTCATTGAGCAATGGCTTGTAGTTCTCCTTGAAGAGGTCCTTTACGTTCCTTGTTAGTTGTATTCCTAGGTACTTTATTCTCTTTGTAGCAATTGTGAATGGCAGTTCGTTCTTGATTTGGCTCTCTTGAAGTCTATTACTGGTGTATAGGAATGCTTGTGATTTTTGCACGTTGATTTTGTATCCTGAGACTTTGCTGAAGTTGTTTATCAGTTTCAGGAGACTTTGGGCTGAGATGATGGGGTCTTCCAGATATACAATCATGTCATCTGCAAATAGAGACAATTTGATTTCCTCCTTTCCAATTTGGATACCCTTTATTTCTTTTTCTTGCCTGATTGCTCTGGCTAGAACTTCCAGTACTATATTGAATAGGAGTGGTGAGAGAGGGCATCCTTGTCCAGTGCCAGATTTCAAAGGGAGTGCTTCCAGTTTTTGCCCATTCAGTATGATGTTTTGTCGTAAATAGCTTTTATTGTTTTGAGATACGTTCCATCAATACCTAGTTTATTGAGGGTTTTTAGCATAAAGGGCTGTTGAATTTTGTCAAAAGCCTTCTCTGCATCAATTGAGATAATCATGTGGTTTTTGTCTTTGGTTCTGTTTATGTGGTGAATTACGTTTACGGACTTTCGTATGTTGAACCAGCCTTGCATCCCCGGGATGAATCCTACTTGATCATGGTGGATGAGCTTTTTGACATGCTGTTGCAATCGGTTTGCCAGTATTTTATTGAAGATTTTTGCATCTATGTTCATCATGGATATTGGCCTGAAATTTTCTTTTCTTGTTGAGTCTCTGCCGGGTTTTGGTATCAGGATGATGTTTGTCTCGTAAAATGATTTGGGAAGGATTCCCTCTTTTTGGATTGTCTGGAATAGTTTCAGAAGGAATGGTATCAGCTCCTCTTTGTATGTCTGATAGAGCTGTGAACCCATCTGGACCTGGGCTTTTTTTGGGTGGTAGGCTCTTTATTGCTGCCTCGACTTCAGACCATGTTATTGGTCTATTCAGGGTTTCGGCTTCTTCCAGGTTTAGGCTTGGGAGGATGCAGGTGTCCAGGAATTTATCCATTTCTTCCAGGTTTACTAGTTTATGTGCATAGAGTTGTTTGTAATAATCTCTGATGATGGTTGGGTTTCTGTGGAATCTGTGGTGATATCCCCTTTATCGTTTTTTATTGCATCAATTTGGTTATTCTCTCTTTTCTTTCTTATTAATCTGGCTAGTGGTCTATTTTGTTGATCTTTTCAAAAAACCAGCTCCTGGATTTATTGATTTTTTGAAGAGTTTTTTGTGTCTCTATTTCCTTCAGTTCTGCTCTGATCTTAGTTATTTCCTGTCTTCTGCTAGGTTTTGAGTTTTTTTTTTATCTTGCTCCTCTAGCTCTTTCAATTTTGATGATAAGGTGTCAATTTTCGATCTCTCCTTTCTTTTCATGTGGGCACTCATTGCTATATATTTTCCTCTAGAGACTGCTTTAAATGTGTCCCAGAGATTCTGGTATGTTGTGTCTTCGTTCTCCTTGGTTTCGAAGAACATCTTTATTTCTGCCTTCATTTCATTGTTTATCCAGTCAACATTCAAGAGCAAGTTGTTCAGTTTCCATGAAGCTGTGCGGTTCTGAGTTAGTTTCTGCATTCTGAGTTCTAACTCGATTGCACTGTGGTCTGAGAGACTGTTTGTTATGATTTCTGTTCTTTTGCATTTGCTGAGGAGTGATTTATTGCCAATTATGTGGTCAATTTTAGAGTAGGTGTGATGTGGTGCTGAGAAGAATGTATATTCTGTGGATTTGGGGTGGAGAGTTCTGTAAATGTCTATTAGGTTTGCTTGTTCCAGGTCTGTATTCAGGTCCTGGATATCCTTGTTGATTTTCTGTCTGGTTGATCTGTCTAATATTGACAATGGGGTGTTAAAGTCTCCCACTATTATTGTGTGGGAGTCTAAGTCTCTTTATAAGTCACTAAGAACTTGCCTTATGTATCTGGGTGCTCCTGTATTGGGTGCGTATATATTTAGGATCGTTAGCTCTTCTTGTTGCAGTGATCCTTTTACCATTATGTAATGTCCTTCTTTGTCTCTTTTGATCTTTGTTGCTTTAAAGTCTATTTTATCAGAGATGAGAATTGCAACTCCTGCTTTTTTTTTGCTCCCCATTTGCTTGGTAGATCTTCCTCCATCCCTTTATTTTGAGCCTTTGTGTATCCTTGCATGTAAGATGGGTTTCCTGGATACAGCACACTGATGAGTTTTGGCTTTTTATCCAATTTGCCAGTCTGTGTCTTTTGATTGGGGCAATTAGTCCATTGACATTTAGGGATAGTATTGTTATGTGTGAATTTGATGCTGTCATTTTGATGCTACCCGGCTGTTTTATTGGTTAGTTGATGCAGATTCTTGATTGTGTTGATGCTCTTATAACATTTGGTGTGTTTTTGGAGTGGCTGGTACTGGTTGTTCCTTTATATGTGTAGAGCCTCTTTCAGGAGTTCTTGTAGAGCAGGTTTGGTGGTGATGAAATCTCTGAGTGCTTGCTTGTTCACAAAGGATTTTATTTTTCCTTCACTTATGAAGCTTAGTTTGGCTGGATAGGAGATTCTGGGTTGAAAGTTCTTTTCTTTAAGAATGTTGAATATTGGCCCCCAATCTCTTCTGGCTTGTAGGGTTTCTGCTGTGAGATCTGCTGTGAGTGTCATGGGCTTCCCTTTGTGGGTAACCTGACATTTCTCTCTGGCTGCCCTTAGCATTTTCTCTTTCATTTCAACCCTGGTGAATCTGACGATTATGTGCCTTGGGGTTGCTCTTCTTGAGTAATATCTTTGTGGTGTTCCCTGTATTTCCTGGATTTGCATATTGGTCTGCCTTGCTAGGTTGGGGAAGTTTTCCTGGATAATATCCTGAAGAGTATTTTCCAGCTTGGATTCATTCTCTTCATCACATTCAGGTACACCTATCAGACGTAGATTAGGTCTTTTCACATACTCCCACATTTCTTGAAGATTTTGTTCATTCCTTTTTGCGCTTTTTTCTCTGTTCTTGCCTTCTCTTTTTATTTCATTAAGTTGATCTTCGACCTCTGATATCCTTTCTTTTGCTTGGTCAATTCGGCTGTTGAAGCTTGTGCATGCTTCACGAAGTTCTCGTGTTGCGTTTTTCAGCTCCATCAATTCACTTATACTCCTCTCTATGCTGTCCATTCTCATCAGCAGTTCGTCCAATCTTTTTTCATGGTTCCTATTTTCTTTGCGTTCGGTTAGAACATGTTCTTTTAGCTCACTGTAGTTTCTTACTACCCACCTTCTGAAGTCTGATTCTGTCATTTCATCACCCTCCTTCTCCATCCAGTCTGGTTCCCTCGCTGGTGAGGAGTTGTGATCCCTTTTAGGAGGAGAGGTGTTCTGGTTTTGGGAGTTTTCATCCTTTTTGCGCTGGTTTCTTCCCATTTTTGTGGGTTTATCCACCTGTTGTCTGTCTCTGTCCCAGGGAGTTGGAGCTTTATGAGTTTCCGTTGCACTACTGCCTTTTTTGATTTTTCTTTCAAGTCTGATCCGCCCAGCTAGCAGCATGCCTAGCCACTGCCTGCCCACAGGCGCTTTGCTGAGCTGCTTTGGGCTCTGCCCAGCTGCCCTGAGCTCTTCTCTGTAGTCCTTTTTATATGGGCGTAGTTAGAACTGTCTCGGCAATGGTGGCCCCGCCTCTGTTATGGCGGACACTCTCTATTGTGGCAGGTTACCTCGGCAACGGCGGGTTGCCTCGGCAACGGCAGCCTGCTTCGGTAGTGGTGGAGAGTCTCAGTAATGGTGGAAGCCCCTCCCCCACCGAGCCGGACCTTCCCGGTTCAGCTGTGCTTCGTTTGGAGGGCTCAACCCAGAGGGTTTCGAAATACTGTTTTTGTTTTCGTTGTTGTTGGGGGGGGAGGGGTGGGACCAACCGAGCCTGATCACCTGGCTCCCTGACTCAGAGTCTTTTCTTTTAAGTTGAACGACCCCGCGTTCCGGTCGCTTGTTGAAAAGGCGCCGGGATCTCCCGTGCTGCGACTCACGGAGTCGGCTCGAACTGCGGGCGCCGGCTCCTGGCGGATTTTTTGCCTAGGAATCTCCTGGCCTGACTCGCTATTTCAGATGAATGGGCAACTCTGCCGTCTCAGGGCTCTACTCGCCAGCTAAGAGGGCTCCCAGACCAGTGGCTTTTGAACGGAGAACCGCAGCAACAGGGAGTGGTCACAGCAGCTGCGCGGGCAGAATCAGCCCCGCGGGGGCCAAAACAGCCGCACCGGCTGGGACTGCGATGCTGGCGACCCCTCTGCCTGGGTATCTCCTGGTCTGTGGGCAATAAGAGTTCATCTGGAAATGCGGCGTCCACTCACCCTCTGCACTTTCACTGGGAGCTGAAGTCCTGAGCTGTTCTTAGGTGGCCATCTTCCCAACATTCGGATATATTGTTATGCAGCAATATTTAAAATGTCCCATAAATTGGATATTGTCTACCTTGTTTTTGAAAACCACTAGTAAACACTGTACGTGTTAATCCATTAAATTTGTCTTATTCTGCCTGCTTTACATTTAAAAATTTGTCTCTGGACACCAAATTTAGTTTACATTCCTTACTTGTAAACAGTTGTATTTGTCCAAGTACCTAGCTTGATATATCCTACACAAAGAAAGTGTTCAGTAAATATCTATTGAAATAAATTTCCTAGCTGATAATTCTCAACATACTTTGTCACATATTTTATAGTTTCAGTATATATAGAAATGCAATATTACAGAACCTTGATTTCCAACCAAATAATTTATATTACTAACTAGAAGCTGCAGCTAAAAGTAGGGATTAATCACAATGTGTCCCTCTAAGATACACTATAGTGAAAAGAAAATATTTAAATCCTAGCAGAGGTATTCATCTTTAACTTGAAATACTATTTCCAGTGAATATTACAGGATGAGTGAAACTAAAATGAGAAGCTCAGACCTAAGTTTCAGGGCATGTGAAAGAAAAATATTAAAAGGGAGTCCAGCTATCAGCCCAAATGAACAACAGGCAGAGACTGTTTCTTCAGGTCAGCATGTGATCTGCTAACATACAATTAATGAAAGTACTGAAATAACAGGCAAAATTGCTTGCTTCAGAGAACACTGATAATATTCTGCTGAAACTGATGACATTCAAAGTAGCACATTCAAAAGCAATTAAAATATGCCTCTAAGAAATTACAAAAATACATTTTATGAAAATGTAGCCTAGGCAGAAAGTCCATTTATTGGATTATCAAGATCCCAGCAGCCGATTTGCTCACCTTTCAAATATAGCATCTTATCATATCAGAAAAAATTCAAAACATTTATTATTTCCTTGTCAAAACAAGTTATCTGCTACTTCAAAGCTACTTCTCTATCATAAGACAATATAGGAAATCAGCAGTTCATTGCAAATGTATGCCCAATACTAATCTACTTTTTAAAAAATTACATATACTTTAAAAGCATGTTCTGAAATTATCTTCTTGGTTAACAGTTTTTACTTTTATTGCAATTGTTTATATTTTCCATGCCTCCTCCAGTGGGTTATACATTTAACATTAAATTTATTCTTTCAGAAATCATTAAGGATTGACTGTGTATCAGGCCCATGAACTAAACCCTGAGAATAAAAAGAATAATATTAGAAGAGAAACATATTTCCTCACCCTGGAGTTTTCATAAGGAAGCATTTTTACTTAAGCACATTCTGGTCCTCTGTCCACACTGAACATTTAATCCCTGTTTCTGAGAACCATGCTTGACTTGTTTGTGAAATTTGGAAGCAATAACTAGAAATGCATAAGGTCTATTATGTTTCTGCTTCTTCCAGGTGAGTCTTTTCCCAGAGTTGTCAGTTATCTTCTGCCCTTCCTTAACGTTTACCTGAACAGAGTTTCCATTTTAAGTAGAAAAATTTGGATTTGGGGTGACTGACAGGATGGGTAAGTCTGCATAATTGTGGGGTTAATTCAGCTTGTTCTTTGGTTTCTTAAAGTAAAATTACCTCATACAACTTAGCCCCTCACAGTAATAAAAGCAATCGATTGGCTACCAATTTTCTCATTTGTTTCTTGTTCTCGGTATTTTCAGAATTGGGCAAAATATTTTGCACACTAAGTCTTTGAAACCTCCTGTATTTTTCACATATAGATACCAATCCTCAATTAGGCTTAGCCACGTTTCTAGTGCTCAGTAGTCACATGTGGTAAGTGGGTAATGTATTGGGAGATAGAAGACATTATCAAGCACACATGTACTTAGAAAATGTAGTACTCATGAGTGATAAAAAAAAATAGGTGATAAACATATTCTACTTGATAATGAAATATGGTCAACCAAGGAAGTAATACACATGAAGAATCCAGTAATGGAAAAGACATGATAAAAGGACTAGTAGTATGAATTAAATCATCTTCACTTTTTAAATATAGTCAAACAAAACAACTGCAAGGTTAATGATTACTGGAATTGTTATGGAAAATATATAATCATCTTTGTATTATCAATGTTTGTTACTAACAAAACTCCAGAGTTGGGGGCACATACTTTGGAAGAAACTGTAGACTAGTTTTCTCCCTTTTCCCAGCAGGAAGTTAATAGATACTATGTATAATAGAAGGTATATGTATTAAGAGTACTTGACAGGAGTGATCTTGTGCAAACCTCACAACAATGCATGGAGACAGGTATCATTATTTTCCTTATATTAAAGGTAATGAAACTCAGACTCATAAGTGTAAAATAACTTGCCACCTTTCTAAGTGATGGAGAAAGGTTTCAAACTCAGAAAATGTGATTCTCATGCCCATGTTGTTAACCGATTTGCTATGTAGCCTAAGGTAGAAAAGTGTGACAAAAATACATGTATAAAATAATGAAAAACAATGATTCTGATCACTTAATATTTTTGTAATACTTAAAAAAAGAACGTCAGAAAATTCTGTTAGCAACTAATGTCTCCTGTTATAATGAAATATTTACCTGAAGTGCAGTAGTTTTCTAATTTTTTTCTTTGCTTTTTTACTGCTAAAAATGAATGAAATTAAAAATAAGTTTTTCCTAAACAGTATTTGTTTCTATTGGTAACTATTGAACTATCGCTCAAGCGTGAGAGTACTTATTTTTGCCTGTGGATGGTTTTCATGCAGAGAACAATCAACAGAATGAAAAGACAGCCTATGGGATAGAAAAAGTATTTATAAGCCATATATCTGACAAAATATTAGTATCCTATATATACAGGCAACTCAAACAACTAAGTAGTAAAAACAAAAATAACCTGATTAAAAAAATTGGCAAAATGCCTGAACAGGCATGTCTCAAAAGAAAACATGCAAAAGGCCAACACATATATGTAAAAAATGCATCTATTGAGATAATCATGATTTTTTTTTGTCCTTGGTTTAGTTTATGTGATGCATTACATTTATTGATTTGTGTATGTTGAACCAGCCTTGCTTCCCAGAGATGAAGCTGACTTTATTGAGGTGGATAAGTTTTTTGATGTGCTCCTGGATTCAGTTCACCAGTATTTTATTGAGGATTTTCACATCGATGTTCATCAGGGATATTGGCCTGACATTTTCTTTTTTTGCTGTGTCCCTTCCAGGTTTTGATATCAGGATAATGCTGGCTGCAGAAAAAGAGTTAGGGAGGTGTCCCTCCTTTTCAATTCTTAGGGATAGTTTCAGAAAGAATGGTACCACTTCTCTTTTTATTTCTGGTAGAATTCAGCTGTTAATCTATCTGGTCCTGGGCTTCTTTGTTGTTGTTGGTAGGCTATTAAATACTGCCTCAATTTCAGAACTTTTTATGGGTCTATTCATGATTTGACTTCTTCCTGGTTAGTTTTGGTAGGGTGTATGTGTCCAGGAATTTATCAATTTCTGCTAAATTTTCTAATTTATTTGTATAGAGGTGCTTATAGTATTCTCTGATGGTAGTTTGTATTTCTGTGGGGTCAGTGGTGATATCCCCTTTATCATTTTTATTGTATCTATTTGATTCTTCTCTTTCTTCTTCCTAGTCTAGCTGGTGGTCTATCCTGTTAATGGGTTCAATAATTTTTTTGAGAGTTTTTGTGTCTCTATCTCCTTCAATTCTTCTCTGATCTTATTTATTGTCTTCTTCTAGCTTTTAGATTATTTTGCTTTTACTTCTCTAGCTCTTTTAATTGTGATGGTAAAGTGTCAATTTTAGATGTTTCTGGCTTTCTGATGTGGACATTTAGTTCTATAAATTTCCCTCTTAACGCTCCTTTAGTTGTGTCCCAGAGATTCTGTTACATTATCTCTTTGTTTCATTGGTTTCAAAGAAGTTCTTGATTTCTGCCTCAATTTAATTATTTATCCAGGAGTCATTTAGGAGCAGGTTGTTCAATTTCCATGTAATTGCATAATTTTGAATGAGTTTCTTAATCCTGAATTCTAAGTTGATTGCACTGTGGTCTGAGAGACTGTGATAATATCAGTTCTTTTGCATTTGCTGAGGAGTATTTTACTTTCAATTATGTGGTTGATTTTAGAATAAGTGCCATGTGGCACTGAGAAGAATACATATTCTGTTGATTTGAGGTGGAGAGTTCTGTAGGGTCTACTGGGTCCACTTGATCCGGAGTTGAGTTGAAGTTCTGAATATCCTTGTTAATTTTCCGTCTCGTTGATCTTTCTAATATTGATGGTGGGGTGTTAAAGTCTCCCACTATTGTTGTGTGGTGTCAATGTCTCCTTGTAGGTCTCTAAGACCTCGTTTTATGAATTTGGGTGCTTTTGTATTGGGTGCATATATATTTACATAGTTAGTTCTTCTTTTTGAATTGTGCCCTTTACCATTATGTAATATTCTTTTTTGTCTTTTTTGAACTCTGTTGTTTTAAAGTCTTTTTATCAGAGACTAGGATTCCAACCCATGATTTTTTTTTCCTTTCCATTTCCATTTTCTTTCTTTCCAAATTTTCCTCCATTCCTTTATTTTGAGCCTATGTGTGTTTTTGCCAGTGAGATGGATCTCCTTAATACAGCACACCAATGGGTCTTGACTCCTTATCCAACTTGCCAGTCTGCGTTTTTAAATTGAGGCATTTAGCATATTTACATTTAAGGTTAATATTGTTATGTGTGAATTTAATCCTGTCATCATTGTGCTATTCAGTTATTTTGCACAGAGTTGACACAGTTTCTTCATAGTGTCTTTGGTCTTTATATTTTGGTATGCTTTTGCAGTGGCTGATACTGGTTTTTCCTTTCCCTCACCATTTGATTTTCTAGAAAGGATTTCATTTCTCCTTTGCTTACAAAGCTTAGTTTGGCCAAATATGAAATTCTGGGTTGAGAATTTATATCTTTAAGAATGCTGAATATTGGTCCCCACTCTTGTCTAGCTTGTAGAATTTCTGCTGAGATGTTTGCTGTTAGCCTGATGCTCTTCCCTATGTAGGTGACCTGGCCTTTCTCTCTGGCTGCCCTTAACAGTTTTTCCTTCATTTCTACCTTGGAGAATCTGATAATTATATGTGCTGGGTATCTTAATGGTGTTCTCTGAATTTCCTGAATTTGCATGTTGGCCTTTCTTGCTAGATTGCGGAAGTTCTCTGGGATAATATCCTGATATTTGTTTTACAGTTTGTTTCCATTTCCCTGTCCCCTTCAGGTATTCGAGTCAATCATATATTCAGTCTTTTTATGAAGTCCCATGTTTTCTTGGAGGCTTCGTTCATTCTTTTTTCTCTATTCTTGTCCACATGTCTTATTTCAACAAAGTGATCTTCAAACCCTGATATCCTTTCTTTCACTTGGTCAACTCAGCTGTTGATGTTTGTGTATGCTTCACAAAGTTCTTATTCTGTGTTGTTCAGCTCCATCTTGTCATTTATGTTTCTCTCTAAACTGGTTATTCTAGTTAGCAATTTGTCTAGCCTTTTGTCAAAGTTCTGAGCTTCTGTGCATTGGGTTAGAATATACTCCTTTAGCTCAGTTTAGATTTTTTATTAATATAAAGATACATGCACACATATGTTTACTGCAGCAATATTTATAATAGCAAAGATATGGCACCAACCCAAATGCCCATCAATGATAGACTGGATAAACACAATTTGGTAAATATACACCATGGACTACTATGCAGCCATAAAAAAGAATGACATTATGTCCTCTGCAGGGACATGGATGAAATTGGAAGCTATTAGCCTCAGCAAACTAACAAAGGAACAAAAAACCAAACACAGTATGTCCTCATTCATAAATGTGAGTCGAATATTGAGAACACATGAACACAGAGAGGGAAACAACACATACCATGGCCTGTTGGGGGTTGAGGGTTGAGAGGAGGGAACTTAGAGGATGGGCCACTAGGTACAGCAAACCCATGGCACATGTATAGCTATTTAACAAACCTGCATGTTCTGCACATGTGTCTGTCTTTTTTTAGAGGAAATATAGAAATTAAAAAAAAATGCTAAACATCACTAATCATCAGGGAAATGTAAATTAAAATCAGAATGAGATATCGTCACTTATCTGTTAGAATGCTATTATCAGAAAAACATAAAGTAACAAGTGTCGGTGAGAATGTAGAAACAAAAAGAAACCCTTTTCCACTGTCTATGGAAAGGTAAATTGTATAGTCATTGTGGAAAACAGTGTAGAGGTTCCTCAAAAACTTCAAAATGCAACTACTATTTGACCCAGAAATCCCATTACTGGGTATATACTCCCCACCCACCAAAAAATAAAGTATTTAAGTTGAAAAGATAGCTGCACTCCATTGTGTGTTGCAGCATTATTCACAATAACCAAGATATAAAAACCACCCATGGGTCCATCAGTAAATGAATGGATAAAGAAAATGATAAGTGATAAATATCACCTATTGTTTATACATGGAATCTACAAAAGTTGAACTCATAGAAATATAGAGTAGAATAGTGATTGCCAGAGGCTGAGGAAGAGTGACGTACAAGAAATGGGAGATGTTAATCAAATAATATACAGTTTCAGTTAAGAGGAATACGTTCTGGAGATCTATTGTACAGCATTTTGAGTTTAGTTAATTTATTGTATGCTTAAAAATTGCTAAGAGTAGATTTTGCTTTCTCATCAATGAATGATGCCTGAGTTGATTGACATTTTTATTAGCTTGACTTAGTCATTTAATAATGTGTACATCTAGCAAAACACATTTTATGTCATAAATATATAATAAAAATTATGATAGGTTGTGCATGTGAACGCAGATAGATTAGATAGATAGATTTTTAGACAATAATTTGAAACAGATGACTCAATATAAATAAAATCATAAGAAAGGAAATATGGTGTGTGTGCTAGAAAGAGAAAAGTTTTCCATTTATCTTAGTGTAAGTTGGTGAAAAGATATAGAGGAAGATAGGACTGAATAGCTAGTTTGAATTATCATCTAGGAGGACTTTTGATGCTGAATTTAATTTGTTGGGAAAAGTCAGGGCAGATGAAGAGTATCTTAAGATTAATAAGAAAAATACAAGGCAACTCTCACAGTTTGCTTGATGGCAAAGAAAGAAGTTACACCTATAGGCTCCTAGTGATCTCTTTTATTTCCTGACATGACCCCATTGCTCTTTTTTTAATATTAGCATACATATTTGTATGTCCTAGCATATTTTTTTCTCTCTAAAGTCTTTGCTTGAACTTCAAAACTAACAGGATTTTCTAATATATTCATAAAAGGAGTCTAGAAACTCTTGTTTTAGTGCTGACCAGAATTTACATTTCTATATGGCTCTTACCAAGATACTTAACTTTAAATTGTATCGATTTTCTTTTCAAATAAAATCTTTCCCTTGAGTGACATTTTTATGTTAAAATTATATTGTATATGATTTGGAAAGCAGCCTTTTTAAGGTAGACGTCTGTATGTGATTTAAATCTGACATCCCAATGGAATCATGAAACACTTAGAAAAATAATGAACTATATCTTAGATAATCTTTATTGCTACTTTAAAAATGAGTAATATATTCAGTTTTAGTAGAAATATCCCTGAGGAACAATTTGTTTTCACAAATTAGATTGGTCCCTCACATGGAAGATTATTAAGTATTAAGGAAGAGGATATTGGATATTGTATACCCTGTTGGAGTAGCTTTTTTATTTTCAGAAATAAGCTCTGTTCACTGATTGATGGCAAAGGTAGTTGATAATAAAATAGAAAAGAACAATGCTCCTCTTTTCTTAACTTTTTACTCTTCTTACCTCCTTTCATTTTTAATTGGTTGTGACTAGGTGAAAGTTAAAGCTTGGCAGTGTTTGCTTTAGGAATTATTAAAATTACTCTGGTTAGCAGTATAGTTATATAATCATCTTTAGTAAAAAAAAATCATTTGGAGTCATAATCACAACTCTGAATATCACAGAGGAAATATGTGAGTTTGGGGCTTATTTGTGGAATTTTTTTGAGTTATTGAAGGCAGAAGTGCACTTTTACTTCATTTATTTTTATCACCCCCCTTTTTGATCTCAGAATAGGTAAGGTTTTCAAAATGCCAGAGGCATTTATCTACTAAAACTATGAACTAATTAAAACAAATGGAATATTATTTAATTTAAGAGAGTTGAAATCATTGAATTGATTTATTTAAACATCATAATTTGCAATAGGTCTATTTTTAGCCTATTTTCTTTATAATAGTTAAGACAAATTAATAGAAATCATATAATGTTGAAGCAGAAAGTGTAAAAGGAAATGAGTAAACTAATTTCTACAAGCCTCTGCAGAACAAGGAAAATTTTAAAAAATTAAATATTTAATTGACAAAACTTATATATTCAAGGTGTAAACCATAATGATTTAATACACATATGCATTATGTAATGATTATTATAATCAAATTAATTACCACATCCACCACTACCTATGCTGTATATTAGATTCCCAGAACTTGTTAATTTTATAACTGAAATTACGTGTTATTTAACATAAATCTCTCCAGTTCCACTATCCGCAGATGCTGGCAACCTTATTATATCTTCTGTTTTTGTGAGTCCAACTTTTCTGGATTCCATATATAAGTAAGATCATGTAGATTTGTCTTTCTGGGCCTGGCTTATTTTACCTAGCATAATGTCCTCCTAGTTCGTCTGTATTGTTGCAAATTGCAACAAGATAAAATTTATAATAAAATGTCTTTCATTGTTAAGTCTAGATATGGTTTCAGGCAAACAGAAATGGCTACTAAATCCTTTTGTCCATTTTTTATTGGATTGTTAGATTTTTTATAGATTTGTTTGAGCTCCTTATATATTCTGCTTATAAATCCCTTGTCAGATGGATAATTTGCAAATATTTTACCCATTCTGCAGACTGTCCCTTCATTCTGTTGATTGTATTCTTTGCTGTGCAGAAGCTTTCTAATTTGATGTGATCCAATCTGTTTATTTATGCTTTGGTTGCCTATAGTTATGGTATATGAATGTTTTGCCCAGAAATTTTTGCCCAGACCAATATTCTGAAGATTTTCCACAGTGCTTTCTTGTGTTAGTTTCATATAGTGAGGTGCTATATTTAAGTGTTTAATTCATGTTTTTTTTTTTTAATTTTTGTATATGGTGAGAGGGGTCTAGTTTAATTCTTCTGTATATGGGTATCCAACTTTCCCAGCACCATTTATTGAAGAGACTGTCTTTTAACCAGTCTGTGTTCTTGGCACCATTATCATTAAAGACTTCATGTTAGGTGTGTGTATATTTCTGAGTTCTCTATTCTGTTCCTTTGGTCTATGTAACTGTTTTTATTCCAATACCGTGCTGTTTTGCTTACTATAACTGTGTAGTGTACCCTGAATTCAGTTAATGTGATTCCTCCAGTTGTCTTCTTTTTGCTTGATATAATGTTGGCTATCCTAGGTCTTTTGTGGTTCCATATAAATTTTGGAATTTGTTTTTCTATTTCTGTGAAGAATTTTATTGGTATTCTGATAGGGATTACATCAAATCTGTAGACAGTTGTGAGCAGTATAAACATTTTAACAATACTGATTCTTTCAATTCAGGGACATCAAATATTTCTCTACTTTTTAGTGTCTTCAATTTCTCTTGCCAATGTTTTATAGTTTTTATTATGGAGACATTTAATATATTTGATTAAAGTAATTTATAGATATTTAATTTTATTTTTGGTAATTACAAATTTGATTACTTTTTTTTATTATCATGGTGGTTTGCTGCATCCATACCCCCATCAACTACATTAGGTATTTCTCCTAATGTTATCCCTACACAATACCCCCCCTGCTATTCCTCCCCTAGTGCCCCCACCCTCCAACAGGCCCCAGTGCGTGATGTTCCCCTCCCTGTGTCCATGTGTTCTTATTGTTCAACATGCACTTGTGAGTGAGAACATGTGGTGTTTGATTTCTGTTCTTGTGTCAGTTTGCTGAGAATGATGGTTTTCAGCTTCATCTATGTCTCTACAAAGGACATGAACTCATCCTTTTTTATGACTGCATAGTATTCCATGGTGTATGTGTCACATTTTCTTTATCCAATCTACCATTGATGGAAATTTGGGTTGGTTCCAAGACTTTGCTATCATAAACACTGCCACAAGGAACATATATGTGCATGTGTCTTTGTAATAGAAAGATTTATAGTTCTATGGGTATACACCCAGTAATTTGATTGCTGGGTCAGATAGTATTTTTATTTATAGATCCCTGAGGAATTGCCACACTGTCTTCCACAATGTTTGAATTAATTTACACTCCCACCAATGTAAAAGAGTTCCTATTTCTCCACCTCCTATCCAGCATCTGTTGTCTCCTGATTTTTTAATGGTCGCCATTCTAACTGGCATGAGGTGGTACTCAACATGGTTTTGGTTTGCATTTCTCTAATGACCAGTGACAATGAGCATTTTTTCCTAGGTTTGTTGGCCACATAAATATCTTCTTTTGAAAAGTGTCTGTTCATATATTTTGCCCACTTTTTGATGGGGTTGTTTGTCTTATTCTTGCAAATCTACTTTAGTTTTTGTAGATTCTTAGCCCTTTGTCAGATCGGTAGCTTGCAAAAATTTTTTCTTATTCTGTTGGTTGCCTGTTGACTCTAATGATTGTTTATTTTGCTGTGCAGAAGCTCTTAAGTTTAATTACATCCCATTTGTCTGTTTTGGTTTTTGTAGCCATTGCTTTTGGTGTTTTGGTCATGAAGTCCTTGCCTATGCCTATGTCCTGAATGGTATTGGCTAGGTTTTCCTGTAGAGTTTTTATGGTTTTAGGTCTTATGTTTAAATCATTAATCCATCTGGAGTTAATTTTAGTGTAAGGTGTAAGGGAGGGGTCCAGTTTCAGCTTTCTGCACATGGCTAGCCAGTTTTCCCAACATCATTTATTAAACAGAAATCCTTTCTGTGCTGCTTATTTTTGTCAGGTTTACCAAAGATCAGATGGTTGTAGGTGTGTGGCATTACTTCTGAGGCCTCTGTTCTGTTTCCCTGGTCTGTATCTCTCTTTGGCTACCAGTGCCATGCTTTTTTTGATTACTGTAGCCTTGTAGTTTAGTTTGAAGTCAGGTAGCATGATGCCTCAGCTTTGTTCTTTTTGCTTAGGATTGTCTTGGCTATGTGGGCTCTTTTTTGGTTCCATATGAAGTTTAAGGTGGTTTTCTTTTCTTTCTTCTTCTTTTTTTTTTTTTTTTATTTTTTGTTCTTAGTTCTGTGAAGAAAGTCAATGGTAGCTTGATGGGGATAACATTGAATCTATACATTACTTTGGGCAGTATGGCCATTTTTATGATATTGATTCTTCCTAACCATGAGCATGGACTATTTTTCCATCTGTTTGTCTCCTCTTTTATTTCCTTGAACAGTGGTTTATAGTTCTCTTTTAACAAGTCCTTCACATTCTTTGTGGGTTGCATTCCTAGGTATTTTATTCTCTTTGTAGCAATTAATGGAAGTTTACTCATGACTTGGCTCTCTGTTTGTCTCTTATTGGTGTATAGGAATGCTTGTGATTTTTGCACATTGATTTTGTACCATGAGACTTTGCTGAAGTTGTTAATCATCTTAAGGAGATTTTGGACCGAGACCATGGAGTCTTCTAAATATACAATGATGTCATCTATAAATAGAGACAATTTGACTTCCTCTTTTCCTAGTTGAACACCCTTTATTTCTTTTTCTTACCTGATTGCTCTGGCTAGAACTTCCAATACTATGTTGAATTGAAATGGTGAGAGAGGGCACCCTTGCCTGGTAACAGTTTTCAAAGGGAATGCTTCCAGTTTTTGCCCATTCAGTATGATATTGGCTGTGGGTTTGTCATAAATAGCTTTTATTATTTTGAAATGCCTTTCATCAATACCTAGTCCATTGAGAATTTTTAGCATAAAGGGCTGTTAAATTTTGTTGAAGACTTTCTCTGAATCTATTGAGGTGATCATGTGGTCTTTGTCTTTGGTTCTGTTTATGTGATGGATTACAATGATAGATTTGCATATGTTGAAGCAGCCTTGCATCCATGAGATGAAGCTTACTTGATCATAATGGATAAGCTTTTTGATGTGCTGTTAGATTCAGCTTTCCAGTATTTTATTGAAGATTTTAGCATCAATTTTCATCATGGATATTGGCCTGAAATTTTCTTTTTTAGATGTGTCTCTGCCAGGTTTTGGTATTAAGGTGATGTTGGTGTCATAAAATGAGTTAGGGAGGATTCCCTCTTTTTGTATTGTTTGGTGTAGTTTCAGAAAGATTGTTTCCAGCTCCTCTTTGTACCTCTGGTAGAATTCAGCTGTGAACCCATCTGGTCCTGGAGTTCTTTTTTTTTTTGGTTGGTAGGCTATTAATAGCTGCCTCAACTTCACACCTTTTTATTGGTCTATTCAGGAATTCAACTTCTTTCTGATTTAGTCTTTGGAGGGTGCAAGTGTCCAGGAATTTGTTCATTTCTTCTAGATTTACTGTTTTATGTGCATGGAGATGTTTGTAGTAATCTGTGATGGTACTTTGTATTTCTGTGGAATCAGTGGTGATATGCCCTTTATCATTTTTTACTGCATCTATTCAATTCTTCTCTCTTTTCTTTTTTATTATTCTGGCTAGTAGTCTATCTGTTTTGTTGGTCTTGTCAAAAAACCAGCTCCTGGATTCATTAATTTTTTGAAGGGTTTCTGTGTCTCTATCTCCTTCATTTCTGCTCCGATCTTAGTTATTTCTTGTCTTCTGCTAGCTTTGATTTTGTTTGACCTTGCTTCTCTAGTTCTTTTAATTTTGACATTAAGGTGTCAATTTAAGATCTTTGCTTGCTTCTCATGTGGGCATTTACTGTTATAAATTTCCCTCTAGAAGCTGCTTTAAACATGTCCTAGAGATTCTGATACTTTGTGTCTTTGTTCTAATTGGTTTCAAAGAACATCTTTATTTCTGCCTTCATTTCATTATTTCTGCCTTCATTTCATTATTTATTCAGTAGTCTTTCAGGAGCAGGTGTTCAGTTTCCATGTAGTTGTGTGGTTTTGAGTGAGTTTCTTAATCCTGAGCTCTAATTTAATTGCACTATGGTCTTACTGACTGTTTGTTATGATATCCATTCTTTTGCATTTGCTAAGGAGTGATTTGCTTCCAATTATGTGGCCAGTTTTAGAGTAAATTTGATGTGGTGCTGAGAAGAATGTATATTCTGTGGATTTGGGGTGGAGAGTTCTGTAGATGTCTATTAAGTCCACTTGGTACAGATCTGAATTCAAGTGCTGAATATCCTTGTTACCCTGCTTTTTCTCTCTCTCTCTCTCCATTTGCTTGGTAAATCTTCCTCCATCCCTTTATTTTGAATCTATGTGTGTCTTTGCATGTGAGATGGGTCTCCTGAATACAGCACACCAATGGGTCTTGACTCTTTATCCAATCTGCCAGTCTGTGTTTTTTGATTGGGGCATTTAGCCCATTAAAATTTCTTTTCCTGATTGTTCACTGCTGGCATATAGACATACTACAAATTTTTGTATGTTGATTTTGTATCTGCAGCCTTACTCAATGTGCGTATCAGTTCTAATAGTTTTTTTGGTAGAGTCTTCAGGTTTTTCCAAATATAAGATTATATCATCTGCAAACGGATAATTTTACTTCTTGCATTTCAACTTTTCTTTCTTTCTTTCTTTCTTTCTTTCTTTCTTTCTTTCTTTCTTTCTTTCTTTCCTTCCTTCCTTCCTTCCTTTCTTTCTTCCTTCCTTCCTTCTCTTTCTCTCTTTCTTTCCCTCTTTCCTTCTCTCTTTCTTTCTTTCTGTTGCTCCTTTAAGTACTATGAAAAGTAACTGTGATGAAAGTGGGCATCCTTGTCTTGTTCAATATTTTAGAGGAAAGGCGGTTTGTTTCTCCCCATTTAGCATGGTATCAGCTATGGATCTGTTTTACATAGCTTTTGTTATGTTTTGGTATATCTCTTCTATTCTGAGTTTTTATCATAAAGAAATCTTGAATTTTCTGAAATTCTTTTACAGTATCAGTTAAAATAATCATATGTTTTTTATCTTTCATTCTGTTGATATGATGTATCACATTGTTTGATTTGTGCATGTTGAGCCATCCTTGCATCCCAGGGATAAATCCCATTTGGTCATGATGAATGATCTATCTAATCTATTTTTGAATTTGGCTTGCTTATATTATGCTGAGTTTTCTGATATTCATCGGAAATATTGGCCTGTAGTTTTCTTTTTTAAATGTGTCTTTGTGTGCTTTTGATATCAGGGTGATGCTAGTCTCATAGAGTGAGTTTGAGAGTATTCTGTACTCCTCTATTTTTCAGAATAGTTTGAGGAGGATTGATATTATCTCTTCTTTAAAAATGTGGTGGAATTTAGCAATGAAGCCATTGAGTTCTCAGCTGTTGTATACTGAGACTTTTTGTTACGGCTTCAATGTAGTTACTTGCTATTGGTTTGTTCAGATTTTAGATTTCTTCCTTTGTCAATCTTGGTGGGTTGTGTATGTCCAGGAATTTGTCCATTTCTTCTAGATTTTCCAATTTATTGGCATGTAGTTGCTCATAGTAGCCACTAATAATCCCTTTCATTTCCACAGAATCAGTTGTAATATCTTCTTTTTCGTTTCTGATTTTATTTATTTGTACCTTTTCTATTTTTTCTTGGTTTGGCTCAAGTTTTGTCAATTTTGCTGTGAGATACAGCAAAAGCAGTACTAAAAGAAAAGATTATAGCTGTAAGTTCTTACATCAAAAAGGAAGAACTTCAAATAAACAATTTAATGATGTATATTAAAGAACTAGAAAATCAAGTACAAACCAAACTCAATCTTAGTAGAAAAAAAGAAATAATAATGATCAGAAAAGAAGAAAATTGGCATTGAATAATCATCTTTTAAATAAAATTATTGAACCAGCTACAAATCTACCTAATATTATTTACCTATAGAACATGTATTTCCATTCTGTATTCAAAAATATCTCAGAGACCTTTCCTAATATATAAATACACTGTCTACAGAATTTTCTTAATCTATCAATCTATAATAGCAATCCTGTAAAACAGAGAATGAGGCTAAAAACGATTTAAAAATGTAGTTATTTGAATCTCCTTGAATTATTAGGCAAACCTCAAGAAAAGTAGTTACAAACAAAAGAAACCAAGTTTAGTCAAAACTGGATTGGCAAGACCCTAGACTATCAGCAGTGAAGGCCTTCCTAAGTAACAGAATAGTGAAGGTATTACTGGAATTAACAAAGTATACCCCATTTCTGGACTTCTCAGGTTATGATTTGTCTTCTAACTCCACTAAGAATGCCCTTGGTGATTAACTTTTTTTTTTTTTTTTCCTAGTTGCCCTCCATAAACTGAAAGAGTTAAATAAAACAACACAATTGGGAAAGTTCCTCAAAGAATACCTAATGAATAAATTTTTTTCATAAATAAGGTTGCTTATTTTCACTATCTAGTTTCTCTGATATCATAGAAAACATAAAAAGCATGCATTTGGAAGAAGTTTAATAAAAATCCATGTTGTGAGAAAGGATCCATGTGCTTTTCAATGTTTATTTTCTGTTTGTCATCACTTGTTAATAACCTCTTCTCTGGTAACAGAACAATGATTTGGTAATCACCCAGGGTATTCTGTAAAGATGTCATGGTTAATTCAGAAAAATATTAGATTATCTACATATCTGGCAGCAGAGGTTATTGTTCCATACTAATGCTTCTAGCAGTAATAAATATTATCTGTGGGTGCATGTTGGCCAGAAGGTAACTTGGGTAAAATATAGCCCATAGATAAGGTTAGTAAGAAAGTGATCGCTTTCCTAGCCACTTTTTCAAAGTCTCTCTCTCTCTTTTTTTTTTTTCTTCCTTTAACCTTTTTATTAAGAGATGTTTCTATTTTCATTTCAAATGCTATTGGCTGTGGAAGTAGAATTGAATGTCACTCCTTTGACTCTAGATTCAAAATTTGTATAATCTTTTTTAAATATTGTTTTCTCTCCAAATGTTTGTATTTAACCTTAGATTTCAATTTTCTTGATAAAACTTGTGTCTAAGATATAATTTGAAGCTCCTTATACATATTGCTATTTTACTGTTGATCACTTTTCATTGTGTTACACCATACCTTCCTACCTCTTTTCTAATTTCTAATCTATGCATTATTAACTATTAAAAATAATGATTGGCTTTTGTTTTAATTTCTGTCTTGTCAGATATTTGACTCATTCACTTCGTTTATTTTTTCTTCATTTCACAAAATTACAATAGAATAAGTGAATTGTTAGAGGTTTGTACTATTGCTAAAAAAGGATATTGGTGACATAGAGGAGGCAGCATCTAGTTTCCCGGTCATCAGTAGAGGTTTCTAAGAGGAAATAACATCCATTTCCAGGCTTCAGAGAGGAATAGGACTTTACAATTATTATTATTTTTTAAAATGAGAAGGGCACGGTAGGCAGAATAAGTGCTATATGTGGAGGCACGTAGGCGTGGTAGGCATAAAGCAGGATGGCATACATGGAGAAATCGTAGTAATTCAGGATGACTAATGTAAAGTGGGAAGGGGAATGAGACTGGAAATAAGTATAAATGAATGTACAGAATCCAGATCATGAAAAGCCTTATAACTCAGTGGATGATGCCGAGCACTGAATGAATTTTGAGAAGAGAGTGACGTGATTAAGGTTGTGTGTCAGAAGTATTATTCTGTGGATATTTTAAAGCTATATTGGCAAAAATAAAAACTGGAGGCAAAAAAAAAATTATTTAAAATAATTCAAGTGAGAAGCAATGAGGGCTTCACCTAAAGCCGTGACAGTGGAGATGGAGAAAACAGGATAAGTACAAAAGAAATTCAGAACTTGATGATTAATTGTGTGCAAGGGAAGAAAGAATAAAAGATTACTTCCTGGTTTCTGGTGTAGGTGACAGGGTGCGTCATGATGACATTCAGCAGGATGGGGAGCATAGGGAGTGGGGACAGAGTGGAAAGAAATTTTTTTAAAAAATCAGTTTTAGAGGTATTTGTTATGAGAGGGATTAGGGCCAAGCAGTAGGGAGATGATAAGTATGAATTTAAGGCCAGGAGGGAAAACTTGGGAGCTTTTGGCAGATGTGGGACTCAGCATAAACATGGTAGTTGAAGCCGAAGGTGTGTTTGAGGTTGCTCACACTGAGTATGGGAAAATATATACAGAGGGAAAGGGGAATAGTACCCTGCCAAATTTTTCATAGTATTTAGTAGAATTATTCATTCTGTGTAAATTTTTAATCATTTTAGTGGGTCTCCAATTGTCTGCCTCTCCATTGTGATAGCAAAATTCTGTTTGAAAGTTGAAAAGACATAACTAAGATTAAGTTTTAAATAAGATTTAAATAACTAAGTTTTAAATCTCACATTTAGAAACTATTTATCTTCAGGAAACAATGTTGAAATTATGTCAGTGTTAGTGACTGAACGTATGTTTTTTTCAGCTTTATAGGTTAACCCTTACTTTATATTTAAATTAAAATGCCTCACGTACTCATTTCAAAAATGATTAAAAAAAAAACTCAGCATTTCTCAACATCTAATGATTCACATGAAATTTGTTTCTTTTAATCTCTTCTGGTTCTCTCTTTTTGCTTCTGAATTTTCATTATATTCCTGTTTTGCTTTGTATTTTTTTTTTCTTTTCTCTCAAGTTTGTGCACTTAGAGTATTTTTCTTCTTTGTTTCTCCAAAGTCCTTCACATACATTGGTGGTATTTGTTACAAATTCACTCAAGTCTCTGGGGGATGATGGATGGGAGCTTTCATCACAAAACTGCCCACCAGAAAAGTAAAATTAAAGAGTGAAGATCTTTGTTCTTAAAAATTCTTTGGTTATATTATGCACAGGAAATACTTTTTTTTTTTTTTTTCTTATTACATCTGTCCTCTTTCCACGTTTTTGGCAGATTCTAACTATGTATATTGGTTCTAGAAATCAATTGCTTTAGTGTGAAGTCTGGTCTTCACTATGTACTTGTGATGTGATTTGGGGAAAGTTATCTAGTCTCTCTGTGGCTTTCTTATCCGATCAGGAAAATAAAGAAATTGCTTTCCTCATATGATTATATTGAGGGTTAAATGAGCTGATGTATATAAAAGTGATAGGACAATACCTAGCAAACTCCATAAGGTTAGCTCTTAGTAATTTTGTCTTGATCATTACCTTGTCCTTTCCTCTGATGCTTAGCATTGTTTTCCTACAAAACCCTCTTTCCCTCTAAAATTCAAAATTGCTACAAGTTTTTATGAAAAACAGTTCACTTCTGTTTGTTTAAAAACTTCCTTAGAGAAGCAATAACTGTGCCAAAATATGTACTAAACATAAAAATAATTCAAAAGATACCTTATAAGTGTATTAGGATTTATATGCAGTTATATTTTTACAGATAATATATCTAAAGTGTATTTGGTCCAACAGAAGTCAGTTTTTATCTGGTAACAAAGAATTATTTCTTAAATAAAAGAGAATGAGAAAACTAGGGGAAAATATTCTCTTTACATTAAATAAGTTCAGTATTGAAAAATACAGAAATACAGTTCTTATCTTCCTTATACTTTTTTTTTTTTTTTACCTGAAGCAACTCACATATTTTCTACCCCAAGGGAGATTACCTCAGTGCTGTCATGTACTGAAGTTTTCTAAAGTGTTCGCATTATATGACAAATATGTTTCATTCCAACTGATATACAAACTACACCCCAAAAGTTTTCTGCTATTAAAGGAAGCTTTCAGATGGAAGAGGTACAGCAAGATAAGAATAACACTCAGTTCCATAACATATCTTCTTATCATAACCCATTAGAGCTTAGAGATATTTCTTTCCTTTTAGCATATTGAAAATAGCATTATTCAACAGTAAAGTCCTCTTTTTTACCTGATTTTTTGGTTAATGAGTAATTAAAAATCTATTAAACAGCTATTAAGAGATAAAATTATATTGAGGAAATGGTCTTATTTTGTAGTCAAACAGACCTGAATTAGAAGTCACGCTCTTCCACTTACTGGTTGTGTTTTCTTGGGTAAGTTATTTGAATATTCTGGGCTTTAGTTTTCTCATCTGAGAAATGAAAATAAAAATATTGCATACTATAAAAGTTGTTGCAAAGATGACCATAATGCATACAAAGTACCTAGCATGATTTCTGATTCATACCATATGCTTAAGAAATGACAGCTTTGAGTATTATAAGGAATAATTATTTATTTGAAAATATTTATCTAGTAGCTTTCATAAGCA
The DNA here is from genome assembly GCF_048565385.1 of Saimiri boliviensis. Taxonomy (NCBI): domain Eukaryota; kingdom Metazoa; phylum Chordata; class Mammalia; order Primates; family Cebidae; genus Saimiri; species Saimiri boliviensis. The sequence continues at coordinate 78,418,981 of NC_133470.1, read as the reverse complement.
AGCTACTAAGTTTGGTGCTAGATATATTGTGTTGAACAAATTATACATGGTCCCTACCTTCATAGAAAGTAATTATCATGATTATTGCTACTATTTATTACTCCCATATATGGATTACCAATTTCCACAGACTAGGAATACAAAAATAAGCACAACCATAGTATTTATGATGAATATAGCTTGTTCTTTTATTTTGACATCATTTCAGTATTTGGAATATCTTAGGACCATTGTTTCAACAATTTAATTCTTCTATTTGATGATTATGGAGATTCAAATTATGCAGGAGTTTATAATGGTTCTGTATCAATTCTAGGGCATATCCTGTTCTGTGGACTGAATGTGTTCCTCCCAAGTTCATATGTGGAAATTCTTACTTCCAAAGTGATGGGAGTAAGGAAATGGGGTCTTTGAGAGGTGATCAGGGTAGAGCACTCATGAATGAAACTAGTGCCTCTGAAATTGAGACCTGAGGGAAACTTTTGCTCCTTTCATTATGTGGTGACATGGAAAGAGCTGTCTATGAATGAAAGTGAGTCCTCACCAGACAATCTACTGGAATCTATCCACCTTTTCACAAGAACTGTGAAAAATAAATTTCTATTATTTTTAAGTTATCCAGTACATAGTGTTTTTTCATAGAAGCTCAAATGGAGTGACATTGTGGAAGCATATTTTCAAATGACCTATTGCTAATATGTTTTGAAATACAGACTAAAACATTTTCAGGATATTTTAGCTTTCTGATATTTTGAAATCTGGATAAATTGAGGTAGAGTAATATTTTGAAAAATATTGTGTAAACATATGGGAATTAACTATTATTACCTTCCAAATAATAGCAATACCATTAATTTAAAAAATTATTTAAAAAAATGGTTTGTATTTCTCAAAACTTATACCTGAGGGAAACTTAAGTATCAAAGCAATTAATATATGTTTAAGGATCTCTGAGAAATAGACAATTTTCCAGTTTAAGATATCAAGTGATATCATACTTAGTAAGTAAAATAAAGAATACTAATAATTATAACCAATGATAGTTAATACCTTTTGAGATACTACTATTTTCAACTATTGAAGTAAGTGCTTATATTAATTGAAGTTCTTCATTCAAAGTTCACAGCAACCTGTAAAATAATGTATTAATTTTATAATTTTATACTTATTTTCTGAACATGTTCTATGCCTGCAACACACTGTTCTGGGAACTTGGGCAAAGAGATGTCTGTCAATCATGTGAAAAATATGATGTATATAAGAAGTTCCAGATAAGTGATAAGGAGGTAGCAGTCAGATTCATGATTGTGGGATTACTAGATATTACATAGTGAGACAAGAATGTGAATGGAACCTTAAATGATATGTTTGACTTCACAAGGTAAAGAAAATGAGGGCAGGATTTTAAGGCAAGTAAATGTCATGACCAAACATATTAAGGTAAGAATTACAAAGTTACAACTGGCATAGAGTGCTTGGGCTGTTTGGAATATGAGGGCTTATGTTAGAAATAAAGGCCTTGACCAGAATTTAGAAGACCCTGGCCTACAGGATACATTTACTCTTTATTTAAGAAAGGGGACAGCATAATAAAAGCAATGCTTTAAATAAAAAATTCCTAGACATAAGCAGATTTATGGATTCAAAAATCCAAGTTGATTAGGCACTGTAATATATAATATTGAAGGCATTAAAACTAACATTCAAACTAAGGAGTTGAACATGAGAATGGATAAGAAAATAAAGGTAAACCTTATCATCAAAACTAGGGAGAGGTTCTTAGCTAAATACAAGTAAAGATAAAATCGGAAATGGTTCAAATATTTGGTATCCTGTTAGGTGAATAAACACATTAACTGAGATAAGAAATTAAGGTGATGTAATGGAATGTGGGAGAAAAAAGAAGAAAGTTTTCCTTTCTCTGCATCCTAACCAGTATTTGTTATTGCCTGTCTTTTGAATATATCCAATTTTAAATGAGGTGAGATATTTCAATGTCATTTTAATTTGCATGTCTCTGATGATCAGTGATGTTGAGCACCGTTTCATATGCCTGTTTGCCATTTGTATGTTTTCTTTTGAGAAATGTTTCTTCAAAGATGTTGCCCATTTTTTTATGAGATTGCCACAGATTTTTTCCTGTAGAGTTATTGAGCTTCTTGTATATTTTGGTTATGAATCCCTTGTCAGATGGGTAATTTGAAAATATTTTCTCACATTTTGTAGATTATTGCTTCACATTATTTTATTCTGTGCTGTGCAGAGGCTTTTTATCTTAATGTGATCCCATCTGTTCACTCTTTGATTGCCTAGGCTTATTGTATGTATTAGTCTGTTCTCATACTGCTGATAAAGACAATCCAATATTGCATAATTTATAAAGAAAAATATGTTAAATGGACTCACATTTCCACGTGGCTGGAGAGGCCTCACTATTTTGGCTGCAGGTGAAAGGCACATTTTACATGGCAGCAGGCAAGACAGAATGAGAGCCAAGTGAAAGGTGAAATCTCTTATGAACCCATCAGATCTTGTGAGACTTAACTCACTACAAAGAGAACAGTATGAGGAAAACCAACTTTATGATTCAATTAACTCCTACTGGTCCCTCCCACATGTGGGAATTATGGGAGCTACAATTCAAGATGAGATTTTGGTGGGAACACAGCCAAACCATATCATTGTGCCCCTGACTCCTCCCAAATCTCATATTCTCACATTTCAAAACCAATCATGCTGTCCCAACAGTCCCCAAAAGTCTTAAATCATTTCAATCTTAACTCCAAAGTTCACAGTCCAAAGTCTCATCTGAGATAAGGCAAGTCTCTTCTGCCTATGAGTCTGTAAAATCAAAAGCAAGTTAGTTACTTCATAGATACAGTGAAGTACAGGCATGATGAAAATACATCCATTGCAAGTGAGAGAAATTGGCCAAATTGAAAGGACTACAGAATCCATGCAAGTTCAAAGTTCAGCAGAGCAGTCAAATTTTAAAGCTCCAAAATTATCTTATTTGACTCCATGTCTCACATTCAGATCATATTGAATCAAGAAGTGGGTGCCCATGGTCTGGGGCAGCTCCACCCCTGTGGCTTTGCAGGGTACAACTCTTCTCCCGGATGCTTTCATGGGCTGGCATTGAGGGTCTGTGGCTTTTTCAGGTGCATGGTGCAAGATGTCCATGGATCTACAATTCTGAGATTTGGAGGAAAGCGGCCCTCTTCTCACAGCTCCACTAGGCACTATCCCAGTGGGACTCTGTGTGGGAGCTCCTACTCCATATTTTTATTCCACACTACACTAGCAGAGGTTTTCCATAAGGGCTCCACCCCTGCAGCAAAGGTTTGCTTGGACATTCAGGCATTTCCATACATCTTCTGAAATCCAGGAAGAGGTTCCCAAACCTCAATTCTTGACTTCTGTACACTCACAGGCTCAACGCCATGTGAAAGCTGCCATGGCTTGGGGCTTGCACCCTCTAAAGCCATGGTCCAAGCTGTACCTTGGCCCCTTTTAGCCATAGCTGACATGGTTGGGATGAAGTGCACCAAGTCCCAAGGCTGCAAAAAGCAGGAGGTCCCTGGGCCTGGCACATGAAACTATTTTTTTTTTTTCTCCTAGACCTCTAGGTCTGTAAACAGAGGGCTACTGTGAAGACCTCTGGCAGGCCCTGGGAACATTTTTTTTTTTCCCATTGTCTTGATGATTTAAATTTGGCTCCTTGTTACTTATGCAAATTTCTGCAGCAGGCTTGAATTTCTCCCAAGAATATAGGATTTTCTTTTTAATTGCATCATTAGGCTGCAATTTTCCAAACTTTTATGCTCTGCTTCCCTTTTAAAACTGAATGCTTTTAACAGCACCCAATTCAAATATTGGATACTTCAACAATTTATGTTTTATGGCAGATACCCTAAATCATCTCTTTTAAGTTCAAAGTTCCATAGATATCTAAGGCGGAGCAAAATGCTGCCAGTCTCTTTGCTGTAACATAGCAAGAGTCACCTTTACTACAGCTCCTAAGAAGTTCCTCATATTCATCTAAGACCACCTCAGCCTGTATTTCATTGTCCATATCATTATCAGCATTTTTTTCAAAGCCATTCAACAGGTCTTTAGGATGTTCCAAACTTTCTCACATTTTTCTATCTTTTTCTGAGCCCTCCAAACTTCCAACCTCTGTCTGTTACCCAGTTCCAAAGTCATTTTCACATTTTTGGGTATCTTTATAGCAGTGTCCTACTCCTGGTACAAATTTACTGTATTAGTCTGTTCTCATGCTGCTGATAAAGACATGATCAAAATTGGGTAATTTCAAAAGGAAAAGAAGTGTAATGGACTCACAGTTCATTAAACCTGGCTAGGAAAAGCCTCACAATCATGGTGGAAGGCAAAAGTCATGTCTGACGTGGTTGCAGGCAAGGGTGAATGAGAGCCAAGTGAAAGGGGAAAACACTTAAAAAAGATCAGATCCTGTGAGACATATTCACTTCCAGGAGCATGGTATGAGGAAAATCACCCTTGTGATTCAATTTGGGTCCTTCCCACAGCATGTGGGAATTAAGTGAGTTATAATTCAAGATGAGATTTGGGTGGGGACACTACCAAACCATATCATGATATATGACAAAAAAATTTTGCCCAGACCAATATTCTGAAGATTATCCACAATGTTTTCTCGTCTTAGTTTTATAGTTTAAGATGTTAGATTTAACTCTTTGATTCATATTTTTTTAAATTTCCATATATGGTGAGAGATGGAGGCCTAGTTTAATTATTCTGTATACGGCTATCCAGTTTCTCTATCACCATTTATTGAAGAGACTGTCTTTTCACCAGTGTATGTTCTTGGCACTATTATTGTAAATGAGTTCACAGTAGGTGTGAGGATGTGTTTCTGGGTTTTCTATTCTGTTCTATTGGTCTACATGTCTGTTTTTATTCCACTACCATGCTGTTTAGGTTAGTATAGCTCTGTAGTATAATGTGTTTCTCCCATTCTGTCGTTTTTGCTTACTATGATGTTGCCTATTCTGGATCTTTCATGGTTCCATATAAATTTTAGAATTTGTTTTTCTATTTCTGTGAAGAATGTTATTGATATTCTGATAGGGATTATGTTAAATGTGTAGATAGCTGTGGGTAGTATGGACATTTTAACAATATTGATTCTTTCAATACACAACGTGGAATATTTCTCTATTTTTTGGTGTCCTATTCAATTTCTGTTATCAGCGTTTTCTGTTTTTCATTATAGAGACTTTTTACATATTTGATTAAGGCAATTTCTAGATATTTAATGTTATATTTTATTATAAATATGGTTATTACTTTTAAAACTTCTTTTTTTGATTGTTCACTCTTGGCATGTAGAAATGCTATGAAGTTTTGTATACTGATTTTGTATCTGCAACTTTACTGAATTTATGTATCAGTTCTAACATTTTTTTGGTAGTGTCTTTAGGTTTGTTCAAATAGAACATATCTGCAAACAAGGATAATTTTGCTTCTTCCATTCAAATTTAGATGTTCTTTATAACATTTTCTTTTCTCATTACTCTAGCTAGTATTTCTAGTACTAGTGAATAATAGTTGTAAAGGTAGGCATCCTTGTCGTTTTCTAAATCTTAGAGAAAGCTTTCAGTATAATACTAGCTGTGGGTCTGTTGTATATGGCTTTTATTTTGTTGAGATACATTTCTTCTATTTCCATTTTAATGAAGATTTTTATCGTAAAGTCCCATTAAATTTTATTAAATGCATTTTCAGCATTAAAATAATATCATTTCCATCCTTTATTATGTTAAAATGATGCACCACATTGATTGATTAGCATATGTAGAACTAACTTTGCATCCCAAGGATAAATCCAATTTGGTCATAATGAATGGTCTTTCTAATGTATTGTTCAATTGGTTTGTTTGTATTTTGTTGAGGATTTTTGTTAATAGTCATCATAGATATTGGCCTGTAGTTTTCTTTTGCTAATGTATCTCCATCTTGTTTTGGTATCAGAGTAAAACTTTTCTCATAGAATAAGTTTGGAAGTATTCCCCTCTCCTCTATTCTTAAAGTTTAAGTAAAATTAGTATGAGCTCGTCTTTACATATTTGGCAGAATTGAGTAGTAAAGCCAACGGGACCCAGGCTTTCCTTTACTGGGAAAATTTGTATTATGCCTTTGAACTTGTTGCTTCTTGTTAGTCTGTGCAGATTTTGGTTTTCTTCCTTATTCAACCTTGTTAGGTTGTATGTATCTAGTAATTTGTCAATTTCTTCTATGTTTTCAAATTTATTATCATATAGTTGTTCATAGTAGAAACTAATAATACTTTGATTTTTTTTGCAGTATCAGTTATAATGTCCCCTTTCTTATTTTGAATTTATTTATATGGATTACCTCTCTTATTTTCTTTGTTTTGTTAAATGTTTGTTCATTTTATTTAACTTTGCAAGAAACCAATATTTTGTTGCATTGATATTTTGTATTCTTCATTTCAATTTCATTTATGTCTGCTCAGATCTTTATTATTTCTTTTTTTTTTTCTTTATTGCATTTTAGGTTTGGGGGTACATGTAAAGATCATGCAAGATTGTTGCATAGGTACACACATGGCAGTGTGGTTTGCTGCCTTCCTTCCCCTCATCTCTATCTGTCATTTCTCCCCATACTATCACTTCCCACCACCCCACCTCCCCGTCCATCCCCCATTTCCCCCCAATGCACCCCAGTGTGTAGGACTCTCCTCTCTGTGTCCATGTGTTCTCACTGTTCAACACCCAACTATGAGTGAGAACATGCGGTGTTTGATTTTCTGCTCTTGTGTCAGTTTGCTGAGAATGATGGTTTCCAGGTTCATCCATGTCCCTACAAAGGACACGAACTCATCGTTTTTGATGGCTGTGTAATATTCCATGGTGTATATGTACCACATTTTCCCTATCCAGTCTATCATCAATGGGCATTTGGGTTGGTTCCAGGTCTTTGCTATTGTAAACAATGCTGCAATGAACATTCATGTGCATGTGTCCTTATAGTAGAATGATTTATCATCCTTTGGATATATACCCAGTAATGGGATTGCTGGGTCAAATGGGATTTCCATTTTTAGGTCCTTGAGGAATCACCACACTGTCTTCCACAATGGTTGAATTAATGAATTAATTTACACTACCACCAACAGTGTAAAAGTGTTCCTATTTCTCCACATCCTCTCCAGCATCTGTTGTCTCCAGATTTTTTAATGATCACAATTCTAACTGGTGTGAGATGGTATCTCAATGTGGTTTTGATTTGCATTTCTCTAATGACCAGTGATGATGAGCATTTTTTCATATGTTTGTTGGCCTCCTGTATGTCTTCTTTTGTAAAGTGTCTGCTCATATCCTTCGCCCATTTTTGAATGGGCTTGTTTGTTTTTTTTTCTTGTAGATCTGTTTTAGTTCTTTGTAAATTCTGGATATCAGCCCCTTGTCAGATGGGTAGGCTGCAAAAATGTTTTCCCATTCTGTTGGTTGCCGATTCACTCTAATGACTATTTCTTTTGCCGTGCAGAAGCTGTGGAGTTTTATTAGGTCCCATTTGTCTATTTTGGCTTTTGTTGCCATTGCTTTTGGCATTTTGGTCATGAAATCCTTGCCTACGCCTATGGCCTGAATGGTTTTGCCTAGATTTTCTTCTAGGGTATTTATGATGTTGGGTCTGATGTTTAAGTCTTTAATCCATCTGGAGTTAATTTTGGTGTAAGGTGTCAGGAAGGGGTCCTGTTTCTGCTTTCTGCACATGGCTAGCCAGTTTTCCCAACACCATTTATTAAACAGGGAATCCTTTCCCCATTGCTTGTTTTTGTCAGGGTTGTCAAAGATAGGATAGTTGTAGATATGTTGTATTTCCTCTGAGGCCTCTGTTCTGTTCCATTGGCCTATATCTCTGTTTTGGTACCAGTACCATGCTGTTTTGATTACTGCAGCCTTGTAGTATAGTTTGAAGTCTGGTAGTGTGATGCCTCCTGCTTTGTTCTTTTTGTTTAGAATTGACTTGGCTATGAGGGCTCTCTTTTGGTTCCATATGAAGTTTAAGGTGTTTTTTTCCTGTTCTGTGAAGAAGGTCATTGGTAGTTTGATGGGAATAGCATTGAATTTGTAAATTACTTTGGGCAGTATGGCCATTTTCACGATGTTGATTCTTCCTAACCATGAACATGGAATTTTTATCCATCTGTTTGTGTCCTCTCTTATTTCGTCGAGCAGTGTCTTGTAGTTCTCCTTGAAGAAGTCCTTTATGTTCCTTGTTAGTTGTATTCCTAGGTATTTTATTCTCTTTGTGGCAATTGCAAATGGCAGTTCCTTCTTGATTTGGCTCTCTTTAAGTCTGTTAATGGTGTATAGGAATGCTTGTGATTTTTGCACGTTGATTTTGTATCCTGCGACTTTGCTGAAGTTGTTTATCAGTTTCAGGAGATTTTTGGCTGAGATAATGGGGTCTTCTAGATATACAATCATGTCATCTGCAAATAGAGACAATTTGATTTCCTCCTTTCCAATTTGAATACCCTTTATCTCTTTTTCTTGCCTGATTGCTCTGGCTAGAACTTCCAGTACTATATTGAATAGGAGTGGTGAGAGAGGGCATCCTTGTCTAGTGCCAGATTTCAAAGGGAAAGCTTCCAGTTTTTGCCCGTTCAGTATAATATTAGCTGTTGGTTTGTCATAAATAGCTTTTATTATTTTGAGATACGTTCCGTCAATACCTAGTTTATTGAGGGTTTTTAGCATAAAGGGTTGTTGAGTTTTGTCAAAGGCCTTCTCTGCATCAATTGAGATAATCATGTGGTTTTTGTCTTTGGTTCTGTTTATGTGGTGAATTACGTTTATGGACTTGCGTATGTTGAACCACCCTTGCATCCCTGGGATGAATCCTATTTGATCATGGTGAATGAGCTTTTTGATATGCTGTTGCAAACGGCTTGCCAGTATTTTATTGAAGATTTTTGTATCTATATTCATCATGGATATTGGCCTGAAGTTTTTTTTTTCTTGTTGAGTCTCTGCTGGGTTTTGGTATCAGGATGATGTTTGTCTCATAAAATGATTTGGGAAGGATTCCCTCTTTTTGGATTTTCTGGAATAGTTTCAGAAGGAATGGTAGCAGCTCCTCTTTGTATGTCTGGTAGAATTCGGCTGTGAACCCATCTGAATTTATTCATTTCTTCCAGGTTTACTAGTTTATGTGCATAGAGTTGTTTGTAATAATCTCTGATGATGGTTTGGGTTTCTGTGGAATCTGTGGTGATATCCCCTTTGTCGTTTTTTATTGCATCAATTTGGTTATTCTCTCTTTTCTTTTTTATTAATCTGGCTAGTGGTCTGTCTATTTTGTTGATCTTTTCTAAAAACCAGCTCCTGGATTTATTGATTTTTTGAAGAGTTTTTTGTGTCTCTATTTCCTTCAGTTCTGCTCTGATCTTAGTTATTTCCTGTCTTCTGCTAGGTTTTGAGTTTTTTTCATCTTGCTCCTCTAGCTCTTTCAATTTTGATGATAGGGTGTCAATTTTCGATCTCTCCTTTCTTCTCATGTGGGCACTCATTGCTATATATTTTCCTCTAGAGACTGCTTTAAATGTGTCCCAGAGATTCTGGTATGTTGTGTCTTCGTTCTCGTTGATTTCGAAGAACATCTTTATTTCTGCCTTCATTTCATTGTTTATCCAGTCAACATTCAAGAGCAAGTTGTTCAGTTTCCATGAAGCTGTGCGGTTCTGAGCTAGTTTCTGCATTCTGAGTTCTAACTCGATTGCACTGTGTTCTGAGAGACTGTTTGTTGTGATTTCCGTTCTTTTGCATTTGCTGAGGAGTGATTTATTGCCAATTATGTGGTCAATTTTAGAGTAGGTGTGATGTGGTGCTGAGAAGAATGTATATTCTGTGGATTTGGGGTGGAGAGTTCTGTAAATGTCTATTAGGTTTGCTTGTTCCAGGTCTGAGTTCAGGTCCTGGATATCCTTGTTGATTTTCTGTCTGGTTGATCTATCTAATATTGACAATGGGGTGTTAAAGTCTCCCACTATTATTGTGTGGGAGTCTAAATCTCTTTGTAAGTCATTAAGAACTTGCCTTATGTATCTGGTTTCTCCTGTATTGCTTGCATATGTATTTAGGATCGTTAGCTTTTCTTGTTGCAGTGATCCTTTTACCATTATGTAATGTCCTTGTTTGTCTCTTTTGATCTTTGTTGCTTTAAAGTCTATTTTATCAGAGATGAGAATTGCAACTCCTGCTTTTTTTTTTTTTTTTTTTTTTTTGCTCTCCTTTTGCTTGGTAGATCTTCCTCCATCCCTTTATTTTGAGCCTTTGTGTATCCTTGCATGTAAGATGGGTTTCCTGGATACAGCACACTGATGGTTTTGGCTTTTTATCCAATTTGCCAGTCTGTGTCTTTTGATTGGGGCATTTAGTCCATTGACATTTAGGGATAGTATTGTTATGTGTGAATTTGATACTGTCATTTTGATGCCACCTGGCTGTTTTGTTGGTTAGTTGATGCAGATTCTTGATTGTGTCGATGCTCTTTTACTTTTACCATTTGGTATGTTTTTGGAGTGGCTGGTACTGATTGTTCCTTTATATGTGTAGAGCCTCTTTCAGGAGTTCTTGTAGAGCAGGTTTGGTGGTGATGAAATCTCTGAGTACTTGCTTGTTCGCCAAGGATTTTATTTTTCCTTCACTTATGAAGCTTAGTTTGGCTGGATAGGAAATTCTGGGTTGAAAGTTCTTTTATTTAATTCCCTTTGTGGGTAACCGGACCTTTCTCTCTGGCTGCCCTTAGCATTTTCTCTTTTATTTCAACCCTGATGAATCTGACGATTATGTGCCCTGGAGTTGCTCTTCTTGAGGAATATCTTTGTGGTGTTCTCTGTATTTCCTGGATTTGAGTATTGTCCTGCCTTGCTAGGTTGGGGAAGTTTTCCTGGATAATATCCTGAAGAGTATTTTCCAGCTTGGATTCATTCTCTTCATCACATTCAGATACACCTATCAAACGTAGATTATGTCTTTTCACATAGTTCCACATTTCTTGAAGATTTTGTTCATTCCTTTTTGCGCTTTTTTCTCTGTTCTTGCCTTCTCTTTTTATTTCATTGAGTTGATCTTCGACCTCTGATATCCTTTCTTCTGCTTGGTCAATTTGGCTGTTAAAACTTGTACATGCTTCGCGAAGTTCTCGTTTTGTGTTTTTCAGCTCCATCAATTCGCTTATAATCTTCTTTATGTTGTCCATTCTCGTTAGCATTTCATCCAACCTTTTTTCAAGGTTCTTAGTTTCTTTGCATTGGGTTAGAACATGTTCTTTTAGCTCACTGCAGTTTCTTACTATCTACCTTCTGAAGTCTGATTCTGTCATTTCATCACACTCCTTCTCCATCCGGTCTGGTTCCCTTGCTGGTGAGGAGTTGTGATCACTTTTAGGAAGAGAAGTGTTCTGGTTTCGGGAGTTTTCATCCTTTTTGGGCTGGTTTCTTCCCATTTTTGTGGGTTTATCCACCTGTTGTCTTTGTAGTTACTATCTTTCAGATTGGGTCTCTGAGTGAGCTTCTAGGTCATGGATGCTGAAGTTTACTTATTTATTATTATTATTATTTTAAGCTTTCCTTCTAACAGTCTGGCCCCTCTGCTGTAGGACTGCTGAGGTCCTCTCCAGGCCTTGCCTGCCTGGGGATGACCTGCAGCAGCTGCAGAACAGTAAGGGTTGCTACCAGTTTCCTCTTCTGCTATCTTTGTCCCAAAAGGATGCTCGCCAACTGTCAGTCCATTCTTTCCTTTGTGAGGTGAGCCTTTGGATCTATGGGGGTCAGGGAGCTACTTGAGGAGACAGTCTTTTATTGGGGCTTAAGTCCTGAGCTGTGAGCTCCGTTGTTCATTCAGAGCTGCTGTGCAGGTACGTTTAGGTCTGCTGCAGCTGAACTCATAAACCACTTCTTATTCCCAGGTGTTCTGTCCTGGGGTGTTAGGGCTTTATGAGTTTCCGTTGTGCTGCTGCTGTTGTTTTTTCTTTCAGGTCTGCCCCGCCCAGCTATCAGCCCACCTGGCCTCTGTCTGCCTGCAGAGGCTTTGCTGAGCTGCTGTGGGCTCCACCCAGCTGCCCTGTGCTCTTCCCTGCAGTTCTGTTTATATGGGCATAGTTAGAACTGCCTCGGCAATGGTGGCCTCGCCTCTGTTATGGGGGACTCTCTCTGTTGTGGCAGGTTGCCTCGGCAACGGTGGGTTGCCTCGGCAACAGCGGCCAACCTCCATAGTGGTGGAGAGTCTCAGTAATGGCGGACGCCCCTCCCCCACCGAGCCGGACCATCCCGGGTTCAGCTGTGCTCTCTGTGAAAGGCTCAACCCAGAGGGTTTTCAATCACTGTTTTTGTTTTCCTTGTTGTTGGGGGTGGGGAGGGTGGGATCAACCAAGCCTGATCACCTGGCTCCCTGACTCATAATTTTTTTTTTTTTTTTTTTTTTTTTTAAGTTGAACGACCCAGCGTTCCAGTCGCTTGTTGAAAAGGCACCTGGATCTCCCGTGCTGCTACTCACTGAGTCGGCTCAAACAGCAGCGCTGGCTCCTGGTGGTTGTTTTGGCCTAGGAATCTCCTGGCCTGGCTCGCTATTTAATATGAATGGGCAACTCTGACATCTCAGGGCTCCAATCGCCAGCTAAGAGGGCTCCCAGACCAGTGGCTTTTGTACGGAGAACTGCTGCAACAGGGTGTGGTCAAAGCAGCCACGTGGGCCAAATCAGTCCCACTGGAGCCAAAACAGCTGCACTGGCTGGAACAGCGGTTCTGGGGACCCCTCTGCCTGGGTATCTCCTGGTCTTTGGGCAATAAAAATACATCTGGAAGTGCGGCGTCCACTCACCCTCTGCACTTTCACTGGGAGCTGAAGTCCTGAGCTGTTCTTAGGCGGCCATCTTCCCAGCATTCCCTTATTTCTTTCTTTCTTTTTTTTTTTTTATTTATTGCATTTTAGGTTTTGGGGTACATGTGATGAACATGCAAGATTGTTGCATAGGTACACACTTGGCAGTGTGGTTTGCTGCCTTCCGTCCCCTCACCTGTATCTGTCATTTCTCCCCATGCCATCTCTTCCCACCTCCCCACCCCCCGCCCCCCCCCATTTCCCCCCAACGGACCCCAGTGTGTAGTGCTCCCCTCCCCGTGTCCATGTGTTCTCATTGTTCAACACTCACCTATGAGTATAAACAAATGGGACCTAATCAAACTCCACAGCTTCTGCACAGCAAAAGAAACAGTTAGTAGAGTGAATCGGCAACCAACAGAATGGGAAAAAATTTTTGCAGCCTACCCATCTGACAAGGGGCTGATATCCAGAATTTACAAAGAACTAAAGCAGATCTACAAGAAAAAAACAAACAAGCCTATTCAAAAATGGGTGAAGGATATGAACAGATACTTTACAAAAGAAGACATACAGGAGGCCAACAAACATATGAAAAAATGCTCATCATCACTGGTCATCAGAGAAATGCAAATCAAAACCACATTGAGATACCATCTCACACCAATTAGAATGGCGATCATTAAAAAATCGGGAAACAAGAGATGCTGGAGAGGATGTGGAGAAATAGGAACACTTTTACACTGTTGGTAGGAATGTAAATTAATTCAACCATTGTGGAAGACAGTGTGGCGATTCCTCAAGGACCTAAAAATAGAAATCCCATTTGACCCAGCAATCCCATTACTGGGTATATATCCAAAGGATTATAAATCATTCTACTACAAGGACACATGCACACGAATGTTCATTGCAGCACTGTTTACAATAGCAAAGACCTGGAACCAACCCAAATGCCCAACGATGATAGACTGGATAGGGAAAATGTGGTACATTTCTTTCTTAAACTAATTTTTGGTTTGGTTTGTTCTTGCTTTTCTGGTTCTTTGAGATGCATTGTTAGATTGTTTATTTGAAGTTCATCTTTTTTTTTTTTTTATTTAGGCATTTATAGCTATAAAATTCTCTCTTAATACTGTTTGTGCTCTATCCCGTAGGTTTTGTATGATGTGTGTTCATCATCATTTGTTTCAAAAAAATTTTAAATATCTTTCTTAATTTCTTTATTGACCCACTGGTCATTCAAGAACATATTGTTTAATTTGCATGTCTTTGTATAGTTGTCAAAATCCTTCTTATAGGACAAGTCTGGTATTTATAAAAACTCTCAGTTTTTGTTTGTCTGTGAATGTCTTTATTTCTCCTACACATTTGAAGGATATTTTTGCCAGATACATTATTCTAGGTTTAATATTTTTTTCTTTCAGCACATTAAATATGTCATGTCACTCTTTCCTGTCCTGTAAGATTTCCACTAAAAGTCTGCTGGCAAATGTACTGAAGCTCCCTTGTGTGGTGTTTGTTTATTTTCTCTTATAACTTTTAGGATTCTTTCTTGATCTTTGATCTTTGGAAGTTTTATTTTTCAATGCCTTGAGGTAGTATTCTTTGTGTTAAATCTGGTTTTTCATAACCTTTTTGTACTTAGACTTGATATTTTTCTCTAAGTTTGCAAAGTTTTGTTTTTTTCTTACTTTGAATAAACTTTCTTCCCCTATCTCTTTCTCTACCTCCTCTTTGGGGCCAATAACTCTTAGATTTGTCCCTTTGAGGATATTTTCTAGATCTTATATGTGTGCTTTTTTATTTTTTTTTCTCCTCTGAGTATATATTTTCAAATATCCTGCTTTCAAGCTGACTAATTCTTTCTACTGCTTGATCCATTCCACTATTAAAAGGCTCATGCATTCTTTAATATATGCCAATTTAGCTTCAGAATTTCTCCTACATTTTTTAAAATTATTTACATCTCTTTGTTAAAGTTATCTGATATAATTCAGAAGATCTTTTCTGTGTTATTTTGAGCTGTTTTTTATATCCTTAACACACATATTTTGAATTTTTTTCTCAAAGATCATATATCTCTCTTTCTCTAGGACTGGTTTCCGGAGGCTTACCTAGTTCACTTCGTGAGGTCATGTTTTCCTGAATTACCTTGATACTTCTAGATGTTCATCTGTATCTGAGCATTGAAAAGTTAGATATTTATTGTAGTTATCACTGTCTGGTGTAGTTTTTCCCCATTCTTCTTGGGAAGGCTTTTCAGACATTTAAAAAGACTTGGGTGTTGTGATCTAAATTGTATCTACTTTAGGGGGAAGTCAAAGCTCAGTAATGTTATGGTCCTTGCAGACTCATAGAGGTACTGCTGGATGATCACAGCCAAGTTCCCTGTGGCCACTACCTCTGTGACTGCAGTGGGTCCAATTTGAAGCCATCACAGTACTGGATCTCACAAAAGCCCTGCTATAGCTACTCATTGGCTACTGTCTGTGTTCACTTAAGGCCCTGGGGCTCTACAACAAGCAAGTGGCAAAGCCAACCTGGCCTGAATCTTTCCCTTCAGGGTGGCAATTTTTTTCAGGTCCCAGGTTTTATCCTGGAGTTAAAAACTAGTCCCAGAACTTAGAAGCCTATCTGCTATTCTACTGTATTGTGGCTCAGCTGGCACTCAAACCACAGGTTGCAGTCTTTTGTACTTTTCCCTTCCCTTTCCAAAGACAGAGGAGCCTTGCCTCATTGCCACCACCACCCCAGGTCCATGCAGAATACTTCCAGACTATTGCCCATGTTTTCTTAAGGACCAAGCACTCTTAAATCTGCTTGTGTTGAATGTTTCCTGACCTGTGACTTGCCCTTCAGAATAGTACGCCCCTCTTTAGCCCAGGGCATGTCCAGAAATGACATCCAAGCATCAAGTTCTATAATTGAGAGGCCCAAAAGTCCACTTGGTGTTCTACCACCCTGGGGCTGAGCTGATACCTGAAGCCAGCAAGACTTGGAAGCTCATTCAAAGCCTTCTATGTAGTACCTGGGTATCACTGGTAGATGTTCAGGAAACAAGAGTTCTTCAGTTGCAAGTGATGAATGCTGCCAGGACTGGGTCCTTTCCTTTAAGAAAATGTGTTGTATTCTGGCCTGGGTTGTGTCTATAAGTGTGATCTGGCAGCTAGCCTTAAACAGGTTCCTCAAAACTCTGACAAGTACTATAGCCTGGTGTGGCTGAACTGTTATCCAAGTTCTAAGACAATGTCCTCTCCACTATTCCCTCTCCTCTCCTTAAGGGTAGAGAAAGGATCTCTTTTGGAGATGTATACTGTGCAGCCTGGCAGAAGGGTGATGGCAGCAATCCCTTAATTTCCCTAGCTGGTGTCTCAGTAGGTCACATGGCTCCCCAGTCCTCCGTTTCTGAGCCCATTTCAACCCTAGGACATGTTTAAGGTTTGCAGTCTTGTGTCTTAGACTGCTTTTCAAGTATACTAAGAGACTTGAAGAACTTTAGCCCACAGTGGTGTGGTTTGCAAGAACTCAAGTTCCAATCACTGGCGTGGGTGATTCCCATCTGGCTAGGGCTGGTTTAAGTGCTTTCTCTGTGGGTGGGCATCAGCTGAGTTTGGTCCAATTTTCCTATCAGCTCTAACAGGACAGCACTGAGTTCAGTGTCTCATAATTGCTGTGCTCTCTTTCCCTCAGTGCCTAGAGAAGTTCTCTGCACCATGCAGCTGCTAGAGGGGAAAGGGGGAGAGGTGTCTCTGGCAATTAAAGATTTTTTTTTTCCCTACCTCTTCAGTCCTTCTTTCAATGATATGAGGTTAAAACCAGGTACTATGAATGCTGTTCTGATTTTTGGTTCTTATGAAGGTGCATTTTTGTGTGTAGGTCGTTGTTAAATCTGTGTCTTTGCTGGAGGGCGTGATCAGAGGAGACTTCTATTCTGCCATCTTTCTCTGCCTCTCTCCCACTCCTCCACATTAGCACTGTTTTCTTCACATAATAATCAGAATGAGTCTCACAAAATGGTCAAATTATGGCACTTGAATTATCTATTGGCTATCCACTCACTATATGTAAAATCCACATCAGGAGCAACAAAGTTCTACATGATCTGTCGGACTAACGTGACTGTATCTACCATCACTTTATCTTACTCTGTTCATGCTGGCCTTTTTATAGTCCCTTAAAAACATCAAGTTCTTTTCCACAGAAGAAACTTTCCATTGCTATTACCTTTGCCTGTAATATTCTTCACCATCAAAGCTTCTTTATTTCATTCAAATCAGGTATCTGCTTAAATGTCACTTTGTCAAGGAGGCCTTCCTTCACCACCCTATGTAAAACAGTTCTCACTTTAGTAGCCCCATTCCCCACTTTGTTTTTCCATATAGCATGTGTCCCTGCCTGGTGTTATATATTATATTGGATTTTATTATGTTATATTATATGAACTTATGTTTTTATCTCAATCATATCACTTTCTCTTTACCTCTTATCTTTATTATAAATAATACAAATGTATTATTACTAAAATGTGAGCTCCATTATAGTTAAATAATTTTGGTTAATATTAGAAGTATTAAACGTTTGCTACAAAATTTTCATTATTTCTTGAAATCACAGAAATGGTGAAGCTGGCATGCACTCTAACCCCATGAGAAATGTTTTTGTAAAAGTTTTAACATCTGATAAAAGAGTTCTAATTCTTCCCTAGTTGAGAAAAAATAAAAACACAAAGAAGTTCATAAAGTAAGTGCTTCAAGGAATTTAATACTTGATAATTTGTGTTTTTAAAAATAGGCTCCTTTATAAAACACCATTATTATGCAATCAAAAAAGCATAGAAACATCTACACACATCAAAACCTCCTATATTGACTAATCTAATTTTCTTCTCATTTTCATTCATAATTAGAAACAATCTCCAGTGCAACCCCTGTCTGAAGTATACTCTATCTTCAGTTTCCCCACTTTCATTATTTTTTTTTTCTAAAATAGAGTTATTGGTCATAGGTAATGGGTTTTTGTTTGTTTTGCTGAAACTATTACAGTAACAGGATATGGCAGTGTTTTCAAAATGAAGTATGTATGCATATTGAGAAACTAATGGCTAATCACAATATCCATTGTGTGGAAGACAGCATTTTGAAAATATCTATATAAACCATTTGAAATAAAACTTTCTGAAGAAGTATGTGAGGTCTTAAAGATTTTCTCTGGATCAGCTTTTACAAAGTATCCCATGATCGATAATTGAATCCTTCCACTTAACACATGTCTTCTACTTATGACTTTCATGCTTGTTAAAACATAAATGCCTCTATGAAGACTCATAGTAATAAAAGATTTATTAGATCATCTGCTGAAAAGTGTTCAAAGGTAAACAGAACTTGAAGGCATAGAGTACACTTAAAGGGTACTACATCATTTAGAAAAGGAAAGAAAAAAGACTGAAGAGGATAGAAGATAAATATAAACTTATCTGTAACAAGTTTTTCAACCCACCGTCCCTCCTCTTTTGTTTTCCTTCTTCGCTAATTCTTTCTTTTTTCCAAGATATATAACTTGCACTCTGCTAGGGTGATTGGAGTACAACAGTGAATATACTTCTTGCCCTCATGAAACTTACTATCTGATGAGGGTGGGGGGCTAATATTGATCAAATAGTTAATCACTCACACTTACACGGTTAAAAACTAGATAAGTTTCTTGAAGGTGTGATGAATTACACAATCAAAGTCTGTAATGGTGGCTTATCAGTTAGGGTTAGATTTAACTGAAAGTAAGAGATAATCCCATGAGCAGTTAATTGAACAAGATAAATATTCTCTCACACATGAAAGTCTAGAAGAAGACCACCTAGAACTGACATGGTGGCTTTGCTTCAAGATGTTCTTAGAAACTCAGGTTCCTATTAGCTATTGCTCTGTCTTCCTCAGATAGGGTAATGTTATCATCATTATGTTCAAACATGTTAGCCAACCTATCAGTTCTCCAAGAAGCAAATAGAAAGAGAAGGAAGAAAGAATTCAATGATATATTTTTAATCACTTGAGTTAAGAACTCTGTTTTAGCTGTGTCACTTGAGCTAAGAGATGAGATAAGAATAAAATTTAATAAGGGTAAGAACCAAGGAAAGAACATTTCAGTCAAGACAAACCAACAAACACAAAGTATCTGTGATATGAAAAACCATGGTGAGTAGAAATGCCTTTGCCTCTGTTTACTGCATCTGAGAAAACAGTAGTGTTATACCCCACACTGTAAATAACCATATTTATTAAAATGAATCAGGACAGGAAAAAAAAGCCTTAACAGCTTCTTCCATTTCTGGAAAAAGTTTGCTTAATTTTTTTGAAGAGTGTTACTTAAATCACTTGATTTAAAATTATATATATATATATATATATATATATATATATATAGACACATACATATATATGTATGTATATATATTACATATGATCTCAAATTTTACATGAGATTTTTTTGCAACATAATTTTTTAACACATCTTATACTGAAATGTATTTTAAAACACAACACTGTGGTACTTAACTTTGAAATATTGGATTTTTACCCCTTAGAATATGGGTCAAGGCATTTTTGTGAATGTAAAAAATACTTTGCAGTAATTTGAAAAGTGTAGTAGTAAGATGAGGTGTTATTAAATGTCATTTACTTTTTAAAAATTATTTTTTAATATTTATGTGTACACAGTAGGCATATGTATTTATGGGGTCCATGAGGTCTTTTGATATAGGCATGCAATGAGTAATAATAGCATCACGGAAATGGGATATTCATCTTCAGAAACATTTATCCTTTGTGTTATTAATACATAATCTTACTTATTTTAAAATGTACACTTAAATTATTTTGACTATTGTCACAATGCTGTGCTATCAAATACAAGGTCTTATTCATTTTTTCTAAGTAATTTTGTTACCCATTAACTATTCCCACCTCACCTCTTCCCCAGCTACTTTCTCAGCCTTTAGTAACAATCCTTCTACTCCCTGTTTCCATGAGTTCAATTGTTTTGATTTCTAAATCTCACAAACAAGTGAGGATATGTGATGTTGGTCTTGCTGTGCCTGGTTTATTTCACTAAACATAATGATCTTAAGCTCCATCAATGCTGTTGCAAATGACAGAATCTCATTCGTTTTTATGGGTGAATAAAAGTTTCACATTTTCTTTATCTATTTATCTTTTTTATTATTATAGTTTAAGATCTGAAATACATGTGCAGAACATGCAGGTTTGTTACATAGGTATACACTTGCCATGATGGATTGCTGGGCCCATCAACCTGTCACTTACATTAGGTATTTCTCCTAATGCTATCCCTCCCAAATGCCCCCAGCCCCCAATAAGGCATAGTGTGTGATGTTCCCCTCCCTGTGTCCATGTGTTCTCTTTGTTCAACTCCCACTTAAGAGTGACAACATGTGGTGTTTGATTTTCTGTTCCTGTGTTAGTTTGCTGAGAATGATGGTTTCTAGCTTCATCCATGTCCCTGCAAAAAATACGAAATCATCAATTATTATGGCTGCATAGTATTCCCTGGTGTATATATGCCACATTTTCTTTATCCAGTCTATCATTGATGAGCATTTTGGTTGGTTTCAAATATTTGCTATTGTGAATAGTGCTGCAATAGACATACGTGTGCATGTGTTGTTATGGTAGAATGATTTATAATCCTTTGGTTATATACCAACTAATGGGATTGCTGGGTGAAATGGTATTTCTAGTTCCAGATCCTTGAGGTATTGTCACACTATCTTCCACAATGGTTGAATTAATTTACACTCCCACGAACAGTTTAAAAGCATTCATATTTCTCCGCATCCTCTCCAGCATCTCTCTGAATAAACCAATAACAAGTTCTGAAATTGAGGCAGTAATTAACAGCCTACCAACTAAAAAATGACCAGGACCCAAAGAATTCACAGCTGAATTTTACCAGAGATACAAAGAGAAGTTGGTATCATTCCTTCTGAAACTATGCCAAACAATACAAAAAGAGAGCCTCTTCCCTAACTCATTTTATGAGGCCACCATTGTCCTGATGCCAAAACCTGTCAGACACACAACAAAAAGAGAAAATTTCAGGCCAATATGCATGATGAATATAGATGTAAAAATCCTCAGTAAAATACTGGAAAACTGAAACCAGGGATGTGAAGATCCTCTTCAAGGAGAACTACAAACCACTTCTCACAGAAATAAGAGAGGACACAAACAAATAGAAAAAAACGTTCTATGCTCATAGATAGGAAGAATCAATATTGTGAAAATGGCCATACTGACCAAAGTAACTTATAGATTCAATGCTATCCCCATCAAGCTACCATTGACTTTTTCACGTCATTGGAAAAAACTACTTTAAATTTCATATAGAACCACAAAGAGCCCATATAGTCAAGACAATCCTAAGCTAAAAGAACAAAGCTGGAGGCATCATGCTACCTGACTTCAAATTATGAAAGGCTACAGTAACCACAACAGCATGATATCAGTACCAAAACAGATATATAGACCCATGAAAAAGAACAGAGGCCTCAGAAATAATGCCACACATTTACAAATATCTGATCTTTGACAAACCCGACAAAAACAAGCACTGAGAAAATGATTCCCTATTTAATAAGTGACATTGAGAAAACTGGCTAGCCATATGTAACAAACTGAAACTGGGCCCCTTCCTTACACCTTACACTAAAATTAACTCCAGATGGATTAAAGACTTAAACATAAGACCTAATATCATAAAAACCCTAGAAGAAAACCTAGGCAATACCATTTAGGACATAGGCATGGGGCAAAGACTTCATGACTAAGGCACCAAAAGCAATGGCAACAAAAGCCAAAATAAACAAATGGGATCTAATTAAATTAAAGAGCTTCTGAACAGAAATAGAAACTATCATCAGAGTAAACAGGCAACCTACAGAATGGGAAAACATTTTTGCAGTCTATCCATCTGACATAGGGCTCATATCCAGAATCTACAAGGAACTTAAACAAATTTAAGAGAAAAAACAACCCCATTAAAAAGTGTGTGAAGGATATGGTCAGGCACTTCTCAAAAGAAGATATTTATGCAGTCAACAAACATATGAAAAATGCTCATCATCACTGGTCATTAGAGAAATGCAAATCAAAACCACAGTGCTATACCATCTCATGCCAGTTAGAATGGCAACCATTCATCTTTTGATGGACACAGGTGGCTTCCAAACCTTTGCTATTGGCTATTGTAAACAGTATTGCAACAATCATAGGAGTGAAGATACCTCTAGAAAACTAATAAAAACTACATTTTAACACCATCCTCCTAATTTTTATCTTTTTAGTGTTTCTTTGTCACATTATCCCTTCTTTGTCTTGAAAAGTTGTTGTAGTTATTATTTTTTATTGGATTTTCTTCCTAAGATAGCAGTTTGGAAAGCACAGTTAACAGTTTTACCATATTCTGTGGTTTTTTGTGTGTGCTTAGTGTTACCAGTGATTTTGTTGCTTTGTTTTGATACTGGGTCTCACTCTACCACCAAGTCTGGAGTGCAGTCCTGTAATCACAAATCACTGTGGCCCCAAATTTCTGGGTTCAAGTGAGTCTCCCACCTCAGCCTCCTGATTAGCTGAGACCACTGGTATGTGCCACTACACCAGCTAATTTTTTTTTTTTTTTTTTTTTTTTTTTTTTTTTTTTTGTATAGAAAGGATGTAATCATGTAATCATGTTGCCCAGGCTGGTTGCAAACTCATGGGCTCAAGCATTCCGCCCACCTCAGGCTCCCAAAGTGCCTGGCCACCACTGAGTTTTGTACCTTCAGATGATTTCTTCTTGCTCATCAGCATCTTTTTCTTTCAGATGAAGAAACTATCTTTAGCATTTCTTGTAGAATAAATATGGTGTTGATAAAATCCCTCAGCTTTGGTTTGTCTGTTTAGTTCTTGATTTCTCCTTCATACTTGAAGGACATTTTTACTGCATAAAGGATTCTAGGGTAAAAGTCCCCCTCCCCCTCCCTGGCACTTTAAATATGTCATGCCAATCTCTCCTGGCCTGAGAGGTTTTCATTGAAAAGTCGACTGCCACATGTGTTGGAGTTTCATTCTATGTTATTTGTTTCTTTTCTTTTGATGCATTTTTTCATCATCTTTATCATTGAAACTTTAGCAGTTTGATGGTTAGATGACTTCTTTGGGTTAATTCTGCTTAGTGTTCTATAACCTTTTTATACTTCAATGTTGATATCTTTCTCAAGGTTTGAAAGGTTCTATAGTATTATTCTTGGAATAAATCTTCTACCCCATATTTCTTTATCTACCTTTACTTTTAGGACAATCACTCTTAGATTTGCCCTTTTGACGCTATTTTCTCAATCTTGTAGGCATGCTCTATTTTTTTATTAATTTTTCTTGTCTCCTGAGTATGTATTTTTAAATAACCTGCCTTCAAGTTTACTAATTTTTTCCTCTGCTTAACCAATCCAGCTATTAAGAGACTCTAAGGTGTTTTTCAATATGTAAATTATACTTTTCAATTCTGGAATGTCTACCTTATTTGTTTTAATAATTTTAATGTCTTTGTTAAATTTATTTGATGCAATTATAAAATTCTTCCGTGTTTTCTTACATTTTATTGAGTTTCCTCAAAACAGATGTTTTGAATTTTCTGTTTCAAAATTGCACGTATTTCTGTTTCTCTAGGATTGGTTTCTGGTGCCTTATTTGGTTCATTTGGTGAGATCAAGTTTTCCTCGGTAATCTTGATGCTTTTAGATGTTTGTCAGTGTCTGGGCATTGAAGAGTTAGGTATTTATTGCATCTTCAGAGTCAGGACTTGTTTGTGCCTGTCGTTTTGGAGAAGTCTTTCTAGGTATTTGAAGGGACCTGGGCCCTAAGTCTAATACTGTGATTTTTGCAGATTTGCAGAGGTACTTTCTTCGTGCTCTTGGAGAAGATCTGGAAGAATTCTCTAGATTACAACGCAGAGACTGATGTTTTTGTTTGTTTGTTTGTTTGTGTTTCTCCTCTTACTTTCCCCAAACAAATGGAGTTTATTTATTTGTGCTGAGCTTCCTGGAGCTTGGGGTGTAGTGATGCAAGTCCCATTGTGACCCCCAACACTGGGTCAGACTTGAAGCCAGCACAACACTGGATCACTCCCAAGACCTGTTGTAACCACTAACTGGCTACCATCTATGTTCACACAAGGTTAGAACCTTGCTCTGTTATCAGAAGACAATGATGTCAGCCAGGTTTATGTTTGTTCAGGACAATGAGTTCCTCCAAACCCCAGGTGGCTCTAGAGATGCTATTTGGGAGCTATAAATTGGAGTCGAAAAGCTCAGAAATGTGCCTGATGTTCTATTATCCTGTGGCTAAGCTGGAACTGAAACCACAATAGAAAGTTCTTCCTGCTTTTTCTTCCCCTTTTCACAAACAGAGGACATTCTCTCTGTGGCCACCACCACCACTGGCCCATAGTGAGGTTCTTTCAAGTCACTGCCAGTGTTTGCTTAAAGGCCAAGGGCTCCTTGTTTAGTTTTTGATAAATCCTGCCAGGCCTAAGACTCACCCTTCAGGGCAGTGGGCTCTCCTCTGGCCCAGGGCAGGTCCAGAAATGCTGTCCAAGAGCCTAAGCTTGTACTCAGGACCCCAAGAGTCTGCCTGTTACTCTAGCTCAGGTGTCCCCCAAACTTTTTACACAGGGGGCCAGTTCACTGTCCCTCAGACTGTTGGAGGGCCGCCACATACTGTGCTCCTCTCACTGACCACCAATGAAAGACGCCTGCCTAGCCACTGTGGCTGAGCTGGTATCTAAGGTGCAAAACAGAGTTGCCTTTTTTTTCCCTCTATGCTTTTTTCAAAGAGAAGGGGTCTTTCACCATATCCAACACAGCTGGGGTTGTGCTGAGTCACATGTATAGTCAGCACATCTCAGAGTCCAAAGTTCACAGCCTACTACCTTCGTATTACTGTTGGTTATTCAGGGCCCAAGGGCTCTTTACTCAGCAGGTAATGAATCCTGCCAGGACTATGTCCTCCCTTTCAGGACAGTGGGTTTCCTTTTGGCCCAGCACGTGTCTGAAAATTTTACCTAGGACACCAGAGAACTTTGGCTTGCAGTGGTGAGGTTTGTCAATCAACTCAAGTTTTGTCTATTGGGATAGGTGATACCCTTCTGGCTAGGTCAGATCCAAATGCTCCTTCCATGCTCAGGCGCTGACTGAGCCCTGAACAGCTTTCCTGTATGCTATCATAGGGCAACACTGAGTTCAATGTAAAGTACCCCAGTCACTGCACTCTCCCTCTTTCAAATGCACAGACTTTCTGTGCTGGATGGCCTCTGAGGGGGGATGGAGGAGGATTAGTGTCAGTGATCCAAGACTGTATTTCCTACCCTCTTTAATGCCTTTTTATCAGTGATATGAAGTTACTTCTAAGTACTCTGATTGCTCACCTGAATTATGGTTCTGTGACAGTGCTTTTCTGTGTGCAGATGTTTTTTTAAATGTGGTGTTCCTGCAGGGGCAAAGAATGGTGAAAGCTTCTATTCTAACATCTTGCTCTACCCTCCTCCATTTACTTCTTGATATTGCTTTTTTTATTAGTGGGAAGCCTAACTCAAAGTTGAGAATAACTCTTCTACTTATTTGCTTTGTTAACAATTCTTTCATTGCTAGGTAGCCCTTAAAGCTAAAAGGAGATTAATGATCCCAAGAAGAAAAGGAGATTTCTAGTATTATCTCTCAAGTTTGAACCATTTAGAATAGGCTTCATCTTCACCAGTGCATATCCTATAATGCCAACTTTTTTTTTATTTTTATTTTTTTGAGACGGAGTTTCCCTCTTATTGCCCAGGCTAGAGTGCAATGATGCAATCTCAGCTCACCACAACCTCCACCTCCTGGGTTCAAAGGATTCTCCTGCCTCGGCCTCTCAAGCACCTAGGACTACAGGAGCCTGCAATGATGCCGGCTAATTTTGTATGTTTGGTAGAGACGTTGGGGGGTGGGTTCCTCCATATTGATCAGGCTGGTCTCGACCTCCCAACCTTAGGTGATCTGCCTGCCTCAGCCTCCCAAAGTGCTGGGATTACAGCTGTGAGCCACTGTACCCAGCCAAGTACATATCAGGCTACTACATTTATTTTCCAAATTTCAAAACTGTTCCTTGGTTAACTGTATAACTCTATTAGAAACAATAGTTAATAGTTAAATTGGAAAGCCAGATAATGTATCAAAATAATATGGAATATTTTCAGACTTATCGTGTAGCTTTCTTTTTTTCAGAAAATTACTTTTGAAAAAAAGTTTTTTTTATTTTAAAAAAGGAATTGAAGTAGGCAAACAGAATGATCAAAACATTAGCCATAAAAGTAAGTAGTGCAAGAACTTTTATATGTCTGTGGCTTTCCCAGAATTGTAATTTATGATAGATATGAGATCAAGTGTAATTTTTCATCAAATTTTTTAAGTTGAGAGAAGATTAAATAAGTTTATTTACTGTACAAGGCATTGATTTACTTTTGTCTTATTTCACTTTTAAATTTAGAGTGTTAATTTTGACAAGATTTTTCCAATTAATTACCTTTTAAAGACATAAACAGCCCCATTTGTCTTTATTATATCCCTTAAAAGAAATGGAAGAGAAGTGGACAATGAGAATTGATATAAATGATCGTAGAATTTCTGGTGTTAAGGATAACTAGAAAAAAATGAATTAGGAATTCAAAGAGGTTTACCACATAATAGACATGATGGCTGCCAAATTTTCCAAATTTTTAGTTCTGATTCTTCATAAGAAATCAGATAGCACCACACAGATTTAAGGGCATTTAGTTACAATATTAACTAGTTGTATGGCCTTTGATCAGTGGTTTTCAAACACACTTTTGGTAACAGAACTCTGCTAAAATAAACAAGTGAAAGAGATGAGGCTTTGGCTGAAGTGGACTGAGTCATCTATAGTACCAACACTAGTTCTTTTCCTTTTCTTCAAGCCTCTGAGACACCTCTGATGACTTTACATTGTAGAGATGCTTTTACAATCTCATGCCTCCTGAGCCTTGATGCTGAATAGGGAAATCACATCAAGTAATCTGATATAAATTGCTGGAAAGACAGTGTATTATATCAGCATAAAAATGTAAGAGAATTCTGGTGATTTTGAGTTTTTGGGTTTATATTTTTCCTGACTTAATTTACTTTTATTGAATTATAGAAACTTAGTATTGTGAAATTAAAAAGAAAGTTTTTCCAAACTTTGTTTTTGCTGCCTTTAAATGAAAATAGAAATAGGGTGGACAAGTGAGATAAGCTCAGTTATTTGGACTCTCTCTGAAATCTGGATAATGGGACAAGTGAAAAAGAATGGAAGAAAATGTTGGAGTTCATTAAACTCAGCAACTGTGTCATGATGATTAAATAGTTTATCACTGCCCCTCCAACAAATGAGTGCAAAAGCAATTGTGGTTTTTGCATTGTTGAAATTGCTGTTTGATATTGGAATACATTCTTAAGAAAATATGGTTATGTTATACACCATTTTAATGCATGTTACTAGCTTTTTTTTTAACTAATGATTTACTACTTGCTGCTTATTTTATTTTAGATATGGAAATAATGTTAGACAAAAAGCAAATTTGAGTGATTTTCTTACTCAAGTTCAAAATGGGTCATAAGGCAATGGAGCCAAATCACAACATCAATAATTCATTTGGCCCAGGAACTGCTAATGAACATACAGTGCAGTAGTGGTTCAAGAAGTTTCTCAAAGAAGATGGGAGCCTTGGAGATGAGGAGCATAGTGGTCAGCTAACAGAAGTTGACAATAACCAACTGAGAGCAATAATTGAAGTTGATCCTCTTACAACTACATGAAAAGTTGCTGAAATACTCAATGTCAGCCATTCTACTGTCATTCAACATTTGAAGCAAATCGGAAAGATAAAAAGTTCTAATCCCAAAGCACGTATTTTTATGCTACAGAAATAAACAAACTTATTTCTCCTTGGAAAAATATCTGTTGATTGTAATTCTTATCTTAGCTTTTGCTAAGATTTGAATATTTATCCTGTCTAAAACTCAATCTTCAATGTGGTGGGAATGAAAGATGGGGCTTTTAAGAGACGATTGGGTCATGAGGGCTCTCATGAATGGGTTAATCCATTTATGGATTAATGAGTTAATGGTTTAATGGGTTATCATGGGAGGAAAACTGGTGGCTTTATATGAAAAGAAAGACCTCAGCACGCAAGCCAACTCTGCTCCTCTGCCATGGGATACACTGCACTGCTTCAGGATGTGCCCCTCAGCCTTGAAATTAGCCTTCATAACAGTAAGAAATAAATTCCTTTCATTATAAATACTCAGTTTCAGATGTTTTGTTATAAGTAACAGAAAATCAACTAAGACACTTACAAACTTACTCCTCCAGGGTTTCTATGCACCCTATGAGCCATCTAATATTAAGTAACCTCCCTGATACATATGCATCCTCAGTAGCCATGAATATAAAAGCATGATATTGAAGGGTGAAGATTTGCATGCCTGTGTTGTCAGGCATTGTGGAGAGTCTATAACCATAATATTTGAGACATCTATATCTAAGGCTTTCTTTTAGTTAAATTATTCCAATCAAATTATATTCTGAGATCTACCAAAACTTGTAGTTAGTAGGTCTGTGCTTCTCTGTTTATAAATAAATCCTTGGCTCTGTTAATCAAAGATGTGGGTAGGAGAGTCTTTATTTTGATACAATGCCATTCAGTCACTGATATGGTTTGGATATATGTCTCCACTCCAATGTAATGTCAAATTGTTATCCCCAATGTTGGAGGTGGAGCCTGGTGATTTGGATAAAAATGCCAGACAGTATATTTGTTTTTCTTAGAACCCCAAGCATCCCTTCCACGTGCTGACTTTTCACATTATTCAGAATTCTCTTCCGTAGGCTTATGCCAACATGAATACAACACAGATCCGTAAGAATGCAATGGAAGGTCTCAACCACTCTGTCAATAGAATAACTTATCACAGTTCTCCCTAAAGTATTCCATGGGCTGTTTGAATGTTATGTGATGGGAACCCATACACAGAAGTCTATTTTAGAACAGGAGATGAACATCCCACAGTGATAAATTTTAACCAAATACAGTATTTCTGTAGAACAGAGAGAGAAAGACAACTAGTAGATAAACCTAGAATTTCACTTATGTCTGTTTAATATACAGTTATATGCTGTTAAATAAAAAACTCTAGTTTTCTTAATACCACTTATCACATTCATTATAAGTAAGATACATGTATTTTGCAATATAGATCTAATTCTCTGTTACAGGAAATTAAGGAAATTTGTTTCTTGGACTCACTGTCTGTAAAACTTCTGTAGCTGGCTCTTTTTCACAATCATTTTGGATAGTGGGTCTGAAATAGTTGTATGTTATAAAGATAGAAACAAACATTTTTGAATGTTTGCATAAATTGTAATTGTCTGCTCAATCCAACTTCTACAATTTACTTAATGTTTAATAATAAAATAAATAAAGGCTATTTTCCTTGGGCAGTTGAAAATCTTGGGGTTTGCATGAACATTTTATGGCAGGAAAAGTAGATATGAAAATAGAGAAAACATAATTAATCCTAATTAAAATGCAATAATTGCCTCATTTGTTCAAATAAGTGGATAGAACTGAAGAAATTCAGAAATGGGAGCGATGAAGGAAATTACACACACGCACATACACACACACACACACGAGGAATTATGTGGAGGAAACATGATAATTCATGTGTATTATTGTCTCTAGCAAAAATGTAGTTAATTAGACAACAAGAAACTGACTCAAAATAAAGGAAACTGATTAGGTTGTAAAGTTTTGGGTTTTTTATTGGCTATATCTATTCCTTTTTTGTTGCATGCAAATGAAAGACTGACCCTTCTTGTTCATCAGAAGAGGGTCTCTCAAAGTGAAAAAACACACCTATCAATTATTTTTAAAATCATAAATTGCATAATTGTTTAATAGCAATGGCTCATGGGAAGTTATGCCATAATATAATAAACAAATTACACAAATTGCAGTTTTCACCTTTCATTATAGAGACATAATTTTCCTATTAAAAATAAGGATCAGTCTTAAGGGTTTTGAAGATTAAATTGGGTCTGAACTGAACTCGCATAAACAATTAAACTTACTATACTACATGAATTTTATTATCTTTTAGTTGAACACATATTTTGACCTAGGGTTTCAATTCATTTTCTCAATTTACAAAAGAAATCTACAATTAATTAGACTTGTACAGAAATGTACTCTCATTTTTACCTACATTGCAATACTGAGAATTGCATGAACACATTGTGCAGCTGCTCCTCTCAGAAACAGGCAGTATATGCTAGCATCTTGCTAAATACGCCACTCATTTTCTTTGACTCTTTAGGGCTAGTTTTAAACAATAATACGCTGTTGTCACTAATATATTTTCTATTTAGAAAGTCTTTTCATATATCACTGAATAACTGGGAGAAATAAAATATGCAAAGATTACTTGAGTCTTTTCTAACACTATATTTTCCTTTAGATGTATAAAATAATCTGAATTCTAGAATCAATTGTCTGAAATAGACTAAAAAAATAAGTTAAAAACAATGTCATCAGTATTAGTGAGCAACTCTATCTAGTTAGAGAAACACAACAAGCATGAAAAGATATTTGCCAGTAATGAGGATGAATTCTAAGACAGAGCTACTAAACATTCCTTCAGTTCAGCTGTGCATAGTTGCTGAATTCAGAGCCATGCCCTCCTTCCACAGAAAGTCTGAAAAGATTTTTATTCAAGGTAGTTTAAATTTGTATTAAAGAGCTTCACCCTTAGGTGCTGAAGGGTGAAGTACTTTGAAGTGAAAGAATCATCTTTTATAACCCAAAGAAAACTTGACTCAATTAGAAAATGCAGATCTATTCCATAATTTCTGGTACCTCCATGGTTTCTTTGTCTATTTTTCACTGAATTATCCTTTGCACTTAGAACAGTTACAGGTTTATACATTATATAGTCATGTCCAACATTACATTATTTTGGGCAACAAGAGACCACATATATAAATGGCGGTCCAATAAGATTATGATACTGTATTTTTACTGTAACTTTTCTGTGTTTAGATATGTTTAGATACATAAGCATTTACCAGTGTGTAACAATTGCCTACAATACTGAAGCATGCTGCACAGGTTTGCAGTCTAGGAGGAAAAAGCTGTACCATATAGCCTATGTGTGTAGTAGTCTATAACATATAGATTTGTGTAAATATGCTCCATAGTGTTGACACAATGACAAAATTGCCTAAAGGCACAATGATCAGAACATATCCCTGGCATTAAACAATGTATGACTACACTTCCAAAATATGTGTTGAATTGCTTTCATAATTTCTGTTCCTTTCATTTTTCTTTTCAGCCTTTCTCCCTATATTCTTTAAGTTACATGTTCTCTTAAAATACAATATTCTCCTTTATTCTCATCCAGTTTCTACAGTTAATTTTTTTTCAACGTTTTTAAAAACTAGACAAAATTTATATTTAGTGTGCTGGCTAAGGGTATAGACTCTGGAGATGAAATATTTGGATTTGAATCCCAGCTACACCACAATTGGTTATGTGTCTTTGGACAAGTTAGTTAATCTTTGTCTGCATTTGTTTCTTAATTTTCAAAATGGAAACAGTAACACCTGCCTAATAATGTTAATATGAGGACTAAATTAGTTAATATATGTACAACACTGTGAATGGTGCCTGGACAGAAAAAACACTATTTAAGTGATAGTAATAACTATAATAGCTACTTAATATTATTTCTATGGTGATATCTTAATTTGTTCATCTTCACTGACTTTTTAAAGTAATATGTCTTTTAATCTCTTAAAAATTAAACCTCATATTATTAGGATTTCCACAAAAAATGTATTTTTTTTTCCATTGATCTCAAATTTATTTCAGTTGTTTCATTGATAGACGTGTAGACATTTCATTTAATTGCTCTTGGTAATAATATATTCTATTTAGGTAACCAAACACACGACTAAAACTTTTGGATAAAAGGGCCACAAGATTTTTAGTCCCTCTAAGGAAGTTTTTCTTCTATTCCCATGGTCAGTCTTCCACGGCATGGGCAGACACTACCATAGTCCCTCCCCTTACTTCCTTTTATTCCAAAGATTCTCCCTGTAATGTAAGCTAGGCTTTTGATGTCTACATTAAGGGTTCTCCAGCAAGACAGAACCAATAGGATGAATAGATGATAGATAGATAGATAGATAGATAGATAGATAGATAGATAAGAGAAGATTTATTAGGAGAATTGGCTCATGTGATTATAGAGGCTGAGAAGTCCTACAGAAGGCTGTTTTCAAGTTGGAGAACCTGGGATGCTAATAGAGTGACTCAGTTCAAATTTGAAAACCTCAGAACCAAAAAAGCTACTGGTGTAATTCTCAGTCCAAGATTAAAGGCCTGGGAAACTGGGTGACCACTGGTTTACATTCTGAAGTAATTGTCAGTGAGTCTTTTACTATTGTCAGTGAGTCTTTTACTTTCAGATAATTTCGTATTGCTTGTTAATGTCCTTTTGTTTCAGATTGAATACTTTCCTTTAGGATTTCTTGTAGGACAGGTCTTGTATTATTGAAATCACTCAGTATTTTTTTTTTTTTTTTTTTTTTTTTTTTGGTCTGAGGAAGTCAGTATTTACTCATGTTTGAAGTATATTTTTGCTGGATATGCTATTCCACGATAAACATTTATTATTCTTCAGTCACTTAAAAGTGTCATATTACTTTGCCCCTACCTATAAGATTTTCAGTGAAAGTCAGCTGCTGGAAGTATTTTAGCTTTGTTTTATGTTTTCACTTTCTTTTCTGTTCTGCTTTCTGTATCTCTTCTGTATACTTGACCCTTGATAGTTTATCAGATATCTCGAAGTGGTCTTATTTAGGTTAAATCTACTTGGTGGCCTGTAGGTTTCTTGCAGTTGAATATCAATATCTCCCTAGGTTTGGAATGTTCTTTATTATGATCCCTTTGAATAACTTTCTATCACAATCTATCTCTGTCTACCTCCTCTTTAAGTCCCAAAACCCTTAGATTTCTTTTTGGAGGCTATTTTCTAGATTTTGTCGGTGTGCAATATTATATTTTTCTTTTGTGTCCTCTGACTGTGAATTTTCAAGTAGCATGTCTTCAAGATCACTTATACTTTTTCTGCTTGATTGATTCTGCTATTGGGATATTCTCATGTATTCTTCATAATGTTAACTGCATTTTCAAGCTCCAAAATTTATGCTTAAAATAACTTAAAAAAATTTCAATCTCTTTGTTAATTTTATACAATAGTATTCTCAATTCCTCATCTCTGTTATCATGAATTTTAATAGGCTTCCTAAAAAAAGCTATTTTAAATTCTCTGTCTGAAAGGTCACCTATCCATATCACTCCAGGATTCCCCACTGGTGCCTTATTTAGTTTTCCTGGTGAGGTCATGTTTTCCTAGATTGTCTTGATGCTTGCAGATATTTCTTGACATCTTGGAACTGAAGATTTAGGTACCTATTATAGTTTTCACAGTCTGGGCTTATTTGTACCTTTTTTTCTTATGAAGGTGTTCCAGGTACTCAAAGGGAATTAAGTGTTATGATCTAAGTCTTTGGTGTCTGCAGCCATATCTACATTAGAAGGCACCCAAGGTCAGTGTCACTGACTCTTCCAGACTGCAAGAGATACTGCCTTAATAATTTTGGGTAAGATCTGAGAGAATGCTCTTGATCACCAGACAGAGACGCTTATTCTCTTTCCTTACTTTCCCCCAAACAAATACAATCTCTCTCTATGTGCTGAGCTTCCTGGAGCTTGGGGAGGGGTGACACAAGCACCCTTGTGGACACCAGCATTAGGACTACACTGGGTCAGACTTGAAGCCAGCATAGCACTTGGGCTAACCCTAGGCCAATTGTGACCACTATCTGACTACCATAAACGTTCACTTAAGGCCTAAGAGCTCTTCAGGCAGAACGTAATGAATCTAGCCATGCTTGCATCCTTTCTTCAGGGTGGCAAGCTAGCCACCCTCCCTTCCCAAGAATGAGTCCAGAAATGCCATCTGGTAGCCAAGGCCCAGAGTGAGGAAACTTAGGAATCTACTTCACGCTCTATTATTCTGTGGCTGAGCTGGCACCCAAGCCACAATACAAAGTCTTTTCTACTCTTCTTCCTCATTTCCTCAAGGAAAGGAGACTATCCCCATAACCACTACTAGCTCTGGCCTACAACAAGTACTGCTTTTCTACCACTGATGTTCACTTACGGTCTAAAGACCCTTTAGTCAGCTTGTAGTAAATGCTGCCAGGCCTGGGTCTCTCCCTTCAGGGCAATGGGCTCCCTTCCGACTGGCTTGAGTCCAGAAATGCTTTCTAGAAGCCAAGGCCTAAAATCAGGCACTCCAGAAGCATACTTGGTGTTCTACCTTCCTATGACTAAGGTAGTATCTAAACTGCAAGACAAAGTCTCCTTTACTCTTCCCTCTTCTTTACGCAAGCTTAAGGAGTCTGGTTCCATAGCCACCACAGCTAGGAATATGCTGTGTTATACCAGAAGTCAGCACAGCCTTGGGGCTACACCAAAGCCCATGGTCAGTCCTACCTGACTACCACTGATGTTTATTTAATGCCCAAGGGCCCTTGAGTCAGCAGGTGATGGATCCTGCCAGAAGTGGGTCCCTCACGCTAAGGCAGTAGGTTCCCTTCTTGGCCTAGAATGTGCTAGAAATGTCATGTGGGAGATAAGGCATGAAATGTGGGTCTCAGGATGCTGCTTAGTGCCTTATTCTGCTGTGGATGAGCTGGTATCTACATTACAAGACAAAGTCCCCTTTACTCTCCCTTCTCCTCCTCTCAAGAAAAAGGAACGGGAGTCACTCCAGAAATTGCAAGCTGGGGTTGTGGGGAATGTAATGCAATGTAATCACTTCCTTGGCCACTGAGGCTAGTGTCTCACTAGGTCATATACACTTCATGTCAATTAACTCTGAGCCCACACAGTTCCAGGACTTGCCCAGCAACTGTAGTCTTTGTGGAATAGACTACTTTTTAAGTTTATTTAGACCCCCAGAGCACTTTAGCCTGTGGTGGAGGGGCTAGCTAGAACTTAGATTCTGACCACTGGGGTGGATGAGATTCCTTTGTAGCTAGGGCTGGTCTAAATGCTCCCTTGGGTTCTGGCTGAATTCTACCCAGTGTTATATTCTGTGGTGACAGTCAGCACAGAGTTCCAATGCAAATTTTCACAATCATTTTGTTTTCCCTCCTCTAAGCACACAGATTTTCTCTGGGTGCCATGCAGCTCCTGCTAGAGGAAGGGAGAGAAGTGATGTTGTCAGTTCAAAACTGTCTTTTCCACCTTCTTCAGTGCCTCTTCCCTTGCTATGATATTAAAATTAGGTACTGTGAGCACTCACCTTATTTTGGTTCTTATGAAAGTGATTTCTAGTGTGAATAGTTGTTCAAGTTGATGTTTCTGTGGTGGGGGCAATTGCTGGTGGGTTCTATTTGACCATCTCATTCCATCTTTGTTTAACCAATTGGAGCAGATTTTAAAAGTACTGTGTGATATAGGGAAACCCTCTTTACATTTTCTACATATAGTGAGACCATTTCACCAATAGAAAGCAATTTACTCCTTTTTCACTGATTTCATTAATAGACTGTTTTTTTAAATTAAGGGTTAGATTTACCAAAAAAAAAAAATGAGAAAAAAGTACACACCTCCCACACATATGTAGCCTTCCACTATCAACTTCATCTACTAGAGTGGTCCATTTGTTATAATGTAAGAACCTATATTGGTACATCATTATTACCCAATATTCTTAGTTTTTATTAGCGCTCAGTCTTGCTATTGTACATTCCATGTGTTTAGATAAGGAAATAATGGCATGTATGTATCATTATAATATCATACACGCTATTTTTACTGACTTAAAATCCTCTGTACTATGTCTGTTCATGCCTTCCCCCATTCCCTCCTGGCATCTGCTGATGAGCGTGTAGGTGTGTGTATGTGTTGAGGAGAGAGATGTGAACCTTTGAGTAAGAACATTAAAATTCAGGCTCAGCAACTTTTCTTGGGAACATCTGCCCCTAAAATACATCACCATTGTATCTTAGCATCAGATAGTGTTTTGTTCAAGAGCTGCCATCTTTGATTTTTACCACCTAACTCAAAGGCTGAGTGTAGGAAATGCTCAGAGGCCTGATGGATCTCAATTTATTATTAGTACCTTCACCCCAGCTGTGATCTAGCACTGTTCAGATATTTCACATCTGTTTCTGGTTGCTGGTGGGTTGATGCTGCTGTTTTTCACTCACCACATTGGTGACAGGGAAGACAAAGAGAATGGTCCAAAACCAAGAAGCTGTATCTGAGTTTTTCCCTACCCATAGTGTCAGGTCCTCTTTTGTAAAAGTAGTTTATTTCCCATCCCATAACCCAGCTCAACCAGTTTTTGAATCTCTGAGTATTTCTTATTTTCATGTTTGCTTCTGAGATCCATCAACTTCTCTCTCACTTTTGTGGCATCTACATAGTTTGCGTTCAGAGGAGTGAGTTATTAGCTTCTGTTTGTTTACTCTCTTGTCAGAGACAAGACAGTTGCAATATATTTTCATTTATTTGTTGAGGGCACCCAACTATTTCTTTTTTGAATTGTTAAAAAGAATGAGTCACACTATCCATAGTTTTTCAAAAAAGTGTAGATCAATGAAAAAGGAAAGGAACAACACTTATGCTTTAAGTTACAAGAAAAAATGTGCTAATTATTATATAAACTATAAGTGCAAATTTTGTGAAAACAGATACTCATAAATCTGAATAAACAATGAGTTCATTTTATTCCATCCCCTTTTACTTCAAAGCACAACAAAGGGATAGACTAAGGAGTTTGCACAGTTGAAGTTTATAATACCCATGGAAGAAGACAAGAAGCTCCTATATTTATTTCTTCTTTAAATTTTCTATGCACATCCTAGCTTTATTATTTCCACAATCATATGCATATGCATTTTAGCTATTTGCATAACAGAAAATGATAGTATAATACTATACTCTACATAACTGCAACTGATTGCTGCTTGTGTTAGATTGAACTTAGTACAAAGCACAATGAAAAAATATTATACCTAACACACACACACACACTGTTATTCAGTTATAAGTGCAACAAATTAAAAATATTTATAAGGGCAATTATAATTAATTATCTTTAGGTATAGTAAATAATTCTAAAGTCTGTTAATTTGCATTTAAAGACATAGTCATATAGTATATACTTTTTTTTTTTTCTAGGCCAATGTCTAGAAGAGTATTCTTTAGGTTTTCATCAAGATTTTTTACAGTTTGAGTTCTTACATTTAAGTCTTCAATCTATCTTAAGTTATTTTTGTATATGGTGAGAGATAGGGGTCTTCATTCTTCTGCATATGATTAGTTCCCTCAGCACCATTTGTAGAATAGGGTATATTTTCCCCATTGCTTATTTTTGCTGTCTTTGTTGACGACAAGTTGATTACGCAGGTAGCTTTATTTCAAGAGTTTCTATTCTGTTCCATTGCTCTATGCGTTCAAAACCAAAAATTGACAATTGGAAACTAATTAAACTAAACAGTTTCTGCACAGAAAAATAAATTATCACCTGTCTAAATAGACAGCATACACAATGGGAGAAGATATTTTCAACCCATTCATTCAATAAATAATTAATATTCAAAATCTATAAGGAACTTAAATCAACCAGAAAAAAAAAAAAAAAAAAAAAAACAACGAATGATCTTATTAAAAAGTGGGCCAAAGACATGAAGAGACAACTCTCAAAAGAAGACAAATAAGCATCCAAGAAACATAAACATATGCCTGACATCACTAATCATCAGAGAGATGCAAATCAAAACCACAATGAGATACCAACTCACACCAGTCAGAATCATCATCCTTAAAAGGCCAAAAAACAGAGGTGAGGTTATGGAGACAAGAGAACATTTATGCATTGTTGGCGGGGATACAAATTAGTTCAGCCTCTGTGGACAGCTGTCTGGAGAGTTCTCAAAGAACTAAAAATGAAACTATTTGTCCTAGCAATCTCATTACTGGGTATAGACCCCAAAGAAAATAAATTATCCTATTGAAAGGACACCTACAACTGTATGTTTAGCACAGGACTATTCTCAATAGCAAAGACATGGAATCAACCCAGGAGCCCATCAATAGTGGACTAGATTTTTTAAAAACGTGGTACATATACACCATGAAATATTACATAGCCCTTAAAAGGAAGGAAATCATGTGCTTTGCATCAACATAAATGCAGCTGAAGGACATTATACTGAACAGATTAATGCAGAAACAGAACACCAAACACCACATGTTCTCACTTATTAATGGGATCTAAACATTGGGTAAGAAATCTGCAGATGTACCCCCAGAATCTAATAAAGAGATTTCTTCAGGTTTTATATGTTTTAAATGTATTTAGAATCAACATTCCCTTTCTATTCACATTTTTTTGATCCATCGAAGTTCTTACTGTGATAAAACTTCATTTTATTGGAGATGTAAGTATAGTTATGCGTATTCACACAAATTGGAAACTTTGAGTGATAATTTTAGAAATTACCATGGAACCTACATTGATTTAAATCAGTCACACCAGGTTATACTTTAATGATTGCAGAAATTAAAAGTCTGAAGCCAGCAGTAATATAATCTGTTTTTCTGGAGATTTGTAATAACCTTTTGAAACCTGTCTACTCAAAGCTAAAATATAGATAATAAAATGTTGTCATAGCAGTTCCTTCAATAGAATTTCAAAAAGTATAATTTTTAGAGCTAGGAAATTAGAAAATTATTCCTTAGGGAATTAATGATGAAAGGTTTTATTATCATATGGAAAAATAATTTTCTATATTATTTCAGAATTTGTTTTATTGCTTTTTTTTACTTGTTTACTTTTTTACTTGCTTACTATTTTTACTTGTTTCTGATGTTGATGTGACTGGGTTATGGGCTGAATATTTATTTGAAGAAATCAAAGGCTGTTTCACATGGATATTTGATAATAATAGATATTAGTAAGTAAAACTAGGGGGATGTCCATTTTCCATTGTGAACATAAAAACCATTATCATTTAAAATTACACATTGCTGAATCTTGTCATGAGGCAACAAAAATACACACTATTTCATACTGAGGAACATTCTGTAAAATAATTGACTTAGATTCATTGAAATGAAAGACCAAATAATAAGGGGCAGTATAACTGTCCTGGCTATAAAACCAACATGATAACCAAATGCACTGTGTAATTCTTATTTGGGTCCTGGATTTAAAATACAGTTATAAAATACATTATTTGGGTATTGGAAACACTTGAGTATGGTGTATATAATAGGCAATAGTATATACTGTATCAATGTTAAATTTCCTGGGAATAATAATAGTAGTGTAGTTACGTAGGAATATGTCTTTTTTCTTGTGAGAAATATACCAATATGTTAAGGAGTAATGTGTCATAATGTGTGCAACTCATTTTCATATAGTTCAGCAAAAATATATGGATATGAAGAAAGTGGAAGAGAGAGAAATAAATGTATGCACTGGTACATAACTGTTAGTATTCTTACATAAATGATATGTAGATATGAACTGTGGTACTCTTTCAACTCTTATGGATGTTAATAAATTTTAACATAAAAATTGGGAATAAAGTAAAAGCAGTCATAAAATCATAAAAATGATACATGCACTTTTTTCAAATTCTTGCAAGTATGTCAATGACAGTTTGACACATAAGCATTGATTTAACCTATATTAGTAGTCTACTTTCTATGTGTCATACACTGGGTAAACTTTGGCAATAGAAATAAGAAATAAAGAACTTTATGGTCAAATGGCATATATATATATATATTATTAGAATCAGACATTTACATAGTCAAATAAGTAGAGTGAATACACAAGAGTGAAACTGGACTGTCACAATATGTATAGCATAAATATTTAAAACATATTGTTACTAGTAGAGATTGTTTCATAATAAGAGCACAAATTGAATTTTAAATATACTTTACTTCAACAACAAAACAAAATGTCATCAAAATTTAACTGCTACTAAAAAATAAAACCCTATACCAGTATAAAATTATAATAAAAATCCATGATTAAATTATATTGTTTATGTCACCTTGGAGTCCTCTAATTTCTTGAATAACAACTAAACCCATAGAATTATAGCGCCATTTTTCTTGATAAAAATTGTTTCTTGTCATTTACTGTCAAACTTACTAAACTGATAAACAAAAGTCTAAGGTGAAGAAAAAAATCAGTCATCATATCTTTGAGATATTAACTAGAGAAAATAGATTAGTGAAGCTGAATTAAATAGTAATAAACAGTGACCTTGTTCATTAGAAAAGTTAAAGCAATTGTAATGCTCTGAATGATCATAGAGTTTACTCTATCAAAGAAATGTAGAAAAATAGACATTTTCAACAATTACTTAACAAACATATTAAGTTTCATCCTTTGGAATTTAAAAATGTTAGCATAAGGTTCTATGATATTCAAATAAGGGTTTAAAAGAATGTAATCTGGGATTTAACAAAAAATTTAGGCATAATTTTTGGTTAAAAAATCCTAAATAAAAATAAATATAATAAACAAAATAAGTAAAATGAAACCAATAATACACTTGACAGCTTTACACTGAATAAAGTAGCATACATTAACAATTGGAAATTATTAGTAAAAATGTAGTTATAGAATACAGACAATAGAGATTTGACAGCAAATAACTGATATGCAAGAAGATGGGACCAGAACAAATAACCAGGAAAAAATTCTCAATAATTTAATGGAAGTACATTCTCTTAAAACAAAAAAAAAGTGATTTGGCAGTTCAAATGGGCTTTTCATGAGTAAAGAAATAGTAATAAAAGTTGACAAACACCAATACTGAAATTTATTATATATTGTGTATGTTTTATATTAAGAAATATATTAAGAAACAAAATATTCTAATGAGACTCTCTCCCAGTAACATTAGTTGCCAGAAGGAAATAGATATCTAAGAGACATCTATTTTTAGGGAACAGGGTATGATCTCCAAAGCTTATACTCATCTAATTTGTCATACATGTGTAAAGGCATCAGAATAAATATTTAATATATTCTTACATGTACAAAAACTAAAGAAGTACACCAATTATCTCCCTTTTCTGATAAATCTACTTGAAGACATAATCCAAAATCCATGCAACTGAAAAATAAAATAAAAATTAATAAATTAGTGAAAAGTTGAGTTATGAAAGGAATGATGACATGCATTTGAATTTTATCTAATAAACTTAAATTATTATGACTATAAATTCCTACCAGATTTAAATTTTAATTTTGAACTAAAGTACAAAATTTAAAATCCAGGAATAAAAGGTAAGAGGTAGGAAGAAAGCTTAAAGTACTAATAATCTTATGTTCCAGATAAACTCAGTGTATATAATTTTACTTCTAAAAGTGACAAATAAATAAATATAGCCCTATGCATTCTATTTAAAATTACAAAAATAACGACTAGTGAAACTAACAAGAGAAGATACATTGTCTAAATTTCTAGAGAGAAAAGTAAAAGACAGAAGAGATTATGCAGAAAAAGAAAATAAATGAAAGCCTAAATAAATATAGAAAATGGGGTTTAAAAGAGGATGACAATAGTGAGACCAAAATTAGACTTTAAATAAAAATTGGCAAACCTATTAAATAATTTTAAAAATTAAAAATCACAAGTTGGGTGAAAACCATTTCTACCTATATTTTACCAAAAAAAAAAAAAAAAAAAAAAAAAAAACAAAACAAACAAACAAAAAAAAAACCCTCAAACCCAAAAAGTAAAAAGTAAAACACTAGGCAAGTTACATCAAATAAATGGAAACAAATCACAAAATGAAAACAGTATAGCTATCTTAATGTCAAAGGCAAGTCAACTGTAAACATTAAATGAGACAAAATTAGTCAAAACGACATTATTATTTATGAAAGTCAGATCCTACAGTGACTATTTAAATGCCATGTATACTTATGCACTGTATAACATAACAATACATATTGAAATATTACACAAAAGATATTGAAATCTTTAGAAATTACAAATATTTTTGAAAAATTTTTCATACAGTCTCACTCTGTTGCTCAGGCTGGAGTTCAATGGCATGATCTTGGCTTACTGTAGCCTCACCTGCAAGGCTTAAACAACCCTCCAACCTCAGCCTCCCCAATAGCTGGTGCATGCCACCATGCCCAGATAATTTTTGCGTTTTTTGTAGAAACAGGGTTTAACTATTTTTCCCAAGCTGATCTCTAACTCCTAGGTTCAAGTGATTTGCACATCTCAGCCTGCAGAAGTGTTGGGATTACAAGTGTGATCCACCACACCCAGTCTCAAATAGAATTTGATAGAAACAACACTGAATGATTTATGGTACATCTCTGTTTTTCAGAACAATTAAGCCAAACATATGTAAATATGTATGTATATGAACTGAATAATATAATTAGTAAGATCATGATAATATGTGCTTATTAAATACTTGTCCCTGAATTCAGAGAATGCTCATTATGGTTATGAAGTTTCCCTGGGTAATTAAAATAACTTGATAATACCTTAGACCAAAAGGAAAATCCTCAATACATTGAAAAATATAAAAAATTATAGCTTACATTTCTGCCTGTGCTGCAATATTAGAAATGTATCAAAAACTAGTAAAACACAAATTAAAAATACTCAAACTCATCAGATACCCCCATGTTTCCATTTGCTTCCTTCCTCCCACATGAAGGCCAATTTTGTGTATAACTTATGACTAGTGATTCTGTTTCACTTTACTGATGTTGATGGATATGCATATTATTTTAATTATTCACTGAAATGTGATAAACATTCTTGGGGATACATTGTTTTGTAAATTCATAAAAGATAAATTAATACGTTTGAAATTTGTTTATATCTTGACAAACCTTCGCTCAGAAAATTTTTATCAAACTATGTATTTATCAATACTGCTTGAGAATGCCTTGCAGGTATATTTATATAATTTTTAAGAAATCAATATTCACTAGATTATTTATACTCTTCCAGGAAATACTTTAAAAAAAGAAAGTTCCTTGAAGTTTTTAAAGCCAGCAAAGTACTTGACAAAACTAACACTCAAATAGAGCACTATAGTGCAATCACACCTATGGATATAGAGGCTAGAATTCTGAATAAAATATGCAAAAAATTGCATCTAGAGATATATTTGAAGAATAACATACAATGACTAAGTGAGCAAATATGATAATATTAATAAATTTATTCCTATTATTTAATATAATTCAAGGAGAAAGACCAGGTGTTTATTTTGGTAGCTGCTAGAATAACAATTGGTTTTTTTGAATTTATTATGACAATATATCCTAAATAAGAAGAATAAAACATTACTATCTTAAAATTAAAATTATTTATCTCAAGCCACTAGTAGTATACTTACTAACACATTTAATTAGCATTTCAATTAAAATATGGAAAAAATATGATAATGCTGCTATTTAACAATCATCTTTAAATGGTAGTCAATGCATTTTAGCAAGAGGATATAAAATAGGAAAGAGGAAAAATTATTACTTATAAATGATATAATCATCTATATGTAAATCTCAATGATTCAAGAAACTACCAAAAACTTTGGGTAATACAATGGTTTAATAAAATGCCTAGATCAAAATTTCAATAAAGCAACTCTCTAACTTACTGAGAGTAACCAATTAGAAAGTTTATAAGATGGTATTCACTTTATTAATAACAATAAAATCATATATACTATCCAGAAACCTATATACATATAATGATCTAAAGCCTGATTATGAAATACAGCAAGGAATTCAATAAATAGAGAGGTAGAATTTAGAAAGATTAAATAATGCAATTATATGATCTTTTCCCAAATTAATCTATAAAATTACTAACTAGAATTTAGGAGAAGGACAACTTGATTATATTATTTTAAAATTTATAGGCAGGAACAATTATGTGAGCTTATTTATTAAAATAGTCACTGGAATGTAAGAATCATAATGACAGAAAGTAAGTATATAGAGTTATACCAAGTCCCTATAAGAATTCCTGGCACATACCAGTTACTCAATATATGTATGTGTTGATAGAACCCAGAAAATTGAAAATAAGTAATTGGGGAGCTTGAAAAACCAGAGGTTAAAATATAATGCTCTAATATATAAAATTGTGTGATGCTAGTATGGCAACAAACTGACATTTTAGTGAAACAGAACTGGGAGTCCATGGAAAGACTGTTACCCCTGGGGAGCTGGTATCTAATATAATTTATTTTTCAGATCATTAGGAAAATGTACATTTTTCAATCAAAACAGTTGGTTCAATTCACTATGTATTTGGAAAAAATAAAGCTATATTCATAATATCATTTCCTACTTTGAAAGATTTTTCAAGTGTTTGAAAGATATAAATGCAATGAGAATTCTAAAAAAAATGGTGAATATTTTCAACTTGTATAATGGAATGTTTTTTATTTTACTTTTATGTAGCTCATGGAAATTAGAATACATAAGAAAAGGATTGATGTGTTTGATTATATAAGAAATTTTAACCTTTCAATACATAAAAGCAATTTTTAAGATTTGAAAAAACTGTCAAACTTGAAACTTATTAGTAACATATTTGCTAAAGGGTTAATATCCTTAGTGTAATATCATTTAAATTTCTGAAATACATTTTAACTATATCTAAATTTGATTACCATTCCAAAAAAGATACATATCAAATAGGTAAATAAGGTAAAAATA
The DNA here is from genome assembly GCF_048565385.1 of Saimiri boliviensis. Taxonomy (NCBI): domain Eukaryota; kingdom Metazoa; phylum Chordata; class Mammalia; order Primates; family Cebidae; genus Saimiri; species Saimiri boliviensis. The sequence goes on along the minus strand of NC_133470.1, from coordinate 78,374,119 downwards.
GATAATCTGTCACCAATTAAGTGACTTAAAATGAAAAAGCTGAAAATTTTTCATTATTACATAGAGTGAGAAATTACAGACACTTCCATATAATGTTTATTGCATTGTAAAATGGTATCACATTTCTGGTAGACAGTTTGGCAGGACCTTTATAGTATATTGCATTAAAATTATATAATATACTTATAAAATACAATGTATGTAAGTAATAAGACGAGAGTGTAGATATGCATGCTCAGAGATTTTCATTATGGTACTGTTTAAGTAAAAATTTAGAAACAACTTAAATGTCTGTCAACATAAAATTTATTAAATAAGTCATGCTATCTATTATTAAAGGGAAATATGATGCAGCTATTTTAAATAAAAATACTGGCAAACACATGACAACTCTAATATTGTTGAGCAATTACAAAACTTATAGTATAATCCCTGTCCAGTTAATAATGTGTTTGTGTGTGTATTTGTGTATGTGTATGACAAGGCATCAAAAGAGACTTTCTTATTGCTCTGGAATTGGAGAGTAGCGCCCAATGCTGAAATAAAGAGGTAAAAGATATCTCCACATTCTCAAGGGGGTCACCAATAAATGAGGCTGGACACAAGCCCCTAGAGCTTACCAACAAGCTGCAAAACTAGCTCATTTGCCGTCAGTAATCATTCTAAACCTTTCCTCAATGCACCAGAAAAAAAAAAAAAAAAAAAAAAAAAAAAAAGACAAAGTCGCTTAGGAAGGTGTTAGCCACATCTGATTCTCAGGTTGACTTCCACTGAAGCAATGGAGTTATGGATCTGCCCCTATGCTTAAGTAGGGGATAAGGTATTTGGAAAAGACAGCAATTCACAAAGAAGAGGTGGTGGATCAACTAGGTTTATTAAGGATACATGAGTTTCCTGCTGGTAAAGAGAGAGAGAGCTGGGTTTGATTAGTGAGTCTGTGAGGTGTACAATGTGTGGCAGGAAGTGATGCAGTAGCACTGGGAAAGCTGGCTATCCACAGACATATCTGTCACATCAGGCAGTGGGGAAGGCCTCTTAGTTTTTCACTCAGCCAGGTATCTCACTGGAGAATCAGTATTTGGATGCTAAACACACAGAGATCATCCAGGACAAGTGGGAGTTAACTAGAAAAGCATCAATGATCAGAAAAGAGAACATTATAGCGAAACACTTGAAATGACCCAGCAAGCCCATTACTGGGTATATATCCAAAGGATTATAAATCGTTCTACTATAAGGACACGTGCATACAAATGTTCATTGCAGCACTGTTTACAATAGCAAAGACCTGGAGCCAACCCAAATGCCCATCGATGATAGACTGGACAGGAAAAATGTGGCACATATACACCATGGAATATTATGCAGCCATCAAAAACGATGAGTTCGTGTCCTTTGTAGGGACGTGGATGAACCTGGAAACCATCGTTCTCGGCAAACTGACACAAGGGCAGAAAATCAAACACCGCATGTTCTCACTCATAGGCGGGTGTTGAACAATGAGAACACATGGACACAGGGAGGGGAGCACTACACACTGGGGTCCGTTGGGGGGAAATAGGGGAGGGACAGTGGGGGGTGGGGAGTTGGGGAGAGATAGCATGGGGAGAAATGCCAGATATAGGTGATGGGGAGGAAGGCAGCAAATCACACTGCCATGTGTGTACCTATGCAACAATCTTGCATGTTCTTCACATGTACCCCAAAACCTAAAATGCAATAAAATTAAATTAAATTTAAAAAAATACACATTTCAAGACTTCACCCCTTTTCTCCATTCTACCTTCCAACCCCTAACCTTAGATAAGCTGTACAGTAGATGTGAGCAACAGACTACATTCTTTTTAATCAGATGTAAATAATACATAAGATTGGTTGTTTAAATTAAGTCTGAGTTGTAACAACGGCAAAAGATTTGAATTAATAACTGTATTAGATATCTCTTTTGCACCATTTCAAATCCTTCTGGCCTCACTGCTTATTCCTGCCACCGATATAGCATCCAGTTCCATGCAGGTGTCCACCAGATGCATAAAGGTACAGATTGACTGTGTTCACCTGTGAACCTTCCTTTTTTCCCCTTCTTATCCAAGGGCTTTTCTGGTATCACAGTATAAGAGCTAGCAGAAAACCACTTAGGATCCATTATCAATCTGCAATAAAAAATACTCAGTGAAGAATATACAAGGAAAAGGGTTTTATTTAAGAGCAATATACAAAAGTAGGATTGCAATTTGGGACATGCATACACTGACCATCGTGGGGGTGGTTCCAGTGTGTTTAAAGAACAAAGGAAGGCATGGGGTTTTACTGAAACATGATGAAAGACTGAAAGTTGTTTTGAAAGAAAGTTAGTTGATATTGGCAGTGTCTCTGGAAGTTGCTCAGCTATGATTGGTAGGGGGCAGCAGTTACTAAGAAAAACTTGTTTTAAGGTCATAACAAGCCATTTTATTGGATTGAGCTCCTGAGAGTTTCTGGAGCTGACCATTTGTGACTAATATGCTTTGGCTGCGACCCCGCCCAAATCTCACAATGAATTGTAATAATCCCCATGTGTCGAGGGTAGGATCAGGTGAAGATAATTAAATCATGGGCTATTCCCCCATACTGTTCTCATCATAGTGATTAAGTCTCACGAGGTCTGGCGAGTCTATAAATGTGAGTTTCCCTGCGCAAGCGCTCTTTCACCTACTGCCACGTAAGATGTGCCCTCGTTTGCCTTCTGCCACGATTGTGAGGCCTCCCCAGCCACGCATAACTGTGAGTCCATTAAACCTTCTAACTTTATAAATTACCCAATCTCTAGTATGTCTTTATTAGCAGCATGAAAACAGACTAAAACAGTGACCAAGTGTTTTCTTTCCCCATGACCTCTCAACTATAATTTAATTGGAAATGTCAGGAACGACTTCAAATCAACTTTTACTTTTCCCCATTTAGATTAATATATTTTTCTGAAAGCATCACTGTCAACTACCCTTGAAATTTTGCTACATTATCCCTTAGTGCTGGCAGACATTTATGCTTGCTGGTCAGTTCCCAAGTTAGAAACTAGAGAAGTTAATGTCAGGGACTCAGGCCACATTTGAGTAATAAAGAGGCTAAAAGAAAATATCCTCTCAGCATATATTTGCCTGAAATCCAGTGTTAAGTTCCATGATATTAGTCTCATAGAAATTAGCAATTATTTTGGAGCATTGACCTAACATTCTCTTGTTGGGAGAGTTTTCTTGGCAGAGATTAGACAGTCAAAAAGAACAGAGCTTAAATATCACAATGCAAAGAATAATCGACAAAAACACAGTAAGTCCAGTTTGTATAGTAGCTTTTAACCATGAACCCAGTTTTAAGGTAGTCAACTGAACAGATTGAAAAGTTCAGGTGTGTTGGTCGTAACCTGATGGAGCCAGGTGGCTTTCTCTCTTATTTTGTATAATTGTATTTCTATTTCCCTGGAGGAATTTATTCATGTGTAGCAAGTAGTGTTAGAAATTGCACAAATGCCACCTTTGTTTACCTAAGAAATAATCTATAGCAGTCCTATTATCTAATATCATTTAAACAAGATAATCAAGCAAAGTTTTTTGAGTTGCAATGGCAATAGTGGAGTTGGTTATAGACCCAACTGTAAAGTAGAAATTTCTCACCACTGATTCTGAGTACTTTGAGCAAAGAGAAAAAACAAAAAACAGGACATCTGAAACCTATTCTGCTGAATTTGTGTCACCTGGTAGAATATCTCATTAAATATGGTGCTACAAGTGAAGAGGTGTGAATCCGTGTTGAAATGTTGTTAGTTTAACTTGAATCCAGAAATAGAATAAAATATATTGGTGTTTTAGTTTTCATTTTTGAGACATGGTGATGGCCATAAATATGGATGACTATTAAATCCCACACAGATTGAAATGTATGCTGATGAGAAACAACAGGTAATTACACGTGGAATACTTGCTGCATTAACAGCCATTCATAGGAAGGTGTCAGTAATATTCATCCAAGGTTCTATTACTGAAATATGGCATTGTTGAAGGCCATCTTCAATGAGAAAACTAGGGTTATAAATGTTATAAAGTCTGTGAAATTCATCTTCTCTTGAATCTTATCACTATAATTTTCTTTACATAATCTTAATATACATTTAATTTTTTTCTGTAGGCTTTAGACACTCTTGGCGTAAAGCAAGGAATCTGAATATGTGGGTCTGAAAGCTTGACATTGTAAAAGAAAAACAAAGTACAATTTGAACAACCAGATGTAGTGGGAACAGTAGACAAATGTGTTTTGAGGTGAACTAGGGGTTCACTTGCATCATGGACAGATCTGGGTTTTTGTTAACAGATCCAACAGTCAGTTATATTTCTCTCTTTGATAACAAACAGATTAGGAAATATGAGCTAGAAGAGCATTGCCTCTCCAGGAAAATGAAAGCACTTAAGAAGAGACCAATAATAAAAAGATATACTGACATGGTTCAGACATCTTGGGATAGCAGTCTACTTCAGATGTAATCTGCTTCAATATGGGGGAGCTTTAGCTTTAAATCACCTATTGGAATGCTAGTCCAAGCAGGGTCAGGGGTAGAAACATTTTTTTAGATGACAGATGTTTAAACAAGAGTCAATGCCTTTGAGCTTGATAGCACAGAGAGGTTAGAAGGTCTTGATATGGGCCCTTCCAATGAAGCTGGAGAGAGGTGTTTTTTTTTTTTTTTTTTTTTTTTTTTTCAGTAGACAATATTACCAGGAAGTAAATCCTATTGCTTTTGGTCTTTGTATCCAAAGAAAACACTATGAAAAGATTTTTCCTACAAAAGTATATTTTTATTCCTTGTTTTAATAATGTCTTCACAGGATTCCAGTATATCGTCTTTATCAACTGGGATTCAAAAGTAGATGGAACTAAGTGCACAGGATGGCCTGTGGTTATTTTAATAGAAAAAAAGTTTGTGAGTTCCAAAGGGAGTAGCTCTCACATTTAATACTACCAAAGGGAAAAACTTAGGCAAGGGAAGATGTAAAATTTCCATACATTTTTCCAACTCCTTTTATTTATTTATTTTTTTGAGAGGGAGTCTCACTCTGTTGTCCAGACTGGAGTGCAGTGGAGTTATGTTTCTTTGTTCTACCAAGTCAGAGGATTAGGAATTGTAGATATAATGAAAATGCCACAAGATTGGTCAAGCTGAATGTACCTGTTTTATTATATAATTGGTAAAGTGTGTTCCCTAGTTACTATGAAGTTCAAGAGGAGCTCCCTAAGGGGAGATACTTTTTATCTGGAAAAACTTTGTCTATGGTTGAAGCAGTGGCTTGTCTACAAGGAAAGACTTCCATGCAATGGGAAAACATACACATCATAACCATTACATATGTATACACACAGGAGGGTGGGTAGTTGGATAGTATCCATTTGCCAAAACGTTGAATATCCCATTACGTAATTTAAGATATCCACAAGTGGTGTGCTAATGTGTTCCTGGATTAAATTTAGGACAGTGATGCAAGCCAATAAGCACTTTGGGCAGCTTTCTTTATATCACATTACCAATGTTGCTTTGTAAAGAAATTATTTAGTCAGTTGCTCAATGAGCCAGATTCTGTACTGCTGTTGATTGAATTTGAGATAAATGGTTTCTTATGAGGTCCGAATCAGAGTTTTTTTAGATCATCAAACCAGCAGCCATCATTCTTAATTTTTTTTTATTTGATTCCAGTGCCCAATTTTGTGAATCTTTGGTAATTGTTACTAAACCGCCATTAGTAGCCATGGGCTAAAACCTCCATCACTTCGAAAGAAGTAGTTATTTCACATCCTTCATAGTTTTTGCCATGTCATCTTTACATATCACTCATTTGCAAACCATGATATTTCAGCATTGTCTAATGAAGTATCTTGTAAATCATTTTGGGGAGTCACTGTCATAAGGGATTTTATTCAAAAAAAAGGATAAAAGAAAAACAGGATTAAGATTGTTATACGAAGAAAGAGTTATGAGGAACAGCTAGCAAAAGAAGTTCAGAAAAGGTAAGATGACTGGAAGACAGGTGCTAAGTATAATGTAAATTTTAAAAAGCTTCAACAGCATGGGGGACAAACATGGTCAAAGGAAATCTCACGAAAGTTTTTTTCCTGTGGATTTAACTAGTAGGACAATAGCTTGGAGAGCTTTCCAACAAGGGAGTACTCCTCTACCTACCAGACCTAGTTGTTGGTTGTATCTCTAACAGGATGATGTTGATCTCTATGTTTCTGAGTTAGAACACACAAGACATTCCATTCATTTTTTTTTTCTTTTACAAAAAAGGAATAAAGGGAGGTGACAATTGGGATTTCCCAAGACAAGAGGATTTAAAAGTCCTTCAAATAATTCAGTAACTACAATCTCTTTAGATTGTCCCCATATACTGTGATTAGGTTTAGAAGCCTTAGAGCAGATTCTCTCAAGAAGGGATGAGTATCTCACAAAGGCCCAAGGCAAAAGGCAATGAGCTAGGACAGAAAAGCTGTCAATGATTTATTACAAGTTCCCAACAATTGAATCTTTTCATTACAGCTAGTGCTTGACTTACGATCATGGTCGGGACTGCGGAACGGTCGTAACATGATTTGGTCGTAAGTTGTGTAGGCTATATGTACAGTTGAAATGGTGCACGCAGAGATGGTAGTGCTGCCGGAAGCTGGTCCGCACTGAGGTACGCCCAGCTGGGCAACGTTTGCACTGCCAGACGTGGAGCAGTAGTGGCTAGTGATTGTGGTCGTAAAGTCGAATTGTCGTAAGTTGCATAGGTCGTAAGTCGATCAATACCTGTACTTTGAAGCAGCGGTTGGTTGAGGTTGATGGTCTTGAGTACTGATACGGCCCTCCTGTGTCTATGAGAATCATCTGGACCTCACTGCCAATGTGAAGAGTAGTGTCTTCAAAGTGATTGAGAGAAAGGTTTGAAAAAGCCCCTATATATCCTCAAGGTTTCTTCACGGAGAAGAAGGAGCTGAAGGGTTAAGTGAAGAAAACTGTTTAGACTGCTTAAATTTATAACAGTTACTTTTCCAGTGGCCAACTTGTTTACCATTATGACAGATGCCAATAAGTGGGTTTCCTGGATTAGAGAAATTGTGCCATTTAGAGCTACAGTTGTTTACTCTGAGAGCATTCATCCATTGCAATTAGTAGTTTCGGGTTTTGGTCGTCTTTTCATTGGCATCCTGTAGGATGTGAGCCAATTGTTTTGCCAAATTTACAAGGTCCGGGGTTGGTATAGTTTCCCATCTCCACCCATATGGAACTGTGAGTCAGTTTAACCTCTTTCCTTTATAAATTACCCAGTCTCAGATACGTCTTCATTAGCAGCATGAGAACAGAATAATATAATACAGGAATATGTGTTGCCCAGAGGACACCCACATGTGACTAACAGTCCAATGTTCTGGCAAGGGTACCTGGACTCCTTTGTAAAACTCCTTTGGAATGGCTCCTTCTAGCTTGGACATATATAATGACCTAGAGTAAATAATGTGGAAATGCCAGAAGTCATTCAAAAGACTACTGAGGAAGAACTTAGAGGCCCAAGGTGGTGAGATTTACTTGTCGGGCGGGCACTGCATCTTTGAGAAACTCAGTGGTGATTATTATCTGTAGGAGAGGGTTGACATTGGGAGTTGCTACCACAGAACTGTGTTCCCTAGTTTCTGGGAGGACAATGGGATTATAAGATATTAGAGGTCAGGTGACTTTTAACTTTTAAATGCAAGATGGACAGAATGACTCCTTCTATTGATGTTAGGCAGACATTTTCCTTCATAGTTCCAAATAATGGCCATAACAGAGTGAGTATGATGGCCAGAATAAAGATTATGCATCAGCACAACAACAAGGGCTCCCCTTCTTTAATGTTCATCTAACTACTGCTACTGCTGAGCACCTAACTTGCAATATATAGCATCGAATGCTCAGTCCTCAATATGACACCATTTCTTCAAGGGACTAGCCAGCCACTAGAGACCAGGTTGATTATATTGGAATCCTTTCACCCTATATGAGGCAGTGATTTATCTTTATTTAATGGACGCCTTCTCTAAATATGGACTTGTCTTACCTTCATTAACATCACCATTGAAGCCCCATAGAACATTTCATCTATCTACATAGTATTATGCACTAAATTGCCTCAAACTATAGGATCAATTTTATGGGAAATGAAGCGTGACAATGAGCACTTGACAATGGAATTCACTGAGTTTATCATATGCCTCATCACTCACAGGAGGCTAGCCTGATACAAAGTTGGGATGGCCTACCAAGTTCTGCTAGGATGCCAGCTCAGGGACAACAGTTTGAATCAGGGTGCTATCATCCAGGATACAGAATATGTATTGAACCAATAGCTGATATTTGGTGCTGTCCCTAGCAACCAAGAGGTAGAAGTAGGTTTGTCTACTCTCGTCATCACTCCCAATGACCTGCTTGCAGACTTTTTGTAAAATTAGTATCTGCTGGATTAGAGGCCCTGATCCTCAACAGAAAAAATTCTTTTACCAGGAGGACAGCATCAGGGGTATCCAACCTTTTGGTTTCCCTGGGCCACACTGGAAGAAGAATGTCGTGGGTCATACCTAAAATGCACTTTTCACTAACAATGACACTAACAATAGCTGATGGCCTTTTAAAAGTGCAAAAAAATAGATCTTATAGTGTTTTAAGAAAGTTCACAAACTTGTGTTGGGCTGTACTCAAAGCTCTCCTGAGCTACATGTATCCTGCAGGCCGTGGGTTAGTCAAGTTTGCATTACACTGAACTTGAAGCTGTAATTCACACCTGTAATTTCAGGCTCCACAAATTCTGTACTGGTGGGGGTCTTAAACTCTGATAACTTTGAGGATCTGAGGTTTTGGATATATTATGGAAGGTAGGCAGGGATATAATTAGCATTCATGGACATTTAGGTTTATTGGAGCAAATTTTGTACTTCTGTGAAGAGACGAGATCTAATGGCAAGCAGGCAATTGTAGCAACCACAGTTCAATGTGATCAAAAATTGAAGATCCAGGTCATCCTATCAGGCAAGCAAATTAGATCAGCCAAAGCACATACTAAGAGTTAGAAAGATTTAGAATAAATAGTGGAAGTGGGGAATAATTACTTAAAAATATCAATTACAGACATAAGATCATCTGTAATAACAAGTGACTGTACTGTGTGTTTGTAGAGACTGCAGTTGACTGTCACTTTGAAAGAGACCTTATGATGCCTTGGTTTTAATGGAGGACATGAGTGGGACTGAATGATACATAGAGTGAAATGTGTTTGACATCTCTTGTGCCCTATTTCAAATTTCTTGTCCTCAGTTCTTAGACACTGCTGCATGAACTAATTCCAGTTGGCTTCAACCAGTTTTATGTATGTACAATCTGATGATACTTGCCAACAGACCTCACATTTCCTACTCTAGGATTTCTCTGATACAACAATGAGGAGCATAGTGAAGAAATCTCTTAGGAGTTATACATGTGAATAGGAATGGGTCTTCTATTGATCTGGCTTCCTCATGTTCCCTGTTTGGCTCCCTCAGACCCTCAGTCTTGCTTCCTGAATCACATTCTCAAAATAAACTACTCCTACATGGCCTTTTTTACCCAGGTTCTGCTTTTAAGGGAACCCTGGACCTCATAAGAGATGAAATTTGTAAGTCTAATAAATATATAAATAAATACCATGCCTCACATGTAATCAAAGAATTGAAAATCAAGACTTCAATAAAATCCTTCTTTATAATATCCACTGTATTGGCAAACATTTTAAAAACCTGATAACAATATAATAAGTATTGAAGAGACAGGTATATTAATAGGAAGTCAGACATTTCTGGTGGGAATGTAAATTGATGTGGTCATTCAATGAAAACATATTAGCATTGTATTATAGACTTGAATAGTGGTATATCTTATGGCAGCAATTCCACCTTTAATGACGTAATATAGGAAAGCTTTTGCTTATGAGCACAAAGAGATATGCACAGGGGATTTATATAGCGATGTCCATAGTAATTCCAAACTGGAGGGGGAAAAACAAACTAAGGGTTATCATGAAAACAATGGGTAAATTGAATACATTAATATGCTGGAATACTATACAGTAACAACAATGGACAAGTTACAACTACACAAGACAACATGTATGAATCTCACAAATATGATATTGAAGGAAAAAAATCAGATGCAGAGAAATACAACAGTAATAATCCATTCACAAAATGTTCACAAAACAGGCAAAATTCAACTCTACAGTGTTCAGGGAAACATATATACATACATAAACAGGAAAGTGATTATCTCTAAAGAAAAGGTTATTAATTATACATGGGGATTCCTTAGGGTTCTGGCCATGTTCTATTCCTTGGATTTGGTGGCAGCTTTATTATACCATATATTATATGTATTCTTCTGTGTGTATGATATAGTTCATTCAACAATTTATTAACCTTGTTTGGAATAATGAGAAGCCATTCAACTAAGCCTGTGATGGGTTAGCTGAATTTTCTAGATTCGGTAAACAGAAATTCTGAAATTGAATAATGAAAGGCAGATGCTCTGTATGGGAAATCACTGATTTGTTTCCTTATCTAAAATTTAAGTTTAGATTAAATTTGACAATGAGTCAAGGCTATGAAATCTGTTTGGATGCTTCCCTGGAGTTGTGTTTAGAAAATTACAAAGGAATACTGACAAAATTATGAGTCTGTAAGATTAATTTAGCCCTGTTGAATTTTTTTTCTATTTTTATTTATTGTTTTAATATAGCAAAATAAGTTCATCTACCTTTACCTGTTTTAATAACTGTACCTTCAAGTATAAACCTTCAGTTATGTTTAAACTTTAAAATGTAGGCCAAGCGCCATGGCTCACACCTCTATTCCCAGCAATTTTGGAGGGCAAGGTGAGTGGACGGCTTGAGCCCAGGAGTTCAAGACGAGCCTGGGCAATATAGTGAAACCCCATTCTTTGCAAAAGTACAAAAAATTAGCTGGGCGTGGTGGCATGAGCCTGTAGTCCCACCTACTCAGGAGACTGAGGCAGGAGGATGGCCCGAGCTCAGGAAGCAGAGGATGCAGTGAACTGAGATGTTAGAACTGTAAGATAAACTTAAAATTAACAAAATGACAATACTAAATATATTAAGTGAAATGAGTCAGAAGTACAAATAAATACGTGAACACTTATATATGTAATATAAAAATGTTAAATGGAAACAGAGTGGAATGGTAGTTACTAGCGCCAGCAAAGGGGGGAAATGCAGTGATATTGCAGAAAAGGTACAAAGTTGCAGTTATATCAAATAAATAAGTCTAGAGATCTAGTATACAGCACAGTAACCATAGATAATAATACATTATTATAGCTGGAAATTTGCCAGAAGTAGATTTCAGATATTCTTACTACGAAGAAGGTGAATATGTAAGGAGATTGATACGTTAATTTTCTTGTGTATGGTAATCATTTTACTACTCATATGTATATTTAAACATCAGATTGCATATCTTAAATATATACAGTAAAATGTCTCTATGTGATACACATGAATCTATAATAGAAATAGAATATATAATATTTTAAATTTATAATGCTGTATTTTGTTCATATTTTATAGCAAAATGCCTTAGTTGTGGTCAGACAGTATTGTTTTTCAAGCAACTGTTGGCCTGGTCGCCTTTGCTTTTGAAGAGTTAAGCTAAAATAGGGTCACGTGGGTGGGTCCTGATTTATTATGATTGGTGTTTTTTTAAGAAGAAGAGATTAGGGCACATAAAACACACATGTGGACAGCCATATGGGGGCACAGCAAGGAGGCCATCATCTGCAAACCAATGAGAAAGGCCTCATTAGAAACCAAACCTGTTGACAGCTTGATCTTGAATGTCTAGCCTCCAGAACTGTGAGAAAATAAATCTCTGTCGTTTAAGCAACCCCATCTGTGATATTTTGTTATTGAAGCCCTAGGAAACTGATACAATCACAAGGCAATAACTTTAACCCACAGAAAGAAAGTTTAAAAAGAAGTAATTATCAAATATTTGTATTACATCATATTCATAAATAGAAAACAGACTTCATAGCCTTGACTCCTTGTCAAATTCGAAAAACCTATTGTGGATAAACTTACATCCAAAACGGTTGTCTCCATCTTGGTGTTATAACTACTTGGATAATAAGATCTATCAGAATCTCAGACACAGCTTATGTGTGAACAAGTGCAAAATAAAGGCCTACACATGATTTTCAGGTGTGACCTACTATTATTGGATTTCCAATCCTTATAAAATCTACCAAGTAATTTCTGGAAATCTTAGGGTTATGTCTTACCTATATCTCGCAGTAAGTCTAGTTAAGATTTTCTTCCCTGGCCTTATTGTCAAGGCCTCTCACTCTGCAGCTATTGATTGTCCTATCTGAGAATAAGGCCAAATATTTTTTAAAAATCTACTTTCTGCTAGTGGCCACCCTGAATAATTGCACTGTTAAAGCTGTGCCATGTAAAAGCACAAGGAAGGGATGTGTTGGATAGCCCTACTGAGAACTCTGTTTCAGATAGATCAGTTTGTCTTCAAATCTGTCCTAATTTTGCCCAGTCTCATAAAATCATTTCACAATCACAGCTACTTCATCTTCTGTTTCACGTCATTCCACAGAAGGATAAAATGATTCCCTGTGTGATGGGAGATACTACACCATCCCCTATATCTTCTTCATACTCTTCCCCATTTCTTGGAGGTTTCACATGTGAAAAACCCCCATAAAGGCACACATAAACACATACTTTCTCCATTCATTATTATGACTTTGCATTTTTCTGTAAGATACAAATTAAAAAGCATCCTTTAATAGGAACACATATGAATAAATATCTGCATTCAGGAATATATTTTTTTATTTTCATGTATTTTTATGGTTTGGAGGGTTCCTTTTGGAGTTGATTGCTAGTTTTCTTCCATTGTGTTCTGAGAAGATACTTGATATAATTTTGATTTTCTTAAATGTATTGATACTTGTCTTGTGACCTGTTATATGGTCTATCTTGAAGAATGTACTATGTGCTAATGAGAGGAATGTGTATTCTGCAGTTGTTGGATAGAACGTTCTGTAAATATCTGTTAAATCTATCTGTTCTAGCATATATTTTAAGTCCTTTTTTTTTTTTTTTTTTTTTTGGGAGACGGAGTTTCACTCTTGTTACCCAGGCTAGAGTGCAATGGCGCGATCTTGGCTCACCGCAACCTCTGCCTCCTTGGTTCAGTCAATTCTCCTGCCTCAGCCTCCTGAGTAGCTGGGACTACAGGCACGTGCCACCATGCCCAGCTAATTTTTTGTATTTTTAGTAGAGACAGCGTTTCACCATGTTGACCAGGATGGTCTCGATCTCTTGACCTTGTGATCCACCCGCCTCGGCCTCCCAAAGTGCTGGGATTACAGGCTTGAGCCACCGCACCCGGTCTTAAGTCCATTTTTTGTTGATTTTCTGTCTCAATGATCTGTCTAGTGCTGTCACTGGAGTATTGATGTCCCCCACTACTATTCACTTTCTCACTATCTCATGTCTTAGGCATAGTAGTAACTGTTTTTTATTAATCTGAGAGCTGCAGTGTTAGGTGCATATAAACTTAGGATTGTAATTTTTTGCTAGATTGATTCTTTTCTTGTTATATACCTCATTATGTAATGATTTCCTTTGTCTTTTTCTTTACTGTTGTTGCTTTGAAGTATGTTTTGTCTGATAAAGGGACAGCCATTTATGCTTTCTTTTGATTTCTATTTGTGTGGAATATCTTTATTCACAACTTTACTATGACTTTCTATGACTCCTTAAATGTTTGGTGAGTCTCTAATAGACAGCAGACATTTGCTTTTTGATATTTTATCCATTCTGCCATCTGTATCTTTTAAGTCGAGTATTTAAGCCATTTGAAATCAACATTAGTGTTAAGATCTGAGGTACTGTTCTATTCATCATGTTGTTCCCTGGATTTTTTTTTCCAGTTTTTGTGTTATTATTTGATAGGCCTTGTGAATTTTATGTTTTCAAGAGGTTCTATTCTGGTGCATATTAAACCTTTAAGATTTTGAACTCCTTTTATTTTTCCTTGTAGTTCCAGCTTGGTAATGGCAAATTCCCTCAGCAGGTGCTTATCTTAAAATGGTTTGATTTCCCCTTCATTTATAAAATCTCCTTTCTGTTTATCTAGAGGACATCAAAATACATAAGCTGGAGGGCAGAGATGATGGCTTCTATCGTCTGTTTACTCAATCAGTTTTCTGGAGTAGAAGAAGAAAGTGGTAGCAGGCAAGATCTGAGTCTTTTAGTTATCTGAAATCACAACATTATCTTGTGCATTCTTTCTACACTTATGAAAATTTTCGCATCTAGAGCCAGTTTCATCATTTTAAGTATATATTTTCCCACTGGAATTGTTCTTGGCTTTAATTTTTCATCTTCTCATTTAGGTGAGCTGCCTATGTTTTTAAAAGTTGGGTTGACTATAGTTACATTAATTTGTAAACATTTAAACACTTTATTTTCTTTGGCTAGAAATGCTTTACTCATAAACTGGCCTTTCTTTTGCTCATATTTATCTTCACCATGAAAATGTCTCTGATATAACTCTACTGTTTTTCTCATACCTTTTTTTCCCCAATCCATTTTTTAACTTTAGTTGTTGCCACCTGATTTTAGAGCAAGTCTATAATCCTTTTACAAACATGTCATAAAACCCTAAAAACGCTGATACTTGGTTTTAGTTTCTTTTGTATCACTAGTTCTTTAGCATTGGAGTGCTATTGCTTTGTTTTTGGAGGAAGGAATTTATGGAGAGAATGTGTACTTCCAACTCTTTCCTCTAAATAGAACAGTATTAATGTGTCTGTGTTTTTCTCCCCAGAATTTCTTCCACTTGCTTTCCACAAAATACTCCCACTATTTTGAAAATAACAGCAGCTTTTAAGTTCCCAAGGGCTCGTTGCGATTTGGTTTAAACTATATTACATTTGGGAAGTATTGCTTCCAGCTTATGTTATTCAGTTCGGAATGATCCTTAGTCTCACTGCTGACAACATCCTTATATTTATAACTTATGTAATTGGTGCAGTGGTTTAAAATGGATGTTTACGCATTTTTTGAATACAATTTCCTTCAAAAAGTTATTGTGTGCTGCATTTAGTGACCCACTTCTAACAATTAGAATTAAGTAGAAGTGATAATATACAAGTTCTGAGACTAGGTCGTAAAAGGCACTGTGGCTTCCTCCTTTCCCTCACTTGAATTACTCACTTTGGGAGAGAATAGCTGACATGTGAGAACACTCAAGCAACCTCACGGAGGGGCAAGAACTGAAGCCTTCTTCCAATGACCAGCACAAACTTGCCAAGGTATGAATAAATCGCCTTGGAAAGTAAAATCTCTAGCCTTCATCAGCCTTTAGATGAAAGCAGCCTGGTCAGTATCTTGACTGCAACTTCAGGGGAGACATTGAGCCGTTATCACTCAGCTAAGCTGTTCCAAACTTCCTTAACCACAGAAATTGTGAAATAATAAATTATCTGTCGTTTTAAATTACTAACTTATAAGGTAATTTGTTACAGAACAATAAATTACTAGTGGAGTCAATGTCTAGATGGATGATTGTTGACCTGCATAAAGCCCCTATTTTATTGGAAGTCATGATAAGTAATTTAAGTGAGAAAACATGGTTAACAAATGATATATTAGGTTATGATAACACTGCCAACAAATATTAACACTACTGTTACTCTTATTAGTAAATTTATTGCCACCACCACCTCTACTACTATGGACATATGTATATGTGTTTGTATGTATTTGTATGTTTATAAGAATGCACCAAAATGACAACAATGAGTATTACCAGGTTGTGGGATAATGGAAGTCTTCTTTTTTTCCTCTTTGCTTTCTTGCATGTCCTCTATATTTTCTATAATCATGTATTTATTCAACTAATATATTTTGAGCAACTACTATGTTTTAGACGGTGGGAATATGTTTTTCTGGAACATAGAAAAACATGCTCTAGATGTTAGAAATACAGCTGTGACATAAATATATAATTTCAAGCCCACATTTACTTAGACATATGACTACCATGCATATTATTTCACATGATAATAAGTTCTAAGGAAGAAAAAAATTAACGTGGGAAAGAGTGGAGAGCGGTGTTGCTATTTTAAATATGTTAGACAGAAAAGGCTTACTTGTGAAGGCAGAAATTCAAAAATACATGAGAAAATGTGTGGAAATGCTATGAAGATTTCTTGGTCAACAGTATTCCAGGCAACTAAAAAGTGTTTGTGTTGGATGTGTGCCTACCATGGTTGATGGATATTTGGGAGGCCAACGTGGCTGTAACAAATTGAGTGAGAAGTAGAGTAGTAGGGGATGAGGTCAGCGATGTTAATGTGGGCCAAGTCACACTGTACAATCTGGGACAGTAAATATTTATTGCTTTTACTACTAAAAAGATACACTATGAAAAATTAAAAAGAAATGATTAAAACAAAAATCCTAAAACTCTTGAAAAAAGCATTGTACAGGAAGTATAAATGTATTCATTCAATGAAATGAGATCACCAAAATTATTACAAAGGACTTTCGTCAAGTGCAATATCACAAAGTTGAGGAAATGGAACATTATCAAATTATATTGAATCAAATTATATTACATCAAATTAGTTCATAATATCAATATGGTTTTCTCATCTATTGGCTGTTTTAATACAAATTAAATCTAAATTAAAAGCTAAAATTAGACTCCAGCACTCAGAATGGATTTTTCATTACATTAATAATAAACATTGTCTCCATCTATAAATCTTATCTCTAACCCTTTCATTAAAAATTCAATTTTCAAAATAAAAGCAATTGTTTCAACTTTAAAAAACTCTGATGCAAGAGAATATTCTGAATTTCAGCTTGAATTAATTTTACCCACAGAGATAGTAAAGACTGAGTGCTGGAAATTAAAAGCAAACATTTCTATTTGGAAGAAGTATTAATAAATGTTAAATTGTGAGGATAACTCAGAACATTATCCTGAAAAAGAACAAACGTTGATCAGTTGCCTCAATGAAATGATCATCATTCAGTATGGGCTACAATATGTCCTAGATTAGTGAACCAATATAAAAGCTTTTCTCTCTTTTATTTAGCTTTCTCTCCATTTGTTTATAGAGAAAAAGGAGAGAGATGGGGAAATGGAGATGCATTTGGGGAATTCTCATAAAAATACACACTTTGCCTCATAAATCTATAAACAGAACTACCATATGATCAAACAATTCTGCTGCTGAGTACATATCCTAAAGAAAGGACAGTAGCATATGAAAAATATATTTTCATTCCCATTTTTATTGTAGCATTATTAATAATCACCAAGATGTGGAATCAACCTTTTTCTATAAATGGATAGATTAAAAACTGTGTTGTACACACAATGAAATATTATTCAGCCTTTAGAAAGGACATCCTGTCATTAACAGCATGGAGGGAACTGGGGGTCATTATGTTCAGTAAAATAAGTCAGGCCTGGAAAGGCAAACATTGCATGCTCTCACTCTTAAGACCTAAAAAGAGGCTCTCATGGAGATGAAACGTGTGATGGTTACCAGAGGCTGGAAAGAGAAAGGGGGAAAAGAAAATAAAGAAAAGTTGGGTAAGGTGAACAAAACTACAGTTAGAAGGAATAAGGTCTGGTATTCAATAATACAATCAGAAACTTACCATAGTTAAAAATAATGTATATGTCAAAATAGCTAGAAGACAAAAATTGGAATGTTTCCAACACACAGAAAAGATAAATGTTTGAAGTGATGGATATCCCAATTAGCTTGACTGGGCGTTACACATTATACAGGTACCAAATATCAAAAACCACAAAAAAAATATATACAGGTACCAAATATATATATGATATATATATAGCTCATATATATACTTGATATATATAGCATATATATCAAATATAAATATAAATATCAAATATAAATTCATTATATTATATATAATAAATATATATGATTATACATATATATATAATATATATTATTATACATATATATATAATATATATGATATATTTGGTACCTGTATATATATATTCTCATGGTACCTCTCTATATATATCATATAAATAGAGAGTTGATCTATGTATATATCATATGACATATATAGAGAGAGTTACCACAAGAAAATATATATATATATACTGATACCAAATATATAATATATATTATATGTATTATGTATAATCAGATATATTTTCATTATCTATATAATATAGATATAATGAATTTATAGATGTATCAGTCTTCAGGATTGTGAGATTTGATTCAACAGTAATAAGCTGTGTACATGCAGGAATAAGGGATGTCACAAAGAAAAAGTCAGTGGTTATGTTTATTTAATTTTTTTAATTTTTTTTATAGCATTTTAGGTTTGGGGGTACATGTGAAGAACATGCAAGATTGTTGCATAGGTAAACACATGGCAGTGTGATTTGCTGCCTTCCTCCCCTTCACCTATATCTGGCATTTCTCCCCATGCTATCTCTCCCCAACTCCCCAACCCCCACTGTCCCTCCCCTATTTCTCCCCAACTGACCCCAGTGTGCAGTGCTCCCCTCCCTGTGTCTATGTGTTCTCATTTTTCAACACCCATCTATGAGTGAGAACATGTGGTATTTGATTTTCTGTTCTTGTGTCAGTTTGCTGAGAATGATGGTTTCCAGGTTCATCCATGTCCCTACAAAGGACACAAACTCATCGTTTTTGATGGCTGCATAATATTCCATGGTGTATATGTGCCACATTTTCCCTGTCCAGTCTATCATCAATGGGCATTTGGGTTGGTTCCAGGTCTTTGCTATTGTAAACAATGCTGCAATGAACATTCGTGTGCATGTGTCCTTATAGTAGAACGATTTATAATCCTTTGGATATATAATGGAATTGCTGGGTCAAATGGAATTTATATTTCTAGGTCCTTGAGGAATCGCCACACTGTCTTCCACAATGGTTGAACCAATTTACACTCCCACCAACAGTGTAAAAGTGTTCCTTTTTCTCCACATCCTCTCCAGCATCTGTTGTCTCTAGATTTTTTTAATGATCGCCATTTGAACTGGCGTGAGATGGTATCTCAATGTAGTTTTGATTTGCATTTCTCTAATGACCAGTGATGATGAGCATTTTTTCATATGTTTGTTGGCCTCATGTATGTCTTCTTTTGTGAAGTGTCTGTTCATATCCTTTGCCCAGTTTTGAATGGGCTTCCTTGTTTTTTTCTTGTAAATCTGTTTTTGTTCTTTGTCAATTATGGATATCAGCCATTTGTCAGATGGATAGACTGCAAAAAATTTTCCCGTTCTGTTGGATGCCGATTCACACTAATGACTATTTCTTTTGCTGTGCAGAAGCTGTGGAGTTTGATTAGGTTCCATTTGTCTATTTTGGCTTTTGTTGCCAATGCTTTTGGTGTTTTGGTCATGAAGTCCTTGCCTACGCCTATGTCCTGAATGGTTTTGCCTAGATTTTCTTCTAGCATTTTTATGGTGTTAGGTCTTAATGTTTAAGTCTTTAATCCATCTGGAGTTAATTTTAGTGTAAGGTGTCAGGAAGGGGTCCAGTTTCTGCTTTCTGCAGATGACTAGCCAGTTTTCCCACCACCATTCATTAAACAGGGAATCCTTTCCCCATTGCTTGTCTTTGTCAGGTTTGTCAAAGATCGGATGGTTGTAGATAAGCTGTGTTGCTTCTGAGGCCTCTGTTCTCTTCCATTGGTCTATATTTCTGTTTTGGTACCAGTACCATGCTGTTTTGATTACTGTAGCCTTGTAGTATTGTTTGAAGTCCGGTAGTGTGATGCCTCCTGCTTTGTTCTTTTGGCTTAGAAGCTTATTGCATATTGATGTTGTTAACATATATTTTCTTAAAAAAATGTGATATTTTTATTAAATCATGAGAAGAGTAGAATTATTTCACATTTTTGGAAATTTAATTTCTATCTTAATAAAAATAAGTAGATTTTCATAACTACTTCTTCAATCTGTTGTGATATGTTATTTGATTGACATATATGAAAAAAATTCAGCCTCACACAGGTACATTGTTGAAAAGGGAGGATCGTATAAATCTTCTAGAAGTATTTTAGGGACTCCTAGCATCTTTCAAGCTTACTTTTAAAACATCTGGTTTAGGGATTGAGACATTTCTCTATATTATTTCAAGGTGCTGTGCTCAGTGCAGTTATAAATATGCACACAGGTTGCAGTTGGTGTACTTCTGTTCTTACCTCACCAATAAAATCTAGGCAACCAAATGTGAACTTTCTCAACTTCCAAACCAAAACTTCTACAAAGATATCCTACTCACAGCCCAAAACATCTTATTTCTCCTCATCGAAAGATGAGGTATATTTGCTGCTTTTTATTTATTTTTATTTAGTTTTAATTGACAAATAACTGTGTTTATATTTATGTGATATAATATAATCTTCTGCTATATGTATACATTGTAGAATTATTAAATCAAGCTAATTAACATATCCATCACCTCCAATACTTACATTTTTTTTTTTTTTTCCTGAGACAGAGTCTCACTCTATTTCCTAAGCCAGAGTGTAGTGATGAGATCGTAGCTCATTGTAGCCTCAAATTCCTGGACTCAAGCAATCCTCCTGCTTCAACCTCCAGAGTAGCTAGGACTACAGGTGTATGCCACATGCCTGGATTATTTTTAATTTTTTTTGGTATAAATGTGATATAGTTCTGCTGCCCAGATGGATCTCAAACTCCCGTACTGAAATGATTGAATAATCCTCAATTGATTGCTCATCATCCCAAAGCATTAGAATTAAAGGCATAAATTACCATACCTGATCCTAATACTTCTAATTTTCTGTGATAATGACAAAAGACTTACTCTGTTAGCAATTTTGAAATATACAATAAACTATTAACTGTAGCCACCATTTTATTCAATAGAGTTCTAAAACTTAATCCTCCTTACTAACTGAAACGCTCTGCTTATATCAGTTTAATTCTTTTAGATTCTACATATGAACAGGATTTTGTGCTATTTGTCTTTGTGTATCTGGCTTATTTCCCTTAGCATAATGTTCCCCAGGTTCATCAATGTTATGGTAAATGACAGAATTTCCTTCTTTCTTAAAGGCTGATTAATATTCTATTGTGCATATGTGCCACATTGTAATAATCTGTTTATCCATCAATGGGCACCTATGTAGTTTCCCTATCTTAGATATCATAAGTAATGCTACAATGAAGATGGGAGCATAGATATCTCTTTGATATAATTTAAGTTCCTTTGGATGCATATAAAGTAGTGAGATTGCAGGATCACATTGTAATTCTACTTTTAGTATTTTGGGAAACCTCCATACTGCTTTTCCTAGGAGATTAACTAATTTACATTCCCATCAATAGTGTATAAGCATTCCCTTTCCTCCGCATCCTTGCCAATACTGTTATTTGTTGAGTTTTTAATAGTAGCCATTCTAATACGTTTAAGGTGATTATCTCACTATGGTTCTAAATTGCATTTGCCTGACGATTAGTGATGTTGAGCATTTTTTCATTTATCTGTTGGCCATTTGTATGTCTTCTTTTGAGAACTGCCTTTTCAGGTTCTTTGCCCATTTTAAAATCAGTTTATTTGTTCTCTTGCTATTGAGTTGTTTGAATTCCTTATATATTCTGGATATTGATTACTTATTAGATGTATGGTTTGCAAACATCTTCTTCTAATCCATGGACTGTCTCTTCACTCTGTTTCTTTTGCTGGGCAAAGATATTTTAGCTTGATGCAGTCCCATTTGTCTGTTTTTGCTTTTGTTGTTGATGCTTTCATGGTCAAATAAACTAAACTAAACAAAACAAACAAACAAAAAAACTCTCCCATGCCAATGTTGTTGAGCTTTTCCCTGTATATTTTTCTATTCCTTTTACAGTTTCAGGTTTTATATTTAAGTTTTTAATTCATTTTGAGTTAATTTTTGTATATGGTTGTATAGTCTTTTCTTCTGTATAAAACTAAACTTTTAGGCCAGGAGCAGTGGCTCAGGCCTGTAATCTGAGCACTTTGGGAGTTCAAGGCAGGTGGATCACTTGATGTCAAAAGTTTGAGACCAGTCTGGCCAACATGGTGAAACCTCATCTCTACTAAAAACAGGAAAATTAGCCAGGCATGGTGACACATACCTGATCTATACCCAGCTATTCGGAAAGCTGAGGCATGAGAATCACTTGAACCTGGAGGGCAGAGGTTGCAGTTAGCTCATATCAAACCACTGCACTCCAGCCTAGGCCACGAAGCAGGACTCTGTCTCAAAAAAAAAAAAAGAAAAGAAAAGAAACTACCATTTCAATCTGTATTTTCCTTTTTATTTTAAGTGTATTTCTGAAATAATCTTATTCTCCTACAAGATTTTTTTTAGTTATTTTTTTTTAAATAAATAGCATTCCTAAGGTATAATTTGAATATTATAAAATTCACTCGTTTTAAGGATGCAGGTGAGTTTAGAGTTGTGTAACCATTACTGCAATTCATTTTTCAACCACTTCCATCATCCCCAAAGAGATGGACTCCCTCTGACTTTTCACTCACACATATATCGAATGATTCTTGCAAGCTATGTTTCTGTGCTTGAAGTGCTAGATATGGTCTGTTTGCTCTTTCCTTTAGATTCTCAACATTTTACCTCTTTGTTCTCTGTCCCTGTAGTCTAACACATGTGGCTTATACCATCAAATATGCACACATGCCTTCTGGCTTTTAGTCAAGTTCAGCCAATGAGAGATCCCATTAAGATTTTGGGTGAAAGAATGAATCCAAGTCAGTGTTCCTCCTTCTCTGTGAAGTCACATCTTGCATGCATTCCTCCACATAAGATGACAGGTACTCACAACCTGTACTTCTTTAGCAGTTCCTGACGAGGATTTTCTACCTTTGTTCCTTCAGACCAAGGACTAGTGATAAAGCCATTGCTGTTACCCCTGGTTCCACCATAATTCCTGATAATGCTCATATGTCCCATCCATACCTGTGTAATTAAGTCTCTGTAAATAATCCCTCCTTGAACTATCCAAATTTTAATGTGACATCTGTTTCCTGTTGGAAACCCAGGGGATATGCTTTACTTTTCTTACCACCCCAATTCAAACACAGGACCGATATTGTAACTTATGATTGGAAATCTCAGTTTCAGCACGGGAAAGTGACAACATCAGGCTCTCGCTGATATTCTTCTTATGCTTTAAGTTCTTTTCTATTGATAGAATCAGCGCTACTCACTTTCCCTTCTGACTGGTCTTTGATGTTGGTTCATGAAATTTAAGCTGATTATATTTTCTCGCTTATTTTATTCAATGTTGCTGCTTCGCTTGTAGTTTTATGTGCAAACTGGGTTTTTCCTTTGGGCATTTTATTTCTGAAATTTTCAGAGTAACTCTCTTAGTCAAACATACAAAATACAAACATAGAAATATTCATCTTTTGGTGGACACTTCTCTCAGTTGGATACTCTCAGTTGACTTTCTGCTCCCTGAAGTGTTAAGATGTTTTGAAAATTGCTGTGGTTTCAATTTATTGATATGAAACAACATTTTCATCTGACTGACATCACAAAATTGTGCATTTCATTTTCAAAGTATAAGCAAATCTTTACCATATGCTTCACTTAGATTTTTTAAAAATCAGAATAAAATAGTCTCTGCTAAGCAGAGAAGTTGGTGTACAGAACGTGCTTTATTTTCAAGTTGACTGTTTAGAGTGGAGAAGATATGTAGGAGGGGGTTGGTGGAACTGTCACTATGAGAATTATTGCCAGTCACTGCTCTGACAGAAGCAGGAGGGCATCTGATTAACTGATTTCAAGAGAAAGTTCAGTGATTCATGGGGCATCTAAAAGAGCTATTTTTAAAAGTAATTTTTGAATAATGCTTAATGAGGATCATAACTGGAAATTTAGAAATCTCAAGTATTTTTCAGAATCTTAATTATATAGTAGGTTATGGTGTTCAAACAAGTTATAAAATGCTAAAAATAAGTGACTTTTGAATTCATATTTGAATGGAACTAATATAACAATTAGCTATGTAGTTTCAATAATGCAAAATGAGCTACTTTGATTAATGTCAATAAGAAAGTGGTTTCCGTTGAAACCATTTATGCATGGCTACTATACTCAATTTGTAAAAATCCACAAATATTATTGAGTCCCTGACTTTGAGGCATGTAAAATACCATGGAAATATCTACTGCATGCCAATTAGGTGGATGGCAAGAGAAACATTTAGCATAGTCATTAGATGGCATTGGGACTTGTTTTACATTATGACAGTGACACTTTTTCTCTTGGCTGAAATGCCTATCCAGAAAGCTGGGGAAATTAGATGTGTCTGTCACTGTAAATCCTAGCTTGAGTGCTATTTTAAGTGAAAATTATTTCTCATTAGAACAGAAGAGAAATCAACAAAAACCTATTTCTATGTGCCCCAATCACACTACCCCAAAAATCTGAACAGTAATTATGGCTCTTCTAGAGTCTGTTGTTCTAGAAGTAAAATATTAAAGATTAACTTTATCAATTTACAATCCAGTAGCTTCTATATGCACAGAGCTTTATCCTAAATCTGAATCTTGTTCTCTCAAGAATAATAACCTGTCTGTGACAGAGAAACTCTTATGTGCTCAACAAATCTATGTACTTTTCCTTTTGGATAAAGAGCTGAGCCACATTTCCTGAGCACTCCTGCAATTAGATGAAGGCATGTGGTTAGTCCTAGTCAGCTGAAATAGGGAGAAGAAATATTTGCAGGTCCAGTCTCTAAAATCTCTTTTGCAATGCTTT
Organism: Saimiri boliviensis; assembly: GCF_048565385.1. Taxonomy (NCBI): domain Eukaryota; kingdom Metazoa; phylum Chordata; class Mammalia; order Primates; family Cebidae; genus Saimiri; species Saimiri boliviensis. The sequence continues at coordinate 78,349,190 of NC_133470.1, read as the reverse complement.
AGGTGGGCTCTGTTTCTTTCTCCTCTGTGGAAAAGAAAAGCAGATGATCCACTGGAAGGCTCTTTGAGCCCTAGGGGATGGTGAACACACTAGTTGGAAGAAACCTGGGCTCCTAATTAAAACATAGAAGATAGTGGACTTGGATGCATCTTGAAACTTGATTGCACTGAATCACTCAGAATTTTTTTTTACTGTTTTTTGTCTACTCTTTGGAACTCAATATCTATTCATAGACTAAAGGAGACCTAATAGTACTGACATTTTGTGGATTTAGTGACTGGAAACTCATCCCAACCTGGTGCCTTACTTATTGTTTGGGAAAACTTCTTATAAGAGATTACCTCCTATTTGTCCAGGCCTAGCAAAGCCTTTTATTACCCTACCCCAGGGCTCTTCAACAGAATATCTAAATCACCCTCAGCTTTCAATAACAATTAAAATTTACCAACTCACATTCTCTTCATTTTGGTTGAAGCTATGCTTGCAGTGTGTATATCTGTTTATAGACTGTTCCTGTTACCTCTCATACCCTCACCCTGCTTATATAGGGTGCATTTTATTTATTTATTTATTTGAGACATAGTTTCACTCTTACTGCCCAGGCTGGAATGCAATGGTACAATCTCAGCTGACTGCAACATCCACCTCCCAGGTTCAAGCTATTCTCCTGATTCAGCCACCCAAGTAGTTGTGATTACAGGTGCCTGTCATCACACCCGACTGTATTTTGTGTTTTTAGCACAGATGGGGTTTCACCATTTTGGCCAGGCTGGTCTCGAATTCGTAACCTCAAGTGATCTGCCTGCCTCAGCCTCCCAAATTGCTAGGATTACAGGCATGAGCCACCCTGCTGGCCTGTAGGGTGCGTTTATACTCGGCCCATGAGTCAAACCCTGCAAAGAAGACTTCTCTTTTCCCTTCCTTATTAGTTTGGTCTGGCTGCTCCTCTTCTGTACTGACAAGACATACTCTGTACTCATAAGACAAATGTCACAAAATCTACTTATTTCTATCATAGATCATCCTCAAATAGTTCCTTCTAGTGTATGACCTTTTTGCGGCTGACGTTATAATACCAGATCTTAGTACATTATATATACTGAGTAAACATTCATTCGTGTCTTCAATTTTCCCTGGTAATGTTGGTAAATGTTTTGGGATCTTTACTATAAACTCAATATATATGAATACTTTGTTTACATGTCAAACAGCTTCAGTATTTTAGAAGTTTTATGTAATTTGTTATATACCTTTTTATTTTTGGAGCTATATAGACACAGACTGGTGTATCACACAGGGTTCTTCTTTCATTTGGCACTGTCTGCTAAATAGGCCACTCTCACTGCTGTAGGATGGCATTAATTTTGGAAATCTCTTTGTCTTAGCTCTACAGAGAAAAAAAACCCTGGCCAAGTACCTGTCTTATGTTTGTGGCCTTGCTACCTAACATAGTAGAGAGAAGAAAACGTGCCCACTTCCATTTCTGTTTGCAGTGATAAATAAAGCATTCTGAGCTACCATTACTGTGTATAACGCAAGATTCATCCTATGTAAAAATGAACATTTGAATAATGGGCAGTGTCTCTCCATCTCCATGGTAATAAAAAAAAGTCATTTATACCTGTTTTGATCACCACAGTGTATCTGTCTATTCACCGGGCTTCAATCTTTTGGGGTCTGAAGGATTCTGACAGTTGTTGAGGATGGTATCTTGACAGAAAAGACTTTTAAAATTATCCCCCAAAATTTATAAGAAGTGAGACCTATTGGCATGAATTTCACTGTAAAAGAAGACTATTAAACTGTACTCTCTTACAATACTTCAAGAGGAGAGATGTGCTTAATGTAAATAGACAATTATGTAATTTGAAAAAATATTTTAATTTTTATATATGTTCTCTAATTTAAAATTGATGGTATAAAACTTTGTTGAATGCTGTATCATTCCTATTTGCAGATTACATCATTCACAGCAAAAATGTGACTAAATATAAGAATATGTATTGAAAGACTCTCCATATGAATTGACATAAAACAGATTACATATAACTTTATAATACCTGGTTTATACTATTGAATGTCATTATTTGTTTATATTGACTTTCTCATTTTTAACAGGTAGTATCATATCAAATAAATTAGAAAAATTTGAAATTTTATGCAATGCAATTTTGTTTATTAATATTTAGGGATTGGGTTCTGTATGCCGACATGATGTCATCATTATCAGCATCATACCATCTTATTTTAATTTTATTGTTTTTGACATGGAGTCTTGCTCTGTTGCTAGGCTGAAGTGCAGTGGTGCAATCTCAGCTCACTGCAACCTCCGCCTCGGGTTGAAGTGATTCTCCTACGTCAGCCTCCAAGATAGCTGGAACTACAGGCATGCACCACCACTCCTAGCTAATTTTTTGCTTTATTTATTTATTTATTTTTATTATACTTGAAGTTCTGGGGTACATGTGCAGATCGTGCAAGATTGTTGTATAGGTATACACATGCCATGATGGTTTGCTGCGTCTATCACCCCATCATTTATATTAGGTATTTCTCCTAAAGTTATTCCTCTCCAATCTCCCCATCCCCTGCTATCCTCCCATAACTCCCCCACACCCCAGCAGGCCCCATTATGTGACATTTTCCTACATGTATCCACTTGTTCTCATTGTTCAATACCTACTTATGAGTGAGAACATGTGGTGTTTGGTTTTCTGTTCTTGTGTCAGTTTACTGAGAGTGATGGTTTCCAGCTTCATCCATGTCCCTGAAAAGGACATGAACTTATCCTTTTTTATGGTTGCATATTATTACATGGTGTTATATGTGCAACATTTTCTTTATCCACTCTATCATTGATGGGCATATGGGTTAGGTCCAAGTCTTTGCTATTGTAAACAGTGCTGCAATGAACATACATGTGCATGTGACTTTATAATGGAATGATTTATAATCCTTTGAATATATATCCAGTAATGGGATTGCTGGGCCAAATGGAATTTCTATTTCTAGATCCTTTAGGGTTTGCCACACTGTCTTCCGCAATGGTTGAGCTAATTACACTCCCACCAACAGTGTAAAAGCATTCCTATTTCTTCACATCCTCTCCAGCATCTCTAGTCTCCTGATTTTTTAATGACCGCCATTCTAACTGGTGTGAGGTGATATCTCAATGTGGTTTTGATTCGCATTTCTCTAATGACCAGTGATAATGAGCTTTTTTTCATGTGTTGACTACATAAATGTCTTCTATTGAAAAGTGTCTGTTCATATCCTTTGGCTACTTTTTTGGTAGGGTTGTTTGTTTTTCTTTTGTAAATTTGTTTTAGTTCTCTATAGATTCTGGGTAATAGTTCTTTGGTAGATTGCAAAAGTTTTTTCCCATTATTTCGGTTTCTGGTTCATGCTAATGATAGTTTCTTTTGCTGTACAGAAGCTCTTAAGTTTAATTAGATCCCATTTGTCTATTTTGGCTTTTGTTGCCATTGCTTTTGGTGTTTTAATCATAAAGTCCTTGCCTATGCCTATTCCTGAAAGATATTGCCTAGATTTTCTCCTAGAGTTTCTATGGTGTTAGGTCTTATGTGCAAATCTTGAATCCATCTGGAGTTAAGTTTTGTATAATGTGTAAGGAAGGAATCCAGTTTCAGCTTTCTGCATATGGCTAGCCAGTTTTCCCAACACCATTTATTAAATAGGGAATCCTTTCCCCATTACTTGTTTTTGTCAGGCTTTTCAAAGATCAGATGGTTGTAGATGTGTGAGATTAATTCTGAGGCCTCTGTTTGTTCCCTTGATCTATATCTCTTTTTTGTAGCAGTACCATGATGTTTTGATTACTGTAGCCTTGTAGTATAGTTGGAAGTCAGGTAGTGTGATTCCTCCAACTTTTTTTTTTTTCTTAGGATTGTCTTGGCTATGCTTGCTCTTTCTGGGTTAAATATAAAGTTTAAAGTGTTTTTTTCCATGCCTATGAAGAAGGTCAATGGTAGCTTGATGGGAATAGCATTGAATCTATAAATTACTTTGGGCAGTATGGCCGTTTTCAGAGTATTGATTCTTCCTAACCATGAGCATGAAATGTTTTTCCAGCTGTTTGTGTCCTCTCTTATTTCCTTGAACAGTGTTTTTTAGTTCCCCTGGAAGAAGTCCTTCACACATCTTGTTACTTGTATTCCTAGGTATGTTATCCTCTTTGTAGCAATTGTGAATGGAAATTCACTTATGATTTGGCTCTCTGTTTGTCTGTTGTTGGTGTATAGGAATGGTTGTGATTTTTGCACATTGATTTTGTATCCTGAGACTTTGCTGAAGTTGCTTATCAGCTTAAGGAGATTTTGGCCTGTGAAGATGGGGTCTTTTAAATATACGATCATGTCATCTGCAAATAGAGACAATTTGACTTTCTCTTTTACTAATTAAATACTCTTTATCTCTTTTTCTTACCTGATTTCTCTGGCCAGAACTTCCAATACTATGTTGAATAGGAGTGGTGACAGAGGGCACCCTTGTCTTGTGCCAGTTTTCAAAGGGAATGCTTCCAGTTTTGGTCCATTCAGTGGGATACTGGCTGTGGATTTGTCATAAATAGCTTTTATTATTTTGAGATATGTTCCATCGATACATAGTTTATTGAATTTTTAGCATAAAGGAGCTGTAGAATTTTGTCAAAGGCCTTCTCTGCTTCTGTTGAGATAATCATGTGGTTTTTGTCTTTGGTTCTGTTCACATGATGGATTACGTTTATATATTTGTGTATGTGAAACCAGCCTAGCATCTGAGGGATGAAGCCGACTTGATCGTGATGGATAAACTTTTTGATGTGCTGTTGGGTTCAGTTTGCCAGTATTTTATTGAAGAATTTCGCATCAGTGTTCATCATGGATATTGGCCTGAAATGTTCTTTTTCAGTTGTGTCTCTGCCAGGTTTTGGTATCAGGATGATGTTGGTCTCATAAAATGGGTTAAGGAGGATTCCCTCTTTCTGTATTGTTTGTAATAGCTCCTCTTTGTACTTCTGGTAGAATTTGGCTGTGAACCCATCTGGTCCAGATAAAACAGACTTTAAACCAACAAAGAACTAAAGCAGGGTATTACGTAATGGTAAAGGGATCATTGCAACAAGAAGAACTAACTATCCTAAATATATATGCACCCAATACAGGAGCAGCTAGATACATAAAGCAAGTTCTTAATGACCTACACAAACACTTAGACTCCCACACAGTAATAGCGGGAGACTTAATTTTTTGCATTTTTAGTAGAGACGGTGTTTCACCATGTTGGCCAGGATGGTCTCGATCTCCTGATCTTGTGATCCACCTGTCTCAGCCTCCAGAAGTGCTGGGATTACAGGTGTGAACCACTGCGCCCGGCCTTCTACCTTAATTTTTAAAAGTACATTATTCTTCAGATCACTTTCATACTTAGCAACTCTCATGTTCCTCACAATTTCTCAGTAAAATCAATAAGAGCAAGCTAATAATTTTCATTTTTCAGAAGAGGAAACTGAGGCAAGATTTGGTGACTTGTCTACGATCACAAAGTTTGTAACAGAGCATATACTAAAACATGAGTTGTCTAACTTGAAACCAGTAAGCTATGCATTCCAATACAAGGTATATAAAGTGTGTATATGTTGTGAATAGGTAGATAAAGTAAAGCCAAATAATCGCCTAAAAATATAGGGTATCTAACATCATCCTGATGGTTTTAGTAGTTAAAAACGACAAAACATCTTTGGACCTAAATTGTTACTTGATTTTGTGTGTGTGTTTTATGTACTTCGGTTATTGAAACAGCAGCAAACACAAAAAGGTGTCAGTGACTGCAGCTATGAAATGAGTCATCATTGATCCTATCTTTCAAGTATTTTTAAAATAACATAATATTAGCTAACAGAAATATAGAAACAATTACATGCTAGTCACTATCCTATGCATTCTAAATTGACACATTTGATTTACATTACAATGCTTTGAGGTAGAAACTGTTGTTACTCCATTAAAAAATCAGGAAACGGGTTGGGCACAGTGGCTTACGCCTGTAATCCCAGCACTTTAGGGGGACCGAGGCAGGTGGATCACCTGAGGTTGGGAGACCGAGACCAGCCTGACCAACATGGAGAAACCTCGTCTCTACTAAAAGTACAAAAATTAGCCAGGTGTGGTGGTGCATGCCTGTAGTCCCAGCTACTCTGGAGGCTGAGGAAGGAGAATTGGTTGAACTCGGGATGCGGAGGTTGTGGTGAGCTGAGATTGTGCCTTTGCACTCCAGTCTGGGCAACCAGAATGAAACTCCTTCTTAAAAAAAAAAAAAATCAGAAAACAGAGGCTCAGGAAGTTAAAATAATTTTCCCAGTGTCACAAAGAAGTTGCAGAACAGGTATTCAAACCTGGGCAGTCTGGCTCTAGTGTCTTCCCTCTTAAGCACTATAACATACAATTATCCACATTGTACCCATATAGAAAATGAAGTGCAGAGATTACCTTGCTCAGGGTCAGAAGTCAATATGTGAACTCTGAGTCTGGATCCAGAATTCAGGATCTCAGCAATTATGCTATACTGAAAGAAAATGACTCCTTTAAATTCTTAATTACATAGAGGTTTCTTTATTCTAGTGATTCACAACTATGAGCTATTTTGCACGCTGGAAAGACATTTGTCTCAAGACATATTTGATTGTGAAAAGCTCAGAAGGGGTGGGCAGAAAGGAGGAGATGCTGCTGACAGCTAGCAGGTAGAAGCCAGAAATTCTGGTAAACGTCCTATTATCTAAAGTGCAGCTCCCTACAACAAGGAATTATGTTATCTGAAATATCAACAGTGCTATGGTTGAGAAACTTTGCTTTATATTTACTCTTATTATCTTTATTTAGATATAAACAAGGTGAAGCATATTTCCGGATATCATTTTGTTTATAGGGGGATATCTTAATAATGTCAAATGAAACAGTAGCATAATTAAAAAGTCTAGAATAATATGCATGTGAAAACTGTCTTTAAAATTTATACTCAACTTTTTAAATAAATTATGTTTAAAAAATTCTAACCCAGTGACAGCAAAATTCTCATTCAGGTAAAACTTTCTGTTAGATGAAAGATGGAGCAGAAAGATGTGGAAAAAATATGTTCAAATCCTACAATATAGCCATCCTATGGATTGAAAACTGTTATTTTTCTATTTTTTTCTTTTCTAGTGAGCTTCCAGTCCCTCATATAACATTGTTTTTGTTCTTTCTTCTATACGAGAAAATTGGTGAAAAGGCAAGCCAGTTAAGCCACCAATTCCTTGAGAATCAATGAGAGGATTAAAGTGAGAATTCTCTTCCCTGCACAAATCCAGAGGGTAAATTACTACATGTTCCTGAGCAAAAAAAAAAAAAAAAATGAGTAGATTTGTTTTAGCATCACCTTCCAAAAAACTACATTTTAAATATTAACTTACTTGTATGTTGCTCAGTATTTCAGAATTAACAGTTTGCCTGGTACAGAGGCAAATGCACACAGAACATCAATAAACATTACTGAATGATGGTGATGACGTTGATGTCAATGAATAAGCATTGAAAATAGATTTGTGCATATTATTATTAACTTAAATGTTTCTTATATTTCAAGCCATGAAAAAAAATAATCCCACTTACAAAGCACCAGAAAGTACATGGAAGTTAATTTATAACACACATCAAAACCTCTCTAATTTACAACTATAAACATGCAAATGATACATCAAAATGTTTTTCAGGGCATTGTAAACAAAAGATTTTCTTACTGTAGTACTTGCAGTAAGAAAATGCTATATATAAAAATAATATTTGGTTAGGAAAGGCCTCAAGGAGCAAATCTATTGAATAATAATATAGTTAGTTCTTCTTTGCTATTATAAAACTATTTACAAATAACTGCAGATAAATAATTAAGGAACTGATAATTAAAATAAGAACAAATTACACAGAATTACAGTTTAATGGATACTGCCTTATAGGTTTGGGTATACTATATCAAGAAAAAGAAAATTTTACTGAAACATTTGATAGTCATAATTTTATTTTCATTGAGTAGAAAATATAGACTTAACTATAAATGCTGTCAAGTTATTTAGTATTAGAGCTCTTTGTTACCTTGCAACTCTAATATAAATGTTCCATTATTTTCCTATCTTATCCATTCACGGTTATGGTCACTTTATGATTCTTAATGATGCTATTGTAAGACAATTAAAGGGTGGAGAACAAATAAATCTTCCCTTCTTTTCTATTTATTTCCATCTTCTAGTGACCAGCCTATTAACTTTTCTATACTAAATGATAAAAATCCTTATAGCACATCAGCAAAAAGACCTTGGAAGAGGTCACAGAAAATAGCTATCGCAGAGACTGAGAATGATGCATATCTCTCACTTACTTGTTTATAGGGGGTTGAAGGGGTGGCTGGGGGCACTGAGCATGCTTTAAATGCATAATGGGGAAAAAACTGCTCTCACTTAGATCACATTTAAGGAACAGGTACATGATCAACTTTCTGCTTGGAACAGATCCCTAGTTCTCTGCCTTCACATGAGCTCAGAAATAAGACCCCTCACTGATCTCTGGTTATTTATCTTGCTTCACTGGTTCCTCTTCACCTATGCGTACCAAAAAAGGCTTTGATGTGCAGAATATGGATTTAAATCTCTGACAACACAGTTTGCTTGCTAGCACAAAAATGCTAAAACTCGTTAATGAAAATGGAGGATGTGACTTCACAAAAAAAAGGTGGAGAAGACACACAGAAGATGCCAGTATAGCTGAAATGCAAAACGTAGATGTAATAAGAAAAGGAAGAGGAGCTAGTGTCTTTTAGGCAAGATTAAATTCTTTACCACTTACATGGTCTCTGTGCTTATCACTAATATAGTAAAATCTAGGTCTTTTCAGTAATTTCCAATCTTCTTATTCTCATTCCCTGTTCATGGCAGAACAGGGAATAACTTTATAATTCCTGATTTATACTACTTAATATCATGATTGGTTTATATTGTCTTTCTCATTTTTAATAGGTAGTATCCTATCAAATTAGAGAAATTTGAAATTTTTATCCAGGACATTGATAGTCCAGCACAACACAGTTTATTTTCAACCAATTTCTTCCTGTTAGATAACTCGGATTATGTTTCATCCAAACTATTTCCCACTATTGATCTCATTAAAACATTTATTTGCAGACAGTAATATTCTCCACAATATATCAATACAAAACACAAATAAATTGGGCTAGGAAGAGGGGAGAATTAAAATAATTGTTCAGTACTTTGTTTCTGGATCCAGAGGCTCTTTATAATGTCAGTGGAGTTATTCAGAAATTCTTCAAATAAGGTTAAAATAATGTATGATCTTCCCTTCATTTAACAAACATAGTACTCTGATGGACATCTTAGTACTTTAAACACATTTTAGGCTATTTATAAATCAGGAAGAAATTTTGATCATTTGTTCAAGATTTGTCTTTCTACCTTCTTGTTAAAAAATATAACCTTCTTTCTTTTTAGGCTAAACTTTCTGTGTCTTCTAGAATTTCACTTCTTTAATGTATCTCCTTTTTCTACCATTAATCTGTTTCTCTCTGTCAAATTCTTATTACTCCACACTGTGCATAAGACTTCTCTTCTCTAACAAAGCAATACAAAATCTTTAAATCTTTATCTGTAATACAAACTCTCAGTCTGATTTAGGGATTATTTCCCTGCAAAGAACAGGAACCTGTTAAGAGATTTTAAGGTATAAAGGAGACATTAAAAATGAGTTGTCTTAAGAAACCAAAAGAGAGTACCAGAAGGATTTTAGAACTGGAGATCTGTAAGGCAGCTACATTCTCCCAGAAGGGTGTAAAAGACATAGATTTTACTATAACTACTGGATTACTATATTACTGAATTATGTTATGTTATTTTCCTATTTTATCCATTCACAGTTACGGTCATTTTATGATTCTTAATGATGCTATTCTAATACAATTAAAGGGTGGAGAATAAATAAATATTTCCTTCTTTTCTATTTCTTATAATTACTTATAAGTAATTTATAAATTACTAATTATAGTAAAATTGTAGTCTAATTATTACAAGATTATAATTCTTATAATTTACTATAATTACTCATAGACCATGTAAGTGGTCTATGAGATTATAACCAATATAATAAAATCTATGTGTTTTCAGTAATTTCAGTAATTCAGTTTAAATTACTGACATACATATAAATGAGGTCATACTATATATATTTTTAGGTGACTTGATTATTTAACCTAATGATAAATAATAGAATAATTTTACAACAAACTCTGTAGTATTCCATAAATTAAATGTTCCACAGTTTGATTAACAATTTTCCCATTAACAGTTACGTATCTTGTTTTTAGCTTTTTAAATACATTTCAAATATTGCTGCAATAATTTGTACCATATTTTCTTGTAAATGTATAATTTTTTTTGACAAATACAATACCAGAAATAAAATAGTTTGGTCTAAAGCAGGCACAAGAATTTTAATAAATATTGTCAAACTGCTATTCAAACAAGCTTTATCAAATTATACCTCCATATCCTCATCAACAGTGGACATTATCAATGTTTTAAATATTTGCCATGTAAAGAATAAAAATCATTAGCTTACTGATGCTTTATTTTCATTATTCAGTTTTATCTTATTTTCAATTTTTATTATACTGATTACTAGTGAGCCCCATAATTTTTACACATCTATTGGCTAATATTTATTTCTAAGGATTATTTATTGTTGATCTAAAAGACTACTATTTATTTATGTATACGTTGCAAATATTTTGGCCTTTATTTTTGCCATATAGACTTTTTACATTTTTATGTACTTAAATTGGTTACTATTTTATCTGTGGCTTCTGGTTTCTATATCATAATTAATAAGTTTTTCTTTACCCTGTGATTAAAATATACGATGAGATTCTTCTGATATGATTATAGTTTTGTCTTTAGCATTTAAATGTTTAATCCATCTGGAATTTATTTTTGTGTAAGATGTGAAGCAATTGTCTAAATTACTTTTATTACTAAATAGTTTTCTAAATATGTATAAAATATTTCACTCCATTTTTAATTATATAAAATGTCACTTTTATTGTACATTGTTTTTTTTTTTTTCTTTTTTTAAATTTTTTTTCCCTGAAACTCTATCCACTTCTCCACCAACTACTCTAGCCCTCTGGTAACAAACATTTTGCTCTCTAATTCTTTGCAATCAAACTTTTCAAATATTAGTGTCATCATGTGATATTTGTCTTTCTGTATCTGGATTCTTTTCACTTGGCCTAATGACCTCCAAGTTCATACATGTCTCAAATGACAGCATTTTTTCCCTTTTTGTCTTTGAATAGTATTCCATTGTGTACATATGCCACATTTTCTTTACCACTCACCTATTGATAGAGATAGGTTAAATTCATAGCTTGTAAATAGTGCAATTGTAAATAATGCTGCAATAAACACGGTAGTGCAGATATTTCTTCTACCTACTGGTTTGATTTACTTGGACATATGCCCAGCAGTGGAATTGCTGAAGCATAACAGTAGTTCTATTTTTAATTTTTTGAGAAACCTTCATTCTGTTTTTTATAATGGTGGTACCAATTTATGTTCCCACAAAGAGTGTACAAGGGTTTCTTTCTCTTCACACCTTCATTAACACTAATCTTTTGTGGCTTTGATAACAGTCATTCTTAAACATATGACATGATACCTCATAGTTTTAATTTGCATTTTCCTGATGATTCATGGTTATTATTATTATTTTTTAATCTGTTGACCATTCATATATCTTTTCTTGAGAAATGTCTGTTCAGGTCCTTGGCCCATTTTTAAAACTGGGTACTTATTTTGTTGGTATTGAGTTCCTCATGTAACTTGGAGATTAACTCTTTATAAGATATACAGTTAACAGCTATCTTCTCCCATCCTGTAAGTTGTGTCTGTATTCCATTATTGATTTCCTGGCTGTGTGGAGACTTGTTAGTGTAATGTAATATTATTTTTCTATTTTACTTTTGTTGTCTGTAGTTTTGGGGTCATATCAAAAAATAATTGCTCAGAACAATGTCATGCAGCTTTCCCCTATGTTTGCTTCCAGGAGTTTCAAAGCTTGGGGTCTTACATTTAAGTACTTAATTTATTTTGAGTCAATTTTTGTATATAGTATGAGATAAGGGTCTAGTTTTATTCTTCTGCCTGTGGATATCCAGTTACCTAGCACCATTTGTCGAAGAGAATGTTCTTTCCGCGTTGTGTGTTCTTCACACATTTGATGAAAATCAGTTTTCTGTAAATATGTGGATTTATTTCTGGGCTCTATTTTCTATTCCAGTATCCCATGTTTCTCTTTTTCCTATGAGTACCATACTGTTTTTATTACTATAGCTATGCTGTATATTTTGAAGTCAGTTAGTTTGATGCTTTCAACTTCATTATTTTTGTTCAAGATTACTTTGGCTACTTAGGGAATTTTGTGATTCTATACAAATATTATCATTGATTTTCATACTTCTATGAAGAATATAATTGATATTTTAATAGTATTGCATTCAATCTGTCAGTCACTTTGAGTAGTATGGAAACTTTAACAACATAATTCTTCCAATTAATGAGCCTAGATATCTTTTCATTTATTTGTCTTCAATTTCTTTCATCAGTGCTTTACAGATTTCAGGATAGAGATCGTTCCTTTACATGTTTAAATGAATTTCTAACTATTTTAATTTTGTAGCTGTTGTAAATGAAATTACTTTCTTGACTTCTTTTTCAGATCAGTTGATTTTAGTGTATAGAAATGCTACTGATTTTTCTATGTTGATTTTGTATACTGAAACTTTACTGAATTTATTAGTTCTAACAGACTTTTGGGTGGAGTCTTTAAGGTTTACTTTTTCTTTTTCTCTCTTTTTTTTGAGACAGAGTTTTGCTCTTGTTACCCAGGCTGGAGTGCAATGGTGGAATCTCTCGGCTCACCACAACCTCCACCTCCTGGGTTCAGGAAATTCTCCTACCTCAGCCTCCCGAGTAGCTGGGACTGCAGGCGCACACCACCACGCTCAGCTAAATTTTGCATTTTTTAGTAGAGATGGGGTTTCACCATGTTGACCAGGATGGTCTCAATCTCTTGACCTCATGATCCACCCACCTCAGCCTCCCAAAGTGCTGAGATTATAGGCATGAGCCACCGCACCCAGCCAAAGGTTTTCAATTATCATTTCATCTGCAGAGACAGTTTGACTTTCTTCTTTCCAGTTTGGATGCTTTCATTTCTTTCTCTTGTCTAATTGCTCTGGCTAAGAATTAGAGTTCTATGTTGAACACAGGAGGCAGAAGTGGGCATCTTTATCTTCTTCCAGATCTTAGAGGAAAAGTTTTCACTTTTTCTTGTTGAAGATGATTATAGCTGAAGGTTTGTCATATATGGCCTTTACTGTGTGATAATATGATTATCCTGTTCCTAATTTGTTGAGAGGTTTTATTGTGTGAGGACGTTTTGTTAAATGCTCTTTTACATATATTGAAATGATAATATAGTTTTATTTCCTTCATTCTATTAATGTGATGTTCCACATTTATTAATTTGCTTATGTTGAACCATTCTTGCTTGTCCAGGATAAATCTCATTTGATCATAGTGAATAATCGTTTTAGGATACTGTTGAATTAAGTTTGCTGGTATTTTCTTGAGGCTTTCTGCCTTTCTATTCATCAGGAATATTTGCCTGTAATTACCAATTTTTGTAATGTCTTTGTCCAGCATTGATATCAGGGTAATGCTGGACTCATAAAATGAGTCTGGAAGTATTTCCTCTTCTTTAATATTTGTGAAGCATTTGAGAAGAATTGGTGTTAGTTCTTTAAATGTGTGATATAATTTAGTAGTGAAGACATCAGGTCCTGGGATTTACTTTGATGGGAGATGTTTTATTACTGATTCAATCTCCTTATTCATTATTGGTGTGCTCAGATTTTCTACTTCCTCATAGTTTAATACTGGTAGATTCTGTGTGTCTAGAAATGACCTTATTTCTTTCGGATTATCCTATCTGTTGCCATATGTTAATTTGCAATAGTCCTTTATGATCTTTTATATTGGTTATATTGTCTTCCTTTTCGTACCTGATTAATTTTTCAATCTTTTCTTTTTTTTTAACTTTTATTAGGTTGAGGGTACATGCAAAGGTTTGTTACGTAGGTAAACTTGTGTCACAGAGATTTTTTTATACAGATTATTTCATCACTCAGGTATTAAGTCCAGTACCCAATAGTTATCTTTTCTGCTTTTCTCCCTCCTCCCACTCACCACCCTCAAGTAGACCCCAGTGTCTATTGTTTCCTTCTTTGTGTTCATAAGTTCTTATCATTTAGGTCCCACTCACAAGTGAGAACCTGCAGTATTTGCTTTTCCATTCCTGCATTAGTTTGCTAAGCATGATAGCCTCCAGTTCCATCCATGTTCCTGCAAAAGACATGGTCTCAGTATTTTTTATTACTACATAGTATTCCATGGTGTATATATACCACATTCTCTTTATCCAGTCTACCGTTGATGGTCTATCCAATGACCGTTGATGGTCATTTAGGTTGCTTTCATGCCTTTGCTTCCATTAGGTTGCTTCCATATCTTTGCTTTGTGAATAGTGCTACAATGAAAATATCTCATATTGAACATCATGCTCATTATTTTTCCTTTATTTTATATCTTATCAACTATGAAATATTCTCCCTTCTGTTTCCAAGCAGCACTCCAAATTTCTTTTTCACTATTTTCATAACCACAGTCATATTTCAAGCCCTCATTTTCTCTCCCTGTGATTATTAAAATATACTTAATATATTCAGTAGTTTCTTATGTGATCCTCTAATAGATTTGAATTTCACCACAGCATGATACATTTTTTTCTTGACTCTATAATGTACACAAAATAAAGTGTTTTTAGAGTCAATTACACAAGTGGCCAGTACACTTAGTTTTTAAATATCAAATATTACAAATGAGGCCAGGTGAGGTGGCTTAAACCAGTAAACCCAGCATTTTAGGGGGCTTAGGTAGGCAGATTGTTTGAACTCAGGAGTTTGAGACCAGCCTAGACAACATGGTGATGTGCCATTTCTATTTAAAAGATTAAAATTACAAATGATCAAAGTAATTTTTTTAAAGTAAGACAATCATTTTTTTTCCCTATAAAATTAAGAAACATAAAAAAAAAGCCTAGTGTTTTAAGGCAATACAATGAAGAAGATCTATGCTAGTGAGTTTATAATTTCTTTCTCTAGAAACCAGTTTGGCAATGTATATTTGCAATTTCACTACCAATAATTTATTCTAAAGGATTAATTTAAGGTGCTATTCAAGTAACGTACACAAGGACATTGACGTAGCATTATCTTTGCAAATAAAATGTCCAGCCTTAATAAAGTGGTGATAAATTATAATATATTTATTTGATAGATTATGGCCACTAAAACTAGATTATCAAATGACACTAAACTAATGCTAAATGAAAAGAACATTGTAAAACTCTATTACAATGTAAAGTCAGTTTAGTTTTTTTGAGGAGATTGTTTCCAGGGTTTACACAGGGCTATTATTAGTGCCTGTTCCCACCAGACACTCTGGAAAACATAATTTGTGATGTATTAGGTAGAATACTCAGAAATGTATTCCCTCAGTGGTAGGGAATAATTAGTCCTATAATGAGCATTACTATTTTCCTAACAAATCTTAATAGAAGCACCAAAAAGATCAAGTTGTTTCCAAATAACTGCAACCTAGAACAATTCTAAAATGATATTTATAGGACTAAAAGTTTATTCAGCACTCAACAGCATGACATTCATAATGTCTGTTTTCCAGTGAGAAAATGACCAGTTATGCAAAGAAGGAAAATGTAGACCCATAATGAGAAGATAAATCAGTCAATTGAAAATGGCCCATAACTGACACATATGTTAGAATGAGCAAAGGACAACTATATTTGTGTGTGTGTATGTATGCACATATGTATTGTGTATGTTTAAAAAGTTAAGACACATGGAAGATGTGAAAAAGATTCGAATTCAATTTCTTGACATGAAGAACAAAATATTTTAAATGAAAACTATAACTTCCGAGATAAAAGATATAATGAATGGGATAAATGGCAGGTTACACGTTGACAAATATATTAGTGAAATTTTAAGACATAGCAGCAGAAGCTATTCAAAATGAAACAGAGAAAAATATTTAAAAATAAGGAGAACATCTGTGAATGGTGGGATAATTTCAAGAAGACTAATATATTTTCAATTACAGTTCCTGCAGGAAAGGGGAGACTGAGACAAAAAATGTGAATAAATAATGTCTGGAAAATTTCCTAATTTGATAAAAACTATAAACCTACATGTGCAAGAAACTCAAAGAGCCTTGAAGAAAATGAGCCAAGACATGTCATAACAAAATTGCTCAAAACCAGAGATCAAGACAAAATATTCAAAGCGGTCAGAGAAATTAGTCTATAATACAGTGACATTCTCTA
Organism: Saimiri boliviensis; assembly: GCF_048565385.1. Taxonomy (NCBI): domain Eukaryota; kingdom Metazoa; phylum Chordata; class Mammalia; order Primates; family Cebidae; genus Saimiri; species Saimiri boliviensis. The sequence goes on along the minus strand of NC_133470.1, from coordinate 78,332,634 downwards.
CTTACTCACTTACACAGAGACAGCTGTAATATAAGTAAATGCCTAGGCATTTGTGCCCTTGGAACATATGCTAAACTGTTAGGTTAGGGGAACAGTGAAAGTGGCGTCGGTGTTAAGGATGATTATATCTCAGAAATTTTGTAACTGTGTTATTCAGTCCCTAGGCTTAAACCATATACAACTTGTGTATTTTTTTTACTTGCTGCTACTAGTATTTTCACATACTAATATGAATTTTGGAGCTATATATGCTGATTTTCTTTCAAATACATAGAAATGCATTTCTACTATTGGAAGGATAGGAATCATAATGTAATATGTAATTAATTATTTTGTTTATTTTCATGACTGTCAGCTACAAATTGCATAGCTACTGAATTTCAAAATACATTAAGATATTGATGCTAATAGAAAAGAATCTAGCAAAAATCTCCCCTAAATTTTCCCCTATAAATAAGCATATGGATGAAAAGTATGAAATCTGCATTGATTATAGATTATCTGGCAAACCTCTCATGGACTATACTTCAACTATGGTGAATTATTAAATAGTTAGTGAAGTGGAGTCACTTCCTTGTTATTGGTTTTATTTATATCTTATAATCTTGAAAAGTAGCTTATACTCTAGGATAGAATTTCAAAGAACATCTTCACTCTGTCTTGCTTTTCCATCACTACTCCTTGGACATACCTCTGCTAATATTCACGGAGCCAAGATTGTAAAATCATGCCTCTATAACATAGACTAAAAAAACTAGTGAAGGGAAAAGATCTGTCTGCATTAATTTAAAATAATAAGAAAAAGTAACATAACCAAATAGAAATATGAAAGAGCAGTTCATAAACAAGAACAAATGTCTTAAAAACATATGTAAAGATGTTCAGCCATACTTGTAAGAAATACAGTAAAACAGCAATAAGATAGCAACTTTGAATTGCTGAATATAAAAAAAATTGATTATACTCAGTTTTTGTGAATATGACAAGAAAGAGACATTTCTATGCTTTGTTGCTAGGAAGTGAATTTTAGGTAGTCTTCTTAAAGCACAATTTTGTAATTTCAATCAAAATTTAAATGCATATGTGTTTTGACCATAGCAGTGGGCTGTTTAAGTAGTGACACATGTATACAATGAAAAAACTCAGCTACAACAAATGAGAGAGACTGGTATATGATGAATCTGTATATGCTTGTAAGGAAAATAAGTTGCTGAATACTTTGTATTTGGAAAGCAACTCTTCATGATTGTTATCATTGTGGCAAAAATGGCAGTGAGATAGTGTGCTTATATTTGTATTTTCTACTATTTTTCCTTTGAAATATTCATCCTGACTACATATAATTTGTTTTAAGAGATAATATCTCACTATATCCTTTAGGCTGACCTGGATGTCTTGGCCTCAAGTGATCTTCCCGCCTCAGCCTCCCAAGCAACTGGAATTACAGATGGGAGCTACTGTGCCTGGCTCTTATATATAATTTTTATGGTACAAACCAATGTATGTTGAAGAGTCAGGAATGACTTTGATGGTACAATACTTTTTCTTTTCATTTTGATGAAAAAAGTTTATTTTTCTTTATAGAACAAATTATGATAGATGTTTAAACTTTATTATATTTTGACAATTCTATAATTATTAAAAGTTAAAATATTTCCCCCTCCATAATGCTGGAAGTGCTTAGCCTTCTCCTTACAATCCCAAGTTTCTGGCATGAAATTAATGATGGACTATTTCTCTGCTCAGTCCAAACTCTGGATTAGGGGAACAATTTCTTTTTTTTTTTTTTTTCTTTTTTATTTATTTATTTCATTTTATTTTTTTATTGCATTTTAGGTTTTTGGGTACATGTGAAAAACATGCAAGATTGTTGCATAGGTACACACGTGGCAGTGTGATTTGCTGCCTTCCTCCCCTTCACCTATATCTGGCATTTCTCCCCATGCTATCTCTCCCCATCCCCCAACCCCCCGTCCCTCCCCTATTTCCCCCCAAAAGACCCCAAGGGGAACAATTTCTAAAGTTAACATTCCTTAGATTCAGATATCTCTGAGTCTGTCCGTCTTTGTGTCTGTAAAATAGAGTAATAATAAAATATACTGTATGAGACTCTTGTTAAGCCCCAAATAGATTAATATATAAAGTTACTAAAATATAGTGAGTGCTAACCAAATGATAACTACAACTGATATTCTTATTGATCGATACATATTAATTAATATTCAATATACAAGTTTAACTGGCCAATTCATTAAAAAAATGTTTCAAACATTTGACAAAAGACTTTCACATTTAAACTCATAATGCAGTTGATATCTTTAACTTATGCCTTTAAAATTGGTACACACAGGCTGGGCAGAGTGGCTCACGCCTGTAATCCTAACACTTCGGGAGGCTGAGGCTGGTAGATCACTTGAGGTCAGGAGTTAGAGACCAACCTGGCCAAAATGGCAAAACCCTGTCTCTACCCCAAATACAAAAATTAGCCAGGTGTGGTGGTGCACGTCTGTAGTCCTAGCTACTCAGAAGGATGCAGCAGGAGAATCGCTTGAATTCAGGAGGCTAAGGTTCCAGTGAGCCAAGATCGCGCCACTGCACTCCAGCCTGTGCAGTGGGGACAGAACAAGATACCATCTCAAAAAATAAGTAAATAAATAAATATTTTTTTAAATGGTGCACATAATAAACTCAAGTGAAATTAGATGTCATTTATTTGTAGAAAATGCCAAGAAACATAATGGATTGTTACATCAGCAATTGGGCACAGTATGTTGGTGGATTAATTAGCCTAGAACTCTATAAATTTCACACTGAGATGATCTTAGAGAGCAAGCACTGAAATATTTCTCGATATCGCATAGAAAGCATGCGTTTTCACATGTAATGGCATACAATTATGTCTGCCTAACGTGTCTATGTCCCTTTTGTGAGCTGGCAACCTTATTTTTCTTTGAAACGTAGTTTAAATATTAACTTTTCTCTTGAAATCTTGTCCAATTTTCAGTGACAGAATTAGTTTTTCTGTCCTTCCAGTTACATCTTGTTAATATCAATGTAATAGTAGTTACCTTTTTTTTTTTTAACCATAATTATCTGCTTACATGTCTTTTTCCGCCCACATATGGTGATCATCTCAACAGAAGGCATTATTCCATATTCATTTTAGGTCCCAGAAACCTCATGCCATTAGTACAAATTGAGAATCGAACACCCTCATCAAAAGATAAAGATATTTAGAAATCTTGTGGTTCAAAGAATCAAATTAATGATAGCCACACAACATGAATGTGGCAGCAATTTGAGAACTTTATCAGAGAAGTCCATTAATAATGGACACCCAAAGTTGGTTCAGGAAAAATGTCAAATTAGAATTCATGGTACTTGCTAACATGGTTTCTAGAGTTTGAATCTCAATTCCATGACTTACTGTATTACTTTGGGAAAATGTATTAACTTTTAAAAAATCCATCTGTAAGACTGGAATTAAAACAGTACTAACATTTTGGGGAGTACTTTGGGAAAACTAAATTTAAAATCTATTTGTAAAGTACTTACCCCATGTCACATATAATTGCTTTCTAAACAAAAGAACTCTTGTGAATCTTTTGTGTCTCGGTTTTTTTTCTGTGAAATGGAGATATTAATAGTATCTAATTATGACATTGTTGTAATAATTAGATGAATCAATGAATGTCAGATTTTTAGCATAGTTTCTGGGAAGTAGCCATTGATTTATAAAGTTTTATTATTATCGCTATTATGTTATAATCATTAAGTAAACAGAAATATCATAGAATAAGTTATTAGATTGATGCAAAAGTAATTGCAGTTTTTGCCGTTGAAAGTAATGGCAAAACGATTCATTTGTTTAAAAAAATGATCTTTCCCCTACCGATTAATGATTTAAATGAAAAGGTTGTACTATGTAAACACAAATGAACATAAGGGCAGTGCAATTGCCATCAGTCCAGTAAGAAAATACAGCAACTATAAATTGTATATACCTAATAAAATAGTTTCAAGTTATACAAGAAAAAATTAATAGAACTATTTGATCTCAATAGATTAAGCAGTAATCACATTGTTTAAAGTTGATATACATATATACATATATATGTGTATATAAAATGTACTGCAAATAACAATATCAGCAAATTCTTTAAGTGCACATGTATGCTTCACCGGAATTGATCACATCTTTAGACCATTAAGCATGTCTTAACAAATTTAAAAGATTGAAGTAATAATGAACATATTCTCTGGCCATAATGGAAGGAGAAAGATGACTAGAAAATATATAATTATGTAAAAATAAAGTCACACACCTCTAAGTAAGCTATAGGTAAAAGACGAGATCTCAGTGGAAATCACAAAATGATTTGGAATGAATAAAATGGAAATAGCAACTTTCAAATCTGTGAAATGCAGCAAAAGTCATGCTTGGAGGAAAATTAATAACTTCATATTCATTAAATAAAAGAAAATGCTGTAAAATTAATAATTTAAGCATCTAGCTCAATAATATAGACAATAAACAGAAAATGAAACCTGAAGAAAGTAAAAAGGAACACAAAAATAAAGATAAGAAGTTAATGAAATATAAAATGGCATTATAATAGAGAAAATAAACATGTACAACTATTTTTAGAGAAGACTAATTCAGTAATTAATCCCTAGTAAGAATGATCAATAAAAAAGAGAGAAAACACTGATGTCAAAAGTGAAAAAGGAGACATAACTAGAGAAGCTATAGATATTGCAAAATAATGTGAGAATATTATTAACACTCTTGTGCAAATATATTTTAAAATTCAGATGAAATAAGATGTTCTCCTCAAAATTATACTCACTCACTAAACCAATATAAGAAGAAAAAGAAAATCTGGGGAGTAATATATTTACTAAAGTAATTGAATCTATAATAAAACCATACTACAGAAAACTCAAGACTGAAGTGGCAACAGCAATGAGGTTTTCCAACTACTTAAGAAATAATTAACAATAATTTTACATAAACTCTTCCAAGACATAGAAAAAGAAGAAACACTTTCCAACTCCATTTGAAAGGCCATGAAAATCTGTATATCAAAACCAGAAAATGACATTATAAGAAACAAAAGTACCAGACCACTCTTTCTCATAAATATGGATGGAAAAATCCCCAAATAAAATATTAGCATATTAAACATAATTGTGTTACTTTTCTATTATTCTAAGAAATTATCACACTTAGAGACTTAAAACTACATACATTTATTTTCTCTCAGTTTCTGTGGGCCAGGAGTCTAGACATGGCTAAGCTGTCTCCTCTGCAAAGCCAAAATCAGTGTGTTGGCCAGGGCTACATTCTCTTCTGGAGACTCAACTGGTGGCAGATTCACATCCCAAAATACTCGGATCATTGGAAGCATTTATTTTCTTGCAGTTGTAAGATTGAGGGTTCTGATTTTTGCTGGCTGTTGGACAGAGGCACTCACAGTTGTAAGAAGCTACCTGGTCTCCTATATAGTCTCTCTTACAACATTGAAACTTGCTTCTTCAAAGCTGACAAATGAGAAAGTTAGTTGACTAGCAAGACAGAAACTTATAATTACAAGAGTAACATTCCATCACCTTTGCCATATTCCATTGTTTAGAATCAAATCATCTATCCTGCCAAAACTTAAGAGGAAGGGATTGACTATATAATGGTATGAATACTAGGAGGTGGGCATCATGGGGACCACATTACAGTTTATACGATACAGTAACATGAAATAATTATAAATTATGACAATATTCGGTTTAAGGAATGCAAAGTTAGTTTCATTCTTAAAAATAAGTCCAACATAATTGATTTCATGAGAAAAATAATATAAACATCTCAATATATGGCAAAAAATCTTATAAAATTTGACACACACTTATGATTTTTTAAAACGCCTTTAAGCTAGTAAAAGAAGGAAACTATTTTAATCTTTGAAAAGTATACAGAATAAATAAATCAAACTGCAAAAGTTATTACAATTAACAGTAAAATATTTAGAATTTCTTTTCTGAGATACGAAAAAAAAATCAAGAATACCTGCTATCACCATTTCACTGGTGATCTCATTCTGTATTAAAAATTATCACAAAACTTAGCCACTTAAAACAGCAAACATTTATCATCTCACTGTTTCTGTGCATCAAGAACCTGTGAACATCTTAGTTGGGTTGTTCAGGTTCAGTAGCTCTCATGAGGTTGCAGTCAAGCTGTCGATGAGGTCTGTTGTCATCTGAAGCTTCAACTGAGACTGGAGTATTCACTCTCAAATTTACTTGGATGGTTGTTGGCAAGTCTCAATTCCTTGCTGTGTGGTCCTGAGTCATTTTAGGAATTGGCAAGTAGCCCCTTTCAGAGCATGAGATTCTGGATAAAAAAGAGGGCCCAAGATGAAAGCTGTACTCTTCTGTAAATCTCCAAGTAAATGTCATAACTTATACCGTATTCTATTGGTTGCACAGCCAAACCCTGGTACCATGTGGGAAGGGAGTATGCAAGAGTCCAGGAGAAAGGGAGGCATGCAGAACCATTTTGGAGCCTGGTTATTACAAACACTGTTCTGGAGACCTAGCCAGTTCAATAAGGAATGAAAAAAAAGTTACAAAGATTAATTTATGATAATAAAGTCAAACCCGTGGTTGCTGCCAGCAAAATAGGCTGTGTTCAAAAACCACGAGGGAACATTTTGGAGGTGACGGAAATGTTCCAGAAGTTGATTTAAGTGTTGATTATCCAGGTCCATACGTTTGTCAACTCATCAAAGTATACAATTGAGGTCTATATATTTTGCTGTTTGCAAATAATACTTTAAAAAATTCTTACAATGGTATAAGGATTTGTTTTGCAAATTGCTACATTTACTTTATAAAGTACATTGATTATACATCATTTTTTCAGTTTCTAAAAAAATTATATATTATCTATTTTATGGAAACTGATAAAACTTGGTATTATAAAACCACCTTGACATCATATTTTCTCAAGGATATATTTCTAAACCAATTTAATTTCATCAATATTTCTTTATTCCAGTTCTACAAAATGCCTATCCATGCTTGACATAATTTTTATGATTTGCTATAAATCCATTACATCTAAATTTTTTAATTTATTGGAGTTAGTTTAACATTCTCAAGAATTTGAAAGATCTATACACTGCATATAGTCACGTTACCTTTTTCTTGCTCAAAATATTTTGCACTTGTGAAAACTTTACTTGTTGTCAGTATTGGAAGACACTTGTATATTCTGTTATTTTTTATTTTGTTGATTAATGCTATTGCTTTCTATTTCTATATCACTTATTTCTGCCCTTAACATTTCTTCCTTTTATTTTGGGGGGGCTTATGCTCATGCTTTGCTAGCCTCAAGTTAAACACTCTTCTCTTTACTTTTAATAACATATTGCATGTAATTAATATATTTAATGATATATATTTTTCTAAGACATATTTTACATCATCCCACAACATTAATAAATTGTATTTCAGTCAAAAGTCAGTTCTAAATCCTTAATTATTTCCTTTTTCTAACACTTGAGTTAATTAGGTGTGGGATTCAAATATACATATATATATATATATATATATATATTAGACTATATATTTGTTATAGTTACATTTTTATGGTCAGAGAATAATTTACAAAAATCGTCTCTGGAAATCAAAAGAACTGTGGCATAATATATATGCAATTCATATGAATAATGCATGATTTAATAGAATGTATTCTCTATTCTTGTTTCTACATTTTGCTATTATGAATAGTGTTTCTATGAATATATGTATATATATGAAAACATGCATGTGAAGGTTCTGGTATAAATAACTAAGAATGTGATTGCTAGATCATAAGGCTTCCATATGTCCCATTTGACTAGGCAATTTTAAACCGTTTACAAAAGAAGTTTTTACTTCCTGTTTGTCTGCGTTCTATTTTTTAAATCTTTTTTACATACTTAACAAATGTAAAATTGTATTTAATTGTAATTTCATTTTGTTTTTTTTTTGGGGGAGGGGTTGTTTTTTTGAGATGGAGTCTCACTCTGTCGCCCGGGCTGGAGTGCAGTGGTGTGATCTCGGCTCACTGCAACATACCCCTCTGGCTTCAAATGATTCTCCCACCTCAGCCTCTGGAGTAGCTGGAACTACAGGCACATGCCACCATGCCTGGCTAATTTTTGTATTTTTTTGGTGGCGACAGGGTTTCACCATGTTGGCCAGGCTGGTTTCAAACTCCTGACCTCAAGTGATTTGCCTGCCTCGGTTTCCCAAAGTGCTGGGATTACAGGTGTGAGCCACTGCCCAGCCTAATTGTAATTTCATTTTCCATTCTCCAAGATTCCTAATAATGTTATGTATCTCACATTTTGTCCAGTTTGGTCTTCTCTAGTGTGAAATGCCTCTTCATGTCTTTTGTCCAAAGTTCTATGGAGTTAGTTTTAATTTCCTTATTAGTTTGCAGTAAATTTTTATATATTCTAGATACTTAACTTTTTTAAAACTTTTTCCTCTGATTTAATTTCAGATACTCTTTGCTAGCCTTATAAAGAAAGAAGACTTTGATCAAATCTTATTATACTTTCCTCATGCATATTTTTTGTATTTATAATATATATTTTTTATTGCATTTTAGGTTTGGGGGTACATATGAAGAACATGCAAGATTGTTGCATAGGTACACACATGGCAGTGTGATTTGCTGCCTTCTATTTTTTAAGTTCTGGGATACATGTGCAGAATGTGCAGGTTTCTTACATAGGTACACATGTGCCATGGTGGTTTGCTGCACCAGTCAACCTGTAACACACGTTAGGTATTTCTCCTAATGCTATCCCACCCCTAGCTCCTGAACTACTGACAGGCCCCAGTGTGTGATGTTCCCCTCCCTGTGTTCATGTGTTCTCATTTTTCAACTCCCACTTACGGGCGAGAACATGCAGTGTTTGGTTTTCTGTTCCTTTGTTAGTTTGCTGAGAATGATGGTTTCCAGCTTCATCCGTGTCCCTGCAAAGGACATGAACTCATCCTTTTAAATGGCTGCATAGTATTCCATGGTATATATGTGCCACATTTTCTTTATCCAGTCTATCATTGATGAGCAATTTGCTATCCCTATCAAGCTACTATTGACTTTCTTCACAGAATTAGAAAAAAAAAAAAAAAACTACTATAAATTTCATATGGAACCAAAAAATAGCCCGTATAGCCAAGATAATCCTAAGCAAAAAGAACAAAGCTGGAGACATCAGGCTACCTCACTTCAAACTATAGTACAAGGCTACAGTAACCAAAACAGCATGATTCTGATAACAAAACAGACATATAAAGTAATGGAACAGAACAGAGGCCTCAGAAATAATGCCACACATGTACAACCATCTGATCTTTGACTAATCTCTTGTTATTACATATGTTGTAAATATCTAGTTCCAGTTTATATAATGTCTTTTTGCTTTCTTTTTAATGGGAAATGTTTTTAATGTTAATAGTCTTATTTTAAATGTTTTCCTTTATATTTTATGCCTTGTGTTTATTTTAAAAATTCATCTCTTCATTGAGATAATAAGCACATTCTTTTATATTGCCTTGCTTTGTAAACTTTATTTTGATATAATTTTACATTTATAGAAAAGTCAAAAAAAACCACTAAAAAGATATACTTTATCCCTTTACCCATTCCCCAATACTCACCACTTGATATTTACATTTACTTTATATTCTAGGTTTTTCTGTGTGTGTATGTGTGTGTGTGCGCGCGCGTGTGCGTGCGTGCGTGCACGTTATTGTTTGGGAGTTGATTACAGACATGTTATACTGTTTTTCCTAAATGCTTTCATGTGAGTTTCCAAAAAACAAATTCATCCTATTATATAAACACAATTATCAAAAAAGAAATTAACATTGGTTCAGTACAATTGTCAAAACTAGAGATTTCATCAGTTGACCCAAGGATGTCCTTTATTATGAAAGAGAAATCCTGGGCCATGTGTTGGATTCAGTTGTCACATTCCTTGAATTACTTTAATTTGGGCTAATTCCTCAGTAGTTTTTTTCCTTCTAAATATAACTATTTTGACTTACCCACTTAAGTTTTTAATTTACCTAAAAATGACTTTCATTCAAAGTGTAAGAAAAGCATACTATTTTTTTCCATATATATGTAATCACTTGTTCCATCACTATTTACTGAAGAGTGTATCCTTTTCCTAATGGCCTGCAATGCTTGCTCTTTCATAAATCAAGTTCTATAGACATGAGGATTACATTTAAATATCTGCATTCTCCTACTTTTATCCCTGAACAAATTCCTTTCCCTGAACAAATTTCATGCAATCTTATAACTTAATGTTTATAATAAGACTTACTATGTGGGAGAGCAATTTATCTATCTTCTTCAAGAAGAAGCAATGTTAGTCAGGCTTTTGCTTTTTCTGTATGACATTTTTAAAATTATCAAGTCAAATTTCATAAAAAGCCTTGGAATTTCAATTAGCACTTTGCTGAATCTAATTATAAATTTTCAGAGATGGCATCTTTAAAATATTGAATCTGCTTATTCATTTACTTAGGGATTCTTCCATGTCTTTTAAAAATTGTTATAATTTTCCATATTAAGGCTAAGACATTTTTGTTAGATTGATTTGTAAATACTTCCATTTTGGTTGCAATTACATGTTTTATCATTTAATTGTGTTTTCTGATTCTTTTTTAAAAAATAGAAATGCAATTGACTTTTGGTTATTAATTATGTGCCTTACAAATTTTCTTAACTCTGTCATGCATTTAATCATTCCTTTATGCATTCATTTGAGTTTTCTCCATTGCCAATTGTATTGTTTGCCAACAATTCTTTTCTTTTCTTTATAATCAATATATATGTGATTCTTTTTCTTATCTTTCTTTTATGGCTATTATGTCTACTACAATGTTAAAATATATCAGTAATGGCTGATAACATTTGTTCTTTATCATAAAGTAAATGGTTTCAAATTTTCATCAAGTATGACATTTTCTCTATTTTAGGAGATATCCTTTACAAGATTAAAAATTTCTGGTAATTTCCTAAGAGTTTTTAGCATGAACAAATATTGAGTTTGATCAAATATTTTTTCTGGATATATTCAGATTATTCTTTTATCAGTAAATATGACAATTTACATTAATTGCTTTTTTATATTAAATCAACTTTATATCCAAGACTACCACAGTAACATACCAGGAAAGCTGAGAGAACCCACAGGCCTTTTGAAGGAACTGGATAGCCACTGCAGGCTCCGGGAGATGCTGAAAAACTGCGAGTCTGTCTAATCTTTCTTAGCATGGAGATCAGTGATCTGGGGAAAGTCCTCAGTCCTGGTCACTGGCTGCCAGGAATTAGACTCCATGCTGTTGGTGGGGGTACAGTGGGAGTGAGACTGGCCTTTAAGACTGTGGGCTATGTGGGAATGGGGTGATGCTTGTGACTACTGGCTTTCGGCTACTTCCCTGGTGACCTATATGACTCAGCAGATGGAGGTATAATCCTCTCAGGAACATAATTCCAATGGCCTAGGAACGTCACCCCATTCCCCATAGCAACCACAGAAAGCTCTGCTCAAGGAAAAATCTGAACTCATCCATGCCTATCTCTGCCCCAACCTGGTGATCTTTCTCTACCAACCCTGGTTGCTCAAGACGAAGGACATAATCTTTTGGGAACTCTATGACCCCTCTCAATCACTGAGAAACCAGAATACTTCACCAAGTGACCCTATGGCAAGTTTACATCCTCCCTATAGTACCGTAACGAATGCACTCTTGAAAATGCCACCTCCAGGGCCAGGCGCGGTGGCTCACGCCTGTAATCCCAGCACTTGGGAGGCCGAGGTGGGTGGATCACGAGGTCAAGAGATCGAGACCATCCTGGTCAACATGGTGAAACCCCGTCTCTACTAAAAGTACAAAAATTAGCTGGGCATGGTGGCACGTGCCTGTAATCCTAGCTACTCAGGAGGCTGAGGCAGGAGAATTGCCTGAACCCAGGAGGCGGAGGTTGCCGGTGAGCCGAGATCGCGCCATTGCACTCTAGCCTGGGTAACAAGCGAAACTCCGTCTCAAAAAAAAAAAAAAAAAAAAAAAAAAAAAAAAAAAAAAAATGCCACCTCCTAACTAGAGGCCAATCAATACAAAACTGGCAAACTAAGGAATAATACAAGCAAGGCCCTTCACAGAGCCCACTTTACTCCCCTGCTACCTCCATCAGAGCAGGTGCTGTTATGCATGGCTGACAGACCTGAAGATAGATTATATCACAGGATTCTTTGTAGACACTCACCAGTACCAGCCCAGATCCCGGTAGCTCTGTGGGTGGCTAGACCCAGAAGAGCAAAAACAATCACTGCAGTTGGCTCTCAGGAAGTCTTATCCCTCGGGGAAGTGGGAGAACACCACACTAAGGGTGCACTCCATGGGACAAAAGAATCCGAACAGCATCCCTTGATTCCCAAATCTTCCTTCTGATGTAGTCTCCTTAACTGAGAAGAAACCAGAAAAACAATTCTGTTAATATTACAAAACAAGGTTCTTTAACATCCCCCCAAAGATCACACCAGCATACCAACAATAGATCCAAATGAAGATGAAACCTCTGAATTGAAAATAAAAGAATTCACAAAGTTGATTATTAAGCTAAACAAAGAGGCACTGGAGTAAGGTGAAGTACAACTTTAAGAAACCAAAAACATGATACAGGGTATGAAAGAAAAAAATCTTCAATGAAATAGATAGCATAAATAAAAACCAATCGCAACTCCTGGAATTCAAGGACACACTTAGAGCAATGCAAAATGTACTAGAAAGTCTAAAAAAATAGAATCAAACAAGGTGAATAAGTCTTTTGAATTCACCCAATCCATGAGAAACAAAGAAAAAATAATTTAAAAAAATTGAACAAAGCATCTAAGTTTGGGTCTATGTTAAGCATCCAAACCTAAGAATAATTTGGGTTCCTGAGGAAAAAGAAAAATCTAAAAGTTTGGAAAACACATTTAAGAGGATAATCAAGGAAAACTTCCCCAGCCTTGTTAGAGATCTAAATATCCAAATATAAGAAAGTCAAAGAACACCTAGGAAATTCATCTTGAAATGATTATTGCCTTGGCACATAGTTGTCAGGGTATCTAAAGTCAAGAAGAAAGAAAGAATCTTAAGATCTGTGAGGCAAAAGCTTCAGGTAACCTATAAAAATAATTCTATCAGAGTAACAGCAGATTTCTCAGCAGAACCCCTAGAAGCTAGAATTCATGTTCTATTTTTAGCCTTCTTAAAACAATTATCAGTCAAGAATTTGTGTCCAGTGAAACTAAGCTTCATAAATGAAGGAAAGATATAGTCTGTTCCAGACAAACAAATACTGAGAGAATTCTCCGCTACCAACCCAGCACTATAATAAATGCTCAAAGAAGCTCTAAATTTTGAAACAAATCCTCAAAATAAGCCAAAATAGAACCTCCTTAAAGCACAGCTCCTACAGGACCTATATAACAATAGCACAATGGAAAAAAAGCAAAAACCAACAAGGTATTCAACAAGGTATTCAATAAATAAATAATACAATGAATGGAATTAGTACCTCACATCTCAACATTGAATATAAACAGCCTAAATACTCCACTTAAAAGGTACAGAATAGCAGAATGGATAAGAATTCACCAACAAGTTTCTACTGTCTTCAAAAGAATCACGTAACACATAAGGACTCACATAAATTTAAGGTGAAAGGTGGGAAAAGATATTCCAATCGAATAGACACCTAAAGCAAGCAAAAGTAGCTATCCTTAGGCAAAACAAATTTTAAAGCAACAGCAGTTAAAAAAGACAAAGACATTATTATATAATGATAAAAAAAATGACTAGTCCAACAGGAAAATATTACAGTCATATATATATATATATATATATATATATATATATATATATTCACACATATATATGTATATATATATGCAATAAAAATATACATACATGTGTATATATAGGATTGTATATATATAGGATATATATATATATATATATATATATATAGCATTGTATATATACATATATGTATGCATTTAACAAAGGAGCTCTCAAATTTACAAAACAATTACTACTAGACCTAAGAAATGGAAAACATAGCAACACAATAATAGTGGGGGCTTTAATATTCCACTGACAGGAAGAGACAGGTTATCAAGACAAAGTTAACAAAGAAATTATGGGCTTAAACTATACCCTACAACAAATGGACTTAACAGATATTTAAAGAACACTGTACCCAACAACTTCAGAATATACATTTTCTTCATCAACACATGGAATATTCTCAAAGGTAGACCATGTGACAGGTCACAAAACAAGTCTCAGTAAATTTAAGAAAATCAAAATTATATCAAGTACTCTATCAGACCACAGTGGAATAAAATTGGAAATTAACTCCAAAAGGAACCCTCAAAACCAAGCAAATGTGTGGAAATTAAATAACCTGCTCCTGAATGATCATTAGATCAACAAATCAAGATCGAACTTTAAAAATTCTTTGAACCAAATGATAATAATGACACAACCTATTAAAATCTCTGGGATACAGTAAAAGCTATGCTAAGAGAAAAGTTCATAGTATTAAATGCCTACATCAAAAAGTCTAATAGAGTGCAAATAGACAATCTAAGGTCACACATCACAGAACTGGAGAAACAAAAACAATCCAAATTTAAACCCAGCAGAAAAAAAGAAAATATTGAAGATCAAAGCAGATATAAATGAAATTGAAACAAATAAATTTGATTTTAAATTTTAAAATTTTAATTTTATTTAAATTTTATTTAAAATTTTAATTTTAAAATACAAAAGATAAATGAAACCAAAAAAATGGTTCTTTGAAAAGATAAATAAAATTGATAGACATTTAGCAAGATTAACCAAGAAAATAAAATAAAAGATCCAAATAACTTCAATTAGAGGTGAAACGGGAGATACTACTACTAATACCACAGAAATACAAAAGATTATTCAAGGCTACTATGAACAGCTTTATATGCATAAACTAGAAATCCTAGAGGAAATGGATAAATTTCTGGAAATATGCAACCCTCCTAGATTAAACCAGGAATATGTAAAATTCTGAACAGGCCAATAACAAGCAGTGAAATTGAAATGGTAACAAAAAAAAAAAAAATTGACAAAAAAAAAAATGTCCAGGACCAGACAGACTCACAGTTGCATTCTATCAGACATTCAAAGAAGAATGGGCACTAATTCCCTGGCACTATCCCAAAAGATAAAGAGGGAATCTTCCCTAAATCATTCTACAAAACCAGTATCACCCTAATAAACGACATAACAAAAAAAAAAAAAAAAAGAAAGAAAACTACTCCTGAAGAAAATAGATGCAAAAATTCTCAACAAAATGCTACGTAACTGAATTCAACATCATAAAAGAAAGATAATTCACCATAATCAAGTAGGTTTCATACCAGAAATGCAGGGATGGTTTAACACCCAAAGTCAATAAATGTGATACATCATATAAATGGAATTAAAAACAAAAATCACATAATAGTATCAATAGACGCAGAAAAAGCATGTGACAAAATCCAGCATCCCTTTATGATTAAAACCCTCAGCAAAATTGGCATGGAAAATGTTGGAGTTCAGGGGAGCCCTTAGCTCCCCTAAGGACATTTCTCCAAGGTTCTTGGTCTCTTGCTCTCTCAAGAATGAGAGAGGGGACCAGGATTTCCTCCTGATACCTGCTCACAAGGTAAATACCAGACCCCAAACAGTGTTGCAGAAACGTGATTTATTTAGATAGAGAAATTTTAAAAAAAAGAGAAGAAGAGAGAACTTACACATGAGAGATAGAATGTGTGGAAGGGGATGTAAACATGGAGTCCAAAGGGGTGTGGAAGAAGGGGACTTTTAACCTGTGAGGAACCCCCACCTTCCCTAGACCTCTGGCCAATGAAAGGAGTTCCTTAGAACTTACGCTGGAGTGATTGACTTTTTGATTTTTCCCTTGCCTGCAAAACTTAAAACAGTAACCATTAAATCTCCAGGACGGAGAGAGATGGGAGGGGGTCATGGCGCTGGAAAGTTCTTGCCCTTAAAATTATGCCCCCTCATGGACCTGTAAAGAGAACACATTCCCTCATTCCCTGTTCTAAAGAGGAAAGTTCAACTTCTGTTGGAACAGGGGTGTTAATCACTCTTTAACTACTTCCTGCTGATATGGGGCATAGAAAGGGTCACCACTAAATATCTTATTCATGTATCCAAACACTACTTGTTCCTCAAAAAGCTTTGAAATAAAAAATATTACATAAAATGGTATATAATTTAATTCTTAATAGTGGCTATGTTTAACCGTTAGCTCATATACATACCACATACAAAATAAAACTTCATCTTCCTGTGTTAAACCCAAATTAATCATGAAGTAGTACATTTTTTTTTACATCTATTGATCGATTTCATTCCTCTGTAATTTAAGATTCCTTATATCTGTGTTTTTGTTTACTTTGACCTATAAATGTAATAGATAGGGTACAATATAATATACTGTAATAAATATGTTTAGAAAATATAGTGGTTTAGAAGACATAAAATAGAGATTTGTTTTTCTCCAACTTAGCAGTACACATAAAAGTATTCTGAGTTGATAGCTTTGCTCTACGATATAAAAACAGTTTCCTTCTTTGGGTCCAAACTATCTCTTCCAGTTCTTGCTATCCTATCCATATTTCAGCCTGTAAGAAAGGAGAAAAGTGAATCTATGATCCTTTTTTAGGTTGCTACTGGGTGGTGACACAGAAAATCCCTGTTCATGTTTCATTAATCAGAAATTAGTCACATAGCTACAGCTAGCTGCAAAGGAGGACCAAGAAACATAGTGCCATCTAGGCAGACATGCACCCAGCTAAAGGTTGGGAGTTCTGCTGTCATAAGGAGAGAAGAAAAGATACTGATGGATAACTGGATGTTTTTGACACAATTTCCTTTCTTTTATCCTCCTTATTTGGCTTTGGTATTGAAGTTATACTAGTCTCATAAAATTAGTTAGAAATGGCTCCTTAGATTTTATTATCTAGAAGAGGTTGCTTAATATGGTGTTTAAATATTTTATTAAGCTGTCCTATAAAGCCATCTAAGCATGTTGTGCTCTTTGTAGAAAGATTTTAAAATATTAATTCTATTTCTCTTATAAACCATTGACAATTTCTATTTACTCTTATGTCAGTTTTGGTAAAGTGTATCATTCTAATCATGTAGTTTTCAAGTGTATCGGTATAAGGTTTTCAAAAATTTTCTTTCTTTAGTAATATGTAAAATATCTATAGCTTTTCTCTTTTTATTTATGATACTTATTTTTTGTGCCTCTTGTCTATCATAATTCTCTCTCTCTCTCTCTCTCTCTCTCTCTGTCTCTCTCTCTCTCTCTCTCTCTCTCTCTCTCTCTCTCTGCTGCTTTTCTGGGCAAAAAAGCAGAAGAAGGGACAGGCAAATGCTGTAGAATCAGGCACGTGGCATCAGGGTAGAGTGGGCGAGCACTCCTCCCGGGCCTTTTACTCCTTTCCGGCCAGGAACAGGAACCATGGCCTGGAAGTGTGTAGAAAGCCACAGCCACTGCCGGTGCTGCAGGCCAAGAGAAGGGCAATAGGGGCAAGATGTTGCCCAGACAGGCGCGGAGGCGCTAAATGCTGTAATTTCCCCAAACACTCCTGCCATTTGCACTGAGCTGAGCGGCAGCACTTAAGAAAGCAAAGCGGCAGAGGCGGGGCCAGCGTGAAACTGCGGAACTGGGCTGTTAAAAACTGCAGTCAGTTCTTTTGCATTTGCTGAGGAGTGATTTATTGCCAAGTATGTGGTCAATTTTAGAGTAGATGTGATGTGGTGCTGAGAAGAATGTATTTTCTGTGGATTTGGGGTGGAGAGTTCTGTAAATGTCTATTAGGTTTGCTTGTTCCAGGTCTGAGTTCAGGTCCTGGATATCCTTGTTGATTTTCTGTCTGGTTGATCTGTCTAATATTCACAATGGGGTGTTAAATTCTCCCACTATTATTGTGTGGGAGTCTAAGTCTCTTTGTAAGTCATTAAGAACTTGTCTTATGTATCTGGGTGCTCCTGTATTGGGTGCATATATATTTAGGATCGTTAGCTCTTCTTGTTGCATTGATCCCTTTACCATTATGTAATGTCCTTCTTTGTCTCTTTTGATCTTTGTTGCTTTAAAGTCTATTTTATCAGAGATGAGCACTGTTTACAATAGCAAATACCTGGAACCAACCCAAATGCCCATCGATGATAGACTGGATAGGGAAAATGTAGTACATATACACCATGGAATATTATGCAGCCATCAAAAACGATGAGTTTGTGTCCTTTGTAGGGACATGGATGAACCTGGAAACCATCATTCTCAGCAAACTGACACAAGAGCAGAAAATCAAACACTGCATGTTCTCACTCATAGGCGGGTGTTGAACAATGAGAACACATGGACACAGGGAGGGGAGCACTACACACTGGGGTCCGTTGGGGGGAAATGGGGGAGGGACGGGGGTGGGGAGGTGGGAAGAGACAGCATGGGGAGAAATGCTAGATACAGGTGAGGGGAAAGAAGGCAGAAAATCACACCGCCATGTGTGTACCTATGCAACAATCTTGCATGTTCTTCACATGTACCCCAAAACTTAAAATGCAATTAAAAAAAAAAAGAAAAGAAAAAACTGCAGTCAGGAACATAACAAGGGCACTTCCTCGGGGGCGTTCTCCTGCCGGCCATGGGTCCTTGTGTGGGCAGCACCTGGGGGAGTGGCCCAGAGTGTGCACATGGTCCTGGCATCATGGCAGAATGAATTGTCACAAGGGGCAGGGCAGGCCTTCCCCTCCGGGCTATGCAGAGGCCTGGCTTTTAAACTGACAGTGGCAAGAAGCTTTTTTTCTCTCCAGGCTGAGAGAAGGGTATTGGTTGCTGGCCATCAGCCCCACCCAGCTTTTGGCAAGCCATGCTGCCTCAAGGTGCAACATTCTCATTCAAAATATGGCTTAAGAAGGCTTTATGCTTTCCACTAATACAAGTGGCCTGATAGCACAGTTGGTTAAGGTGTAGGGCCTGCCAACTGTAAGGTTGATGGTGCAAATTCCTGGTGGAGTCAGCCTTGAGTTAGAAAAACCTTCTGGAAAATTTATAAGCTGAGGCTATGGGACTTTGTGTTTTGTATACAACTTGTCTTGCCTAGGATTGGCTCTCTCTCTACGGCAGAACTTTTCCATTCTAGAAGATCATAGTTAAACCAGTTCTAGGGCCCAAATAGTGGCAGGTCTCACAACCTTACGGGCATTTTTCTACAATGGAAAATGGGTTGGGGAAGGGAGGCCCAGGTCCTGAGGGTATTGTCACGACCTCAGCCATGCCTGGCCTGCCTTCTTTGAATCGCTGTTTTAAATTTTGATTAAGTACAATTTATCTGTTTTTCTTTTTGTTATCTGCATTGTCATGTCATATCTAAAAAAAAACCATTGTCAAGTCCAAGATCAAGAAAATTTGCATCTACATATTTTTATAAAGATTTTATAGTCTTATCTCATATTTGGGTCATCAACCCATTTTTGTTAACTTTTGTGAATGATTTGAGGTTGCCGTCCAGCTTCATTCTTTTTCATGTGGATAACCTACTGTCCCAACACCACTGGTTGAAAAGCCTATTCTTGACCCATTGAGTCATGTTGGAAACCTTGTTAAAAAGCAATAGCCATTAAATGTAAGGATTTATTTCTGAACTCTCAATTTTATGCATTGAGCTATATAACTATCTTTATGCCAGTACCATATTGTCTTTAGTACTATAACTTTGTAGTAAGCTTTGAAATGAGGAAGTGGGAAATGAGAAAATGAGGGTGAGGAAATAAGGAGTCCTCCAACTTTGTTCTTATTTTTCAAAATCATTTTGACTATTCTTGGTCCACTGAACTACCATATTAATTTTAGGGTCAGCTTCTCAATTTCTGCAAAAGGCAGCTGAGATTTTTTAATAGCAATTACATGGCATATGTACATCACTACTTAATAATTTTTATTCCTTCTTTTATCTCCTTGAAAAATTTTTAAAATTTGTTTTAAATTTAAGTTTCAGGTTACATGTGCAGGACATTCACGTTTGTTACAAAGGTAAGCATGTACCATGATGGTTTGCTGCACCTATCAACCTATCCCCTAGGTATTAATCCCTGCTCCTTAAAGATATTTAATAGGCTTATTTAATTTTACTTTTTTGAAAATTGTTGCTTTTTGTTTGTTTGTTTGTTTGTTTTCATATAAAAGGCTTCCATCTGTTACAATCACGTTCTGACATTTTCATTAGTATTCTGGCTTGATTTCAGTAATCTCTGACCTATCACTTTTGAGTTCTTTCTCAAACTTTCACTCAAACTATTATGTTTTTATATTTCTCTCATTCATCTCACAGTATGCTGCATATTTCATGTGTGTGGTGATTGAAGTTTTACTGATACCTTCTTGTTATTTACACTTTGATTTCTCTTTTACAAAAAAAAAATTCTCTACTTACAATATACTTTATTATTTGTTGACATTTGTATCTATTTTCTGGACTCAAGGCTTGGTTTATCCATCAATTAATTAACACTTCATTGTTTTGAGTTAAATTAGTATTTTTTATAATACAGAGAAAAGTTTTTCTCATTTATTAGTTGTCTGTGTTTCCTACTCTGTGAATTGCCAGTTGACAGCATGAACTCAAGAATACTCTCTCTAGGTTGAATCATGGCTTCATTATTTATTTATTTTTAACCTTGGCAAGTTACTCTGTGCTTCTTCAATTCTAAAATTGAGTAATGAGGGTAGTATTTGTGGCAACATCATAGAAATGTTATAAAAACTAAATGAGTTTAATATCAATATAGCACTTGAAAGTGGCTGTCTTACATAACTATTATCGGAGCACTAATATTAATAAAATGTATCTGTTCAATTACTAATTTGTATTTGCATGTAGGAAATGTTGATAATGTACAAGTATGTTTTTATTTTTAATATTTTATTTAGCACATTGATTTTTGTTTTATTATTTGCTTCTGATGTTATTCACTAAAAAAGATCATTTCATTTTATTTAGATATATCTGTCACTTCTATTGTTAATGCTAAGACTGATGCTTTGTTTTGAAAGGTATCCTTAACTCTAACATTTTAAAAATATTCTCTAATATTTTAGTAATTTTTAATTTTTCTTATGTATTCTGTGAGTTTGCATTATAAGTTAAATTTATTTTCTGTGTAGCAATTCTACTTTTCTAACACTTAAGCCAATCATTCTTACATACTTTGTAGGTTCCATGGAATGACTTCTCATATATTATAGTTAAAGTTTTATTTTAACCTACATGTTCTGCAATATTATGGAGGTACATTTCTGTTCCTAGATTACTAAATGCTATTTTTTAAAGAAAATTTTTAATTTTTGTTGGTATATAGTATGTGTATATGTTTATGAGGTACATAATATATTTTGATACAGGCATGCAATGTAATATAATCACATATAGAGAATGGGATATCGATTCCCTCAAGTGTTTATCCTTTGAGTTACAAACAATCGAACTGCATTATTTCAGTTATTTTTGAATGTATAATTAAGTTATTTTTGCATATAGTCACCTTGTTGTGTTATCAAATAATTCATTTTTTCTATTTTTCTTGAACCTATTAAGCTTCTCCACATCTCCCCAACTCCCTCACTGCCCCTCTCTGCCTCTGGTTACCATCCTTCTACTCTCAATGTTTATGAGTTCATTTTCATTTATTTTTAAATCCCACAAATAAGGGAGAACAGGTAACATTTGTCTTCCATGCCTGGCTTTTTCACTTAACTTAATGATCTCCGTTTCCATCCATGTTGTTGCAAATGACGTGATCTCATTCTCTTTTATGGCTGAATAGTACTCTATCGTGTATATTACCACATTTTCTTTATTCATGTATCTGCTGATTGACAATTAGGTTGCTTCTAAATCTTTGCTATTGTGAACAGTTTTGCAACAAAAATGAAAGTGCAGGTATCACTTCAACACAGTGATTTCCTTTCTTTTTAGTATATACCAAGGAGTGAGATTGCTGGATCATATGATAGTTCTAGTTTTAGTTTTTTGAGGAACCTCCAAACTGTTCTCCATTGTGGTTGTACTAATTTACATACCCCAAAACAGCGTATGAAGGTAAACTTTTCTCCAGATCCTTACCAGTATTTGTTATCGTGTGGATTTTGAATATAAGCCATTTTAACCTGTGTGTGAGTATATCTCATTGTAATTTTGATTTGCATTTCTCTAATGATCAATAACGTTTACCAACTTTTCATATGCCTATTTGGCATTTGTATGTCTTCTTTTGAAAAATGTCTTTTCAAATCTTTTGCCCATTTTTTATCGGTTTATTGTATTTTTCCTATAGATTTGAGTTGCTTGTATATTCTGATTATTAGTCCTGTGTCAGATGAGTAGTTTGCAAATATTATCTCCTGTTTTTGGGGTTGTGTCTTCAATTTCTTGATTATATCTTTTGCTATGCAGAAGCTTTATAAATTAGTGTGATTGCATTCATCCGTTTTTGCTTTGGTTGCCTGTGTTCATGGGGGATTGCTCAAAAATTGTTTGCCCAGTCAAATGTCCTGGTGATTTTCTCCAATAGTTTCTTGTAATAGTTTCACATTAGAGATCTTAAATTGAAGTTTTCAATGTATTAGTATTTTATTTTTGTGTATGGTGGGAGATACAGGTTTAGGTTCATTTCTCTGCATAAGGATACCCAGTTTGCCCAGCACCTTTTATTGAATAGGCTGTCTTTTCCTTAGTGTAGGCTCCTGGCAACTTTGTGAAAAATGAGTTCACTGTAGGTATGTGGGAATTGGATTTCTATTTTACTGGTCTTTGTGTCTGTTTTTATGCCAGTTACTATGCTGTTTTGGTTACTCAAACTCTGAAGTATATATAAAGTCGGGTGATATGATTTCTCTAGTTTTGTTACTTTTGCTTAGGATAGCTTTGAATATTCTGCTTTATTTTGTTCCATATATGGTTTAGGATTGTTTGTTATATTTCTGTGAAAAATGTCATTGGTATTTTGATAGGGATGGCATTGAATCTGTAGATTGCTTTGGGTTGTATGGACATTTTAACAATATTAATTGTTTCAATCCCTGAACATGTAATATATTTTCATTTTTTTGTGTGTCTTCAATATTTTTTTCATTGCTGTTTTATAGTTTTCATTAAATAAATCTTTCACTTTGGTTAATTTCTAGGTATGTAATTGCATTTGTAACTATTTTAAGTAACATTATGTATTTTATTTCTTTTTCAGATTGTTCAGTTACCTTAGGGCAATGCTACTTTTTTTGTTTGTTTAATTTGTATCCTCCAACTTTCCTGATTTTGATTAGCATTTCTAATAGTTTTTATGGAGTCTTTAGGTTTTTCTAAATATAGTGATCATATGTAAACAACAATAATTTGACTTCTTTTATTCCAATATTAATGCCATTTATTTCTTTCTCTGATTTGATTGCTTTATGTAGGACTTTTAGTATTATGTGGGATAACAGTGGTGGCAGTGGACAACTTTTTTGTGTTCCAGAGCTTAGAGAAAAAAACTAATATTTTTTTGCCACTAGTGTGATACTAGTAGACAAGCTGTGAGTCAGTCATAAATTATACCTTTTTTATTGTTTTTATTATGAAGGAATGTTTATTTTTATCAACTACTTTTTGAACATCAGTTGAGATTATTGTATGAATTTAACCTTTATTCTGTTGACATGATATATTACATTGGTTGACTTGCATTATGTAGAAACCATACTTTTATGACAAGGATAAGTTCCAATAGGTCACGATGATCTTTCTAATGTTTTATTGAATTCAGTTAGCTAGTATGTTGTTGAGAATTTTTGCATCAATATTCATCAAGGATATTAGCCTGTAGTGTTTTTTTTTAATGTGACATAGAATGAGTTCGAAATTATTCATTTCTCCCTATTTTTTAGAGTTAGTTTAGTAAGATTGATATTATTCTTTTAAAGATTGATATAATTCAGCAGGAAAGACATCAAGTACTGGGCTTTTCTTTGCTGGAAGACTTTTTATTACAGCTTCAATCTCATTACTTGTTGTCTTTAGGTTGTGGATTTCATCCTAGTTCAATCGTGGTAGGTCATCTGTGTTTAGGAATTTTTCAATTTATTCTCGATTTGCCAATTTATTGGCATGTAGGTGCTCTTAGTAGCCAATAAATTTATATGGATCTCTCTCTCTCTCTTTCTCTCTCTCTCTCTCTCTCTCTCTCTCTCTTTAGTTAGTCATCTGGCTAAAGGTTTGTCAATTATTGTTAACTTCATAAAACAAACTTGTTTTCATTGATCATCTGTATTGTTTTATTTGTTTCAATTTCATTTATTTCACCTCTGCTCTTTCTTTTATTAACTTTGAGTTTTGTTTTCTCTCACTTTTCTAGTTCTTAAAGATGATTTATTTGAAGGACATTTTTAAATAAGCACTTTTAACTATCAACTTCCCTCTTGGTACTACTTTTGCTGTATCTCACAGGTTTCGGTGTGCTGTATTTCCATTATACCTTGTTTCAAAATTTTTTTCAATTTTTTTTCTTAATTTCTTCATTGACCCACTGGTCAATCAAGAGCATATTGTTTAACTTCCATGTATTTGTATAGTTACTAAAATTTCTCTTGTTATTAATTTGTAGTTTTAGTCCCTTGTGGTCAGAGAAGATGCTTTATATAATTTCATTTTTTTGAACATTTTAAGACTTTTTTGTGACTTTACATATATGGTCTATCCTTGAGAATGAGCCATATGCTGAGGAAAATAATGTGTTTTCTTCATCATTAGATAAAATGTTCTGCAAATATTTATTAGATCCATTTGTTCTGTAGTGCAGATTAAGTCTGATGTTTATTTGTTGAATTTCTGACTGGAAGATCTATCCAATGCTGAAAGTGGGTATTGAAGTCACCATGTTCTATTGTTGCAGAGCCTATCTCTCTCTTTAGTTCTAGTAATGTTTACTTTATATATTTGGGTACTTCATTGCTGGATGCATATATATTTTCAATTATTATATACCCTTGATCAATTTACCCCTGTATTATTATATAGTGACTTTCTTCCTCTGTTCTTACAGTTTTTGTCTTAAAGCATATTTTGTCTGATGTAAGTATAGCAACTCCTGTTTTTGGGCTTACATTGACATTTTTCATCACTTCATTTTTAGTGTACGTGTGTTTCTATAGGTGAAGTGTGTTTCTTGTACACAGCAGATCTGAGGATCTTTTTTTTTTCATCTATTCAGCCAGTCTATGTCTTTTGATTGCAGAGTTTTGTCTACCGATATTCATTGTCATTATTGTTAAGCGAAGACACTTATTTCTTTTTGTTATTTTATCTCTGGTTGTTTTGTATCTTTTCGTCATTCTTTCTTTCCTTCCTATCTTCCTGTAGTGAGGGTGATTTTCTCTAGTAATATGATTTAGTTTCTTGATTTATATTTTTTGTGTATCCATTGTATAATTTTTTGAGGTTAGCAGGGGGTTTGCAAATAATATAATCCATTCTTTTAAGCTGATAACCACCAAATGCTGCTTCCATAAACAAACAGACCAACAAGGAAATAGAAATCAAATAAAAATTATATGCCTTCACTTTATTCTTTCACTTTTTAACTTTTTGTTGTTTCTATTGATACCTTGTTGTACTGTGTATATCTTGAAAAGTCATTGTTATTTCTGTTTGGTTCATTATTTAGTCTTTCTACTTAGAAGAAGAATAATTCAAATACAACATTGATGGTATTATAATATTCTGTGTTTTCCACGTATTTGCTATTACTAGTGAGTTTTGTACCCACAGGTGATTATTGCTCACTGACATCCCTTTCTTTCTGATTTAAGTATGCCCTTTAGCATCTCTTGTAGGATATGTCTGATGATGAAATCCCTCAGCTTTTGTTTGTCTGGGAATTTCTTTATTTCTCCTCCATGTTTGAAGGATATTTTCTCTGAATATACTATTCCAGGGTAAAAGCTTTTTCCTTCAGCACCTTAAATATGTCATGCCACACTCTCTTGGTATGTAAGGTTTCCACTGAAAAGTTTGCTGGCAGATATACTGGAGCTTCATTGTATCTTACTTTTTTTTTCTCTTGCTGCTTTCAATAATCTTTATTTTTCTTTGATCATTGTTAAGTTTGCATATTAAATACCTTGAGATCGTCTTCTTTGGGATAAATCTGCTTACCATTCTATAACTTTCTTGTATTTTAAGGATTGATAACATTCCTAGGTTTAGAATTTCTTTGCTACTATCCCATTAAATAAACTTTCTACTCCTATCTCTTTAGTATGCCAATTGCACTTTTCAACTGCAGAATTTTTATTTGATTATTTTTAATTATTTCAATATCTTTGTTAAATTCATTTGATATAATTCTGAGTTCCTTATTTGTGTTATCTTCAATTTCTTTGAGTTTCTTCAACAGATCTATTTATCTGACTGAAAAGTCACATTTCTCTGTTTTGCCAGGACTGGTCCCTGGTGGCTTTTTAAAGCTCATTTGGTAAGATATTTTTTTTTCCCAAATGGTATTGGTGCTAGTAGATGTTCTTCAGTTCTAGACATTGAGACATTAGTTATTTGTTATAGTCTTCACTGTCTGGGCTTGTGTGTGCCTGTCCTTCTTGGGAAGGCTTTCCAGATATTTGAAAGACTTGAGTGTTGTGATCTAATCTTTATCTGCTTTAGGGGGCACCCCAAGCCTAGTGATGCTGTTGTTCTTGCAGACATGTATACATAACACCTTGCTAGTCTTTGATAAGATCTGGGAGAATTCCCTGGATTACCAGACACAGAGACTCTTGTTCTCTTATCTTACTTTTTCCCAAACAAAAGGAGTCTATTTCTCTGTTCTGAGTCATCTAAATCTGGGAGTGTAGTAACACATGCACCCCCATGGACACCGCCACTGTGACGGCATTGGGTTAGGCCTGAAGCCAGCACAACACTGGGTCTCTTTCAAGGCCCACTCTATTGAGTCCCTGAGTCCTGCCTGTGTTCATTCAAGGCCCTGGGACTCTATAAGCAGCATTTGGGAAAGTCATCCAGGACCACAGCCTTCCCTTCAGGTTGGCAAAGGTGTCCCAGGTCCTGGGTGGGTCCAAAGGTACTGTCCAGGAGTCAGGGACTGGAGTCAAAAACCTTTGAAGTCTACCTGGTCTTCTGCTGCATTGTAGCTGAATTGGCATTCATACAAAAGGATACAGACCTTCCCACTATTCTCTCCTTTTTCCAAAGGCAAAAGAGTGTCATCCAGTACACTGGATGTGCTATGCCTCCACTGTCGGGGTAGGGGACGGGTGGCAGTGGCAATTAAAAACTGCTTTTTAAAAATATCTTCAGTACCTCTTTCAGTGATATAAAGATGAAAACAGATACTATGAGGACTCATATGGTATTTGGTTCTTATGAAGGTGCTTTTTCTGTGAAGGTAGTTATTAAATTTGTGTCCTAGCAGGAGAAATGATCAGTGAAGCCTTCTATTCCACCATCTTGCTCCACCTCTCTCTCCTAAATGCTTTTATTAAAAAAGAGATTTTGAATTTAATCAAAATTTTTTGATTGTCTATTTAAATTATAATTGTTCCCACTAGTATTAAATTATAAAACTATCATTATTCACATTTATATGAAATTATTTAAATTATAATTAATCCCATATATGTATGTATATATCTGTGTGTGTATATATATAAATATATTATCATATATGAGTCACTTGAAGAACATTGAAAACATAATTTTTCACTCCTATTTTCTTAGATCAAAAATATTCTGCTGCATAGCCACACCACTATTGTCAAACCTAACAAATTTAACAGAATAAATGCTTAAGGATATGGATACTGTATTGTCCATGATGTACATTGTGATAATATTATCTAATATATAGTACAAGTAAAAATACCTCCATTGTCTCTGTAATGTTCTTTATGAATGTGCTTTTTTATGTGTTAAACCTAGGAGGCAAGCAAGAATCAGGAATTACTTGTAGTTGCCTAATCTCCTTAAACTCCTTTATCAAAAATGATTGGCTTGTTTTGTTTTGTTTGTTTGTTTTTGGCATTTTAAAGATTCTAGGCCATTATATTAAGAATGTCCTAGAATCTATAATTTTCTGGTTGCTTCCTAATGACTGAATTCATGTTAAGGGCTTCTCTTCGCCTGTCATGGAGTATGTTATAGGTTAAGCTGCCATGATAATGAAATGCCAGATTTCAGAGATTTATACAAGTTTAAATTTTTTCTTTTGTAAAAATTCAGAGGTGAGCTAGAAGAAATGATTTTGCCACGTTTCCACATGGAGCTTCCACATTTGTGTCCAAAATGGCTGCTCCAGTTTCTGGCATTTTCCAGCAATAAAAGTGGAAAGATGAAGAGTAGAGCAAGCAGTAACCTTATGAAGAATGTTACGCAGAAGTTGCATGCATCACATTTTTCAGCCACACCTGACTGCAACAGAGGCTGGGACACGTGGTATTTAGTTTGATTCTAATATGCACAACTGAAACTTGGGGATTCTACAATAATAACAGGAAAATGGACATCATTAGATTAACAGTGTCTCATACAAGTTAGAAATACACCTGTGGGTTAGGACTTCCCTTGAACTGAGTTATTTGACTGTAGGTGTAAGTAAATGTGTGGCCAAACACAACTTTCCTTAGATCGTTTTTAATTGGCAGATAATGCAGAAGCTAATGGTTCATTTAGTGTGCTCAGGCTCTGCTAGAGCCTTGTCTTCTGAGACACTAGATTTGGGTTTGTTTTGTTTTAAAGTGGTAGTTATTATTGAAGAAGAGAAGTGCTATAGTGGCAGAGTTCTGTTAGGGAGTTTGCTGTTTTCTGAACCTTTAAAAAAGTGACTTTTCTGTCGTGGCAGTTCAGTTAATTGAGCCTTGGAGTCCAACCTCATATTAGCAGTCTACAATACATTTTTTAAATTGTACTTTATTCAACAAGCAATCTATGGAGGTAAGTCCTTTGGATAACTTCCCTTACTGCATATGATGAAAGAAAATTTCATGAGGTTGGAGATTGATACAAATCAATAAATTGTTACTCTGCTGGTGGCTCTAACATTGATCCTTGCAGTCCTGAGCTTTGGGATTTTCCATGGGCTTTCTATGGTATTGTGATATCTTTTTTTTTCTTTTTTAAAAAAACAGCCTAATTATATCTTAGGGTGGGAAAGTGTAATTTTTCTTTTTTTGCTGCAGATTTCTCAGTCGTGATTGGATTTTCTTTTAATATTTTACCATGTGTTTTATTTAATTTGCATTTGTGAAATCTTTCAAACATGGTGAAAAGTATTTGATATGTTTTATATTTTCTCAAAATACTCTCAAATATTCTGAATGTTTCCAGAGAATCCTTTCTTGTTTTTCAGTTCTGTGGACTTTTTTTTTTTTTTTTTTTTTGTCATTGAAATTGGATTTTTAGAGGCCGGCTTATCACTTAGGAGTAGGTTGGGCTATGGATGACAGAAAATCTCAAACAAGAGTAGCTCAAACAAGATTTAATTTTTTTTCATCAACATAATCTAGTGGTAAGCAGTCCAGCACTGAAATTGTAGTTCCCTGATAATTGGGGATCCCAGCTCCTTCTATCTCCTTTCTTGAAACTTCTTAATCTGTGGCTTCTATGTCATAGTTCAAGAGGGTTGGTTCATCTCAGTCATAATATATGGGTTTCAGCCAGAAGGAAAGTAGAAGTGGCGAAGAAGAGCACACTCATTATATTACATTTCACTAACGAGATCTTACTCATTTGGCCACACAGCATTACAGTAGTCATTGAAAAATGTACCCAGCTAAAAATTAGAGATTGTATTACCAGGTAAGAAGGGAATATTGATATGAGAGACAAATGTCCATAATTGCCACAGAAAGGGAAATAAACAGCTAGGTGGAATTTGCTGTCTTAACCTAAGAACTAAGTTCTTTCTTTAAGCTCCTCCAAAATAATTGCATTTATTTTACTAATAGGGACAAGACCCACATTAGTACACCCTAAAGGACACAGTTTATGACAAAATTTGGTGTGAACATAATGTTCCATCTATGAGTTTCCGTTTCATTTTATTGTCAATTGAGTAATGCAGTAAGCATAGGTAACGTGGATATAGTACGTGAGGAGATTGTATTATGTTATTTAAAGTATGAAACCCCCTTTATCTATATATGTTATATCATACACATATTTTCATTCACAAGGACAGTAGTAAATTTAATTTTTTTTTAAAAAAAGAGAGTTAATTTAGCCAAAAGCTTTCTTATTACAGAAAGCACCATTCTCATTATTGCATAGAAAATAGTCATAAAGTCACGTTTCCCTTCTGGGAGATCTTGGTATGCTGAGAGTTACAGAATGATGCGGGGGGAACGTTGTGCTAAAGCAACAGTGGCATATACTCTTTCTGGTGTAATGATTGGGCAACAGGAGGCCAACTTGTTTTATGCTGATGAACACTGAGTGAAAGATCCTGGCATGAGTACCATAATTTTCAATTAATAAGCTTTTGAATGGTACAAGGCCATTATGGCAGAGCGGCAGCCTAGCCCTCTTGTCATTTGTGATAAGGACATCAATATTAGTCATTGTCACCCTTCATTAAGTTCAGACCTTACATTCTTCCATCCCTAAGGGTGTATTTCATTGATGTTTTTCTTAGCAAACAACACAAGGACATAGGGACACAGGCTCACTTTAAACTGGTAGAGCTGAATTTATTTTCCTACATAGGGCATTAACTACAGAAGGATAAAAATAGTTTTCATCAATTTTTTTTCAATTTTATTAAAGCTATTATGTATGCTTAATCTTCTTCCAGTAAATGAACTAATTTAAGTACCTTTAAGTGGTAATAAATATTATAATTTATAATATATGTTTTGGCAAGGCACAGTGGCTTATGCCTGTAATCCCAACACTATGGGAGACCAGGAGGGAGGATCACTTGAGTACAACAGTTTGAGACAATCCAGGGAAACATAGAGACTTCATCTCTACTAAAAAAAAAAGTTTAAAAATGTGGCTGGGCATTGTGGCACACACCTGTAGTCTCAGCTACTCAGGAGGCTGAGTGCGGAAGATCATTTGATTCAGGGAGCTTGAAACTGCAGTTAGCTATTATCATACCACTGCACTCCAGCCTAGGCAAGTGAGCAAGACATTGACTCAAAAGATACATAAATAATAAAATACATGTTTTGCTTTTTTGTGTATATTTATTTTTATATTTAAGGTTCATCTCTAGAAGGCATGGTTAAGCATAAGTACATATTTCTCTGTTACAGCTTGTCTTCGTGTTACATTCATTTAGTAAATTCAGTTGGAATTTTATTTTTCACTGCCACTCATCTATTAATGAACTTTTTAATGACTTAAGGATCTCTGGATGAAAATTAGATCAACCTGTGCTTTTAAGCAATATAAACATCCCTCTTCTATGTGTACAAAAAGCTCCGTCTACTCATGATCTACCAATAAAAGATGCCCCATTGGAAAAATTTTACAGGTTAAAGTCCTAAACACTACTTCAGTGGACTACTGTATAACCACATATGAAGCACGAAGACACAGCATACTGTGGGTAGCCCAGTGGGATTCTGAAAAGGGCCACACCAAAATGATGTAATCAAAGAACAAAGGGAGGAAATAAATTGTATAAGGTGACTTCCAGACCTTTGAATATTGAATGGTGTCTTTAATTGAGCTCAAATTCTTAGCACACATGCAGATTTCATTCAAGTGTTAGCCATGAGCCATTTTTCAAATATTTAAGGGAAAATGAGAGATTCTATCCTAATTATAGCTGCCTGCTCAAGGTATAGAACATATCAAACTATAAGCACTTCAGATGTTCAGATTCTGATGTGAAATAATTATGGAATTAACCAGCCATTAGAAAACTTCAACATTTTTCCATTTCAAATATGGTGGGTTTTACAGTGAAGAAATTAGGTAAAAAATCCTGCTGAAGAGTGAATAATAACAATATAGAGAGAGATTAGAAAGAAAGAATTAAAAATTATGAAAAGAAAAACTAGAAAAATAACAAAGAAGTCTTGAATCATTTCTGGTGCTGAATATATTTGTTCCTAATCTTAAATATATGAATATGTGTCACAATTCTGTACTTATGAGTTTCATGAATTGTGTCCATGTGATTATGTGACTCAGTGTGTTTGTAGCTTATGTTTAGCATCCTGGGTGTACATATCTATTTCTGTAAATGATGTATAACAAAATGAGAACTGATCAGAGTTAACTTTGGTTGCTCCTTTCTTGATGCAGACTCCCAGCTCATTCTCTCCTCCAATATCCCAAAAGAAAAGGCAAAGTGCTTTACGCCAGAGGATAGTGCTTTCACTCACTGTTGCCTTTTATGAAGCTGCTCCCTATTCCCAAAGGACAAACTTTCCAGAACTCACGCTTCATTATTTGCATACTGACATGAAAATGCTTCATCCTAATTACAGTAAGATAAGTATTATTTATAAGAAAATTCTGTGAGGCATTCAATTAGTCATACATTATTGATTGAATTCCAACTCTATGACAGGAAGAACATAAACAACAAGGCATCTTGACCTACTTCTAAACATAAGTAAAACTATAAGCATTAACTTTAAGAGACCAGACTTACCAGAACAACCAGTCGAATTTAGGCTAATGCCCTGTTCATTCTTTCCATTCTTGCTAAAATGTCTTAGATAATTATTCCATTTCTTTCTTCTTTTGGTAGCTGTCACTCTATTCTTTGAGTTTCCTCACTCTCAAACTGACTGTAGGTAGATGCATTATGTTTTAAGATCACGAGGTCAAGAGATCAAGACCATCTGGCAAACATGGTGAAAGCATCTCTACTAAAAATACAAAAATTAGCCAGGTGTGTTGGTGCGTGCTTGTTTTCCCAGCTACTTGGGAGGCTGAGGTGGAAGAATCACTTGAACCTGGAGCCGCAGGTTTCAGTGAACTGATATTGTGCGACTGCACTCCAGCCTGGTGACAGAGCGAGACTCTGTCTCAAAAAAAAAAAAAAAAAAGAAAGAAAGAAAGAAAGAAAAATACAAAGGCCCTTTTAATTTCAAGTACTTTAACACTAAGGCCTATAATAATGATAGTATTTAAAATAGTAAATATAAAAAAGAGATTAAAATTTAACAAATAATTGAAAGATTACAATAGTTATGATCCCTGGCCTAGGGTCCTGGACAACCTTACTGAAGTGATACCTGGAAGCATCCTTGGCATGACTTTTCCATTTTGTTTTGAACAGAAGAGCTTAATAAAACTCTCTTCTTGTATTGGGAGAAGTAGGCCTCATGATTTGGAATGACCAAAAAAGTGGGCACAAATAGCAACATCAGATATCCACCTGTTTCATGGCAATAATTGTCACATTTAAGAAACTATTGACCAAGATACATATATTCAGGTGGATTTATTGTTCCAATCCTATATGACAGTGGTTTTTTAATTGTTTTTTACTTTTCACAGCATAACTTTTTTCCTAAATAAAACGTTGATATATTTTGATATATAAAATTGATAAATTCAGAATTATTTTTGAAATCTGGATAGATTTTCAAGACCTCCTTGACTTTCCCTCAAAACCACTTTGTTCCATAGAATATTTTTTTTTCTGTGACAGAATTTCACTCCTTCCCAGGCTGGAGTGCAGTGGCCTGATCTCGGCTCACTGCAACTTCTGCTTCCCACGTTCAAGTGATTGTTTTGCCTCAACCTCCCAAATAGCTGAGATTACAGGCACATGCCACCATGCCCAGCTATTTTTATTTTTTTTATTTTTAGCAGAGACAGGGTCTCACTATGTTGCTAGGGCTGGTTTCGAACTCCTGGATTCAAGTCATCCACCCGCCTCAACATCCCAAAGCCATTGCTTAGAATTGTAAGGCTTCATATAACACAGCTGAAAAGCCCAGCCTTATGACACTTCATCAACGATCTTCTCTAAAAAGGTAATTGGGTTTTATTATTTTAAAATACAATCTTAAAAATAATCTGTGCTCATTGTAGTAATTTTTAAAAGCACAGAAAAGCATTTTAACCCTTTCCCATTTGCTCCGAGAATACTCACTGGCAGCATTTACCCTGAGATAACTTTGTCATGAAATATCTCTCTTTTATTATTTTCACATCACTTGAGTATATCAACGTTGGAAACAAAAAGACATAGCATTCTGGATTTAGTTGTGGTATTTCCATTTACAAAATATAGTAATTCTTATCTCTGAAAATGTCAAATCCTAGGAAATGTAGCATTCCTACGTATGATGTTAATATCATTCTTGAACAGTTGTTAGCCGAAGATTCATTTGATGAATCTGATGTTTCTGAAATAGACCACTCTAATGATTCAGATGATTCTGATGTTACTTCTATTTAGAAATAACTACAAGAACAGTTTTTATATTTTATTTTCACATTGAAAATGAGTCATATTTGCTTCAGCCTCAAAGATCATGTTTATGTAAAATTAAATGAGCACTGGCAGTGAGCTGTACTTTTTTTTTTCCTAAATGGGGAAAAAGGTTAAGAAAAAGGAAGAAAAACAGCCATTATCCTACCACTCAGACATGTAACCACTGTTAACTTTTGCGTATTTTAAGAGTAACTCCTACTCATCTCTCTCACTTGAAGAATTTGTGTTATAACCAGAACAAAACCTAATATAGTGCAAAGTAAATGTCCTTTTGAATCAGATAGTTCTGCATTTAAATGATTCTTAGGATACAGTACTTAACTTCGATGAGCGTTGGTTATTCTGCGCACCACCCCTTGCCCCTTATTTTTTAAGTACATATAATAAAATCTCTATTGCAATTCTCATGGAGATTACATAGGTATATATGTGAAGTACCTTGGACGGCACTGACAGAGTAATTATCTTCAGTCCTGTCTTTTTTCTTAAATAAATAAAGCTTCTACATTAAAATGATGGGATATCAGAAAGTCAATAGGTGGTTGAAAACATTTTTGAAAGGAGAGAAAATTTGGGTTGAGAAGCATTACTTTGCATCCTCTAAAGTCACATAATTTGAATAATTTCTGTTACTTACGCATACAGATAGATGTATGCTATCCCCTTGCCTCTCAATGAAAAATGATGAATGCAAATCCACATAAATTCTTATGCTCTGTGTGCTCTCCAGTGTTTGTACAGTTCATGAGTATAAATACTACAAAAAGTGTAGTTGTTAATAGATCAAATTCTATCCCTTCTACTTAACTTTCTAAGCCTCAGTAGCCTCCTATAAAGTAAAGATAATATATGTAAAGTATTTGGGATGTTGTCAGGTATATAGAAAGTGTTGAATGATTGTAAGAGATCATTATCAAAATTATTTAAATTTCATATAAACTCAATGCCATCATTTGAGTGTTTGCCCCTTCCACAACTCAAGTTGAAATTTAATTGCCAGTGTAAATAGTATTAAGAATTGAGATATTTAAGAGATATCTCAGCCATGAGGGCTCCACCCTCATGAATGTACTAATGCTGTTATCATGAATGTGTGTTTGCCTCCTCTTGCTCTCTCTTTCTTTGATCTTACATCATGTGATGCCTTCCACGATGTTATGATGAGCAAAACTGTTCTTGCTAGATACTGGCACTTTGATGTTTAAATTTCCAGCCTCCAGAATTAAGACCCAATAAAATTTCTGTTCATTTTACCAAGTCTGTAATATTCTGTTATAGCAGCACAAAACGAACTGAGAAACTCATTAATGGGAAAGAATTGTGAAATGTACACTTAACACTTAAGGTCATTTGATATTTTGATAAATATTGCATTGTATTGGTGCTGTAGATTTTAATGATGATATTTTATGACTAAAAAGACATCAAGAGGTGAAAACTAGCCAAAGGAACTGCAACTTATATCAAAGAACAATAAATGTCAACCTGGAAACTGCAAACTAGTTTATCTTTCCCTTGCTAATAAGATTAAAGGGCATGCTCAGCTGGGTGTGGTAGCTCATGCCTGTAATCCCAGCACTTTGAGAGGACAAGTCAGGCAGATCACTTGTGGTTGGAAGTTCAAGACCAGCCTGGCCAACATAGTGAAATCCCTTCCCTATTAAAAATACAAAAATTAGAAAGGCATGGTGGTAGGCACCTATAATCCCAACTACTCTGGAGGCTGAGGCAGGAGAATAACTTGAACCCAGGAGGCAGAGTTTGCAGTGAGCCGAGATCATGCCACTGCACTCCAGCCTGGGAGAGATAGTGAGACTACATCCAAAAAAAGGAAAGAAAGAAAAAAGAAAAAAAGATTAAAGGGGCATGCTAAATTGAGAATTAACCAGGTAGAAGAAAATAATTCAAAAAAAAGGACCTTTTCTTAAGGTATCAAATGGCCTTACAAGTTAAACCTAAGCTCTCTTCCACCTAACAGTTATTCACTCATTTTGACTAAGAAATGCTTTTGAGATGCAGTATAAATTTTCAGGACACACACAGGAAAAAAAAAATGCTATACTGAGAACCTATAAACTCTGGAGTTAGACCAAGATGTAGCCTGGAAATATTCCTTCGGCAAACTGCAAGGATTTCATCAACCACCACTCTCTCTGTATATGTATGTGAGTCATGGTTAGCAGAAATGTTCATAGTAATGACCCAAAGCATCTAAAGCTGCGAAGAAGGTACTCATAATGTCTAGGGCAGACAGAACTTGAAAAACCTTTGCCTATCCTGATTTACTAGGCTGACTTCCGAATCTTTAGTATATGGAATAATTCTTGGATGTGTTTCAATACATCTCCTAAAAACAGCAGGGGGTAATTTACTGTAACAGCTGTCAATATGTTATTCAGAAGCGCTAAATCTTTAGTGTGAATAAAAATTGCAAGGAAAACCAGTTAAAATGTGGATTTCTGGGGTACATCCCAGACTTTTATTTCTCTTTTATCGATGTATAACAATTTTCAAATTTATTAGGTATGTGTGAATGTTAAATGCATATAGAGTGTGTAATGATCAAGTCAGTGATTTGGTTTGGATGTACATCCCCTCCAAATCTCATATTGAAATGTGATTCCCAATGTTGGAGGTGGGGCCTAGTTGGAGGTGATTGAATAATGGGGGCAGATCCCTCTTGAATGAATATTTTTGGTCGTAAGTGAGTTTTTGCTCAGTTAGCGCACATGAGATCTGGTTGTTTAAAAGTCTGAAACCCCACACCCCTGCTCACTCCCTTGCTCCCACTCTCACAATATGAGACATATGCTCCCCCTTAACTTTCCACCATGATTGTGTTCTCTAGGGCCCTTGCCAGAAAAAGATGATCGCACCATGTTTTTTGTACTGTCTGCAGAACTATGAGTCAATAAAACCTCTTTTCTTCATAAATTACCCCATCTCATGTATTTATAGCAACAGAAAAATGTCCTAACACAGGATATTTAATGTATCAATCACCTTAAATGTTTATCAATTTTAGTTGTTGGTATCATTTTAAATTCTCTCTTCCAGTTACTTTGAAATATAAATAATATTGTTGCTCAGTATAGTCACTCTACTCTTCCATCAAAGTTTATTTACTCTATTCAACACTTTGTTTGCACCTATAACAAACCCCTTCATGTCCTCTCCCCAAACCACTCTTCCCAGTATCTTGTATCTAACACTCTATTCTATATGTTCATGAGATCAAGTTTTTTAGGTAGAAAGCTGAAATGAGAACATACGGTATTTGTTTTTCTGTGCCTGGCTTATTTTACTTGATATCATAACCTCCAGTTCCATTCATATTTCTATAAATCATATAATTTTATTATTTTATGGCTGAATAGTATTTCATTTTATATTTAAAACATGCTTTCTTTATCTATTTGTCCACCAATGGTCATGTAGAATGGCTTTGTATCTTCAGTATTGTGAATAGTGCTGTGATAAACACGGGAGCACAAGTATCCCTTTCACATACGGATTTCTATTCCTATGGATAGATCCCAGTAGTGGGATTGCTGGATTGTATAGGAATGTTATGGGTTTTTTTTTTGTTTTTTTTTTTGAGATATCATCATACTGTTTCCACACTGGTTGTACTAATTTAAATTTTCACCAGCAGTGTTGGTTGTTTTGCAATGCAGAAGATTTTTAGTATAAGTAAGTTCCATTTGTCTATTTTTGTTTTTGTTTTCTGTGCTTTTCAAGTCTTAGCTGGAAAATATTTGCTTACATCAACCTCCAAAAAAGTTTCTCATTTTCTCTTAGTAGTTTTATACTTTGGGGTCTTATATTTAAGGCTTTTTTAAGCATAAAAATTGATTTTTTTTTTGGTACTTCTTACTCCTATCTACCAACAAAGCCACCACTGAAAATCCACCGTTATTCAGTGAATATTCTTCTAAACTTTTTAAATACACACACACATAATTTAAACAAAAGATGTCATGGGGGTTTTCCATATGATTAATTCTACATCTACCTTATACCTCCCTCATTTCTTTTCTTTCTTATTATACTTTAAGTTCTGGCATACATGTGCAGAACGTGCATGTATGTTACATAGGTATACACATGCCATGGTGGTTTGCTGCACCCATCCCCCATCATCTACATTAGGTGTTTCTCCTAATGTTATCCCTCCCCAATCCCCATATACCCTGCTATCCCTCCCCCAGCTTCCCCACCCCTCCCCTAGCAGGCCCCAGTGTGTGATGTTCCTCTCCCTGTGTTCATGTGTTCTCATTGTTCAACACCCACTTATGAGTGTGAACATGTGGTGTTTGAGTTCTGTTCTTGTATTTAAGTCTTTAATCCATCTTAAGTTGACTTTTCTATAGGCTGAGAAATAGGCATCCAGTTTCATTTCCTGCATATGTTTATGCAGATTTCCCAGCATCATTTATTGAAGAGGATGTTTTCTCCTCCAATGTATGCTCTTGGTGGCTTTGATGAAGATTAATAGGCTATAAATGTGTGGATTTATTTCTGGATTCTCTGTTTGTTCCATTAATCTATGTGTGTGTTTTTATATCATTACCAAGCTGTTTCGGTTACTATAATCTTGTAATCTATTTTGAAGTCAAGTAACACGATGTCTCCAGCTTTATTATTTTTATAAATTTCAACTTTTATTTTAGATTCAGGGGGTGCACGTGCAGATTTGTTACATAGGTATATTGTATGATGATGCTGAGCTTTCGAATACAAACGATCCTATCACACAGGTAGTCAGCATAATAACCAACAGTTTTTCAGCCTTTTTACCCCTTTCTCCTTCCCCTTTTAGGTAGTCTTCAGTGTTTATTGTTGCTATCTTTATGTCAATGAGTACCCCACGTTTCACTCTCACTTGTAAGTGATAAAATGTTGTATTTGTTGCTGTTAATTTGCTTAGGATAACGGTATATAGTGACATCCATGTTGCTGCAAAGAACATTATTTTATTCCTCTTTGTAATTGTGTAATATTCCACAGTGTATTTATGCCACGTTTTCATTATCCAATCAACCATTGATGGGCACTTGGATTGATTCCATATTTTTGGTATCGTGAATAGTATTGCAATGAACATATGAGTATGTGTCTTTTTGGCAGAACAATTTGTTTTCTTTTGGATATATACCCAGTAATGGGATTGGGAGGTCAAATATTAGTTCCGTTTTAAGTTCTTTGACAAATCTCCTAACTTTTTAATTCTAGTGGCTGGACTAATTTACATTCCTACCAACAGTAGTTTAAGCATTCTTTCTTCTCCACAGCTTCATCAGCTAAGACTCATATAGAACAAAAAAGAAGTCCAAATAGCTAGAGCAATCTTAAGCAAAAAGTCAAAGTTGGAAGCATCACATCACCTATCTTCAAACTATGCAATAACTCTGTAGTAACCAAATTGGCACAGTACTGGTACAAAAATAGGTACAAAAACCAATGGAAGAGAATAAAGAACCCAAAGATAAAGATGCACAATGATAAACATCTTATCTTTGAGAAAGTTGACAAAAATAAGCAATGGGAAAAGGATTCCCTATTTGATAAACGGTGCTGTGATAGCTAGCTAGCCATTTGCAAAAGAATGAAACTAGACCCCTGTCTTTCTCCATATAAAAAATTAACTTAGGCAGCGCAAGGTGGCTCACACCTGTAATCCCAGCACTTTGGGAGGCTGAGGCGGGTGGATCACAAGGTCAAGAGATCAAGACCATCCTGGTCAACATGGTGAAAACCCCACCTCTGCTAAAAATACAAAAAAAAAAAAAATATTTGGGCATGGTGGCACATGCCTGTAATCCCAGCTACTCAGGAGGCTGAGGCAGAACTGCCTGGACCCAGGAGGCGGAGGTTACGGTGAGCCGAGATCGCGCCATTGCACTCCAGCCTGGGTAACGAGCAAAACTCCGTCCCCAAAAAAATAAAGTTAACTTAATGTAGATAAATATTTAATATAAGATGTCAAACTCTAAGAACCCCAGAAGAAAACCTAAGAAACATCATTCTTGACATTGACCAGGGGAAAGAATTTATGATTATGTCTCAAAAGCAATTGCAACAGAAACAAAAATTAACAAGTGAGAATTAATTAAACTAAAGAGCTTCTACAAAGCAAAATAAACTGTGAATAGAGTAAACAGACAATCTACAGAATGGAAGAAAGTATTTGCAAACTACACACTCTGCTAAGACCTAATACCTACAATCTATAAGGAACTTAAACAAGGAAAAAACAAATAACCTTGTTGAAAAATGGAAAAAGGACAATCCCACACATTTGTTAAAAGAAGATATTAGAGTGGTCAACGACCATATAAAAATGTTCATCATCATGAATAATCAGAGAAATTAAAATCAAAACCACAATGAGATACCATCTTACACTAATCAGAATGGCTGTCATTAAGTCAGATTTCTTTTTTTTTTTTTCAGGATTGCTTTGGTTACTTGGGCTCTTTTTGTCTCCATACAAATTTTAGGATTGTTGTTTCTATTTCTATGAAAAGTGACATTGGTATTTTGATAGAGGTTGCATTGATTCTGTAATAATGTTTGGAAAATATGGTCACTTTAATGATGCTAATTCTTCAGATTCATAAGCCTGGGATGTTTTTTCATTTTTGTGTGTCATCAATGATTCTTTCATTAATGTTTTGTAATTATTCTTAAGGAAATCTTTTGCTGCCTTTGATAAACTTATTCCTAGGTATTTTACATTTTGGTAGCTATTATAAATGGGATTGGCCTCTTGATTTCTTTTTCAGCTATTTCATTATTGATGTATAGAAAATCTACTGATTTTTCTATGTTAATTTTAAATCTTATAACTTTACTAAATTTATCATTTCTAAGGGATTATTTTTGAAGGGGTGCTGTTTTTTCTAGATATGGCATCTTGCTGTCTGCAAAGAGAAACAAGATGATTTTCTCTGTTCCAATTTGGATGCTTTTTTTTTTTTCTTTTTTTGCTTGACTTATTGCCCTTTCTAGGACTTCCAATATTATGTTCAACAGTAGCTGTGAAAGTAGACTTCCTTGTCTGTTCCAGTTTTTAGAGAAAAGCCTTTCAATTTTTTCCCCATTCAGTATGATGTTAGCTGTGGGTTTGTTGTATACGGTCTTTATTATTTTTAGATATGTTCCTTCTATCCTTAGTTTGCTGAGAAATTTTATGAAGGATGTTTTATTTGGTCAAATGGTTTTTCTGCCTCTATTGAAATAATCATATTTTTTGTCCTTCATTCTACTGATGTCATGTATCCTACTTATTCATTTACATACACTGAACCATCATTGCATCCCTGGAATAAATACCACTTTATCATCCCATATTATCTTCTCGATGTGCTGTTGTGTTTGATTTGCTAGTATTTTGTTGAGGATTTTTGAGTCTATATTTACCAAACATATTGGCCTTTGTTTTTTTTTTGATGTTGTTTCTGTCATTGTTGTGTCCTTGTCTGGTTTTGGTATCAGGATAATGCTGGTCTCAGAATGAATAGGTAGAAATCTGCTCCTCTTGAAATTTTTTGAGTAGTTGAAGGAAGATTGATAATAGCATTTCTTTATATGTTTGGTAGATTTGGCTGTGAATCTCTCTGTATCTGGGTTTCTCTTTGTTGGAAGACAAATATTTTTACCAATTCAATCATGGTACCTGGTATTGGTCTGTTGAGGTTTTCTATTTCTTTCTAATTCAACCATGGTACATTGTATGTTTCTGGAAATACATTCATTTCTTCTAAGTTTTTCAATTTATTAGCATATAGTTCTTCTTAATGGTCTCTGATGATCTTTTGCATTTCTGCAGTATCTGAATTTTGTGGTATCAGCCTTAATGACTCCATTTTCATTTCTGATTTTATTTGCATCTTCTCTCTTCATTTCTTGCTTAGTCCACTTAGTGGTGATATTATGCTTAACATTTTGAAGAACCAAGTTTTTTGTCTCATTGACATTTTATATTTTTAAGCCTCTGTTTTGTTTACTTTTAATCTGGCCTTTATTATTTATTTTCTTCTGCTAGTTTTGGGTTTGGTATATTCTTTTGTTTCTAGTTCCTTGAGGTGCACCATTAGATTGTTTATTTGAAACTCTTTTCAATGTGTTTATTGCTATAAACTCCTTTCTTAACAATGCTTTTGCAGTGTCCCACAGCTTTTAGCATGTTGTGTTTCTTTTTTTATTTGTTTCATAAAAGTTTTGATTTTCATCTTAGTTTTCTCATTGGCCCAAATGATTGTTTGGAGCATATTGTTTAATTTCATGTATTTGTATGGTTTCCAGAGTTCCCTTCTGTATCGATTTCTAGTTTTATTTCCTAGTGATACAAAAAGATGCTTTAAATGATTTTTTGTTTTAAAAATTTGTTGAGATTCAACTTGGTTTATCATGGAGAATGTCTATGTGCTGTTGGAAAGAATGTATACTCTGTAAGTGTTGGGTAGAATGTTTTGTAAAGGTCTGTTAAGTCCATTTGGTCTAAAAATCAGTTTAATTTTTTTCCAATGTTTTTTTGTTAATGTTCTGTACAGATTATCTATCTAATGCCGAGAGTGGGACATTGAATTCCCCAAATAATATTGCAGTTTATTTCCTTATTTAGACCTGATATTTGTTTTGTGAATCTGGGTGCTTGGGTGTTGGGTACATACGTATTTAGAATTGTCATATCTTTTTGATAGATTGATTCCTTTATCACAATTTAATGACAATTCTGTTTATTTTTACTGTTTTTTACATAAAGTATGTTTATCTAATATTAACAGAGTTACTCTTGCTCATTTCTGGCTTCCACTTGTGTGGAATATCTTTTCTCTTCCCTTTACTTTCACTCTATTTGTGTCTTTACAAGTGAGATTCAATTTCTGTAGGTGGTGTGAAGTGGGATTGAGCTTTTTGGGTTTTTAAAAAATTCAGCCAATCTACATATTTTAAGTAAAGTATTTAATCCATTTATTCTTGAGTTTATTATTAATATGTGAGATTTTTTTCCTATTGCCAGTTGTTTTCCAATTGTTTTGTAGTCTTTATTATTTCTTTTTTGTTGTTGTTAATTTATTGTCCTTTTGGTTTTCTAAAATTTTGTAGTAGTACCATTTGGACCTTTTTTCTTCCTCATTTGTATGTGTGCTTTACCAGTGAGTTTTATATTTTCATTTGTTTTCCTAATGGCAAATGTGCTCCTTTCTCTTCCAAGTTTAGAATTCCCTTGTTCATTTCTTTTAGGACAAGTTCAGTGGTAATAAACTCCCTGAGAATTTGGTTGTGTTGGACAGACTATTTCTCCTTTATTTATGTAGAATAATTTTGCTGAACATAGTATTTTTGAGTGCATTTTTTTTTTCTATTTTAGCACTTTAAATATATCATACCATTCTCTTCTGGCCTGTATGATTTCTGTTGAGTTGTCTGCTGTTAGTCTGATAGGGGCTTCTTTATTGATGACTAGATGATTTTTTCTTGCTGTTTTTATAATTTCCCTTGTCATTGACTTTAGACAGTTTGACTCTAATATGCCATGGAGCAGACCTTTGTGCATTACACATGTTTAGGGATCACTAGCCCGTCTGAATCTGGGTGTCAAAATATCTTGCTAGACTTGAACAG
Organism: Saimiri boliviensis; assembly: GCF_048565385.1. NCBI lineage: Eukaryota > Metazoa > Chordata > Mammalia > Primates > Cebidae > Saimiri > Saimiri boliviensis. Next base: position 78,288,366 of record NC_133470.1, on the reverse strand, counting down.
TTTTTATTCATTATCTCATTAAATATGGTTTCCAACTCTTCTTTTGTTCTCTCATTGTCTTGTGCAATTTCAATTATTAATGTATTTGTTCACTTTATGGTGCCCCATGCATCACAAAGGTTTTGATCATTCCTTTTTATTCTTTTTTAATTTATTTCTGTCTGACTTGGTTATTTCAAATGACTGGTCTTCCAGTTCTGAAACTTTTTCTGCTTGATTTAGTCTATTTTTGAAGGTTAGGAGGGTACTATCTATTTAATTCAAAGATGTCTTCATTTTCGGGATGTCTGTTTCATTCTTTTTTATAATATTTACATATTTGGTAGAGTTCTCATTTATACCCTGAGTTATTTTTCTAATTTATTTGTATTATTTTTTGGAATTGTATTCTACATCACTCAGCTTCTTTAGGCTCATAATTTTGATTTTTTTTATTGTATTTTGTGAATTTATTTTTGATTGGAATCTGTTTCTGGAGAATTATTGTTTTTATTTGGAAGTGTTATATTTCCTTGCTTTATTATGTTTTCTGTGTTGTTACATTGATGTGTGTGCATCGGGTGTAATAGTCACTGCTTCCATTTTTGAAAATTTGCTTTCATAGGTGACAACTTTTACTTGAAGATATAGCAGTGGAGTTTATTGTGTAGGGCCCTTTGAATCTGATTCTGAGTGTGTGCAGTAGTGTATTCTCTATATAGTTTCTTCAACTGTAAACAATATCATTGGTATCTATATTTTCCCCAGTCATTCGTATGTGGTTATTAGGGCAGGCTATGGTGAAATTTTGCTGGGGACAGGTATACCACATGGACTAGTTTTGGGCTCCGGTGGTTGCAGTGGTGCACTAAGCATGCCTGTTCTTGGAATCCAGGGTGGCATATGATGACAATAGTGTTATCATGACCAAGCAGGCCAATTCCTCAGCCTCCAGGTGGCTTTCTCAGATTCTAGTAGTGGCAGTAGTAAGCTGAGTGATTATGTAATTTCTCAGGTATCTCGACAGCTAGTGTGGTATGGGTGATGGCAGTAGCAGTGGCAAGAAAACCGTCTGGGTTCTGAGTTATGCACACTAATGTTGACAGTGGCTGCTATTTGTCATCACCACTCACAACCCCAGACATGCAGTTATTGAGCTCACCCACTCTCAGTGGCAGTAGCACTATAGTATTGTGTGAAGGAGAGGGACTATTCCCTTTGCACATGAACCCAAGCACAGGAGCCACACTGCCAGTGGGAGCACAGTTGCCATTAATAGCCCCAGACAGATAGCCTAACCACCCGAGCCTCTGCTGGAAGCAACAGCAGCTGCACCTGCAGTGGTGTTTGGAGGGAAAGTAGAGTATGGAGTCCTTCACACTGTTCATGAGCTCAAGAACATTGGCCTCTTTGCCTGTGGGAGAGGATCTTACTCCTCAGTTGCAAGGCCAAGAACAGTGTATGTGCTACTGCTGGGAGCAGAGTAACTTTTCATGCTTCTGGACAGGAGGCTCTTGGGATCTGGTAAGGATGTGCTTTGGTTTTCTTTATCCTGGAGCCACATTTTTGGAGTGCTGTGTCAACCATTTCCCAAGAAGTAGTACTCTTTGTGGTCTGGAGTACTGGGGACCCCACAGCACTTTTCGGTCCCCCCAGTGCTGTGGCAATGTAGTCCTCATGATGGACACTAGGGCTTGTCAATTGTGGTTCCCAGTATGTGTAGCTATGGGGGCTGTGGTTCCCAGGACAGGATCCAGCTCAATGTTCATTGCGTTCTCACAATGGCATCCTGCTGCAGATACTCAGGTCTTAGGGGTGTGAGTAATCCAGTGCTAGTTCCCTGTCTGGTGCTCTTTGCTCTTTGGGTCTCCAGATCACTGCTCACTCCAGTGCCAAAGTTCTTACAGGTAGAGGAGCTCTTCCATTGTTCAGACTGCAGCAGTTTGTGATGGGGTTATGGGCCACAGAATTTCTCTCGCCTGCCCTTTCTCCACAATCTCAGTCAAACTCAGCCAAAATGGACACTTGCTCTATTCTTTTCCTATGACTCTAGGTATTTCCTGTGACTTCTCTGTTAGACTCTAGTGTTCTCTCTGAGATGTACTGTTTAATGTGTATAATTTGGGTTCTCTTTTCTGGAGAGGGCAAGTATCTGATATCTGTAGTCAGTCATCTTGAGCTGGAATTCTACACCCCAAAGTTTAGTATGTGAATATCTTTTGTGTATTCAGGCACCAGCACTCTTCAAAAGCTGTGAAGGAGATGCAGATAACCTACATAGAACATTTAAACAAAACAAAATAAAACATTACATCTCCTTACTACATAAGATTGCCGTGTAAGAAGAACAAACTGGAGAGAAAAAGAGTTTAAAAAGCTGCCAAGTAGAAAATTTTACATGTATATAATGGGGTGTCAGGTTGAAAACACTCACTAAGGGGGCTTCCCATGCCTGGGATAACAAGGGAATAAACATCTATCTAACTATTGATATGGTTTGGCTGGGTGCCCATCCAAATCCCAACTTGAATTATATCTCACAGAATTTCCATGTGTTATGGGTGGGACCCAAAGGGTGGTAATTAAATCATGGGGGCCAGGCTTTTCCATGATATTTTCAGGATAGTGAATAAGTCTCGTGAGATCTGATGGGTTTTATCAGAGTTTTCCACTTTTGCTTCTTCCTCATTTTTTCTCTTTCTGCCACCATGTAAGAAGTATCTTTAGCCTCCCACCATGATTCTGAGGCCTCCCCAGGCATGTAGAACTGTAAGTCCAATTAAACTAGTTTTTCTTCCCTGTCTCAGATGTGTCTTTGTCAGCAGCATGAAAACAGACTAAATAGAGTAAATTGGTACCAGTAGAGAGGAGCACTGCTGAAAAAGATACCTGAAAATATGGACATGACTTTGGAACTGGGTAACAGACAGAGGTTGGAACAGTTTTGAGGGCTCAAAATAAGATAAGGAAATGTGGGGAAGTTTGGAACCTCTGAGAGATGTGTTGAACGGCTTTAACCAAAATACTGATAATGATATGGGCAATGAAATCCAGGCTGAGTTGATCTCAGATGGAGATGAGGGACTTGTTGGGAATTGGAGCAAAGGTGACTTTTGTTATGTTTTAGCAAAGAGACTGGTGGCATTTTGCCACTCCCCTAGAGATTTGTGGAACTTTTAACTTGAGAGAGATGATTTACGGTATCTGGCAGAAGAAATTTCTAAGCAGCAAAGCATTCAAGAAGTGACTTGGGGGCTCCTAAAGGCATTCAGTTTTATAAGGAAAGCAGAGCATAAAAGTTTGGAAAATTTTCAGCCTGACTATATGATAGAAAAGGAAAACCCATTTTCTGTGAAGAAATTCAAACTGGCTGCAAAAATTTGCATATGTAGCCAGGAGCCTAATGTTGATCCACAAAGCCATGGGGAAAATATCTCCAGGCCATGTCAGAGAACTTCAAAGCAGCCCCTCCCATCACAGGCGCAGAGGCCCAGGAGGAAAAAGTGGTTTTGTGGGCTGGGCCCATGGTCCCCAGGCTGTGGGTAGCCTAGGGACCTGGTGTCCTGTGTCTCAACCTCTCCATCCATGGCTGAAAGAGGCCAACACAGAGCTCATGCTGTGGCTTCAGAAGGTGAAAGCCCCAAGCTTTAGCAGCTTCCACATGGTGTTGAGCCTTCAGGCACACATAGTCAAGAATTGTGGTTTGTGAACCTCCGCCTAGATTTCAGAAGATGTATGGAAATACCTGGATGCCCATGCAAAAGTTTTTTGCAAGGATGTGACCCTAATGGAGATCCTCTGCTAGGGCAGTGCAGAAGGGAAATGTGGAGTCAGAGTTCCTACAGGGGCACTGCCTAGTGAAGCTGTAAGAAGAGGGCCACCATCCTTCAGACCCCAGAGTGATAGATCCACCAACTTGCACCATGCACCTGGAAGAGCTCCAGACACTCAATACCCGCCAATGAAAGCCGCCCAGAGAGAGGCTGTACATTGTAAAGCCACAAAGAAAAAAGAAAATCTAATCCAATTGGGAAAGCTCAAAAGAAGCTTCTTAAAAGAAGTGACATTTGAAACACATCACGAAAAGTGGCTAGAATTTTGGTAAGTTGAGTTGGAGGGCAGTGTTCTAGTTCCAGTTTATGGAAATAATATGTTAACATAAATGGGAAAAAATGGAAAAAAAAAAAGAAAATGAGAGACATTTTATGTGAGACATGTGAACTAGAAGGATTTTTAGAATAACCTCAACTAAAAACTGGATGTGATAAAAGATGAGGGAAACAAACATAAAAAAATAAAAATAAAAGGCCGGGCACGGTGGCTCACGCCTGTAATCCCAGCACTTTGGGAGGCCGAGGCGGGCGGATCACAAGATCAAGAGATCGAGACCATCCTGGTTGACATGGTGAAACCCCATCTCTACTAAAAATACAAAAAATTAGCTGGGCATGGTGGCGCGTGCCTGTCATCCCAGCTACTCAGGAGGCTGAGGCAGGAGAATTGCTTGAACCCAGGAGGCGGAGGTTGCGGTGAGCCAAGATCACGCCATTGCACTCCAGCCTGGGTAACAAGAGCGAAACTCCGTCTCAAAAATAAAATAAAATAAAATAAAAAAATAAAAAAATAAAAATAAAAATAAAAACTAGCTTACTGCATTTCTTCTATTTCTTTATCTATTTTCATATTAATTTAATTTTTATGGGCTAGGAACCATGTCATAGAATTGTAACTAAATTCAGTATTACCAAAAGACATATATATGCTAGTAAATTAAAGGCAGAAAGGGATAAACACGACACCTTCTGCTTTACGAGTATCTCCTAAATAATCATTAAATTATATCCCATGTGTCTCTGAATTTGTGCAGTGAACATCAGTTGTCTTTTACAATGATATAATCTCGGCTCATTGCGACCTCAGCCTCTCGGCTTCAAACAATTCTCTTGCTTCAGCCTCTCAAGTAGCTGGGATTACAGATGCCCGCCACCACGCCCAGCTATTCTTTTGTATTTTTAGTAGCAACTGTGTTTCACCATGTTGGCCAGGCTGATCTCGAACTCCTGACCTCGTGATCCACCTGCCTCAGCCTCCCAAAGTGCTGGAATTACAGGTGTGAGTCACCAGGCCCAGCCTCAATTATCTTTTTTTCAGCTTTTGATGCTTTCCAATGTAAATGGTAACATTTTAAGATATTACTTTTGGTAAGTGAATATGCAATTAATATTTATGAATATTTTAGCCACTCAGTGAAAAACCTGCAAGATAGAAATAACTGAATTTCATCTGACTGTATTAAGAGCTAGTTTGACAGTAGCTAGGGGCAAAGCTATAAAGTGTAGCAGAAATTGTCAAGTGTCCTAGTCGTCACTGATGTAAGATCCACACACCACCTTTCAAATGTTATTATCATTCTTTCTAATGTATTGCTTCTTCCTCCTTTATATAAAGCACTTTCTCTATATGTACTTATGATTTTTTAAATATATATATAATATATATATATATATCTTGAAACATTATCATTCATCTACATGAGCAAGATTGAAAAACATTGGTGTGGTTGATGTAAAACTTCTGAATTGATTATGTCAGAAAAATTCATACTTTCTAACTTGACATTTTTCAAATACAAATATGACATTGACAATAGAATGCCATGCATTATATTTGTTTATATAGCAGAATATGCCCTTTAGAATCTCACAAACAAGTTCAAAGACTGTGTTTATCACCTACTAGCTGTATATCCCTGGCCAAGTTACTTAAACTTAGGAAAGGTAATGTCTGTAAAACAATTTGCACATTGCCTAGCAAGTAGTGAATGCTCAATAAGCAGTAGTTCTTAAAATTATGTAAAGATCATATATGAGAAATGATTATCAATTTCTTTATCAATAAAATGATTTGTAAATATGTGTGACTTTAATATTTTTTAAACCAAATTTTTAAAAATTCTGAAGGCAGTAAAAGAACTTTATATTATTTTCAGAATAGCTAGTCATGAATTCAGACATTATTGCCTCAAGGGCTAAATCTCATTTGAATCAGATAGTTTAAATGATTAAAATTAAGTCATTTCTGTTATGGTTAGAATAAATCATTTGAGGCACTGACTTCTCCTTTAAAAAACACTAACATCAAATGGGTCTCATTGTTTCCTTTTTTTAAATGGACTATCCCATTTTTTTCCTTTGAAATGCATTTTCTCACTTTGTTTTAGATGAAAAAATATAGAACATTAAAATTTAAGAAAATATTAAAGATTGGAGATAGAACATGTCATAAAGTCAAACATTGCACAGAAAATTTTCAAAATAATCATGGTATCAATTTGTTTAATAGATTTTTTTAACTCCAAAAGATTTTCTGTATCTTGTAGTAGAAACAGGGTTTCACCATGTTAGCCAGGCTGGTCTCAAACTCTTGAACTCAGGTGATCCGCCCACCTTGGCCTCCAAAAGTGCTGGGATTACAGGCATGAGCCACCACGCCCAGCCAACAACTCCAAAATATTTTCAATATAGCATGTAACTTGAATACTTCTTCAATGTGCTTTTGGCAGTTACATACATATGGAGTAAAATATTTTTTCTGATAAAAATCTGGTTCATATCTAATTCACCTGTCTTATCTACATATACATCATCATTCAATTGATATGACTATATTAATATAATTCCTCATTCAAAACCCCTCACCCAAAGGGAATATTGCTATGAACACGTATCTATGTTTCATTTGTAAATATTATTCCAAAGTCAAACCTATTTGAAAATACAATATGTAGAAAACAAAATACTAAATGTTACAAGGCATAAGGCTGACTAAGACATTATGGTGTGGTAAAAAATAATTGTGTACAAAATCTGATAATCTTCTTTCAAATCCTGGCTCTTACCATTTACATGACTGTATAACTTTGAACAAGTTGATTAGCCTCTCAATTTTTATATGTCTACTGTAAGTAATGATTAGTAAAAAAAATTTGATTTTAGAAAGTGAAACAATGAATGGCAAATGTAGAATACATACATATGTAATTAAGCCTTAGATAAAGCTGAAACAAGATATCTCATAGCTTTGCAACTGCTTTCCATTGGTTAGAAAGCTCAGATGTTGGTAAGGGGCCTGATGGAATGAGATCAGAATGTCTTTCTATAATCTGTTGGATTTCAGACTGGGATTGTCATGGACAAAGAAAATTTCATAACTTCTCATTATCATACAATCCCAAATACTCAGAATTAATTGTAATAAAGGATAATTATTCCTTTTTCTATCTAATATGAGCTTTTCTGCATCTGCAGAAGAGTTCTTTGAAGATGCAATGTTCTATCAAAGACATGAGCAATTTATGCACAATTGGCAGAAATGATTAAATAAGGAAACTATATAAAGCTCCTAAAATTAAAAAAAAATATTTCACGGTTATTATTTACTTAGATTAGGTCAAAAATTAATTCAGATCACAAAAGCATGATACTATATACCCCAACAAAGCAAGATACTATATACCCTAACAAAGAGTTACGTAGTATGTTCCTAAAGTAACACTAAAGTATACATAGAAATTTTTGAGAAATATGGGGAATAATTTTATCAATGTTCATTTCTGTGCTATATTATTGGGAGTTCAGAAGAAATGTGAAAAGAAATTTTTCTTCAGTATTATTTTTATGTTTTGTTCTCCCTTTTACGTTCCTTCTTTCTTTTTGAGCTTATTTTACTCTCTTTACTTAAAAAGTAGTTAATAGAAGTGGCATGAAAATTTAGTGGAAAAGGAAGGATAATTCATTACTAAGTTTGAAAATAATTATTCTTTCTTTATAGGAATGTATAATATTAGATCTCTAGATTATACCGAATGGAAGAAATTCTATGTAGATTAAAAACTTGACCACGTAAAACAAAATCTTCAACACACTTGAAAATTATGTAGAAAAATACTTTATGGTCTCTGGATAGAGGATAGTTCCCATAAGAAGCGTGAAAAAGCATAAATTATAAAGGAAAATGTAGTTATTAACTACATAAACATTCAAAATATTATGAAAGCAAAAATAAAACAAAAATACAGTTAAAATATTTCCACTTCCAGCTGTGATAGAGTAATGAAGACTAAACTTACTAGTTAACCAAAAAAAAAAAAAAAAAAAAAAAAAAAAAAAAAAACCACTAGAAAAATAAACTAAATACTGTATTGGAAATAGTTTTCCATTTGTTCAGACGCAGCACAGGACTGTCATGCCTCAGTAAAGGGCAACTAATGAGGACACCATTATCACTGCCTACCTTTCTGTGTAGAGGCAGCACATTCCAGACCACCGCTCAAGGAGTAAGAACCCACACAGAGCCTTGTCATGTTGAGTTGAGGAGACAGAGGTGAGAATTAATGATATTTGCACTGGCTTCAATCTGTGACTACAGGAAGAAAGGTATACAGAGCAGAAGATCCAGAAATATTTTATATCATTTCAATCTTCTTAAATTTAGCAGGGGTTGCTTTATGACCCAGTATATTATATATCCTTGAAAATGTTCTATGTACATTTGAGAAAATATACATTCTACTGTTGTTAAGTGAAATATTCTATATGTGTCTGTTAGGTGTGGTAAGTGTATAATGCTGTTCAGGTTTATTTTCTGCTTTTATAGTAAGCCCATGTTATTTATCCATTATTTAAAGTTAAGGATTAAAATCCCTAAAAATCATGTTTAATTATCTGTTTCTTCTTTCGATTCAGTCAGTTTTTCTTAACAGAATTTGAGATTCCATCGTTAGGTGAACTGATATTTGTAGCTGTTGTATTATCCATAATATTGATTTCATTATTGTACCTTATCCCACTTTATCCCTAGTAACACTTTTTCTTATTAATTCTAATTCTTTTGATATAAGCCACTCATTGTTTTAATATATGTTTTTCCTACCTTTTCATTTAAGTTCTTTGCAACTTTGGATTTCATTTCTTGTAGAAATAATATAATGTTATTGTTTTATTTTTTAAATCCAGTCTGAGAATCTTTATCTTATGATTAGATTGTTTAATCTACTCACATTTACCATCATTGTTTATATAGTTAGATTTATGTCTGTCATTTTATTTTTTGTTTCTCTGTGCCTCCTTTTTCTTCCTTTATATATCTACTATTCCTTTCCTTTTCATGAAGTGAATATTTTCTAGTGTAACAATTCAATTGTTTTAATGGTTTGTTTTACTATATTTTTTTAGTTATTTTCGTAATAGTGGCTCTACGGCTTACCATGTAAAGCTTATTTAAAACTATTTTAGCTTCCCACTAATTTAATTCCACTGAGGTATAGAATTGCTACTCTTAAATAGCTCTATAACTTCTTCCCACTTTTTGCTGTTATTATACATAGAATACTTATATATAACAGCAACATATTGTCACAGGTAATTCTTTATGTAACTTTATATCTATTAAATAATCTGAAAAAGAAAAAGAGTGATTTTTTTTTTTTTTTTTTTTTTTTGTGAGACAGAGTCTCACTCTGTCACCCAGGCTGGAGTGCAGTGGCACGATCTTGGCTCACTGCAACCTCCGCCTCCCAAATTCAAGAACTTCTCTGCCTCAGCCTCCCTAGTAGCTGGGGTTAGAGGCACCCGCCACCATACCTAGCTATTTTTGTATTTTTAGTAGAGGCTAGGTCTCACCATCTTGCCCAGCCTGGTCTTGGAACTCCTGACCTCATGATCCACCCACCTGAGCCTCTGAAAGTACTGGGATTATAGACATGAGCCACCATGCCCAGCCAGAGTAATTAAATATTTATAGTTTGTCATACTTATTATTAACCCTCTGTGGTTTTCTTCATTTTTCCTGTGATTCTGAATTACCATGTGCTGCCATTCTATTACTTCAGTACAAAATTCCCATCACATACCTTTGTACTATTATTGTACTTTGTACTACTATTGTTAAATATATAACCTTTCTGTACGTCATAGACCCATAACACAATTATATAAATACTGTATTATACAAGTGCTTCTTAAATCAGTTAAAAGCAGAAACAAAATTCATTTATACAGTCTTTTATAATTACATAATAACTTTGATTTGTGTTTTTTCTTACTGTGCATTCAAATTTCCATCTATAGTCACTTTCTCTCAGCCTGAAAATTTCCTAATATTTCCTGTAAGGTGCATCTACTAGCAATACAATTTGTCAGGGTTTATCTTGGAATATCTTTATTGCATGTTTATTTTTGAAGATATATTTTTCTTAAACATGAGATTCTTGGTTGAGAGCTTTTTATTGTCAGTACTTTGAATATGTTCTCTGCTAAACTAGATTATTTTCTAGTCTCCAAGGTTCCCAATGAGAAAACGTCTATTAATATTACCAATGTTCGCTTGTATATCATGAATTAATTTTTCTCTTGTTGCTCTTAAATTTTTTTGCCTTTGTCATTGCATATTTTTCGCTGTAGTGCATCTGGATGTGGCTCTCTTTGAGTTTAACCTACTTGGAGTTTGGTAAATTTTATAGCTATGTAGATTAACATTTTAAAAATCAAATTAGGAAAGTTTTCGGCCATGATTTCTCCAAATATTTTTTTCTGCTAATTTATCTTTAACTTGTCCTTCTGGTACCCCCATAAAGTGTATGTTGGTGTGGTTAAGGGTGTCTCACATTTGTCTGAAACTCTTAAAATATCTTCATTTTTGTCTTTCTCTGTTCTTCAGATTATATAATTTCTATAGATTTATTTTCAAGTTTGTGTATTAGTCCTTTCTAACACTACTATAGAGAAATTCCCAAGACTACAAAATTTATAAATAAAAGAGATTTCATTGGCTTACAGTTCTGTAGACTATACAGAAAACATGGCAGCATCTACTTGGCTTCTGGAGAGGTCCCAGGAGACTTACAATTATGGCAGAAAGTGGAGAGGAAGCCAGCACTTCATATGGCCGGAGCAGAAGAAAAGGGTAAGGCGGGAGGTTCCACACACTTTTAAATAATCAGATCTGATGAGAACTCACTATTAAGAGAACAGAACTAAAGGAATGATGCTAAACCACTCATGAGAAACTGCTTTCATAATCCAATCACCTCTCACCATCTGCCACCTTTAACATTAGGGATTATAATTAGACATGATATTTGGATGGAGACACAAATCCAAACTATATCAGTTTGTTAATTCTTTTCTTCTGCCAAGCCTTTTGTTGAGACTCTCTAGTGAATTTTTTGTTTCCGTATTATGCACTTTAATTCTAGAATTTTTACTTGATTCTTTTGTTGTAATTTCTATTTATTGATATTCTCTATTTGATAAGACATTGTCATTATAGTTTCTGTTATTTATGTATAATTTTCTTTCACTTTTCTTGAAAATTCTAAATTGTAGGTATGTAATACAGCAACTGTGTTTAATTACTCTCTTTCTCACTGTGTTTCCTCTACCCCCAGGCTTTTTTGCTCCTGTTCTTTGCATTTTTATTAGTTTTGTGATTTGCCTGGGCTATTTTAGTGAAATGTGTTACCATGTAGTCTGCAGCCTTTCTTTTCTCACCTTAGAGGTCACAACCCTGGGCATGTGCACAGTCACTCTGAGATGGTGGTTGTCTTAGCAGGGCTCTGCTCAATTGCCTCTTTTTCTGGTCTCTATATTAAGCTGTCTGCCTCAATTGATATACCACCCACCTGTTAGTTACCTCTCATTACAGGCTGATTGCTCTATTGATTTTGACAATTGTCTTGGTCATAAAATACTCCATCATCTGAACTAAGAGACTAAGTTAACGACAGTTGTCTTGTTCATAAAATACTTCATGATCTGAACAAAGAGACCAAAAAAGAGACTAAGGTAATTTTTTTAGAGAATATAAATGAAAAATGTGTATGTGCACATAAAAACTAATGGATATTATGGAGTTGAAATTGCAATTAGTAAATTAAAACATTAAAGGGAAATAACAGCAGATTTGAGCTGGCAGAAAAAGAATTGGTCGCCTTGAAGATAAATACTTTTAGCTTATCCCATCTAAGAAATAGAAAGTAAAATGAATAAAGAGAAACTAAACAGATCCTTGGAGTCTGTGGGACACCATCAAGCATAACAACATAAACGTAATTGGAATGAAAACAAGAGATAGAGAAAAGGACAGAATATTTGAAGAAATCATGGTCAAAAACTTCTGGAAATTGATGAAATAAATTATTCTACGTAGCCGAGAAGCTCAAAGAGCTCCAAAAAGAAAAAAAAAAAAAAAAAACAAAACCCTCAGACATTTAAATTTAGACACAAAACCAAACTGTTGAAAGACAAAGAAAGAATATAGAACATAGCAAGAGACATCACATAAAAAGGTATCCTCAATAAGATTAGCACAGATTTCTTATCAGAGACTTTGTGGATCAGAAGAAAGTGAGATGACATAGTCAAAGTCCTAAAATCCAACAGCAAACCAATAAATCTATATCAAGCAAATTATGTTTAAAAGATAACAGAGACATTAATATATTCCCCCAAAAAACTGAAATAATTTATCAATAGCAAATTCTTTTTAAGAAATGTCAAAGAGAGATCTTCAGTATGAAATGATAAGTCATTAAATAGTAACTCAAATTCACATAGAGAAATAAATAATACTGGTAAGATGATCAAATAGGCTAATAACATTATTTCCTCTATCTTATTTAAATGTAAATGTAAATTGAGCATTCTAATTAAAAGGGAGAAACTGGCAGAATGGATCAAAGCAAAAATAATGGTATATTTATATGCTGTCTACACAGATATAATTTAAATTCAAGCAAAACTAGCTTGAAAGTAAACGGATAGGAAAAGAAAGGGCATGCAAACAGTACCCAGAAGATAGCTGCAGTATTTACACTAATATCAGACAAAATAAAGTTTAAGATAAAATGTTACCAGAGGCACAAAAGGTCATTTTATAGTGGTAGAAAAGTTAATCCATCAAACAATTCTAAACATGTTTACCTAACACCACAGCCGCAAAATACATGAGGTGAAACCTGACATAACTGAAGGTAGAAGTAAACAATTCAAGAAGAATTGCTTGAGATTCCAATATTCCATGTTTAATAAAAGGCAGAACTAGAAAGAAGTTCAACAATGAAATAGAAAATGAGGACACCATTCTAAAACACCTAAAACTAACATATCTATGGAATCCTTCATGCAACAGTGGAGGATACACTTTCTACTTAAGTGCATGTCGTGTATTCTACAGAATAGGCCATATATAAAGCCACAAAACAAGTCTTGATAAATTTAAAAGCATTGAAATAATATAAAGGATGTTCTCCAATCACAAAAGATTGGAATTAAAAATAAATAAGGAAATTTGAGAAAATCACAAACACCTAAAAATTAAATGGCAAACTACTAAATAACCAATGGGTCCAGGAATAAATTCTAAGATGACGAATGAAAATGAAAAGACAACATACCAATATTTATGAGATGAAACTAAACAGTGCTTTAGAGGGAGTATTAGTTTCTCAGAGTTACTGTAACAAAATATCATAAATTGGGTGGTTTAAAACAACAGAATTTATTATCTCCCAGTTATCAAGGCTAGAAGTCAGAAATGAAGGTGCTGGCATAAATGTTCTCTTTCCGAAACCTGTAAGAGAATCCTTTCCTTCCTCTTCCTTGCTTCTGGTGGTTTGCTGGAAATCTTTGGCATTCTTTGGCTTGTAGATAACAGAATTCTCATATATTTTCACATGACATTTTCTCTATATGTCTTCCTATAATTTTCATTCTTCATAGGTCCGTCATTATTTCCCCATCTTATAAGTAAACTAGTCACACTGAATTAAGGCATCTCTAATAATTTAATCTTAACTTGATGAAATCTGAAAATTACTTATTTCCTGATAAGATGGAATTTGAAGGCATTAAGGTTTGTGACTTCAAAATATATTTCGGAAGGGAGAAAATTCAACCCACAGATAAGGAAATTTATAGTTTTAATGCCTACATTTAAAAATAAATATCTAAAATCAATAATGTAAACTTCTACATTAAGAAAATAGAAAAAAAATGAACTTTCTCTGGTTTCCTCCCAAAGGAACATAATAATGGTTTAAAAAGAAATAAATAAAATAGAGAATAGAAAGGTCATAGAAAGAAGCAATAAAACTAATTTTCTTTTAACAAGTAAACAATCTTGACAAACATTTAACTAGACTGGCCAAAAAAAAAGACAGAATACTGAAATTCATAAAATCAGGAAAGAAAAGGGTAACATTACCAACAATCTTACAGAAAGAAGAATAATTAAAGAAAATATTATGAACAACTATATTGCAAAAAAAATAGGTAACTTGATTAGGTGGAAATTTTTATATAAAGACAATAGCTATAGAGAATTATTCAAGAATAAATTGAAAATCTAACTATATACTTTAATAAGTAAAGAGACTGAGTTATTAATAAACGTATTTTCCACAAAGAACAACCCAGGCCTGGATGGCTTTATTGGTGAATTGTAACAAATGATTAAAGAAGAACTAATTCAAATTAAAAAAAACAAAAAACAAAAACAAAAACATTTTTTTAAATGAAAGAGGATGCAGCATAACCCAACTTGTTCTTTTAGGCTAGTATTACCCTGATGCCTAAATCAGACAGAGCTTTATTAAGTTTGGTCTGCTATAAAAAATATAACATAGGCTGGGCTGATTAAACCATGGACATTTTTTTCCTCACAATTCTGTAGGCTGGGAAGTTTAAGATCAAAGTGACTGTAGATCTTATGTCTAAGAAGAAACCATTTTCTTACTTGCAGATAGCAATCTTCTCATTGTATCTACATAGTGAAGAACAGAGAAACTAGGAGCAGGTGCTCCTGTCTGTTCTTGTAAAGGCAAAAATCTCATTCATGAAGGTTCTACCCTCATGAGTGAATTATCTTCTGTCTTGGTTCATTTAGGCTGCTATAACAAAATAACTTAAATTTGATAATTTAAGAATGCAGATATGTATTGCTTACAGTTCTGAAGGCTGGGACATTCAAGTTCCATGCAATAGCTAATTCAATGCCTTGCCCGAGCTCACTCTCTGCTGTGAAGATGGCACCTTACAGCTTTATCCTCACATGCAAAAGAAGTGAAGATGCTCCATCAGGCCTCTTTTATAAGGGTGCTAATCCCACTCATGAGGGTGGATCTAATCATCTCCCAAAGACCCAACCTGTGAATACTATTGGGAATTAGGTTTCAAAATATAAACTTTTGGGGTGGCATATTTAGACTATAACATTCTGTACCTGATCCCCCAAATTTATTTTCTCCTCACATAAAAAATACATTTATTATATCCCAATAACGCTGTAAGTCTTAACTCATTCTAGCATCAACTGAAAATCTGAAGTCCAGAGTATCATCTCAATATCATCTAAATTGGATATGAGTGAGACTTAAGGTATCTAACGAGGCAAATGGCTTTCTAACTGTAAATTTGTAAAATCAAACAAGTTTTGTGCCTCCCAAACACAAAGGGATTGGCAGAGGATAGACATTCTGATTCCAAAAGAGAGAAATGGTAAGAAGGAAAGGAGTGACAGGCCCTGATCAAGTTCAGAACCCAACAAACAGAGCAAACAACATTAAATTTCAAAACTTGAAAATAATCTTCTTTTATTTAATATCTCACCTTCCAGACAGACTTAGGCTTGGGTAAGGTTCTCAAGTGCCCAGTAGGCACCGTCATCATGTATTTGATGGGCCCAGCTCTAATGTGTTAGGACTGTATGCCTGCTACTCTCCCAGGCTATAGTTACATGCTGGTGGCTCTACAAGTGTGGGGTTTCAAGGGTAGCCCTACCTCCATGGCTTCACCAGGTCTTACCCTAGTTGGGACTATCTTTGACATCCCCGACCCTTTGACATCCCTGATTCTGCTGGGCATTTCCCTAGTGGGGGTATTGACCCTACTCTGACCATGTGGTGGTCCTCTGCCCATTCCCCAAGGATCTCAAGGGTATCCTTTGGAATCTATGTGAAAGTAGCCATGCCTCTACAGCTTGTGCACATTTGCCTGCCTGTGAAAATGACACTGTTTGGACACCACGATGGTTTGCCACCTGTGCCTTGCAGAGGGGTGGCCCAAGTCACCCCTGGGTCCATTTGAACCACATATGGGCTTGCCAAGGAGTACCACACCAGAATGTTGAGGGCAGAGCCTTGAAATTATTCTGTCCCCAAGACCCTGGAATTCTGGGCCTGTGATGAGCAGGGTAGTGACAAAGCTCTCAAAAATGCCTTCAGGGTTAGTTTTGCACTGACTTGAACAGTATTTTCTTTCCTTCTGTCCATCCTAGTCACCTTATTAAATGTTCTCTTGTGTCCAAAAATATTAAAAATGAAAATTTTTAAAAAGTTAATTTGGTTACTTCATTAGTGTCCTCACTTAAACATGTTTACTGATTTTTTTTACAGACTGAGAATTTTCCAAATCTTTAAGTTCGGCTTCCTTTTTTATTATAAATACCATCCTTAAATTGTTTGTCTTTTTGCATTTTAGTATAGTCAAGAAAAACCATGCCATGCCTTCAACACTTTGCTTAGATAATTCTTTGACTAAACATCTTACATCATTGCTCAAAAGTTTCTCCTTCCACAAAACAATAAGACATGAACACAATTTATCAGTTTATTACCACTTTATAACGAAGATCTTTCTTCCAGTTTCCAATAATATGTTCCTCACTTTCATCTGAGATCTCATTAGAATGGCTTTTACTGTCCATATTTCAACCAACATTCTGATCATGATCAGTTAGGTAATTGCTAAAAAACAAAAATTGAGGCTTTCTCTACAGCCCTTCTCTTCTGAAACCTCACTAGATTACCCTTCAGGCTCAATTAATGGCAATGTAGGCTTTTTCTAGCATACTCCTACACGTTCTTCCAGCCTCTACCTGTTACACAGTTTCAAAGCTGCTTCTATGTTTTAGGTATTTGTTACAGCAGCATCTCTCTTCTTGATACACAATTCTGTTCAGTCTGTTCAGGTTTCTATAACAAAATACCCTACGCTGAGTAACTTATAAACGAAAGAAATGTATTACTTACAGTTCTGGAAGCTTGGAAGTTCAAGATCAAGGGGTTAGCAGATTTAGTGGCTAGTAAGGACTAGCTATCTGCTTCAAAGATGGCACCTGCTAGCTGTGTCCTCACATGGCAGAAAGAGGGAACAGGCTCCCACGGCTTATTTTATTTTACTTTACTTTTAGTCCTGTGATACATGTGCAGAATGTGCAGGTTTGTTACATAGTATACATGTGCCATGGTGGTTTGCTGCACCTGTTGACCCATCCTCTAAGTTCCCTCCCCTTTCTCCCCACCTCCCAACAGGCACTGGTGTGCATTGTTCCTTTCCCTGTGTCCGTGTGTTCTCACAGTTAAACTTCCACTTGTGAGTGACAACATGTGGTGTTTGGTTTTCTGTTCCTGTGTTAGTTTGCTGAGGATGATGGCTTCCAGCTTCATCCATGTCCCTGCAAAGGATACTATCTCATTCTTTTTGTGACTGTGCAGTATTCCATGGTGTATATGTACCATATGATCTTTATCCAGTCTATCATTGATTGGCATTTAGGTTGGTTCCATGACTTTGCTAATATAAATAGTGCTGCAATAATCATACGTGTTCTTGTGTCTTTATAGTAGAATGATTTATATTTGTTTGGGTATATACCCACTAATGGGATTGTTGGGTCAAATGGTATTTCTACTTCTAAATCTTTGAGGAATCGCCATACTGTCTTCCATAATGGTTAAACTAATTTTCATTCTCACCAACAGTATAATAGCGTTTCTATTTCTCCACAGCCTAGTCAGCATCTATTGTTTCTTGACATTTGAATAATTGCCATTCTAACTGGCATGAGGTGGTATCTCACTGTGGTTTGATTTTCATTTATCTGACAATCAGTTATGTTGAGCTTTTTGTTTGTTTGTTTTTTGGCTGCATAAATGTCTTGTTTTGAGAAGTGCCTGTTCATATTATTTATCCATTTTTTGATGGGATTGTTTTTGTTTTTTTTTTTTTCTTGTAAGTGTGTTTAAGTTCCATGTAAATTCTATTAGACCTTTGTCAATGTGTATATTGAAAAATTTTCTCCCATTCTGCAAGTTGCTGTTCACTCTGACAGTTTCTTTTGCTGTTCAAAAGCTTTTTAGTTTCATTAAATCTCATTTGTCAATTTTGGCTTTTGTTCCAATTGCTTTTGATATTTTCATCATAGTCTTTGCCCATACCTATATTTTGAATAATATTGCCTAGGTTTTCTTTGAGGGCTTTTATGGTTTTTGGTCTTACATTTAAGTCTGCAATCCATCTTGAGTCAATTTTTGTAGAAGGTATAAGGAAGGGGTCCAGTTTTAGTTTTCTGCATATGGCTAGCAAGTTTTCACAGCACCATTTATTGAATAGGAGATCCTTTCCTCATTGCTTGTTTTTGTCAGGTTTGTCAAAGATCTGATGGTTGTAGGTGTGTGGTGTTATTTCTGAGGCCTCTGATCTGTTCCATAGGTCTATCTGTTTTGGTACCAGTACCATGCTGTTTTGATTACTGTATCCTTGTAGTATAGTTTAGTCAGGTAGCGTGAGGCCTCCAGCTTTGTTCTTTTTGCTTAGGATTGTCTTGGCTATACAGGGTTGTCTTTTATTCCATATGAAATTTAAAGCCATTTATTCTAATTCTATAAAGAATATAAATGGTAGTTTGATAGAAGTAGTATTGAATCTATAAATTGCTTTGGGCACTATGGCCATTTCCATGATATTAATTCTTCCTATCCATGAGGATGGAATGTTTTTCCATCTGTTTGTGTCCTCACTTATTTCCTTGATCTGTAGTTTGTAATTCTCCTTGAAGAGGTCCTTCAGGTTCGTTGTTAGCTGTATTCCTAGGTATTTGACTGTCTTTGTGGCAGTTTTGAATGGGAGTTCATTCATGATTTGTCTTTCTGCTTGTCTATTGTTTGTGTTAAAAAAAAAAAAAGCTTGTAATTTTTGCAAATTGATTTTGTATCCTGAGACTTTGCTGTAATTGCTTATCAACTTAAGGAGATTTTGGGTTGAGACAATGTATTTCTAAATATACAATCATGTCATCTGCAAACAGAGACAATTTGACTTCCTCTCTTCCTATTTAAATACACTTTATTTCTTCCTCTTGCCTGATTGTCCTGGCCAGAGCTTCCAATATTATGTTGAGTAGGAGTGGTGAGAGAGGGCATCCTTGTCTTGGACCAGTTTTCAAAGGGCATGCTCCCAGCTTTTGACCATTCAATATGATATTGGCTGTGGGTTTGTCATAAATAGCACTTATTATTTTTAGATATATTCTAACAATATGTAGCTTATTGGGAGTTTTTATCATAAAGGGATGTTGAATTTAATCAAAGGCCTTTTCTCCATCTATTGAGATAATCATGTGGTTTTCTCTTTGGTTGTTTTTATGTAATGGTTTATGTTTATTGATTTGCATATGTTGAGCTAGCCTTGCATCCGACAGATGAAGCTGACTTGATCATGGTGGAAAACCTTTTTTATGTGCTGCTGGATTCTGTTTGCCAGTATTTCACTGAGGAGTTTTGCATTGATGTTCATCATGGATATTGGCCTGAAGTTTCCTTTTTGTTGTTGTTGTGTCTCTGCCAGGTTTTATATCAGGATGATGCTGGCTTCATAAAATGAATTAGGGAGGAGTCCTTCCTTTTAAATTGTTTGGAATTGTTTCAGCAGGAATGGTACCTTCTTCTCTTTGTATATCTAGTAGAATTTGGCTGTGAATCCGTCTGGTCCTGGGCTTTTTTCGCTTGGCAGCCTATTAATTACTGCCTCAATTTCAGAACTTGTTATTAGTCTATTCAAGGTTTCCACTTCTTCCTGGTTTAGTCTTGGGAGGGTGTATATGTCCAGGAATTTCTCTATTTCTTCTGGATTTTCCAGTTTGTTTGCGTGGAGGTATTTATGGTATATTCTGATGATAGTTTGTATTTTTGTGGGGTCACTGGTGAGCTCCCCTTTACCATTTTTTATTGCGTCTATTTGATTATTCTCTCTTTTATTTTTTTATTAGTCTAGCTAGTTTTCCGTAACTATTTTGTTAATCTTTTCAAAAACCCAGCTGCTGTATCCATTGATTTTTCTGACAGTTTTTCATATCTCTAACTCCTTCAGTTCTGCTCTGATCTTAGTTATTTCTTGTCTTCCACTAGCTTTCAGATTTGTTTGCTCTTGCTTCTCTAGCTCTTTTAATTATAATGTTAGGGTGTCAATTTGAGATCTTTCTAGCTTTCTGATGTGGGCATTTAGTGCTATAAATGTCCCTGTTAACACTGCTTTAGCTGTATTCCAGAGATTCTGGTACATTGTCTCCTTTTTCTCATTGGTCTCAAAGAAGGTCTTGATTTCTGCCTTAATTTCAGTATTTACCCAGGAGTCATTCAGGAACAGGTTATTCAATTTCCATGTAATTGTGCAGTTTTGAGAGATTTATTAAATCCTAAGTTCTAATTTGATTGCACTGTGGTCTGAGAAACTGTTATGATTTCATTTTTTAATATTTTCTGAGGAATGTTTTAAATTTAATTTTGTGATTGATTTTAGAATAAGTGCCATGTGGCACTGATAAAAATGTATATTATGTTGATTTGGGGTTGAGAGTTCTGTAGATGTCTATTAGGTCCACTTGATCCATAGCTGAGTTCCAGTCCTGACTATCATTGTTAATTTTCTGTCTTGTTGAGTCTAATACTGACAGTGGTGTGTTAAAGTCTCCCAATATCATTGTGTGGGTGTCTAAGTCTCCGTAGGTCTCGAAGAACTTGTTTTATGATTCTGGGTGCTCCTGTATTGGGTACATATATATTTACAATAGCTCTTTTTGTTGAATTGTTCCCTTTACCATCCTGTAATTGTCTTTCTTTGTCTTTTTTCATTTTTGTTGTTTTAAAGTCTGTTTTGTCAGAGACTAGGATTGCAACTCCTGTCTTTTATTTTTTCTTTCCATTTGTTTGGTGAATTTTCTGCCATCCCTTTATTTTGAGTCTATGTCTGCCTTTGCCCATGAGATGAGTCTCCAGAATACAGCACACCAGTGGGTCTTCACTCTTTATCCAATGCCCTCAGACTTTTTAAATGAAACTAATGTCATTGATGAAGGTAGGACCCTCATGATCTACTCACCTGTCAAAAGCCCGACTTTATAATTCCACCATGTTGAAAATTATGATTCCATATATGGATTCTGGAAGAACACACTCAGATTATAGCACCTCCCAAAGACCTGAACTCTTAAAACCATCACACTGGGAGTTTAGATTTCAACATAAAAATTTGGGGGTGAGGGAATACAAGTATTCAGTATATAACAAAGGCATCAAAAACCCCACAAAACCACAGACTGGCATTCCTTATGAAGATAAATGCAAAATCCTCGAGACAATGCTAAAACAAAACTTGGTCATACATACAAAGGTTTATGTAATATAACCAAGTAGAATTTATCCCAGCAATGCAAAGTTAATTCAGTACATGAAAATCAATAAAATAATATGCCATATGGATAGAAAAAAGGACAAGAAATATGAAACATCTCAATAGGTACAGAAAAACATTTGACAAAATTCAACATCCTTTCATGATGAAAACACTATATTAATTTTTAAAACTAGGAATTTACAGAAATGTTCTCAACCAGAAAGTGGGCATGTATGGAAACCCATAGTTAGTATCAAAAATGAAAACAATAAAATAATTATAATTACAATAGTACCAGAAAGAATTAAATATTTAGGAATAGAATTGACAAAAGAAGTATGAGAAAACTATACTGTGCACTGAAAACTGTAAAATATCATTAAAAATTAAAGATAATTTAAATATACAGACATTCCATGTTTATGAATTAAAAGCCTTATTACTACTATGATGGTAATACCTTGAAAATACATTTACAAATTCAACACATTTCTTGTCAAAATCCCTGCTGCTTCCTTCTGCAGTAATTGGCAGACTGAGTCACTCATATAGAGATGTAAGGCAGCCTAAATATCTAAAACAATCTTGATAATAATGAACAACATTGAAAGACGTTTGTTGCATTGAATATTTCCTGTTTCAATACTTACTATAAACTAGACTGATCAAGACAATATGGGAATGACATAAGCATATTCATATGGATCATTTGAAAGTCTAAAAATATATCCTCATGTTTATGTTCAGTTGATTTTCAGCAAGGGTGCCAAGACAATTAAAAAGGGGGAGAGTAATAGTCTTCAACAGATGGTGCTTCACCAGCTGAATTTCAACATAACAAAAGATTGAAATTGAAACCGTCCCTAACATTATATACAAAAATCAATAATGTATCAAAAACCTAAATGGAAAAAGATAAAATTTTAAAAATATTAGAAAGAAACATAATAGTAAATCTTTGCAACCTTAGGTAAGCAAAAGCCTTCTAAGTCTGTCATCTAAAGCACAAGGAAAAAAAAGTAGATAAATTGAACTTTAACAAAATTTAAAACTTTTAGCTGCAAATGATAACATCAGTGAAAGATAACCAACAGGATGGGAGAAAAGTATGTATAAATAATATATCTTATGATGCAATAGTATACAGAATACATGAAAATAGAAATAAATTTAACAAAACAAATGAAAATCTTGTAGAATAAAAGCTACATACATCATTGAAAGAAATTGAAGAAGACCAGAAAAATGTGAAAGAGATTTCTATGTTTAATGATTAGAACAACTAATACTGCTAAAATGACAATACTGTCAAAATTATCTGCAAATTATATAAAGGCTCTATTAACGCCTCAGCTATTTTATACATAAAAATGGAAAAGCTCATTCTAACATTTACATAAAGACACAAGGGTCCCAGAATAGTCCCCTCCAATTTTTTTAAAAAATAAACTATTTGGAGAACTTTGTTTTCAATTTTAAGATATACTACACTGCTGCAATAATCAAGCCATAATGGTATTGGCCTAGTGATAAACAGAGATCATTCGAGTAGAATGGACAGTCCATACGTAAAACATCATACCAATGGTCAATTTTTCACAGTGTTCAAGATAGTCTAATGGCAAAAACTACTATATTCAACAAATGGCATTGGGATAACTAGCTATTCTCTTGCAAAAGAATAATGCTGTACCCTACCTCACACTATGTATAAAAATAAAATTATAAAATTTTTAGAAGAAAACATTGGAGTAAATCTTTGTAAATTTGATTAGACAATGCTTTCTTACATAGAAACCTAACATGTAGTGACAAAACAGACATCACTTTTATGTCATCAAAATTAAAACACTCATGCTTTAATGGTAATCATAAGAAAGGGAAAAATAACCAAGAGAC
Source organism: Saimiri boliviensis (assembly GCF_048565385.1). NCBI lineage: Eukaryota > Metazoa > Chordata > Mammalia > Primates > Cebidae > Saimiri > Saimiri boliviensis. The sequence goes on along the minus strand of NC_133470.1, from coordinate 78,264,982 downwards.
AGTAAAAGGATTTTGGCAAATTATATATTTGACAAGTAACTTGTACTGGGAATATATAAAATCTCTTATAACCCAATAATTAAGAGATAAATAACCCAAATTGAAACACAGGGAAAGGATTTCCATAGACACCTAACCAAAGAAGTTAAATGGAAAATAAGCACATGAAAAGATAATCAACACCATATGTTAGTCACTGGGGAAATACAAATGGACACCACAGTGAGATATCACTTCACATGCAATAGAATGGTTATAATAAAAAAGACAGATTAAATCAAGCATTAGTAAGGAAGTGGAGAAATTAGAACCCTTATGTATTTATTTTTGGTAGGAATATAAAATAGTCCAACTGCTTTGGAAAACAGCTTGGAAGCTCTTTAAATATTAAACATATAGTTACCATACAACACAGCAATTCCTCCACTAAGTACATACTAAGGATAATTGAAAAACAATTTACACACAAATACTTGTAGATTCACAGCATAATTATTTATAATAGGAAAAACTGAAACACTTCTATTCATCAACTGATAAATGAAAAAATAAAATGTGATCCATTCATGTAATGGAATATTATTCAGCCACAGAAAGGAATGAAGTACTGATATGTGCTGCCATATGAATGAACCTTGAAAACTTTTTGCTAAGGCAAAGAAGCCAGACAAAAAATAAGACATGTTTATGATTACCTGTCTATAGAATGTGCAGATTAGACAAATTCATAGAGACAAAATGTAAGTAGTGCTTTCCAGGAACTAGTTACATGGGGATGTGGGGATAGCAGGTATTGAGTGACTGCTAATTGGTATCAGTGGTGATACCACCATCTTTCTGGTGGTTAGAAACATTGGAGAATGAGATAATGGTAGTGGCCTGCACAACTCTGTGAATATACTAATATTCACTAATTATATATGTTAAAATATGCTTTTATCATTTACAAATAAAATCTCAAAGTTTTTGTATTTAATTGAGTCTGAATGGAGAGTGCATTCAAAGAAAGCATAACTCAATGGGTAATACCTCCTTTCTCTGGCACACCAAAAGCTATATTCCTTTGTACTTGGACCCCACAAGCATCCATAGCATTGATTTTTACATAGCCTTGGTGAGGATAGAAGAAACTTGAGCTCCTAGCAATGAACTGTTCTTCCAAGAGAAATGACAGGGTTTTTCAAGGACACTAAACCAACTTCTTCAGCTCTCTGCATCTTGAGTAAATCTGGCTCTGATTACAACACTGGATTCCAAGAATGTTTCCATGCATATTAAAAAGTATAAAAACAATGTAATGTTTTGAGCAAGAAGATAGATACTATGTAAATTTTTGACCAGAGGCAGAAAAAACATATGCTATACATGAGGGACAAGTACATGAAAGCATTTGGAAATAAAGGAATTAAGGTAAGGGGAGGGGGAGAAATAAATGAGAGAACGAATAAATAAGAAATTTTAAATGATGAGTGTTACCCAGAAAATAAAAAATATATATATATGATAATTAGTGACTTGGATTTGGGATACTTACTGGGTTTGTATGGTTAAGTAAGGCCTGTCTAAGCAAGCAACATTTTAACTAAGGTTAGAAAAAAATAAGACAGTCATCTGAAACTTTGGAAAAAGAGCATTTCCAGGTGGAGGAGCGGCAGTTTAAAAAGTCATTGAACTATGTATGAATTTGTTTTCTGTTGCTTATAACAAAATATCTAAAACTGAGTAATTTGTAAAAACAAAAGGAATTTATTTCTTACAGTTATGGAGGCTGGAAAGTACAAGGTCAAGGGAATTCATCTGGTAAGAACCTTCCTGCTGGTGGGGACTCTGCAGTATCCCCAAGGCAGCACAAGGCAGCATGTTTTGAGGGGCTGAATGTGCTAACATGTTGGCTTGGTTCTCTTTTTCTCTTCTTTTAAAGCTACCAGTTCCCCTCCTATTATAATGTATTAACCATTAATGATTCCTGAGGGCAGAGCCCTCATGATCCAATCACCTTTTGAAGGCCCTGCCTCTCAATACTACAACATTGGAAATAAAGTTTCAAAATAAGTTTTGGAGGGGACAAATATTCAAACTATAGGAAGGAAGTAGAAGTGACCAGGATCATGGTAGTAAAGCTATTGTGTAGTCTGCAAGTGAGAAGTGCTATAAGTGATAACAAGTGGATAGTGATGGGTAATGCAGGATATTGCAAGCCATGTCAGGAATCTGAATGTTGTTGTGTTTGCAAAGGAAAGTAGTTGTGTGGTTTTGAGCAAAAGAGGGTCATGATCTGATTTATGTTTATAAAAACAAACAAACAGAAGCATATTGAGTCATTGACATTATTTCCCAAACTGGATGTTTTATGTGGCAGTGGAATAGTTGAATTTAACAAAGGAAGTAGTTAAATTCAACTCAAATTTTAAAAGTAGTAGTTAAAAAACTCAACTTTTCATTAATGATGCATTAATGATAAAATATAAAACTTTATTGTGCCCCAACAGAGAAACTTGTTTTGTTAAAATTTAGTGGTTCTTACATAAGATTTGGAAACTAAAAATCAATATTTTATAAGTAACATCTCAAGTAATTTTATAAGTAATATCTCAAGTAATTTTTAGTTTTGAAGGTAGATATACATTTTCATTTTATTATAGGTTTTAAATGATGCTTCATATATCCTTTAGTGTCTATTTTACTAAACTTTGAATAGATTGCTCTTTGAACACATTCAAAATATGATAGGTATGGTGCCAGTGGATATCTACTTTATATTATTTTGGAAAACATGGGAAGACAATTTTGGGGGACTGAATACAGGCAGGACTGAAACAAACAATTGAGATGGTTCAATGCCAGAGACTCCTGGCCTCAATCTTGGATTCACCCCAGCCCTATATGGTTGCCAGAATTGTGACAACACAGGCTTGGACTACATTCTAAGAAGATAGGCGGTGTAGAAGTAATTATTCCTAGGCCAAGTTGCATGTGTTCCCTAATGCAGTTGACTTGAAGCTTCTATCTGATTGCATCATATTAGCAGATTTTAATAAGTAAATTATAACAGTGTGACTCTCAGAACTAAGTTTAGGATGACTCCATGGGTACAAACAAACCCCTCCCTGCTCCAAACAATGTTTAGATTGAGTTTCTCAAAGGACTTGGTGAATCTGATATTTGTCACATATTATTATGAGCAATAGGATACCTTCACAGGAAATTGAATACAAAAGGAGATTGCTCCTACAATAAAAAGAATGTTTCTGCGTCTCCTGCTTTAGCCATTTTCATGCAGTTATGTTTGAGTGTCTTTTACTTGCATTAGAGACTTGTGTCTTTTATCAGTGTTTCTGAGTACCATCATCAACATTGCTTCAATCACACACCATCTGTCAGTAACAGCTATTACCTTCTTTAATATTGAATCCCCATCATTACCTGTAAAAAAGAGGTCCTGTTTAACTTAGATTTATTTAAATAGACATCAAGTATCACTTAAGAAATGCTCTTGGCCAGGTGCTGTGGCTCACACCTATAATCCCAGCCCTTTGGGAGGCCGACGCAGATGGACCACTTGGGGTCAGGAGTTTGAGACCATCCTAGCTAACATGGTGAAACCCTATCTCTACTTTAAAAAAGAAAATTAGCTGGGGTTGTTGTGTGTGCTTGTAATCTCAGCTACTGGGGAGGCTGAGGCAGGAGAATCGCTTGAACCAGTGAGTCAGAGGTTGTAGTGAGCCAAGATCGCACTACTGCACTTAGCCTGGTGACAGAGCAAGACTCCATCTCAAAATAATAATAATAATAACAATGCTCACACTACAGTCCTGAATATCTATAATTAATATTAGAAAATATTAGATTCCCATTCCCCTTTGGCAGAACATTAGATGTTTGGACCAATCTAAAGATATAAGTACAATTTTATAAAGAAAGGTATAGAATCTGAGAAAAGTATGTGCTTAGGACCCATACTTATTGCATACTTGCTTGAAGTCCATTGAGATTTGAGGCTAAAGACAAGTATATTGGATTTTTAAATTCCCTAAGCAATTATCCGTCAGTTCAAAATACCCTACAGCAGAAGGCAATATATATATTCATTTTACTCATTTCCAGTTTTTGATCACTTAGTGAAAGCAGCTATGTTTGAGAAACGACTAGGTCAATATGAAAGTGGCAAGGATGGGAATTAGGTAACAGGTGTGTTTGACTTCCATCCCATGTGCTCTTCTTACAAAGTAACTAACATTCTGTGATCTTGAATCTTGATGGGACTTATGGTGGCTCCAACCAATAGAGTATGGGAAAAGTGATTCTATTTGACTTCCAAGATGAGTTCATAAAAAGATACATCTTCCTTCCACTTCCCCTCACTTTGTCTGTCTCTCTCTCTCTCTCTCTCTCTCTCTCTCTCTCTCTCTCTCTCTCAGGATGCTTGCTTTGGGGACCATTCTTCCATATTGTGCAGAAGCTTCAGCCATGTGGGGAGGCCATACTTGGGTGTTCTAACCAACAGCTTTAGCTAAGGTTTCAGCCAACAGACAGCATCTACCACATGTGATGAAATGACCCTTCAGAAAATTCCATCCCCCTAGCCATCAAGTCACTTCAGCTGATGCCAATTGTAGCACAGATAAGTCAGTCTCCCCAATCCTGGACTTAACTGTAGATTCATGAATAAAATAAATGCTCGTTGTTTTAAGACAGTAAATCCAGGGGTACTTATTTTTACAGAGCCATAGTAACTAAAATAACTCCAAGCTTATATATCCAACTGCTTGATTGCCAAGTGCAATTCTAAAATGATAAAAGTCAAATTCCTTATTATTCCCTTATACCCTGTTCCTAAGCAGTCTTTTTTTTTAAATCTCAGTAAATGACAACATTATTTTTACAGTTTCTTAAACCATAAGCTATAGATTCATCTTTGATTCGTCTCTCTCTTACATCTGATACACGTAAGTCACTGTTAGCTTTACCTTCACACTGTATCTAAATATGACAACTTTTCCCACATTCAGCTCTTCTACCTGGTTTAAGCCATCAACAATTTTTATCTGGATTATTTCAGTAGCCTTCTGAATGGTCTTCCTGTTTAATCCCTATCTTTCCTTCCAGTTGCTATAATAGAATACCTGAGACTTGACGATTTACAAAGGAAAGAGATGTATTTAGCTCATGATTCTGAAGGTTAGGAGGTCCAAGATTAGACAGCTGCATCTGGTTGGCTTCTGGTGAAAGCCACATGCTGCATCATAATATAGTGTAGAAGCAGAAGTGGGGAGAGGCATGTGCAGAGACCAAAGATGAGAGCCAGTTTTGTTTCATAACAATCCACTCTTAGTAACTAGTCTGGTATTTTGAAAGCAAGAACTCACTCCCTTGAGAAAGGCATTAGTTCCTTTTTATGATCTAATAATTACCTGGAGACACTACCTCTCACCATAGCCACACTGGGAACCAAGTCTCAATATGAGTTTTAGTGAGAATAAGTCATATTTGAACAATACCGATTCCTCAACTTCCTATACCTTAATCTCCATACAGCATCCAGAGGATTCCTTCTGGAGTATATTACTTCACTGCTCCTTATGAGCAAAGAACAAGGTCTTTAAAATAGGTCCCCAGTTTTCTCTCTATTCTCATAGCCTCATATTCTTCTCCTTGCTTACTCAGCAGCAGTTACACCTGCCTCAGTGTGACTCCATGATCACGCCACCTACTTTCTTGTCTTTGCTGTTTCTGCTGCCTGACATACTGTTTCATTACTTACCGTATTGCTCAGTTCTTCATTATGTACAAATATTTCTTCAGAGAAGCATTCCTTGTCCAACTTATTTTGTTTTACCATTTTTGTTTTCTGTTTATTACTTTTCAACATTTGACATTGTTACCCATTATACATTTATTTGTTATCGCTTAATACTTACTAAAATGTAAGGTCCATACAGGCAGGAACTTTTTCTGTTTTGTTAGCTGATATAATCCAGCACCTTGAACAATGTCTGGTATAAAGTAGCTGCTCATTAAATATTTGTTTGTTATAAAACCAGGAGGCTTCTAAAATCCCCTTCTGTGGTAATCTTGAAAAATAAACAATAAGCTGTCATAGAATCTTTCCTACAGAAAGTAGAAAAAGAAAGCTGAATATTTCCAGAGGCCATTAGTTTCATTTTTTATTGTGTTACTGCTATGCACTAAGCACTTATGTCTTAACATGGGGGGCAGTTAGAATACAGTTTATTAAGATATTTTAATTTTGTTGACTTCAATGAACTTAAAAGCAAGTATAATGAAAGGCTCCAGGTCCTATGATAGGATTTTTTTCAAAAAAAGAAACAAGAGAACACAATGGAAGGATTTGTTGATTCTTTGCAGAAGACAGCTTAGAGAAAATTCATATGGAGTCTTGAAAGATAAGCTTTTTGCTAAGTAAATTGGAGAGGTGGTATTGGAGGTGCATGAGAGCATTCCAAGATTTAGAAGCAACTTGAACAAAGAAATGCCTAGGTGAGAGAGTTTTGCATATTTGAGGCCTGAAAACCTCCTATGGATGGAGTTTGTGTAAAATGTAGCATCATATGAAAGAGGAGACTGAAGAGGTAAAAGAGACGGGAAAATGTGTAACAGGATTTCAATGTCATATTTGTTTGGCATTAATGTGTATTGAATGGAGAACCTGCAAAGGTTTTAAGCATGGCCCTTTCCTATTTTAGGATTCTTAATGACTACAGATGTAGCTAAATAATTTGGTCAGTCCATTTCCTTGTGTTCTATCCATATAGCACAATGAATTTTCAGGGACACAAAAATACTTCTCACAAATAGTTCTTTAAGGAAGGAATTGCACCAGCTGCATCAATCAATTCTAAACAAGCTATAGTCATGGAAACACGGTTTGTTAAAACAACATGTGCAGTTCTTTTTATGGCCCTAATTTTAAGAAAAAAATGCTAGGTATTTCAATAAAAATAAATGACAATATTTAAAACTAGACTGGATTTCAGAACCAGACTAAATGTCAAGAATAGTGAAATTGCTAATTAAATTCTGACGGTGTGCTATGAAGTCATTGAAAAACATGATTATAATGATAATAATAAAGAGAAATAGTTATATGTATAACATTAACTTAAAAAGTGAAATTCAAAATTGTATTTTCTATGGGATTTCCAAAAAATAGAACGAATCATTGTGGTAGCTAGACTCCAAAATGGCCTCCAGTGGTGTATTAGTTAGGAGTCTCTAGAGGAATAGAACTAATAGGATATATTAGTTATGATTTCATAATTATTTATGTATATATATATATATATATATATATGTATATATCTCAAGGGGAGTTTATTAAGTATGAACTTACAGGATTACAAAGTCCCACAATAGGCTATCTGCCAGCCAAGGAGCAAGGAAGCCAGTCCAAGTCCCAAAACTAAAGAACTTGGAGTCTGATGTTTGAGGGCAGGAAGCATCTAACACTGGAGAAAGATGTGGGCTGGGAGGCTACGCCAGTCTCCCCTTTTCACATTTTTCTGCCTGTTTTATATTCACTGGCGGCTGATTAGATTATATCCACCAGATTAAAGGTGGATCTACCTCCTCCAGCCCACTGGCTCAAATGTTAATCTCTTTTGACAACACCCTCACAGACATACCCAGGATCAATACTTTGTATCCTTCAATCCAATCAAGTTGACAGTATTAACAATCACAAGTGGTTATTTCTTCCTGTTGTTTATTCCATATATAGTCCCCTTTCACATGGAATAGGGCTGACATGTGCAACTAACAGCAGAAATAACAGTATGTGAGTTCTAAGGCTAGATTATAAAAAATATTGTATGTTATCTTGTTACTTTTTGATCACTCATTCTAGGAGAAACCAGTCATCACATCCATGAAGATTCTCATGTAGCCCTATAAAGAACTCTACATGATGAGAAAAATTGAGGTCCTCTGCCAACATTCAAAACAGACCTCCCAGCCATGTTTGTGAGCCTTGGACTCAGATCCTTGAATCCTAGTCAAGTTTTCTTATGACTCTATTCCCATTTGACATTTTGACTATGTTGGGAGAATTTTTCTTTTCAGGCAACATAGGTCCTAGTGATTAAGGGAGAATAGGGTGAGGAGGGAGTGGGGAAGCTGCAAATTAATTGAGAACAGATGGATTAACAAGAGAGAGATTATTTCACATGCACAGGTGAACACTTTAAAAGGAGTGCCTCCCTAGAGAGTCCTAGGTAGGGTTTTATAAGGGAGCTTAACAAAAGTGTGTGTGGAGGGAGAAGGGAGTGGTTAGGGCTTCCAAATGAAAGTATGGGAGGGTCAATTGGACTGCTTTATACAATTTCTTATCCCAGTGCTAATGGGCAGTCTCCTTCCTGGTTGGAAGCTCCCATTGAGGAGGATTTACGGCAGTTGAATTCTTGGAAAACATTGCTTTGCTTATCAATCAAAAGGACATTCAGATGAGGTGTTTGGTACAGCTGCTATTGATCCAAAAGTTTTCACTTAAAAGGAATTTTTATGCTATTCTGAAAGGGAAGTGGTTGTTCCCTTCAACTGTGACTTCATAAGACATTGTGAATCATTATTACCCAGTTAAGCCATTACTAAATACCTAATTTATGAAACCATGTGAAATAAAATATTCACTATTGTTTAACTTTTAAATTTTTGCAATATTTTAATGTGGCAATTAATAAGTAATTTAGCTATATATTTTATTTCCAGAACTTTCCAGAATGTGGTACTAATTTTATAATAAAAATAAATAAAGTTACCTACTTGATTTTTAATAACAAAATAAAGACTGTGTGTGGTGCCTTACACCTTTATAGGCTAGCACTTTGGGTAGGCCAAGGCAGGAGGATTGCTTGAGTCCAGGGTTTTGAGACTACCCTGGCCAGCATAGCAAGACCCTGTCTCTAAAAATATATATAGTCCTAAGATTGCTAATGTGATTACTAGTTTTCAGAAGATTTAAAATTCTAAAATAAAGAAGGAAAAAAAAAACTTATTAGATCTTCAATTACGTAACATGAAAATAAAATTTTAGGAACTTGCAAATTTACTATGCTACAAGGAAAAGTTAAGCCCTAAAAGTGAACTCATGTAACACAACTCTATTCCTTCTTTGGTGCATTCCCATTGTTTTCTGACATATGTGTTGAAATGTTATACATAATCCATACCCCCTACTCTTTATGCAAACTTAGACTAAATAACATTAAAAATAGGACCATTTATATTTGTTCATTCTTTACAATACAATGTTAAACAGTCCCCTTAAAGTATTATCTATATTAGCCAATCAAATTTTATGTCTGTTTGCCTTTGTATGAAAAATTGTTGTAATTCTGTTTAACACTTCCATTTTGCCTACATAAATAATCATCATTTTTCCCACACATGCAGCAGGGTTCATCATTTTTTTGATGCGATTCTGATAGCTGACCTCATACTTTACACATGAATACATTCTTTTAATAGATCCTGAGCCTTTTAATTATTTTACATTTACATTTTACAATCCAGGTAGGACCCAAAGCAAGCTTCCTGTGATCCTCACTGCTTCATTAACATTTGGATCTTTGGTACTGGCACAATTGGCTTTCACTCATCTGATCTCATGGAAACTGGGAAGGGCCCCTTCAAGGCTTTTCTCAGGTTTTGAATCCTCTCTGGCTTTCACTGAGATTCAAACTTTATTCAAGTGCCCTGATTCCATGCTCGATGGAGCTAGAATTGAAAGTTTACTTTTAGAGGTAGGAGTTTGGTGTGTTAATTCTCTAGAGATTCTGCCATTTCCAGGTGTGTGGTTTCGCTTTTCTTTGAGGCTAAGGGGCCTTTTTTGGGGGTCTTTTTTTTTTTTTTTTGGTCTTACTTGCTAAAGTGTGTAGCCTTTCCTCTCATTGCCATTTGGTGAAGGAGAAAATTTTCTCTTTGAAAAGAGAAAAAGTGAAAGAAGTGAAACTTTATGGCTCCAGTAAAATTTGTTATCGTTACAATTGTCCACTCTCTTGAGCTTTGTTCAACTGACATATCTAAGCTTTATTTTTATGTGACCAAAATTTCTCTTACAGTCTTGAATCACTTAAGAAGAGAACCCAAGTTATAATTAATAATCTATCCAAAACCAAGTCTTTCCTCTTAAGGAGAGATCCAAATACAGAAACTACAGCTGGATTCATGTGAAACACTTACGGGGCCACCTCCTGTTGTTATTTTTAAAAATGGTATCACATAACTTGTGAGAAAAAAAAAAAAAGAATAAAACTGTGGTGGCCAAACTGGGATATCATTGAAATTCCTAAACTAATCAATTCCAAAAATGGCTGGCTCTATATTAAACAGAATAATTGGGAGAGTTTTCAGTGATAATTGGGAGTTTCCAAAAGGGATTCTAATAAAGTTATTTCTTTACAAAAGGAGAACAAAAACTTGTCTAAAATAATTTGTGAGTTAACAAGACTGAAAATTTCTCCTCATCCTCTCTTAGCTTCTCCTTTTCTTAATCTGATAATATATGAACTACCTTGCCCAGATCTACTTTCTTCTCTTCCTCCTGCTCCTACTGTTTTGGCTCCATTTCTTCAACAGCCAGTGTCAGGTAGAGTTAGAAACTGACCTAGTTGATCAATCACAGTCAAAGGTAGAACTTAAAGAAATAGTTAATAAACTACCCAATTCTCGCCAGGACCCTGTTGCTTTTGTCAAGAAATTTAAATTAGCTATTTAAGTTTACATCTCTGCTTCCACTTTGAGAAAAACAAAATTATTTTTAAATAGATAACTAACACATGCTCTTGTTGTGAGCACAAGTTCTTGTTGGTGTGGATCTACAGTATATGTAAGAAATTCCACCTTATGACAAGATTCCATTAGTCAGAGTAAACAAAAAATGTAAATGGTATGTGTCACAAATACTCCTGTATCAGCATACAAGTGTCAGCCTCTACCTTTTCAACTAGGTCTCAAAGGATTTATATTTGTTTTCTAGTTATATTAGCTCCCATGCATCTCATAGAAAGAGACATCTTGGAATTATGTAATACCTACATGCTTTTACCAAAAAGAGAAAATTGTATTTAGAAAAATATGATAAAACTGTATTACTAGATATAAAGTTTTCAAAATCAAATCCAATTGCATTCCATGTTGCCATAGAAGACACTCAATTATTGAGCAATGAAAGATCATAAAACCTTCTAAAGGTAGTGCTTAATCGGTTATGATCAAAGTCTTCCAATGATATAGGAAGAATCATCTTTGCCACCCCAATCAGAGTTCAAGTAGATCCATCAAAACCTCATTCAAATTTTAAACACATTCGAGAACTTAAACACTAAAAGGAATCAAACATACAATTTTCTTTTATTTTTTTTTTTCAAAATTTCAACTTTTCTTTTAGATTCAAGGTATACATTCACAGGTTTGTTACCTGGATATATCGCATGAGGTTGAGGTTTGGGGTAATAATGATCCCATCAACAGATAGTAAGCATGGTACCCAATAGTTTTTCAACCCATATCCCTCTCTTTTTCTCCCTGACACTTCTAGTGGTCTCCAGTATCTATTGTTTCCATCTTTATGTCCATGAGTACCTAATGTTGAGCTCCCATGTGTTAGTGAGAACTTGATATACAGCTAGTGCTCGACTTACGACCACAATTGGTTCCGACAGACAGGTGGTAACACGATTGGTCGTAAGTTGAGTTTGCTGTACCGAGTCTGGGATAACAGTTGAAATGGTGCATGTGGAGATGGTAGTGCTGCCAGAAGCTGGTCTGCACTGTCTTATGCCCAGCTGGGCAACATTTGCGCTGCCAGGCATGGAGCAGTCGTGGCTAGCGATTGTGGTTGTAAAGTTGAATGGTCGTAAGTTGCATGGGTTGTAATTCGATCAATACCTTTATTAGGTTTTTGTTTCTGCACTAATTCGCTTAGAATAATTACCTGCAGCTGCATCTGTATTGCTACAAAGGATATTATTTCATTCTTTCTTATGATTGTGTAGTATTCTATGGCATATTCTATGGTATATGTACCACATTTTCTTTAGCAAATCTACCATCAGTGAGAACGTAAGTTGATTCCATGTCTTTGATATTGTAAATAGTGCTGCAATCAACATATGAGTGAATGCGTTTTTTTATAGAATGATTTATTTTCCTTTAGGTATATACCCAGGAATGCAGTTGTGGGTTGGCTGGTAGTTTTGTTTTAAGTTCATTGAAAAATCTCCACACTGCTTTCTATAGTGGCTGGACTAATTCATATTACCACCAACAATGTATGAGCATTCTCTTTTCTCCACAGCCTTGCCAGTATCTGTTATTTTTTTTGACTTTTCACCAGTAGCCTTTCTCACTGGTGTGAGATTATATTGCATTGCGGTTTTGACTTGCAATTTTCTGATGATTAGTGATAAAGAACATTTTTCATATATTTACTGGACACTTGCATGTCTTCTTTTGAGAAATGTCTGTTCATGTCCTTTGCCCATTTTTTTTCCTTCAGCCTTTTATTTTAGGTTCAGGGCATACATGGGCAGGTTTGTGACATGGGTAAATTGTGTGTTGCTGGGGTTTGGTGTACAAATGATTTTGTCACCGAGGTAGTGAGCAGAGTGTCCAGTAGGCAATTTTCCTGTCTTCACTTTCCTCCCACCCTCCACCTCCAAGAAAGCTATGGTGTCTATTTTCCCTTCTTAGTGTCTGTATGTACTCAATGTTTAGCTCCCTCTTATAAGCAAAAACATGTAGTATTTAGTTTTCTGTTTCTACATTAATTCACTTAGAATAATAGCCTCCAGCTGCACTCCTGCATCCATGTTTCTGCAAAGGACATAATTTCATTCTTATTTATGCTTTACCCATTTTTAGTGGAATTATTTGTTATTTGTCTTTTTAATTAAGTTCCTTATAGATTCTGGATATTAGACCTTTGTTAAATGCATAATTAGTTTACTCTGGCAGTATACTCTTTTTCTATGCAGAAGTTCTTTAATTAGATCCCATTTGTTATTTTTTTTCCATTTGTTGCAATTGCTTTTGACCTCTTTGTCATGAAATCTTTGCCTATACCTATGTCCAGATGTCCAGAATGGTATTGATTAGGCTGTCTTCTAGGGTTTTTATAGTTTTAGGTTTTACACTTAAGTATTTAATCCGCCTTGACTTAATTTTTGTATAAGGTGTAAGGAAGGGGTCCAGTATCAATCTTCTGCATATGGCTAGCCAGCTATCTCAGCATCATCTGTTGAACTTGGAGTCTTTTCTCCATTGTTTATTTTGTCAACTTTGTCAAAGATCAAACGGCTGTAGGCATACAGCTTTATTTCTGAGTTCTTTATTATGATCCACTGGCCTATGGCCTACGTGTCTGTTTTTGTACCACCACCATGCTCTTTTGGTTACTGTAGACTTATAGCACAGTTTGAAGTTAAGTAATGTGAGGCCTCCAGCTTTGTCTTTTTTGCTTCACATTGCTTTAGCTATCCAAGTTCTTTTTTTGGTTCCACATGAATTTTAGAGAAGTTTTTTTTTTCAATTTTGTCAAAAACTGACATTGGTAGTTTGATAGGAATAGCCGTCAAATTATATAAAAAGAAGACAGACTATCCTCTGTAAAGACCATGTAACATTCCAATCCTTCTTTGAGAAATCAAAGTTCTTTGAAAAATATCAAAACTGCTTTCTACAGTGACTGAACTAATATATATTCCCAACAACAGTGTATAAGCATTCTCTTTTCTCTAAGGATACCAGATGGTAGAGGATGGATGATTGTACAGAATCTGAGAGCAATTAAAAACATAATCATTTCTCAACATCTAGAAGTCCCAAAATCATATACATTGTCAGCTGCCATTCCAACAGAAGGTGTGTTCTTTACTATAATAGACTTATGTTATACATGCCTCAGTATTTCTATGAATAAAAATAGTTAATTTCTCTTTGCTTTCACTTTGGAAAACAGATAATACACATGGGCAATCAAGTCTTAGTAACACTCTAAAAGCTCAACTTAACTTTTCACAGATATTAAAAGCAGATCTCTCTAAGATATTGACTTTAAAAATCCATTTTTTTTTTTTTTTTTTTTTTTTTTTTTTGAGACGGAGTTTCGCTCTTGTTACCCAGGCTGGAGTGCAATGGCGCGATCTCGGCTCACCGCAACCTCCGCCTCCTGGGTTCAGGCAATTCTCCTGCCTCAGCCTCCTGAGTAGCTGGGCTTACAGGCACGTGCCACCATGCCCAGCTAGTTTTTTGTGTTTTTAGTAGAGACGGGGTTTCACCGTGTTGACCAGGATGGTCTCGATCTCTTAACCTCGTGATCCACCCGCCTCGGCCTCCCAAAGTGCTGGGATTACAGGCTTGAGCCACCACGCCCGGCCTAAAAATCCATTTTAATAGAATACATAGATAATTTACTCCTCTGCTCAGAGGATAAGTAAGTCTTTACTGAAAATGAGATTCATTCATTACATCAACTACCCTTAAAGAGACACAAGGTTTCTAAAGGTAGACCTCACTTTTGTCAAAAAAACAAGTAAACTACTTAGGCTATCTAATACCGAAGGAAGGAATTGTTATTAATCCAGACAGACTAAAAGAGATCTTAGCTTTTCTGCCACCAAGAACCAATAAAGTGTTGAGAGGGTTTTGGGGACTGACAGGATATTTTAGAAAGTGAATCCCAAACTATGTCTTAAAATGCCAGCCCTTATACACTGTCTTAAAACAAGACATACTAGACCTTCTAGATTATACAAAAGATCAACATTAGAAATGATTAAAAAAATTACCTTGCTAATACCTCAGCTTTGGGTCATCCAAATTATAATTTTTCATTTTCATTATAAATACATGAAAGTAGTGCTAACACTTTTGAGGGTCCTAAGACAAAAACATTAAAACCAAAATGAACCTGTTAGGGTATTTTAGCCAGCAGTTATGGTGGCTATGTGACTACCACCATGTGGCACAGCCATAATAGTCACTGTTTTGTTGGTTAAGGCAACTGATGAAATTTTAAAGGGGACACCCCTTAGGGTTTTCATCCCTCATTTTGTAAAATCATCGCTAACCTTCACCACATGCAATGTTATTCATTTAGTAGATTAGCTCTATAGGAAGTTATACTTCTTTCAGCTTCTCATATCACTATATCTAGGTATAGAAGTCTAAATCCTGCAGTTCTTCTGCCTTGACTTTCAGATGAAATACTGCACAATTGCATAACCTTAGCTATTCAACTTCTTTATGCTAGGAGAAGAGACTCTCCTTACTTATGCTAATGTAGTTTGGTTTAAAGATGGATCTTACTTAAAGGATATACCTGGGACATACTGTGCAAACTACCCAATATTATCTTTAACTGAAAAAATAGAATGTGCCTTCCTTCCAGAAGCCACCAAAGCTCCATAAGCAGAATTAATTTTATCGATTAGGGCTTGCTGGTTGTCAAAAAGAGCAACCGCTAATATTTATACAAACAGTAGATATGCTTTCAATGTAGCTTAAAATGATGGAATGCAATGGTAGCAGAGATAATTTTTAACCTCTTCTAATCAATTCATAGAAAATGGATAGAGAATTTTACAATTGTTGGAAGCTATATTATTCCCAAAATTGCTGGCCAAAATTAAAATCTTAGGCCGTTCGAAATCAGATACGCCAGAAAGCAAAATCAACTCCTGATAAAGTAGCAAAAAGCTGGTCTAAGTGCACCTAAATACATCAACAGAAAATTTTTGAAAAAGTATATTAACTTTAAAAAAATGAAATTAATATAAAATTAGCTCAATCCAGAGCTCCAATATTAGAACAGAAAAGATGGAAAACAAAAAAGGAAAGGAAATGTACTCCCCCCAAAAAAAGGCGTAGTATGGGCCAAAAAAATTGGCCTATACTTGCTGCTGAATTACAGTTACCATTTTTAACCTATGTATAAGACCTAACTCACTGGAGCCCTGACAAACAATTGCTTGAGAAAAACGACATTTTTGGAAACCTCTAAGTATAGCTCATAAGGTCTAAGATTGCTATTACATTTGATAAGAATACAAAGCAAGGAAATTATTACATAGCTCACAATTATTTCTCTTTACCTGAGGCCCCTTTTCAGGCATAGCAATTAGATGCCACCCAGTTGCCATCTTCAAAAACATACAAATATACTCTGGTAATTATTTGCATGTTTTCTGAATGGGTAGAGGCATTTTCACACAAACTAGCAACAGGCTTGTTGGTGAGTAAAATTCACTTAGAAAAAAAAATTCCAACATGGGGGACTCCTCTGGAAATTCATAGCAACAGTGGCACTCACTTCACTAGACAAATAATTCAATTGGTGTGTAAAATTTGGCCCATTCTCCAACATTTCTGTCACGTTTACCACTCCTAATCATCTGGGTTGGTGGAATTGATCAACGGAATAATCAAAACTCATATCAAAAAATCAACTGAGGCTTTTAAAATTCCTCGGACAAAAGCTCTTCCATGGATTCTTTTTAATCTGGGGTTGGACATTTTTGGCAAGCACCAGTTATCACCATTCGAAATACTAAAAAGCAGACTTATGAAATTGTCCCCAGGAAACTGTGTGCCTTTAATAGTGAAGGGAGACAGGTTTAGCTATTGCAATGGCCTTATGAAGCAATTAAATACAAATTATAAATTAGTGAAATAATATTTTCACTGTGAGCTCACAGAAGACGAAACTTTCAAGGACCATGGACTTCAATTAGGAGATTTTGTCTATTTGAAATCATATTTATTTAAAAAAGAGTGGTATGGATGTTATCAAGTACTCCTTACTAACCCTTGCACTATTAATTTAGAAGTCATAAATTTATGGATTCATATGTATTATCTAAAGAAGGCTGATACTTCTGATTTGACTGTTTCCCCAGAAGGTGACCTCCAACTTCAATTTAATTTGACACCAGGCTAAGAAAAAGACAGCATGTGATATAGACAGCTAAAACTCAAAACTGTGGACCAGGCTTCTAGCTAAAGAAATGTTTAATGCTAAACACTGTTAAGAGATGCAGAAGGTTTTCTTTTATAAGCTCCCACTAAAATTCTTTTTATCCTTAGTCCTTATGTCTTGGTACTACTACCACCAGCTGTTACCTATGAAGAAAACCTCTTTTTGAAATGATTTCCAAATTATGCTGATAGGTTACACAAAAATTCTTGCTATATATCTGGCCTCATACTCCTATTCATTGGTTCTGATCCACCATGGTGGGTATCACTCCTCCAAGTGTAAGACTGAATAAGGTATAAAAATTTTATTCGTTCATCACAAAAATAGTCTGACAACTTTACCTCTAGTATGAGTAAGGATAATGTATAGCACTGCCCTATTAATGATACTTTACTAAATAAGGAACATAAGAAGAAGTTCTTGGTAGAAGAAAACTGGCACACTATCTTCTGCTCTGAAAATACACCAGAATAGAAGAAAATAGTGATACCTCAATCAATGACTGAATTTCAGGCTGGTATAATACACATTGGAGATGGGTTTATTTGGTTCACCTCCTCTTTTGGCTAGCTTTATCAAAATGTACCTTAATTCGGGGAAGAGAAAAATCACACCAAAGATAAATAGCCCAACTGAACATAGAGATATAGGATGTATACCCAAAGAATGGCATATTCACATCATTTTATTACCAAGTACTGATTGGCATGTCACTAATTAGACTAACTGATTATTTGTTGGTTAGCAGATACAGGATGGATACCTGAAGAATGGTTTATCCACATCATTGCATTACAAAGTACTGATTGTCATGCCACTGTATTACAAAGTACTGATTATAAAGTACTAATTGGCAAATAACTGATTATTTGTTGGTTAGCTCCAAATAAAATATATTGTCTATGTGGCACTAATCTATAGCTACAGGATAGTTGATATGATATTCACTAGTTTACGTTTGGGCACAAGGTTGAATAGTTCATACCCTGTTACTTGTCTTTCAGCTATAGCCTCTGCCCAAGGGAGCCCCACAGACTAGAACACATAATAGCCCAGTGAGCTTGGTGCAGAAGGCTTAGGACAAAAGGAGCTGATTGGGCCAGTTACGGGGGAAGTGACTGGAAGGAGACCCAGTCAAAGGAGAATGAGCTAGGTGATCTCTATAGTTGTTTAATGGGCAAAACTCATTGGGATGTTTGTGCCATACCAGTGGCACATCCACAGCAACACTGCCCTGCCTGAAGATCCCCTGCTGTTGATCTACTGCATGAACAGACCACACACAGAAATATACCCCACAACCCACTCTGACCCTAACAAGCACAGAGGATCAGTGGGCCTCCAGAAGTCTATAGATCTGGTAAACTAACCTTCAGCTTGAGCCAACCCTAAAAGAGAGAAAAGTGCAGCCTGACAGGGCCCACTTTGGGGCTAAGGAATTACAGGCAGAGTGAGTGTGACTGGAGAGGGGTCCCCTATGGCCTGGGGATGGACCTGGCAGGGGAGTCATCTCTCCTCCCATCCTCCATGTTTCTTACCACAGAGAACAGCTGTGAATGCACTAAAATTAAAAAGAGGCATGTCGTTAAGAGCCTAACTGCTGGACATTACTCTTAAGTGTGATCTACTGGATTGCAACCTTCATTACATCATCAAAAAGTAAAAAAAGAAAAAGAAAAAGATTTCTTCCAGTATACATTGCCTGTGAAACCCAGGAATCTAGCTACAAATAATGATCCCATTCAGAGTCTTGGCCCTCTGAAAGCACCCAGAAGTGAAGCCAATTGACTTTTCTCATCTTACACCAAAGTCAAATTTAGTATGTAAAAACAAAAAGCCTCATCCAAAGGCAGCAATTCACAATGATAAAGGAATGCCAACACTCTCAGATGAGACAGAATCAGCCCAAGAACCATGCCAATTAAAAAAGTCAGGGTCCTCTTACTTCCAAATGATGGTACTAACTCCCTAGAAATAGTTCTTAACCTGATGGAAATGACATCCATAGAATGATTTATAATCCTTTGGGCATATACTCAGTAATGGGATTACTGGGTCAAATGGTGGTTCTGCTTCTAGATCCTTGAGGAATGGCCACACTGTCTTCCACAATGGTTAAACTAATTTACACTCCACCAACCATGTGAAAGCATTTTTATTTCTCCACATCCTCTCCAGCACCTGTTGTCTCCTGATTTTTTAATGATTGCCATTCTAACTGGCATGAGATGGTATCACAATGTGGTTTTGATTTGCATTTCTCTAATGACCAGTGATAACGAGCTTTTTCTCATATGTTTTTTGGCTGCATAAATGTCTTCTTTTGAGAAATCAGTGTTCTTATCCTTCACCCACGTTTTGATGGGGTTGTTTTTTTTCTACATTTGTTTAAGTTCTTTGTTGATTCTGGATATCAGCCCTTTGTCACATGGGTAGATTGGAAAAATTTTTGCTCTTTTATTAGATCTCATTTGTGTATTTTAGCTTTTGTTGCCACGGCTTTTGGTGTTTCAGTTATAGAGTCCTTGCCTATGCCTATGTCTTGAATGGTATTGTGTACGTTTCCTTCTAGGGTTTTTACGGTGTTAATTCTAAATTTCTAAGCAGTAAAGTATTCAAGACATGATCTGGCTGCCTCTAATAGCCAAAGATCAGATAAGAGAGCAAAGAAATGACTTAAAGTTGGAACTTATATTTGAAAGGAAAGAAGAGCATGAAAGTTTAAAAACGTTAAAACCTGGCAGTGTGGTAGAGAAGGAAAGAATATTTTCAGGAGAAGAATACAAGTGGGTTGAGGAGCAACTACATACTAGACTGATTTGCATCTCTCTAGATGATTTACTAAAGGGAATCCAAGTGATAATATCTGAGTGAATGAAAAAAAAAAAAAAAAAAAGGCCTCAAAGGCATCTCAGAAATATCTGAAGCAGCCTGTTCCATCACAGATCCAGATGCCTAAGAGAAAAGAATGGTCTGTGGGGCCAGGAAAAGGAACCTGCTACCCTGTACAGTCTTGGTACATTTTCCTACATCCAGATTGCTCCAGCACAAAGTTTCCCAGGTATACCTTGAGCCACTGCTTCAGTAGGTGCAAGTTGTAATTCTTGACTGCTTCAATGTGTTGTTAAGTCTGCAGACTTGCAAAATGCAAGAGGTAAGGCAACTTGGTGGCTTACCCCTGGATTTTAGAGGATGTATGGAAAAGACTGGGTACTACAGGGGCAGATGCCCTTCAGAGAACATCTAATCGGGCAGTGTGGAAGGAAAATATGGGATTGGTTACTCCACAGAGAGTACCTATTAGGGCATTGCCTGCTGGAGCTGCAGCCTTCTAGACCCCAAAGTGGTAGATCTATTGGCAGTTTGTACCCTGAGCCTGGAAAAGCCACATGCACACAATTTCAACCCATGAGAGTAGCCACAGGGCCTGCATCATGCAATGCCATATAGGTAGAGCTGCCCAAGGCCTTTGGACCCCACCTCCTGCACCAGTGTACCCTAATGCATGGCACAAATTTGAGGATTATTTTGGAGACTTAAGAATTAAAGTCTGCCCTGCTGGGTTTCAAACATCTGGGGGGCCTATTGCCCTTTTCTTTTGGTCATTTTCTCTATTTTGGAATGGCAATGCCAACCCAATGCCTGTACCACCATTGCATCTTGCAAGTGAATAGCATGGTCCTTATTCTACAGGCTAAAAATAGGTGAAAGAAATGTACCTAGAGTTTCAGGTGAGATTTTAGACATTTAAGTTAATGCTTGGAACTAGTTAAGACTTTGGGAGATTATTGGTAAGGGATGATTTTGTATTGGAATCTGAGAAGAACATAAAATTTTGGGGGCCAGGGATGGAACGATATGGTTTGAATGTTTTGTCCCCTCCAAATCTGATGTTAAAATATGATCTCCAATCTTGGAGGTAGGCACAAAACTAGGTGTTTGTACCATTGGGACAGACTCCTCATGAATGGCTTGGTGTTGTCCTCATGATAATGAATGAGATCTTGCTCTGAATGCACATAAGATATATATATTTTTTAAATTGTGATATCCCTTCCACTCCCTCTCTTGCCATCTGATGTGTCAGTATCCTCTTTGTCTTCTGCCATGATTGAAAGCTTCCTGAGGCCCTCACCAGCAGAAATGTTGGTGCCATGCTTCGTGTACAGAATTCTGAATCATGAGCCAAAATAAATCTCTTTTATTCATAAGTCACCCAGTCACAGGTATTACTTCATAGCAATAAAAATGAACTATACAAAACACAATTCAAGGAAACCAGTAAAATGATCCAAAAGAAGAAACATGACATAGCAATTTCACAAAAGAACCAAACTGAACTTACAGAACTGAAAAAATTACTACAAGAATTTTGCAGTATAATGGAAAGTATTAACAAAAGAATACAGCAAGCGAATAAAAAAATTTCAGAGTTTGAAGACCAGTCTTTTGAATTAACTCAATAGACATTTTTTAAATGAATTTTTTAAAGTGGCCAAAGTGTCTGAGAAATATGAAATTACATAGGGAAACTAAACATGCAACATATTGGCACTACTGAGAGAATAAGAAACTTAGAGAACATATTTGACAATAGAGTCCATGAAAATCTTCCCTACCTTGTTAGAGAAATTGACATGCAAATTCAAGAAAGAAAAAAAAAAAAACCTGCAATATACTATAGAAGATGACCATTCCAAAGACATATACTCGTGAGATACTCTAAGGTCGACATGGAAGAAAAAAAATCTTAAAGGAAGCTAGAGAGAAGTGTCAGGTCAAATAAAAAGGTAACCCCATCAGGCTAACAACAGACTTTCTAATGGAAAAGTCACAAGCCAGAAGAAATTAAAGGCATATTTTAGGATCAATAAAGAAAATAAACTCCAACCAAGAATTTTATATTATACCAAACTAAGCTTCATAAGTGAAGGAGAAATATTTCTTTTTTTCAGAAAAGCAACAGCTAAGAGAATGTATTGCCACTCGACCAGCCTTTAAAGAGGACTTTAGGAAAGTGCTAAACATGGAAAATAAAGAACAGTTACTGTTACCACAAAAACAGTATTTAATGTACCTAAATACATTGCCCACATACACTAAAAAGCAATTACACAATCAAGTCTATTTAATTTACTAGTTTTTTGGTTTTTTTTTGTTTGTTTTTTTGTTGTTGTTTTTTTTTTTTTTTTTTTTTTTTTTTTTTTTTTTTTTTTTTTTTTTTTGAGATGAAGTTTTGCTTGTTGCCCAGTCTGGAGTGCAATGGTGTGATCTTGGCTCACTGCAACCTCTGCCTACCAGGTTCAAGCAATTCTCCTGCTTCAACCTCCTGAGTAGCTGGAATTACAGGCATGTATTACCATGCCTGGGGAATTTTGTATTTTTAGTAGAGACCAGGTTTCACCATGTTGGTTAGTCTCGTTTCAAAATCCTGACCTCAGGTGATCTACCCACCTCAGCCTCCCAAAGTGCACAATGAAGTCTGTAAAATAACCAGCTAATAACACATTGACAGGATCAAAACCACACATATCTTTGTTAAGCTTGAACGTAAAGGGTCTAAATACATCACTAAAAAGAGAGAGTGGCAAATTGGATTAAAAAAATACAAGCCCCAACCTCCTACTGTCTTCAAGAAAACCACGTCATGTATAATGACAACCACAAGCTAAAAGTACGGGGATGAAAAAAAATCTATCATGCAAATGGAAAAAAAAAAAGAGAAAGAGTCGCTATTCTTAAAACAGATAAAACAGACATTAAATGAACAACAGTCAAAGTGGACAGAAAAGGGCATTATATGATAAGGGTTCGATTTAACAAGAAAATTTATTCTAAGTTAATATGCACCCAACATATGAACACTCAAATTCATAAAACAAATTTTTCTCAACCTACAGAAAGTCTTAGACAGCCACACAATAATGGCCAGTGACTTCAACACCCGACTGACAGTGTTAGACAAATCTTCAAGGGCAGCAAACTAACAAGGACATTCTGGATTTAATCTTGACACTTGACCAATTGGACAGCTAAAAGACATCTACAGAATACTACATCCAACAATTCCAGAAAATACATTCCTCTCATTATGCTCACAAAACATACTCTAAGATTGACTACATGCTTATTCATAAAGCAAGCATTACAATTTTTTTTAAAAAAATACATATATCAAAATCATATGAGGCACACAGTTGGACTACAGGGCAATAAAAATAAAAATAAATATCAAAAAGATCTCTTAATACCAATAAATTACATGCAAATGAACAACTTCCTCCCAAATGCCTTTTGGGTAAACAGTGAAATCAAGGCGTGAATCAAAAAATTCTTTGAAATCGATCAAAATAAACACAATATAACAAATTGTTAGGGATACAGCAAAAGCAGTGTTAAGAAGTTTATGGCATGAAAAGACTATAAATTGGGTTCAGTGATTACTGCTCAGGTGATGGGTACACCAAAATCTCACAAATTACCACTAAAGAACTTACTCATGTAACCAAAACCAGCTGTTTCCCAAAAACGTATGCAAATATATATATTTTTAAAGCCAACATCAAGAAGTTAGTTAAATTAACAATCTAAAATTGTACCTACAAGAACTAGAAAAACACGAACAAACCAATCCCAAAACTAGCAGAAGAAAAGAAATAACCAAAAGCAGAACAAACAGAGCAAAATTGAAAGCCAAAATTCCACACAAAAAATTAACAAAACCAAAAATATTTTTTGAAACAATAAACAGAAAGGATAGATGGCTAGCTAGATTAACAAGGAAAAAAAAAATAGAGGGAAGATCCAAATTAGCACAGTCAGAAATTCCAAGATGACATTACAACAAATATCACAGAAATATAAAACATCCTTAAACACTATTATAAATACCTCTATGCACACAAACTAGGAAATCTAAAGGGAATGAACAAATTGCTAGAATAACCCCCCAAGATTGAACTAGGAAAAAATTGGCTCACTGCAACCTCTGCCTACAGGTTCAAGAAATTAACAAAATCAATTTTTTTTTTGAAAGAATAACAGAAAGGATAGATGGCAAGCAAGATTAACAAGGAAAAAAATCGAGGGGAGGTCCAAATTAGCACAGTCAGATATTACAAGGTGACATTACAGGGTGAACTAGGAAAAAAATGAAACCTGAACAGAACAATAATGAGTTCTGAAATTAAATCAATAATACGAACGTACCAACAAAAATTTCTGGACCAGATGGGTTGACAGCTAAATTCTACTAGGTATACAAAGAAAAGGTGGTGCCAATCCTACTGAAACTATTCCAAAAAATTGAGTAGGGAAGAATCTTTCCTAACTCATTCCATGAAACCAGAATCATCCTGGTACCAAAATCAGGTAGAGAAGCAATGAATAAAGAACACTTTAGGCCAAAATCCCTAATGAACACAAGTGCAAAAATTTTCAGTAAAATACAAGTACACCAATTCCATTAACATGTCAAAAAGTTCATTCACTATGATGAAGTAGGCTTTATTTCTTGGATTCATGTTGGTTAAAGGTATAAATATCACTCAATGTCATTCACTATATAACAGAATTTAAAATCTTATGATCACTTAATAGAGAAAATGCTTTTAATGAAATCCAACAGTTCTTCATGATAAAAACCATCAATAAACTAAACATTGAAGAAACATACATTAAAATAAGAGAAGTTATCTGTGACAGAGCCACAGACAGTATCACACTGAATAGGCAACAGCTGGAACTACTCTTTTTGATAACTGGATCAGGAGAAAGATGTCTACTTTCACTACTCTTATTTAACATAGTACTGAAAATTCTCTCCAGAGCAATTGGACAAGAAAAAATATATATATAAAAGGCATCCCAATAAGAAAAGAATAAACTGTCTTTCTTCACTATGTAATTCTATACCTGCAAAAACCTAAAAACTCTACCAAAAAACTATTAGAAAAAATTAAAAACTTCAGAAAAGTTTCAGGATACAAAATCAATGTACCAAAATCAGGAACATTTCTATACACTAATAACATTCAAGCTGAGAATAAAATCAAGAATGCAATCCCATTTACAGCAGGTACAAAAGAATAAATTACAACTAGCTGAGGGGGTGAAATATCTCAACAAGAACCACAAAAACTGCTGAAAAAATTCAGAGATGACACAAACAAATTGAAAAACTTTTCATAATCATGGATTAGAAGATTCAATATCATTAAAATGGCCATACTCCCAAAAGCAATTTACAGATTCAGTACGATTCTTACTAAATTACCAAAGTTATTTTTCACAGAATTAGAGAAAAAAAAATCTTTAGTAAAACTTATATGAAACCAAAGGAGCACAAATAATCAAAGAAATCCTGAGCAAAAACGACAAAGCTAGAGGCATCACATTACCCAACTTCAAATTATACAACAAGAGTATAAGAACCAAACAGCATCGTACCAGTATGAAAACAGACACATAGACCAATGGAACAGAACAGACATCTGGGAAATAAAACTAAACACCTACATCCATCTCCTTTACAACAAAGTTTAACAAATAAACAGGTATCTGGTTATCCATATGCAGAAGGAGTATCTGGTTATCCATATGCAGAAGAATGAAACTGGACCATTACCTTTCACCACATATAAAAATTAAATCAAGATGGAGTAGAGATGGACATGTAAGACCTCAAAGTATAAAAATTCTACAAGAAACTCTAAATAATACCATTCTCGATATCGACCTTGGCAAATAATTTATAGGTATGCCTTCAAAAGCAAATTGCAACAAAAACAAAATTGAATGTGGAACTCAATTAAACTAAAGAGCTTCTGAAGAGCAACAGAAATTATCAAGGGCATAAATAGACAACCTTCATAATGGGAGAAAATATTCAAAAAGTATCTATCTCAAAAAGGTCTAATATCCCAAATCTATTAGGAACAAGCAAAAAGCAAATAACCAATTAGAAAGTGGACAAAGGGGCCGGGCGCGGTGGCTCAAGCCTGTAATCCCAGCACTTTGGGAGGCCGAGGCGAGTGGATCACGAGGTCGAGAGATCGAGACCATCCTGGTCAACATGGTGAAACCCCGTCTCTACTAAAAATACAAAACACTAGCTGGGCATGGTGGTGCGTGCCTGTAATCCCAGCTACTCAGGAGGCTGAGGCAGGAGAATTGCCTGAGCCCAGGAGGCAGAGGTTGCGGTGAGCCGAGATTGCATTGCACTCCAGCCTGGGTAACAAGAGCAAAACTCCGTCTCAAAAAAAAAAAAAAAAAAAGAAAGTGGTCAAAGGATAGGAACAAACACTTTTCAAAAGAAGACAAACAAACAGCCAACAAACATGGAAAAATCTTCATCACCACTAATCATCACTAATCATAAAAACCAAAATGAAAAAGTATCAACTCACACCAGTTGGAAGGTTTTTTGTTTGTTTTAAGTCAAAAACTAACATATGTTGATAAGGCTGTGGAGAAAAGGCTACACTTATATACTGTTCATTGGAATAGAAATTAATTCAGCTAGTGTGGAAAGCAGTTTGAAGATTTCTCAAAGAACTGAAAGTTGAGCTACCAATTGACCCAGCAATCGAATCCTGTTACTCAGTACATACTTCCCCCAAATAAATTATTTTACCAAAAAGACACAGGCACTTGTATGCTCATCACAGCACTATTCACAATATCAAAGACATGCAACTAACCCCAGTGCCCATCAACAGTGAATTGAATGAAGAAAGTGTGGCATATATACACCATGAAATACTGGGACAGCCATAAAAACAAAAGCAATTACAGTTATTGATCGACTTACAACCTATGCAACTTATGACCATTCGACTTTACGACCACAATCGCTAGCCACGACTGCTCCGTGTCTGGCAGCGCAAACGTTGCCCAGCTGGGCGTACAACAGTGCAGACCAGCTTCCAGAAGCACTACCATCTCTGCGTGCACCATTTCAACTGTACATATAGCCTACTCAACTTACGACCAAATCATGTTACGAACATTCCGCGGTCCTGACCATGGTCGTAAGTCGAGCACTCGCTGTATGTTCTTTGCAGCAACATGGATGCAGTTGGAAGCCATTATCCTAAGCTAAGTATGCAGAACAGAAAAGAAACACATGTTCTCAGTTATAAGTGAGAGATGAAAATTGGATATATGTGCACATAAAGATGAGATCAAGATTACACTGTGCAATACAAGAAGCAGAAGGCAGGGAAGGACACAAGGTTTTAAAACTACCTGTTGGATACTAGGCTCTCTATATGCATGATTGATTCATTCACACTCTCAAGCTCAACATTACACAGTATACCTTTGTAACAAACCTGCACATGTACCTCCTGATTCTAAAATAAACGATAAAAATTTTAAAAGGGGCAACATATACACAGAAAACAATCCTGTGTTTATATCTCAGATGAATTACATAACATCACCAAATAAATGACAGATATGAAAACCTGAATAAGCAATGTATGAGATTCAAAATCCTTAGAGAGGTTTTGCTATAAAAGTTAAGCCATAAAAGCTGACTCACCTATTACAACTGTTTTTCTTCTCTGGTGCATGACCACTGTTTTCTGACCTTTGTGGTGAGATGTTATACATTATCCAGACTCCTTATTCTTTATTCAAACCTAGCTAAAATGATGTTAGAGATAAAGACCCTTGTGACTGTTACTTCTTTACAATAGAGTTTCAAACAACTTCATTCTGATGTAATCACTAGTAGCTAATTAGGTCTTATTCTGCATGTTAGTCTTTGTATGAAAAATATAGTTCTGTTCAGCAGCTTTGTTTGGCCTATATAAACAATTCTCATTTTTCCCCGTCAGGAGCCCTGATTATCATTCTTCTTACTATTCTTCCTTAATGAAGTTCTACTTCCCAGACAGCTTCTCTCATACTCTGTACTTGAATAAACTCTTTTAACTAGATCCTGAGCCTTTTGATTATCTAAGGTTGACAATAAGACTTGCATAAAATCATAAAGAAAACTACAGCCAGAAGACAAACCAACCAACAGAATGAGCTTCCCCAAAAAGAGACATGAAACATTTTGATGCCAAGATTCATTTAATACGGAATCCAAAAATTTTAAGATAAAAATGGAAAGAACAATACCATGAAATGTATTTGCCAAATACAAAATACCAAATCATGGAACATACCTGCAAGACCTTTTAAAAGTAAAAAAAAAAAAAAAAAAAAAAAAAAAATTTCTATTTTCCTCTTCAGTTTAGCAAAGACATTATGCCTAATCTTCCTCTGACTATACAAATAATAAAAGGAAGATTTAAGAATATCCTCAAATAAACCAATGATATCTAGAATCAATAATAATACTTCTGTAAACTGATAAACTGTTTTACAGTCATAATCTAAAGTATAAATAATCTTTTTAGTATCTTGGTAAACTGGATACTTCTAGCTCCAGAAGCACTCATAACAATCATACAAAAGTAGTCACCAAATGTTAAAATATTGAAGGAAACTTTCAGAAAAGCATCATTAAAGAAGATGAGTAAAGTGACATAGAAAATATATTCAGTAATTTTAAATAAGAAAATGAGGTGATTTATACGACTCACTTTGTCTTGCCCTTTTTGAAAAATGAGCTAAACCCTTTATTAACATGTTCTTTTCTTCTTTTAAAAAACACAATATGTAAAAAAGGTGCAACTTTTTACAGTCACCTTGGATCTCATCAGCTATTCTTGGCAAATTTTTAGACGTGAACTGCATTAGAAACTCATTAAGGTTCCAGTGGAAAGTTAGAACAAGGAGCATAGAAAACTTGTTTTTAAAGTCTCATTTTTCTGGGATCTATTATCATCATTCTAAAATATTTGACATTTATTATTTGCTGTATTTCAGATAATGGAATAAGAGCTTTATTTATCTTTTTTATTTATCTATTTAACCCTGGAAGTAACGCTTTGAAGTAGACATCAGTAATAATCACATGTTACAGATGATGAAATAGACAGCTTAAATATCTTGCCCGAATTGATGCCAGAATGTTACCCACGTGGTATGAGGTTAAGCCTTTCTTAAGGTGATGCATATTTAAAAGTGTAGTATTTCAAAGACATCTCCAGCTATTCTAGAGGGGATCCCTACCTCAAATTTATAATAAACTCTACTTATCTTGATGGTGGTTGTGGTATAGGACTAAGGAAACTTTATTTTCTGCTTTGGGATAAATACTTTATTGACTTTCCATTTATGTTGATACAAAGCCAAAATCCTCTCCTAGAATGAGGAATTTAAGGAGCTTGTTAACTGAGTATAGTCATATAAAAGTCTTCTCTAGTGTGGCCTGAGTTGCAGTTTTGCAAATTGATCAATTTTTAATTGCTGAAGAGAAAGAACTTTATTTTCTGATGTATTGCAAGGCGGGAGGCAGGGTGAGGGTGAGGACTCTGCAGAAAGAACAAGGGCAAGGCAGTTCCAGTAAGTGAGCTATAAACTATACTTTTCACACACAGTTCTGTAGAAGAGGGCAGACTGAAATAGGCAGTTAGGAAACTCCCTTGATAGGCACTAGTCAGTGAACATCAGACAAAATATGATACCTGATTTTTTGTTATTTTTCTCTTCATTGCAGTTCTCAATAGTTTGTTCCCAAGCCTCCATACGGATAATACTTAGCTAGCATTTCCTATGTGCCAAGTGCTACTCCTAATGCTCACTTGGAAGTGGTTCATTTAATCTTCAGTTAAGGTCTATGATATCAGTGCTAGTATTATCTTTGTTTTACATAAAATACAATTCAGGCATCAAGTCAATAACTTCCCTAAGATCTTACTGCTAGTAAGTGGCCAAATGGGTTAGAACCTAAGACATCATATCAGTGTCCACACATTTAACCAGAATCCTATGCTACTTCACAGAAAAGATCTGCTAGCTTCTACAGATTTGAGTTAGAAAAGATTTCGGACTTTAAGAAATAATGTTAGTTCACACTGGAGTGAAGTGGCATTGGAAAAGGCAAAACAGCATGGAAAAGAGAAGACCAGAGCATGTGTCTTTAGGAAAGGTGATAAATGAAGCCAGGATGAATTCATGGGATGTATAAGAATTTTCCAGGAATAATCAGAAATACTAAGAAAAGAGAAGGCTGTAGAAGACGGAACTTGCAATCAGGTAAAAGGAAAACTCATTAACTTAGATACATACTAAAGAAAATTCCTAGGGGCTTGAGAAATTTAAACTTGGAAGCATTCTAAAAATGAATGGTTGATTTATTATTTAAGAGTTCTTGCCTCTGGGTATGTGCTTGTGTGGGCAATGTCAAGGTTTGCTTCAGTACCTCTTTATTTTTATTCTACATTTTCTGCTTTTCCCTCTTCTCCCCGTATACTATACCACCATCCACACAAGCAGCAAGCACACCTAGATCTATATATTCTCTCATTAGGTATGTTAATAACTTTAAGCTGGTTATCATTACATCTTGCCTGGGAGCCATTCTTTCCATTTTGGAAGTTGGCATACAAATTCTTTGCCCTATGATGAGTTGATATTAACTAATGAACAGTGTTTACATTGAGATTCTAATATTATGCCATTGCACGTCTTGCTTTTACAATTTTTATCAGAGATGTTTCCAGCTTGTGTCAAATTGACTTATTAGAATACAAATATATATATTTGAAACAAAATTTTAAAGAATTATTTAAATATTATCTTTCATTCTATTTAACATCCAATAAATTTATTGATTCTCTACCCAGGGCTCACAATATTTGTTTTGTCACTCAGATTTTCCTACTCTTTACCTTCTCTAGCCATCCTATTTTTTCAGCAGCAATTCAGATGACATCGTAAGATTTGAGGATCTCTGTGGACACTCCTCCTTTCCATTCTCCATTCAGATCATTTATTTAATATGTGCATTCCACTTGTTCTGTGATAAATTCCACTTTTGTTCTCTTTACTTGTATTTCTAACATTTCCCTATGTTGTGGTACATATGAATCTAGATTGTTACCCAGTGAATGAAAGAAGTCTCATTTATTTTATTAAATTTTGTAATTTATGTAAAAATGTCTGTCCTTATGCTCTTCAATCAAAGCAAAAAATAAGCAAACAAGAAATTCACGCAAGTCTCTGTATAAAGAAACAATTTTCCAAAAGAGAAAATACATTGTTGAGTTTTAACCCTTAGTTGATTAATTCAATATTTATTGCACACTTGCTATGTGGAAGACAATTGATTCACATGATTCCTAATTTCATGGAACATATTTTCTATCGGGGGCCCACAACACTTTCATTTAAGCATTTACACATACTATATGGCAAAGGCACAGAAGTGAATAGGATGTTTTAGAATTTTGCACTCATACAACTATATTGTAGTGTAGGATGACAGATAATAAATAATAGACCAAAAAATAAAAATATTCAAGGTGTTATAAATGATATGCAAATAACAAAGCAGGGTAAGGTCTTCTCAAAAAAAAAGATGAAATAAGTAAATTGAATCTTACTAACATGGCAACAGAGAGGAAACTGTATGGTCATTTCTAAAATATTATCTCCTTAGGAAAGTGAGTGTGAGTATATTTTTAAAACCAGGTGAAGCTCAGGGTGGGCTGAGTTATAAAGACAAAAGTCGATGCAAGAGAATGAAGTGAAAATATTGTAGGAGTCATAAGACATTCTGTGAATGGGTTGCTTATTGACTACATGACTCTTCTAATCCCCAATCCCTTCGGCCATCCTGAGTAGATTATAAAGTCAGCCACAAAGTGTTCTTATTCCAGTTCTGTACAACTCAAGTGATCATTAGATTGCATCATTGTCTCAGAAACAATAGTTTGTAGTTGGACCGGGGTCTGACCTCTATGTTCTTCTTGTCAAATGATGAGTTGTTGGACCATCTGATATGATATTAATGGAACAGTAGCACATAAGACTCATCTACACATTTTTCATGGACAATATGAAAAAAGACTAATAGCAAAACAAGGGTTAGGTTATGTAGAGCATTATGAATATTACTGAAATTAAATCTAAGTCAGGAAAACAAGTGTCCAAGTGGTCAGCTCTTTTAATTTAGAGATTTGTTGTTTTACATGGCAGTAGTATTAGTCTGAGTGTAACACCAAACACCATCTTGGCTAATGGAGGGGGGGGGTTGGACCAAAAACAATTAAACTTCCCTGTTGAAACTTAAGAGCTGTGAAAGTATTGTTTATCACTTAATGTAAGGTATTGACAAAAGTCTGACCATTATGGAAATCACCATTTGAATGGTAGATATAAAAGTGAATCAGTAATTTTTCTGGGTAATTTTTCATAAACCTCTATCTTTTTATGTTAGTGGGCTCACATTTCAATGAGAAATTAACCACAGGGTGTGTATTACCCTTGAATAAATAAATCTCTAACATCTTATATACACAAATCAAGTTTATGTGTGGTAAACAAAAATCAAACTTGGTCTCCACCTAAAACCAGTACCCTGATTGGGTACAGATTGCATTGTAGATACAGAGATTGTTTAACATCTCTGTAAGATATAGAGATCTCTATAAGATATAGAGATTGTTTAACAGGTGTATTACTCCATTATCACATTCCTATAAAGAACTACCTGAGACTGGGTAATTCATAATGAAAAGAGGTTTAATTGACTCACAGTTCCACAGGCTGTACAGAAGATATCAATTAGGAGGCCTCAGGAAATGTACAATCATGGTGAAAGGGCGAAGAAGCAGCAAGCAGGTCATCACATGGCAGCAAAAGAGAGAAGGATGTAGTGCCACAGACTTTCAAATAATCAGATCTCACAGGAAATCACGCACCATCACAAGAACAGTAAGGGGGAAATTTGCCCCCATGATCCAGTCACCTTCCCCCAAGTTTGTCCCCCAATGCTGGACATTGCAATTCAACATGAGACTTGGGTAGGTACAAAGAGCCAAACCATATCATTGTGACCCTGGCGTCTCCCAAATCTCATGTCCTTCTCACATTTCTAAACACAGTTATGACTTCTCAACAGTCCACCGAAAGTCTGGACTCATTCCAGCATTAACTCAAAAGTCAAAGTCCAAAGTCTCATTTGAGACAAGTCCCTTCTGCCTATGAGCCTGTAAAATCAAAAACGTATTAGTTACTTCCAAGATACAATATGGGTACAGGCATTGGGTAAATGTTCCTATTCCAATTGGGACAAATTGGCCAAAACAAAGGGGCAGTACCCCATTCTCAGTACCAGTTTTCTGTATGTCCATTCTCACGCTGTTATAAAAAGCTGCCTGAGACTGGGTAATTTATAAATAAAAGAGGTTTAATTGACTCACAATTCCACAAGCTTTACAAGAGCCATGGCTGAGGAAGCCTAAGGAAATCTACAATCATGGCAGAAATGTGAAGGGGTAGCAAGCATGTCTTCACATAGCAGAAGGAGAGAGAAAGAGGGAAAGAAAGGGCAAGTGCCATAGACTTTTAAACCATCAAATCTCATAAGAACTCAGTCACTGTCACAAGAACAGCAATGGAGAAATCCACCTCCACAATCAAATTACTTACCATCAGGTTCCTTCCCCAGCATAGGGAATTACAATTCAACATAAGATGTGGGTGCAGACAGAGTCAAACCATTTCAACAGAAGTGCTCCAGTTAACTTTCTGAGTGAAGCTGGCAAATTTCTGAAAATTAGGACAGATTATTCCCAAGAAAAATAGATTACTATAAAAAAAATAGTGCCAAGCTTTCATCCCACCCATGTTGTGTTTCTGGCCCCCATGGACAGTGTTATAATTATTTTTGCATAAGTTTTTTTTGTTGTTGTTTCATGCTCAGGGTCCAATTTTTAAATTATTGTATATTGAAATTAATAATGTGGCCGGGTGTGGTGGCTCAAGCCTGTAATCCCAACACTTTGGGAGGCCGAGACGGGTGGATCACAAGGTCAAGAGATTGAGACCATCCTTGTCAACATGGCGAAACCCCGTCTCTACTAAAAATAAAAAAAATTAGCTGGGCATGGTGGCGCGTGCCTGTAATCCCAGCTACTCAGGAGGCTGAGGCAGGAGAATTGCCTGAACCCAGGAGGCGGAGGTTGCGGTGAGCCGAGATCGCGCCATTGCACTCCAGTCTGGGTAACGAGAGCGAAACTCAGTCTCAAAAAAAAAAAAAAAATTAATAATGTGAGGATATTTCTCATTATAAGATCCTAATGGAAGAAACATTACTGTCTGAAGTGTTTAATAGAATGCCAATGACATTTTCAATTATTTTATGGAATATAATTTACATATAGAAAAGTGCATGTAAGTAAACAGATGGATGAATTGTAATAAATGGAAAACACTCATGTAATTGACATTTAGATCAAGAAGCAGAATACAGGCCATCATCTCAATTTCCCCTCATGCTTCCTACTAATCACTATCCCCCAGAGATAACACGGTCTTAGATAATTATTACAAAGTGAATACAATTATACCCACCACCCACGTCCATAAATAGAACTTTTCATGTTGTGCTAGAAGTCTTTCCATTGACCCCATCTCAATGACAATCCTTTCATCCTTCCAAAAGTAGCCATTATTCTGACATTTTTGTAATCACTTTCCTGCATGTCTTTTTGTTTTATTAACCCGAGTGTCTAACCCTAGACATTATAGCTTAAAGATCCCCCATTTAAAAAAAAAAAGATATGATTTTTTTTTTTTTTTTTTTTTTTTGAGATGAAGCCTCACTCTGTCGCCCAGGCTAGAGTGCAGTGGCACTACCTTGGCTCACTGCAACTTCTGTCTCCCAGGTTCAGGCAATTCTCCTGCCTCAGCCTCCTGAGTAGCTGAGATTACAGGCATGTGCCACCACACCCAGCTAATTTTGGTATTTTTAGTAGAGACGAGGTTTCACCACGTTGGTCAGGCTGGTCTCAAACTCCTGACTTTGTGATCCACCCGCCTTGGTCTCCCAAAGTGCTGGGATTGCAGGCATGAGCCACCAGACCCAGCCAACTTTTACATCACTTTTAATCAATAGATTTTCTCTATTCATTCTTCTCTTTTTTACAATTTATTTATTTAAAAACTTAGGTTTGTCTTGTAAACATTTGTACAGTCTGGGCTTTCTGCTTGGTAATCATAGCACAGTTCAGTAAGTCCCTCTGTATTTTCTGCCAAATGACAGCTGGATTCATCAGAATCAGAAGTGTGATTAGAATCAGATGCAATCCCTGTAACAAGGCTATTGGTGGTGTCTTGTCCTTTCATTAGGAGGCATATGCCTGTTTTAAACATTTTTTTAATGTTAGCAGCTTTTGATCTTCAATGCACAGATTCTTTGGAGGTGTTTCAAAATGGCAATATTTTAGTTTTATTTTGTTTGCTTTTAAATCTAGAAATATTTTGTACAGAGACACTCAATCTAATATTTGATTAACATGGTACAGTTTATGTAGGAAAGGCAGATTAAATGTATGCTTATTTAATCTTATTTACAGCTCTTAGATGATTAATTAGTCCTTGTGACTTTTTTAAAATGAACACTTGTTTTTCATAAAATCATGGATTTAAATGTATTTGATGTTTTCAATCTCTTTCATTTTTTATCTATATTGAAGCTCAAACTGTATATTGTTTGGCTAGAAGAGCCTATTTAAGTTGAAATTAGAGTCCTTTTGACATGACCTTCAAAGTCTTTGTTAGCTTGATTGTTCTCTGGCACATCAAGAGGTTCCAGATTTCTCTTGCATATTTTCTATTCCGTACTTTGAACCAACCATTTATCCAGGAAGTTTGGTTTATATAAATGAGAAATAGTATTAAAATGCCACAGTCTTGGGATTCAGAATGCTCATTGCTATTGGCTTGGTCATTGTGTCTAGGGATTTTTAGTTAAAGGGATTCTAGTAAGAGCAGTCAATTCTTACATATAGAATGATCTAGTTCATGCTAATAAAATTATCTTCTAAACATGAACTGGGATCGGCTATAAAAAAAAAAAAAAAAAAAAAAAAAAAAAGCTAGTCTGATGTTTTTCTTCTTCAGCTTTTTTTTTTTTTTTCATGACTCCACAACTAAAACAGTCAATTCTGAATTTTTCATAGGAGCTTTTAGTAAGTATGCATAAGAAATTAATGATTCCCAAGCAGAATCTAAAGATCATATGTTTATTCTGATACCTGTGAGTAGCAGTGTTCAAGGGCATAGTAAAATCTAACATAGGTATTAATATAGTTTGGATCTGTGTTCCAGCCCAAACCTCATGTCAAGTTGTAATTTCCAATGTGAGGAGTGGGGCCTGCTGGGAGATGATTAGATTACGGGGACAGTTTTCAGGAATGATTTAGCACCACCCCCACTTGGTATTTTCTTGGCAGTAGTAAATCGGTTTTCATAATATCTGTTTTGTTTTGTTTTGTTTTGTTTTGTTTTGTTTTGTTTTAAGTATATAGCACTCCTTCTCTCTCTCTCTACCTCTTGCTCTGGCCATGTAAGAGAGCTCACTCCTGCTTTGCCTTTTGCCATGTGATTGGAAGCTTTCTGAGGCCTCCTGAGAATCAGAAATTGCTATGCTTTCTGTACAGCCTACAGAAACATTAGCCAATTAAATTTCTTTTCTTATGAATTATTCAGTCTCAGTTATTTCTTTATAGCAGTTTGACAATGGACAGGAGTCAAAGGAAAAGTTATTTGCCTTTGGAGGGTTCACAGAAAAATCAACTTACAAAAGTTAGGTTAATTAGAGAAAGGGAATACAAATTATTAATATGCACATGGGAGAGAAACACAGAGTGACTACATCCCAACACCCTCATGGAGTTCAGGAACATAAATACCATATTGATGTTACAGAAAAAATTGGGACTGGATTTTGAAAAAATAGGTTATGATGGCAAAATAAGTTATAGGAGGTAGAGAAGAGGAGGCTTAGCTAGCAAAAGTGGTCTTGATATGCAGATGAAACTTCACAGGTAGCAGCCCTCAGAAAGCATAGATGACAAATGTTTTTTCAGATCTATAAAAGTATCAAACTTTCAGTAAATTTTTCCTAGATCTGGATAAGAGGAGGCCTCAGAAAAAATCTAGCTGCAGCAATGCAGATTCTCTACAGATGCAAATCTGCCTCTCCAAAAACAAGTTTGCGGGGTTACTTCTCTTTGCTGGATTTCTAAACAGGTGTCTCAGAATGCATCAAAGAAATATATTTTGGAGTAAAATATTTTTATTTTCTTTTAGTTACCCATTTGAAACTTTAAGAAGTTTCATATGTTAAAGTAAGGCTTATACATTGAAGATATTTTATTTAGAGTTTATTAGATTTAAAATGGCAAAGGAGTGGAAAGTAACCCAATTAAGATAAGTAGAAAATAGCAAATACATACATATATATATATATATATATATATATACATTTCTTAATCAGTCTCATAGTCCTGAGAATAGATAATTTTATTTCAGCAGCTGTGTCATTCCAGGAGATGCTATTGCAAGATGGACTAGGCCTGTATATATCATGCAGGAAAACAGATCTTTAATAAGAAGCATTTCTATGGTTACAAGAAAAACAAAGATTAATGTCCAGAGTACTCTGTAGATTTATTTTTCTAGAGTCTCTGAAGCATGTTCAGATTGCAGAGGCAAGCTGAAAGATTTTTCCGGATAATAACTCAAAGCAAATGTTCAGTTGAACTTTCTGAGCAGTCGATACATCAGCCAGCATGAAGGCTATTTATGTACAAGTTGCTGTGGTGATTTCTTGTGATGTTTATATCAAGTTGTCTAGCTTCACTTTGCAGGGCTTTAAGAAATGTAGTTTGAATTTCTAGTGATCTCATGTCAAAAAAATTGAAGGAAAATTTGAAAACATTAGTTGGAGACTTGTAGCCAGGAAAGAATATATGATTCAGCCTAAATTGTAGAACAATAATAAAAACTAAAAAACAATGGACAAGTCTACAAACAGGTGTACTATAGAGTTTTCCTGAAATACATTTTTTCTCTCTCTAGTTCTACATTTCTACCAAGAATAAAACATAACAGGACCAATTTATATGAAAAATAAATTTTGGTCCTAATATACTTGACCTAATTTTTAGCATAAAATAGTGACTGGCCATATAAGCTCTTTTTAAGTTGATTATCCTGGAATTTTAAAACAAAGTTTTACAGGTTAAACTTTTAAAAGTCTCTAAGGTAGGAAGTAAAGGTAAAGATTCACAATCACATCACACTGTGCCTATAATATCTGTATAAATTAGAAAATCTAAAAAAAAAAAAAAAATAGACAAATTCCTGGACATGCAAGCTACCAAGACTGAACCAGAAAGAAATCCAAAACCTGAACAGACCAGTATCAAATAATGAGATCAAAGCCATAGTAAAAAGTCTCCCAGTAAAGAAAACCTTATAACCTGATGGTTTCACTGCTAAATTATTTCAAACATTTAAAGAAGATCTAATATCAATCAAACTTGAGCTATTCTAAAAAACAGAGGAGGATATAATTCCAAACACATTCTATGAGGTCAGTAGTTACCCAGATACTTAAAGCAGACAAGGACACATCAAAAAAAGAAGGAGGAGGAGGAGGAGGGGGAAGAAGAAGAGGAGGAGGAGGATGAGAAGGAGGAGGAGGAGGAAGAGAAGGAGAAGAAAACAATGGGTCAATATCTCTTATGAGTATTGATGCAAAAATCCTGAACAAAATACTAGCAAATTAAATTCAACAATACATTACAAAGATTATTTATTATGACCAGGTTTAAAGGATTTAACCCTGGGATGCAAAGATGTTTGAACATACACAAATTAATGAATGTGATAACATCAAACCAACAAAATGAAGACTAAAAACCCAATGATCATTTCAATTGCTTCTGAATGAAGTTGGTAAAATTGAACATCACTTCATAATAAAAACCTTCAAAAAACTGGGCAAAGAAGAAAGTTGCCTCAATGTAATTAAGGCCATTTACAACAGACCCACAAATATGATCATACTGAATGGAGAAAAACTGAAAGCCTTTTATATAACATCTGGAAGACAACATGGATGCCCTGTGTCACCACTGTTATTCAACATAGTACTGGGAGTCCTAGCTGGAGTAACCATAGAAGAAAAAGATATAAAGTGCACCCAAACTAAAAAGGAAGAAGTCACATTATCCCTGTTTGCAGCTGATATAATTTTATATTTGGAAAAACCTAAAGATTCCACTAGAATATTATTATAATTGACCAATTCAGTAACAGTTCAGGATACAAAATCAATATATACAAACCAGTACCACTTTTATATGCCAGCAGTGAAAACTAAAATGTAAGTTAAAAACAATAGTCACGAGTAAAATTTAATATCTAGCAATTAACCAAAGAGTGAAAGATCTCTTGGTGAAGACTATAAAACTGAAGGAGACAACCAAGAAATGAATAAATATTCTCTGTTCATGGATTGGGAAAATCAGTATTGTTTAAATGTCCATACTACCCAAAGCAATCTGCAGATTTAATACAATCCCTATGAAAATACCAATGACATTCTTCACAGATATAGAAAAAATAATCATAAAATTTATATGGAAACATCAAGTACCTAGAACAACCAAAGCTACCCTGAATGAAAAGAACAAAACTGGAGGATTATCTTACTTGACTTCAAATTATACTACAGAGCTATAGTAACCAAAAGAACATGATACTGGCATAAAAGCAGATCCATTGGTGAATGGAAAATAATAGAGAACCCAGAAACAAATCCACATACCTACAGTCAACTCATTTTTTACAATGATGCCAAGAACACATGCTGGGGAAAATACAGTTTCTTCAGTAAATGTTACAGGGAAAACTAGTTATTTGTATTCAAAAGAATTAAACTAGAACCCTATCTCTTACCATATACAAAAATCAAATCAAAGTAGCTTAAAGACTTAAATTTAAGACCTCAAAACCATAAAGCTCCTACAAGAAAACACGGGGAATAATCTTCAGGACATTGGTCTGGGCAAAAATATGTTTAAGAATACACAAGTGCAGGTAATCAAAGCAAAGATTGACAGTTGTGATCAGATTAAGTTCAAAATCTTCAGAGCAAGAGATACAATCAACAAAGTGAAGTGACATTCAGAGAATGGGAAAAAAATATTTGCAAACTACCCATCTGACCATAAGATTTAAGAAATCCAAACAACTTTATATTCATAACCATATGGTTATATTCATAACCATAATATTTAAGGAGCCCAAACAACTTTATAGGCAAAAATCCAATAATCTGATTAAAAAATGGGCAAAAATTTCAATAGAAATTTCATAAAAGATATACAAATAGCAAATAGACATATAAAAATCTGCTCAACATCATTGATCATTAAAGAAATGTTCTATTTTCTTTATGACAGAACAACACAGAAAAGACAGTCAAGGGAAAATACTATTTCTGGGAAAGAAGGGATCAAAAGCAGGAAAATTTACACCATAAAGGGCACCAGAGTTGCTACAACCAAGACTATTTACACTAATTATGTTCTCCCATTATATATAATTTTGCAGAAAATAAGGAGAATGACAATGGTTTTTAACATGTGCTCGACTGAATTCCACAAAAAGATGCCGGGAGCCCAGCTAAAGAAATTCTTACTCTTTTTCTGGCTTATCAGGTTCTGGGTTCCATTCACTGTGATTTCAGGAAGATCAGAACTTTGGTATACTGTGCACAGTGCCAAAACAGTAAGGGTCATGGGGAAACTTCCTCTTTACTCTCAAGTTTCACTAAAAACTCAATTTATAGGTGGCAGATTAATTGGAAAAAAGGCATACAAATTTATGAATGTGCATGTGGAGGAGAACAATAGTTATCACCTTCCAGCCCCCTAATGGGGTTCAGAAGCTTATATGCCATCTTGAGTTACTGAAAAAGTTGGAGCTTGGCATAAAAAAGTGCAAAATAATGTCTGTTGCAGCAATTAGGATAAAATTCGAGACCATTATTCTAAGTGAAGTAACTCAAGAATGGAAAACAAAATACTGCATGTTCTCACTTATCAGTAAGAGCTAAGCTATGAGTACACAAAACCATGCAGAGTGGTATAATGGACATTAGAGACTCAAAAAAAGAGTGGGTGAGAGTGGGGTGATTGATTAAAAAAAAAGCCCTACATATTGGGCAGTGTACACTACTCAGTTTATGGGTGCATTAAAATCTCAGATTTCACCTCTCTTCAATTCATCCATATAACCAAAAACCACATGTATCCTAAAGCTATTGAAATAAAAAAGAACAAGTGTGAGCTGGGCACCATGGCTCAAGCCTGTAATCCCAGCACTTTGGGAGACCAAGGTGGGCTGATCGCTAGAGGTCAAGTTGCAGACCAGTGTGTCCAACTTAGTGAAACCTTGTATCTACTGATAATACCAAAAAAGAAAAAAAAAAAATTAGCTGTGTGTGGTGACACCTGCCAGTAGTTCCAGCTACGGAGGAGGCTGAAGCATGAGAACCACTTGGACTGGGGAGGCAGAGGTTGCAGTGAGCCAACATCATGCCACTGCATGCCAGCCTGGGTGACACAGGGAGACTCCATCTCAAAAAATAAATAAAATAATAAAAAATAAAAATAAAAGAAGCTTGGATCCTGGAAAAACACGTTGTTGGAAAAGAAGAGAAGAGGAATTGTCTTGAGGGGCAATAAATGATTACTCCGGAGAATGAGTAGATCAGGGTACACAAATAGGTCTCTTCAGAAATTGAATAATCCTTAGAGACATATCTTTTAAAAGGATCTGTTCTGGTGTGGTTACATCATTGGTCTTCTTTTCTGCAACAGACAATAAGATAACAGACAGAGGAGAAAAAAAGCACAATTATTTTCCTTGGCAGGTCCAGACTTTAAACAGATAAAGGAATTTCAGAAAACAATTACATTCTGTGCTGTGGGAGAGACCAGTGGGTTATGTGGGGGTCAGAGAGACGTTCAGCCTTCATCTTTAGTTCAGCATGTCCAAGTGCCATATTTTGGGATATCAGTTCCTGGGCCCAACACTCCAACCCTCCAGTGGGGTTCAGCAGCTTATATACAATCCTGAAGTTACAGAAAAAATGGAGTCTGAGAGTATGACCAAAAAAAGGTTATGATAGTAAATCAGATTATAGTGGCAAGACACCTTATGAGATTAAAAGAAGAGGAGGTTTGCCTAGCAAAGGAAGTTTTATTTAGATCTCAAAACATGTGTAAGTAATATATTTTGGGGTAAATACATAATTTCTTTCAGTAATATGAAAGAGAAAATATGAATGTCTTATAAACTAACTTGAAAATAAAGATTTTTTTAATGAGTAGCAAAGATTGTATACCATGAGAGACCATTATTTACAAGGAAGTGCCCAAGATTATTTTAGCAGAAGCCTTCACAAGTTTATTGGTGGCTGCTACAGTCTTAAGTTACACAGGATATCAAAAATACACTGTAACTGTGAGTCATTGGTGATTTCTGTGTAGCTGAGTTGAGACATCAAAGGCCTGACCTGATCACTCTGAATAAATAGAATTAGGTTTACTGTTAGATGTCAGGGAAGGGGACATTGAAGATCTAACTTTAGTTTGCAAAATACTAGATTCCAGTTCAGTTTGGGATTCTAATCGAGGTTTTTTTTCCAATGAGAACTTAGTTAGATTATAATAGAACCCTGAGTTTATTAAACCTCTTTTTCTTTATAAATGACCACTTCTCAGGTATTTCTTCATAGCAGTATGAAAATGGACTAATACAGTAAACTGGAACTGGGAGTGGGGCACTGCTACTAAGATACCCAAAATGTAAAAACTACTTTTGAACTGAGTAACAGCTAGATGTTGGAATAGTTTGGAGGGCTCGGAAGATGACAGGAAGTTGTGGGAGAGTTTGGTGCTTCCTGGAGACTTGTTGAATGGTTTTGACTAAAATGCTTATAGTGATATGGACAATGAAGACAAGATTAGGGTAGTTTCAGATGAAGATGCAGAACTTACTGGGAACTGGAGCCAAGGTTATTCTTGCTATGCTTTAGCAAAGAGACTAGTGGTCCTTATTGCCCCTGTCAC
Organism: Saimiri boliviensis; assembly: GCF_048565385.1. Lineage (NCBI taxonomy): Eukaryota > Metazoa > Chordata > Mammalia > Primates > Cebidae > Saimiri > Saimiri boliviensis. The sequence continues at coordinate 78,221,926 of NC_133470.1, read as the reverse complement.
AGAGATCGGTGGAGTTTTGAACTTGAGAGAGATGATTTAGGGTATCTGGTGGAAGAAATTTCTAAGCATCAAAACATTCAAGATATTACCTGGGTAATCTTTAAAGCACTCAGTTTTATTTATTCACAAAAATATGGTTTGGAATTGAAACTTATGTTTAAAGGGGAAGCAGAGCATAAAAGTATGGAAAATTTGCAGCTGGACAATGTGATAGGAAAACAAAACAAACAAAAAGCAATTTTTTTTAGGAGAAATTCAAGCCAGCTGCAGAAATTTGCATAAGTAATAAGGAGCCAAATGTTAATCACTGATAATGGGGAAAATGTTTCCAGGGCATGTCCGAGGTCTCCACAGCAGCCCCTCCCGTCACCCACCCAGAAGCCTAGGAGGAAAAAATTGTTTTGTGAGCCAGACCCAGGAACTTGCTGCTTTGGGCAGTCTCAGGACTTGGTGCCCTGAATCCCAGCCCTGGCTAAAAGAGGCCAACATAAAGCTCAGGCTGTTGCTTCAGAGGATGCAAACTCTAAGCCTTGGTAGCTAACATGTAACATTGGGCCTGTGGGTGCACAAAAGTCAATAATTGAGGTTTAGGAAACTCGCCTCGATTTCAGAGGATGTTTGGAAACACCTGGATGTCTAGGCAGAGGTGTGCTGCAGCGGCAGAGCTCTCATGGATAACTTCCGCTAGAGTAGTGTGAAAGGGAAATGAGGGATGTGAGAACCCGCACAAAGTCCCCACTGGGGCACTTGTACCGTGAGCCTGTGAGAAGAGGGCCACCTTCCTCCAAACTGGAGAGTGGTAGATCCTCCAACAGCTTGCACTGTGCACCTGGAAAAGCCCCAGACACTCAATGCCAGCCCATGAAAGCAATCAGAAGGGGAACTTTACCCTGGAAAGCCACAGAGGAAGAGCTGCCGAAGACCATAGTAGCTCACCTCTTGTATCAGCATAACCTGCATGTGAGACATGGATTCAAAGGAGATCATTTTGGAGCTTTAAGATTTGACTGCCCTACTAGACTTTGGACTTGCATGGGGCCTGTAGCCCCCTTTTTTTTGGCCAATTTTTTCCCATTTGGAATGGGTGTATTTACCCAATTGTTATTCCCCCATTGTATCCAGGAAGTAACTAACTTGCTTTTGGTTTAACAGGGTCATAGGCAGAGGAACTTGCCTTGTCTCAGATGAGACTTTGAATTGTGGACTTTTGAGTTAATGGTGAAATGAGTTAAGACTTTGGGGGACTGTGGGGAGGCATGAGTGGTTTTGAAATGTGAGGATATGATATTTGGGAAGGGGCAGGGACGGAATGATATGGTTTGGCTGTGTCCCCACCAAAATCTCATCTTGAATTGCAGGCCCCATAAACCCCACGTGTTGTGGGGATGCCCAGTGGGAGGTAATTGAATCATGGGGGCAGGTTTTTGTCATGCTGTGCTAATGATAATGAATAAGTCTCATGAGATCTGATGGTTTTATACAAGGCAGTTTCGCTGCACATGTTCTCTTGCTTGCTGCCATGAAAGACATGCCTTAGCTCCTCCTTCACATTCCATCATGATTGTGAGGTCTCCCCAGCCATGTGGATCTGTGAGTCCATTAAACCTCTTTTTCTTTATAAATTACCCAGACTTGAGTATGTCTTCATAAGAGTATGAAAGTGGACTAATACAAATACAATATACGAAATCTTGTTGATGCAACCTTGGAAAACGCAGTTTGGCTCACTATGCCATCTGATGGTAAATAATATTATGGCATTTGTTACAGATGTTAAATATAAAATTCTCAGGACATATGTACTTTAAAAATATAAATTAACTTCTATTTAATACAAAAGAAAGAAAGAAACCCACCTTTGACTTATAGTACAAGTAAAAATTGTATTTCTTATGGCTTATTTTGACATATGAAATGTATATATTTGATATATTAAAATGTATAGTACTTCATCACCAAGTTACCTTCAAACTTTTTCTCTCTCTCTGAAGAGTTGTATTTAAGCAAATACTACAAAAACTTAGGTATAAAACCTTTTTTTCAACTGGATAATTGTTTGATATGGAATGAAAAATTACATATATCTCTGTTTCTCCACTGAAATAGAAAGAATATACTTGCAGCTAACTGAATATTTTTCACATCTAGTAATATAAAACAGATAAGAAATACTTTATACCTAATACTAATGCAACATTCAGTGAATGAATGGTCTGTTTGGGAATACATTTTCTTACATACATTTCTCTCAATCAAAGTAAAAGTAGAGGTTTTTTACTGATATCACAAATTACCAGCAATGAAAGAAATAGATTAACTGCAAACTATCTGTTATTTATTCTACAAATACTTATTAAGTATCTATTATGTGTCAGGCACTGCTCCAGTTATGTAGAGTGTATTGAACAAATCAGAAGGCTTTTTATTATGTAGTTTAAATTCTAATGAAGAGGACAGGGATGACAGACAATGAACAATAAAGAGATTAATGTCTAACCAAATGTTATATACTAATGAGTAGTATGAATAAAAATAAAACAAGGCAAAATGATAGCGAGTAATGAATGTTGGCAATTATTTAAGATGGTCAGAGATGGCCTTTCTGAAAAGATGACATGAACAATTTCAATTAAAATTATCAAACTAGAAATAGTCATAAATGTACAAATTAGAAATCATGTAAAAATGCAATCAAAAAGAACTTGCCATTCGAAATGCAACTGACCTAAGCTTTTCTTAAAACTTTAAAAGAGTTAGAGCAATTTCTTAATTTGCTGCGCATTTCATTCCCTGGAAGACTTTAAAATTTACTGATGTCTGGGTCCCACAAACAGAAATCCGATTTTATTAGACTGGGAAGTAGTCTGAGAATTGGAGATTTTTTAAGCTCCCCGGTTGATTATAATCTGCAGGCAAGGTTGCAAGGCATTGATTTCTAAAGCATTCAAGAAACTACACGTGGAATTGATGCGTTTAAATTTAATCATGTTTCTCTATTCTTATCTGCTTTCTGGTGAAGATACTAATCATCAGTAAAGTGCACAATAGGTATGCAAAGGCTGAGAAGAATGTGAAGGTGCTTAGATTATTATCTTTAAAAAGTAGCTACAGTGCAAACTTTCTCTTTCAAACACATATGAAACAACACTGAAGTTAAACCTAACACTGAAGATTATTTCCACATGTCTGCCTCAATTATTCAGGGGAAAAAGTTCAAGACAATCACCTCTTTATTCATCCTATTATTATCGCTGTTCTTCATCATAACTTTATCTGAGGTGGTACAGTGAAGAGTTTATCCCGGAGGCCAGCTTAGTGTCTATTTAGACATCTGAAAAAGTTTTCCACGAGTCTAAAAGTCAAAATAGCCTCTATTCTTTAAAAATGGTCTTATTTTTTTCAAGTGAAATGATGAATTTGTTCTTCACCCAATATTAAAACTCCAGAGTCCAAGTGGGTAAAGAATTATGTCAGACAAATTATGTGACACTTAAAGCATATACAGCTTTCAAAATCTAAAATCATACACTTAGAGAAAAGTTACTTGTAGAAAGGCAGCAGCTGGTTTAAACTTGTATCATTAGTACCTACGTTTTGAGTAATCATCTCAATCAGGCATATAAAGAAAACAAAATTGACTGTAATACTCCTGTGGGTGGGAGAAAAAGATAAATAACAGCTGCTTTTTTTTTTTTTTTTCTATAATCATCTTACACCTATAGATTAACAGAAAGCTTTTTTGTATTTCAAAAACATGTATACTACAGGGTATACTGCAAACTAAATAAATGAGCCTCTATTCAGCTAAACACTTTCTGCCAAAAAAGTAACATAAAACTATATTTAATGTGTTTCCTTTTTTTTTTTTTTTTTTTTTTTTTGAGATGGAGTTTCACTCCTGTTGCCCAGGCTGGTGTGCAGTGATGTGATGGTTTATTGCAACCTCTGCCTCCTGGCTTCAACTGATTCTCCTGCCTCAACCTCCTGAGTAGCTGGAATTAGAGGTGCCTGCCACCATGCCCAGCTAATTTTTGTATTTTTAGTAGAGACGGGGTTTTACCATGATGGCCAGACTGGTCTCAAACTCCTGACCTCAGGTGATTCACTTGTCTTGGCCTCTGAAAGTGCTGGCATTACAGGTGTGAGCCAGGGAGCTTGGCCCATAAATACGTCTTTACCAAAGTTTTCAAGATTGATCTTATGATTACTTTGAATAAAAAGAAAAACCCATCTCTACAAATGGGATTTCATAACAAAAAAAAGAGAGGTTTACAAATGGAAACATGGCTGGGCATGGTGGCTCAATGTGTTCTCTATGTCCATGAGTTTAATTGTTTGATTTTAAGTTCCCAAAAATGAGTGAGTATATGTGATGTTTGTCTTTCTGTTCCTGGCTTATTTCACTTAACATAATGATCTCCAGTTCCATCCATGTTGTTGCAAATGAGTGGATCTCATTCTTTTTTGGGCAAAATTGTTCTCTATTGTATGTACCACATTTTGTTTATACATTCATCTGTTGATAGACACGTAGGTTGCTTTCAAAAGTTGGCTATTGTGAACAGTGCTGAAACAAATATATGAGTATAAATTTCACTTTGAGATGCTGGCTTTTTTTCTTTTGGGTATACACACAGCAGTGGGATTGCTGGATCACATCGTAGCTCTATTTTTAGTTTTTTGAGGAACTTCCAAACTATTCTCCATAGTGCTCATACTGATTTGCATTCCACCCAATGGTGTATGAGGATTCTCTTTTATGTTCATACTCTCTAGCATTTGTGATTACCTGTTTTTTGGATATAAGCCATCTTCACCAGGGTAAGATAATATCTCATTGTAGTTTTGATTTGCATTTCACTGATGATCAATTATGTTGATCAACTTTTAATATGCCCATTTGCTATTTATGTCTCTTTTGAGAAATGTCTATTCAAATTTTTGATTATTTTTAAAATTAGAATATTCGATTTATTTCTATAAAGCTGTTTAAGCTTTTTATATATTTATTCTTTGTCAGATTGGTAGGTTGCAAATAATTTCTCCCATTCTATCGGTTGTCTCTTTAACATGTTGATTGTTTCCTTTGTTGTATATAGAGTTTTAAACTTAATGTGATTCCATTTTTTTTCAGTTTTGGTTTGGTTTCCTGCGCTTGTGGGGTATTTGCTCAAGAAATCTTTGCCAAGACCAATATCTTGGAGATTTTTCCCCAATGTTTTCTTGTAGTGGTTTTAAGTTTACGGTCTCAGATTTAAGTCTTTAATCCATTTTTATTCGATTTCTGTATATAAAGAGAGATAGAGGTCCAATTTCATTCTTCTGGATATGGAGATTCAGTTTTCCCAGAACAATTAAATGAAAAGACTGTGTATTCTCCAGTGTATGTTCTTGTCAAATTTCTTGAAAGTAGGTTTATTATAAGTGTGTGAATTTCCTTCTGGGTTCTATATTCTGTTCCATTGGTCTATGCATTTGTTTTTATGCCCCACCATGCTGTTTTGATTATGTAGATCTGTAGTATCATATGAAATCAGGTAATGTGATTTTTTCAATTTTGTTCTTTTTGATCAGGAGAGCTTGGCTACTCTGGGTTTTTTTGTTTGGTTGGTTTTGGTTTTACATAATTTTTAGAATTGTTTTTTTCATTTTCTGTGAAAAATGCCATTGGTACTTTGTTAGGGATTGCATTCAATTTTTAGAGTGCTTTGGGTAGTATGGCTGTGTTAACATTATTGATTCTTCCAATCTATCAATGTGAACTGTCTATCCATTTTTGGTGTCCTCTTCAATTTATTTCATCTGTGTTTTATAATTTTTATTACAGAGACGTTTCACTTTGATAATTTCTAGATAGGTAATTTTAGCTGTGGCTCTTATAAATTGAATTCCTTTTTTATTTCTTTTTCAGATTTTTCACTATTGGCCTATAGAAATGCTACTGATTTTATATATCTACACATTCACATCAACATCTTTTTTTTTTTTTTTAACTTTTTTATAGTAGCCATTCTGTCTGTGTGAGAAAATATCTCATTGTGGTTTTAATTTGCATTTCTCTGAGGATTAATGATTTTGAGGTTTTTTTATGCTTGGCCAATTTTATGTCACTTGTTAAGAAGGGTCAGTTTATGTCCTTTGCCCATCTTTTAATGAAATTATTTGCTTTTCTTATTGATTTGTTTAAGTTCCTTTAAAAGTCTGTATGTTGATTGTCCTTTGTTAGATGCATAGTTTGCAAGTATTTTCTCCCATTGTTTAGGTTCTGTTAACTCTGCTAATTGTTCTTTTTGCTGAACAAAAACTTTTTAGTTTAAGTCCTATTTGTCCATTTTTGTTGCAGTTGCTTTTGAGGTCTTAGTCATAAGTTCTTTATCTAGAGCAATGTCCAGAAGAGATTTTCCTAGGTTTTATTCCAAAATTATTATATTTTCAGGTATTATTTTAGATATTTAATTAACCATAAGTTAATTTTTGTGTATGGTGAGGAGTAGGGGTCTAAATTTATTTTTCTGCCACAGGCAGAAAAATTCTTCTGCATATGGCAGGTTTTCCAGCATCATTTCTTAAATACAGTGTTCTTTACCCAGTGTTCATTTTTAGTGATTTTGTCTAAGATAACCTATTGATGGGTATGTGACTTTATTTCTGGATTCTCTATTGTGTTCAATTTATCTATGTTTATACTTTTATACCAGTACCAGGCAGTCTGGTTAGCATAGCTTTGTAGTATAGTTTGAAGTCAACTAATGTAATTTTCCCAGCTTTTTTTCCTTTTTGCTTAGTATTGTTTTGCCTATTCAGGCTCTTTTTGTGGTTTCATATGAATTTTAGAATTGTAGCTCTTTTGTGATTCCATATGAATTTTAGAATTATTTCTTCTGATTCTCTGAAAACAACAGTAGTAATTTGATGAAAACTGCCTTAAATTTGTAGATTGCTTTAGAAAGTGTGGTAATTTCAATGATATTAATTATTCCAATACACGAGCATGAGATGTATTTCAATTTTTGTGTGTGTCTTTTGCAATTCTTTCATCAGTGATTTGTAGTTCTTCTTATAGAAATCTTTCAGCATCTTGATTGAATGTATTCCTAAAGATTCCTGAGATACAAGGATGCTTCAATATTTGCAAGTGAATAATTGTGATGTACCACATAAACAGAGTTAAAAACAAAATTCTATGATCATCTCTATAAATGCACAAAAGGCATTCATGATACAAACTCTCAACAAACTGGGCATCTAAAGAATGTCTCTCAAATTAATGAATTGTGTATGACAAAATATTTTATTTTTTTAACAACTACAAATGAGATTGTATTCCTGATTTGATTCTCAGTTTGAGCATTGTTGGTATCTAGAAATTCAACTATTTTTTGGCCTTAATTTGTATCCTGAAAATTTACTGAAACCATGTATCAGGTGAAAGAGTCCTTAGGATGAATCTTCAGGGTTTTCTAGGCTCAAAATTATGTCATCAATGAACACAGATAATTTGATTTCCTTATTTCCTATTTGGATGTCTTTTATTTCTTTATGTTGCCTGGTTGCCCTGGCTAGGACTTTTAGTACTATGGTGAATAAGAGTGATGAGAGTAGACATCTTTGTCTTGTTACAGTTCTTAGAGGGGATGTTTTCAGTTCCTACACATCCAGTATGATGCTGGCTGTGGGCTTATCATAGATGGCCCTTATTGTTTTCAGGTATTTTCTTTCAATGACTAGCTTGTTAAGGGTTTTTATTATGAAGAGATGTTGGATTATATAGAATGACTTTTATGTCTTCGTTGAGATGATCATATGGGTTTTGTTTTGTTTTTAATTCTGCTAATGTAATGAATAATATTTATTGATTTACATATTTTGACACATCCTTGCATCTCAGGAATTAAACACACATAGTCACGAAGAATTAAATTTTTGATGTGCTGCTGTATTCAATTTGCTTGTATTTTGTTGAGGATTTTTGCATCTGTATTAATCATAGATATTGGACTGAAGTTTATTCTTTTTTATTGTATCCTTGCCTGTTTTTGTTATTAGTGTGATACTGGCATTGTAGAATAAGTTTTGAAAAAATCTCTACTCCTTCATTTTCTGAAATAGTTTCAATAATACTGATAATAGCTCTTGTTTGTATGTTTGGTAGAATTTAGGTGTGAATCTGTCTGGTCCTGTTTATTTTTGTTTGTTTGTTTGTTGTTGTTTTTGGTGGTTAAATTTATAATTACTGTATCTATTTCATTTTCCATTTTGGGTCTTTTCAGAAATTATATTTCTTCCTGGAGAAAGATGTTGTGTTTTCTGTGAAATCAATCATTGGAAACACATAACCATGATAAAATTGTGTGTTTCTAGGAGTTTATTCATTTTTCTCTAGGTTTTCTTTTTTTCTTTTTAATTGCATTTAGGTTTTGGGGTACACGTGAAGAACATGCAGGATTGTTGCATAGGTTCACACATGGCAGTGTGATTTGCTGCCTTCCTCTCCATCACCTACATCTGGCATTTCTCCCCATGCTATCTCTCCCCAACTCCCCACCCCCTACTCCCCTCCCCTATTTACCCCCAACAGACCTCAGTGTGTGATGCTCCCCTCCCTGTGTCCATGTGTTTATTGTTCAACACTCACCTATGAGTGAGAACATGTGATGTTTGACTTTCTATTCTTGTGTCTGTTTGCTGAGAATGATGGTTTCCAGGTTCATCTGTGTTCCTACAAAGGACATGAACTCATCATTTTTGATGGCTGCATAATATTCCATGGTGTATATGTGCCACAGTTTCCCTGTCCAGTCTATCATTGATGGGCATTTGGGTTGGTTCCAGGTTTTTGCTGTTGTAAACATTGCTGCAATGAACATTCATGTGCATGTGTCCTTATAGTAAAATGATTTATAATCCTTTGGATATATACTCAGTAATGGGATTGCTGGGTCAAATGGAATTTCTATTTCTAGGTCCTTGAGGAATCACCACACTGTCTTCCACAATGGTTGAAACAATTTACACTCCCACCAACAGTGTAAAACTGTTCCTATTTCTCTACATCCTCTCTAGCATCTGTTGTCTCCAAATTTTTTAATGATCACCATTCTAACTGGCGTGAGATGGTATCTCAATGTAGTTTTGATTTGCATTTCTCTGATGACCAGTAATGATGAGCATTTTTTCATATTTTTTTTGGCCTCATGTATGTCTTCTTTTGAAAAGTGGTCATATCATTCGCCCACTTTTGAATGGGCTTATTTGTTTTTTTCTTGTAAATCTGTTTTAGTTCTTTGTAGATTCTGGATATCAGCCCTTTGTCAGAGGGGTAGATTGCAAATTTTTTTCCCATTCTGTTGTTTGCTGATTCACTCTAATGACGGTTTCTTTTGCTGTGCAGAAGCTGTGGAGTTTTATTAGGTCCCATTTGTCTATTTTGGCTTTTGTTGCCAATGCTTTTGGTGTTTTGGTCATGAAGTCCTTGCCTACACCTATGTCCTGAATGGTTTTGCCTAGATTTTCTTCTAGAGTTTTTATGGTGTTAGGTCTTATGTTTAAGTCTTTAATCAATCTGGAGTTAATTTTAGTGTAAGGTGTCAGGAAGGGGTCCAGTTTCTGCTTTCTGCACATGGCTAGCCAGTTTCCCCAACACCATTTATTAAACAGGGAATCCTTTCCCCATTGCTTGTCTTTGTCAGGTTTGTCAAAGATCGGATGGTTGTAGATAAGTTGTGTTGCTTCTGAGGCCTCTGTTCTCTTCCATTGGTCTATATCTCTGTTTTGGTACCAGTACCATGCTGTTTTGATTACTGCAGCCTTGTAGTATAGTTTGAAGTCCAGTAGTGTGATGCCTCCAGCGTTGTTCTTTTTGCTTAGAATTGACTTGGCTATGCAGACTCTCCATGTTCATGGTTAGGAAGAATCAATATCATGAAAATGGCCACACTGCCCAAAGTAATTTACAGATTCAATGCTATCCCCATCAAGCTACCAATGACCATCTTCACAGGACTGGAAAAGACAACCTTATACTTCATAGGTTTTCTAATTTGTACTTAAAGAGAAGTTCATAGTAGTCTCTAAGGATCTTTTGCATTTATATGGTTTCAGTTGTAATTTCATCTTTGTCATTTCTGATTGTGTTTATTTGAATATTCCCTTCTACTTTCTTTGTTAATATAGATAGTAGTCTATCAATTTTTTTAATCCTTTTAAAGGTTGAACAGTCTATCTTAACAATATTCACATGTCTTCTTGGTCCGAATTTCTTTTAGTTCTGCTCTGATCTTTGTTATTTATTTTCTTCTCCTAGTTTTGGATGTGCTTTGTTCTTGTTTGTCTAGTTCCTTGAGATGAATACTTAGGCTATTAATTTGAGATCTTTCTTTTTGATGTAGGCATTTAATGCTTTAAACTTCCTCTTATCACTGTTTTTGCTGTATCTTAGAGGATTTGGTATGTTATGTCTCTATCCTCATTTGTTTCAATTTTTTTATTATTGTTTTGAGACTTCCTTTTAGTATTAGTTTCTAATGTTTTTTCCACTGTGGTCTGAGAAGATGCTTGGTATGATTTTGACTTTTCTGAATTTATTGAGACTTGCTTTATGATCAATCATGTAATCAATTTTAGAGAATGTTCCATATGCAGATAAGAAAAATGTATATTCTGCAGTTGTTGAGTGCCGTGTCCTGTAAATGTTTATTAGGTTGGTCAAGAATCCAATATAAGTCTGAAGTTTCTTTGCAATGTTTCTGTCTCAGTGATCTGTCTAGTGCTAATAGTCAGGTGCTAAAATCTCCCACTATTATTGTGTGTCTGTCTATCTCTTTTCTTACATCTAATAATATTTCTTTTATAAATATGTATTGTCAAATGTTGAGTCCATATATCTTTAGAATAATTAAATTTTCTGGTTGACATTCTTTGTCTTTTATTACTTTTCTTTTTGGTTTAAAGTCTGTCTTATATGAGAATAGAAACCCTTGCTCTTACTGGTTTTCCATTTGTCTTAGAGATCTTTATCCATCCCTCTACTTTGGGGCTGTGGGTGTCATTACACATGAGATGGATCAGTTGAAGGCAGAAGAAAGTTAAGCATTGTTTTTTAACCATATTTTACATATTATGCCTTTTGAGTGGAGCACTTAGGACATTTATGTCCAAAGTTAACATTGATATGTGAAGTTTATTTTTTCCCATCATAGTGTTTTTAGCAAGATGCTTTGTAGCCTCAATTGCATAACTGATTTATATCATCTGTGAATTTTGTACTAATGTGTGCATTTATGGTGGCAAATGCCATTCTTTTATTTCATTGTTTATAACTCGATTGAGCCTGGTCTGGTCATGACAAATTCTCTTAGTATTTGTTTATCCTTCTCTTGGTGTTTGTTTATCCAGAAAGGACTTTATTTCTCCTTCATTTATAAAGATTAGTTTCACAGGATATGTAATTCCTGATTGACATTTTTCTTGTCATAAGGAGGCTGAAAATATGCCCACAATCTTTTCTGACTGGTAAGGTTTCTTCTGAGAGCTCTTGTTAGTCTGATAAAATTTCCTTTATTGGTAATTTGTCCATTTTTACTAGCTGCCTTTAAGATTTATTCTTTCATACTGATCTTGTATTTTTTGGTGACTATATACCTTGGTGATGGTCATCTTTTGTAGTGTTTCACAGTTTTCTGAATTTCTTGTATCTGGATATTGACTTCTCTATCAAACTGGAAATTTTTCCTGAATTATTTTCTCAAATATGTTGTTCATGCTGCTTTATTTTTCTTTTTTTCTCTCAGAAATGTCAAGAAGTCATAGGTTTGAATGTTTTGCATAATCCCACATTCCTGAAAACTTTGTTTATTAAAATAATTTTTCCTTTATTTTTATCTGATTATGTTAATTTGAAAGTTCAGTCTTTAAGCCCTGAAATCCTCTCCACTGCTTAGTCTAATCTGTTGTTAAAACTTCCAACTGTATTTTGAAATTCCTTCAGTAATTTTTTTTTTAATTCTAGAAGTTCTAACCATTTTTTAAAATATATATAGCTAACTCATTTTTTTGCATACTAAATAATTTTTGTGGTTTCTGTTGGTTTATTTTGTCTCTCATTGAGTTTCACAGCAATCCATATATTTAATCTTTGGTTATTTCTGACTTTTCGTTTCTGTTAGTGTTCATTGCCAAAAAGCTAGTGCAGGCCAGGCTCAGTGGCTCATGCCTCTAATCCCAGCACTTTGGGAGGCCAAGGCGCACAGATCACCTGAGGTCGGGAGTTCAAAACCAGCCTGACCAACATGGAGAAACACTGTCTCTACTAAAAATTCAAAATTAGCCGGGCATGGTGGTGCTTGCCTGTAATCCCAGGTACTTTACTCGGGAGGCTGAGGCAGGACAATCCCTTGAACCCAGGAAGTGGAGGTTTCGTTGAGCTGAGATCATGCAATTGCACTCCATCAAGGGCAACAAGAGTGAAACTCCATCTCAAAAAAGTAAAAGAGAGCTAGTGGAACCCTCTGGAGTTGTTAAGACTTTCTGGCTTTTTTCAGCTTCCAGAGTTTTTGCCTGTCACCTAAGGTGTCAACTTTTTTTTTCAAATTTGCTATTCTTTGAATGAGATCTTTTATTTATTTTTTCTTGAGATTATGACTGTGATGTACATTGTTTATTATTATTTGGCTTCATTTATGGGTCCTTTCAGGGAGCCAAAACTTTGTCTGGGTTCTTGGGTTGTGGATAGCTTATTTACAACTATAATCAAAATGAGCTCCAGGCAGAACCTCTTCCCTATTCCACAGAAGATAACTGTGTGTGGCTTGTCTGCCATCTATTACAGTCACACTGTCACTCTGTAGGGATAGGGAGTTTGGCCCCACAGGGAATGCAAGCCCAAGAAGCATGGGCTCACTTTTAGATGGAAGGAACTATGAAAAGCACAACAAGCACTTTCTCCAGGTACACACCTTCTGGTCCCCACTAGGGAGAACCACTGCTGTATCCACAACAGTTGATGGGTGCCGGGTAGGAGATAACCCCTTGTTCACAACAATTCTCAGTTGTCAGTGCTGCCTGCTTCAGTGATTGGCAGCAAATGCATTTCCTTTGTCTCATGGGGGCTTTGACAGGTTGTGTTCCCCCTTTCCTTAGGAGTATCCCATGCCAAAGGTTAGATCACCAGGGGTTCCTCAGTTCCCTGTGCATCCACTGGTTCCCATGCTTGCCATATTCAGAGCAGGTTTTGGGGTATGTTTTCAGGGGATCTAGTAATGTGATGACTTAAAGGAAGAAATTCCCTGGACTGGGCACTGTCCCACAACAGGTACATAATGAGTATGGCACCTGACATATCAGCTCAGATCTGCAGGAAGTGCAGCCTTATGTATACGAGCTGTTACCCAATTCTTTGTCCCCTGGCAGTTTCCAAATCACAACTGAAAGCATTTCCTAGTGTCGGAAGGGCATAGGGACTTTCAAGCAGTTGGACAGCAGATTGTTGCAAGAGTGATAGGAACAGTGTACTCTTACCTACGCTTTCCACAGAGCTGTAAGTTCCTCAGTGGTTTATCTAAGCCAGTCTCTTGCTGCTTTTATTTTATACACCTTATCTTCCTCACATGGGCACTGTAACAGATCCTGGCTTTCTTCCTTCAGTTTTCCATTAGAAAAATGTTCATTTACCAGTTACTTTAAGTTTCTTTCTAAGGAGGTCTGTCATCCAATGTGTCTAGTCAGCCATCTTGCCATATAAGCTGAAGTAATTTTGTTTTCAAAAACTAAGTCTGTATATATAAATCCTTGCTAAAACCCATTCATTTGCTTCTAATATCACTTAAAGCATTAGCCAATGTCTAAAATAGGCCTCTGTATTATCTGAATATTTTTAAGTAAGGAACGTAGCTATTGTCCCTTTTTTGGACCGTTTAATTTTTTTATCCCAGTTTATTATTGACATCCGCTCATTTCTCCTGATTCCCTATGTAAACTCCCTTCTGCCTATCAATGGACATGGCATAAGTATTGGTATTTTTGTTTTCTTAAAGATTCTCTGATTATCAGTCTCTAAACTGATAAGTTTAAATTGTAGAAAAAGAATACTAAATCCATGACTGTATTATGTGGGATAGGGGCTGATGGGCATATCCTAGTACAATTTCTTCAGCTAGATGTACAGAGACTATTTCTAAAAGAATGAAATATGGGTTAGGCAGGCATTCCTCACATATTCACAGTAAACTGAAACATACTAGCAGATGGCAATTCCTTCCATAACTTTAACATCAGTTCAATTAAAACTTTCTTATATTTTAATACAGCTCTCTCAGAAAATCTTTGTATTTTAAAATGTTCTAACCCAATGAAACTAAGAACCTTGAAAAAAGGTTTGACAACATGCTAATGAGAATAGACAATTTAGAAATGAATATAAGTGAATTGATGGAGCTGAAAAATACAACATGAGAACTTCACAAAGCATGCACAAGTTTTAAGAGTCTAATTGATCAAGCAGAAGAAAGGATATCAGAGGTCGAAGACCAACTCAATGAAATAAAATGAGAAGACAAGCTTAGATAAAAAAGGGTAAAAAGGAATGAGCAGTCTCCAAGAAATATGGGACTATGTGAAAAGACCTAATCTACATTTGATAGGTGTACCTGAATGTGACGAAGATAATGAATCCAAGTTGGAAGATATTCTTCAGGTTATTATTCAGGAAAACTTTCCCAACCTAGCAAGGCAGGACCATATTCAACTCCAGGTATTCCTCAAGAAGAGCAAACCCAAGGCACATATCGTCAGATCCACCAGGGTTGAAACGAAGGAGAAAATGCTGTGATCAGCCAGAGAGAAAGGTCAGGTTACCCACAAAGGGAAGCCTATCATACTCACAGCAGATCTCTCAGCAGAAACCCTACAAGCCAGAAGAGAGTGGGGGCCAATATTCAACATCCTTAAAGAAAAGAACTTTCAACCCAGAATTTCATATCCAGCCAAACTAAGCTTCATAAGTGAAGGAAAAATAAAATCATTTGTGAACAAGCAAGTACTCAGAGATTTCATCACCACTAGGCCTGCTTTACAAGAGCTTCTGAAAGAAGCACTATACATAGAAAGGAACAACCAGTATCAGCCATTCCAAAAATATACCAAAAGCTAAACAGCATCAACATAATGAAGAATCTACATCAACTAATGGACAAAACAGCCTGCTAGCATCAAATGGCAGTATTAAACTCACATATATTATTATTAATCCTAAGTTTAAATTGACTAAATGCCCCAATCAAAAGACACAGACAGGGAAATTGGATAAAAAGCCAAAACTCATTGGTATGCTGCATCCAGACCCATCTCACATGCAAGGACACACAAAGACTTAAAACAAAGGGATGGAGGAAGACTTACCAACCAAATGGAGAGCAAATAATAATAATAATAATAATAATAATAATAATAATAATAATAGAAAGCAGGAGTTGTAATTCTTGCCTCTGATAAAATAGACTTCAAAGCAACAAAGATCAAAAGAGGCAAAGAAGGACATTACATAATGGTAAAAGGATCAATGCAACAAGAAGAGCTAATGATCCTAAATATGTATGCACCCAATACAGGAGCACCCAGATACATAAGACAAGTTCTTAATGACTTATAAAGAAACTTAGACTCACACACAATAATAGTGGGAGATTTTAACACTACATTGTCAATATTAAACAGATCAACGAGACAGAAAATTAACAAGGATATCCAGGACTTGAACTCAGACCTGGAACAAGTAAACTTAATAAACATTTACAGAACTTCCACCCCAAATCCACAAAACATACATTTTTATCAGTACCACATCACACCTACTCTAAAAGTGACTACATAATTGGAAGTAAATCACTCCTCAGTAATTGCATAGCATTTCACAGGTTTAAATGAAATATTGGTTGGCTGATTGTTTGTTATTTTCCTCCCTTATTCCTTCCTGTCTCCATTGTTACCACAATAATTGGCATAAAAGAGGTTTTCAATACCCATTTTTAGACTGCATTCTAGCCTGGGCAATAAAGCAAGACTCCCATTCTCTCTCCCTCTTTTTCTCTTTCACTCTTTTTTTTCCTTTCTTTCTCTCTTTCTTTTTTTCTTTTTTTTTTCTTTTTTCCTCTCTTCCCACCCCCCCCCCAAAAAGAGTTCTTGTCTCAAAGGAGCCAATGTTATAAAAAGTATAAGGTTTTGAAACCATTAGTAAAAAGAGCAATAGCCTTCAAGCTAAATATTTATTTATTTATTTAAATTATTTATTTTTTTGAGATGGAGTCTTGCTCTTGTTGCCTGGGCTGGATTGCAGTGGTGCAATTTTGGCTCACTGCAACCTCCATCTTCCAGGTTCAAGTGATTCTCCTGCCTCAGCCTCCTGAGTATCTGGGCTTACAAGTACCTGCCACCACACTCGGTTGTTCTGTACTTATTGAGATGGGGTTTCACTATGTTGTCCAGGCTGGTCTCCCAATGTGCTCCCAAAGTGCTGGGTTTACAGGCATGAGCCACTGTACCCGGCCTGATTTAATTTTTTATAACATACACTGAACATAGAAATTGACAGCCACTGAAATGACTAAGTATATTCTGTGTGTGATGTTTACAAAAAATACCTATAAGAAACTCATTGGCTTTTGCATTGTGGTTTTGACGTAACGTTCCATAGAGGTAGAAAGAAAAAAAGTAAATAATCTTTTTAAGTTATTTGTGGCCCTACCACTTTAGATGTAACCTAAAAGATGTGTTCTAAAATATTTAGGATATTAAAAATTATAAAGACTGATTAAATGATTCCTCAGTTACTAGCTTAGAAAATAAAATTTCACAATAACATTTGAAAGCTGCTATTCTCTCACATAACTTCAATCACTTTCTTCTCCTATTCCTCATACTTACCCTTCATCTAACACCAGGGTAATCATTATTCTGAGCTGGTATTTATTATACATTATTTGGGGGAAAGGAAAGTTGATTATTCATTAATATAAATGTATTTTATCTTGCCTTATGGTATTTTTTTCAGAATATATTGACCTTCCTTCCTTTTTAACTAAAAATGTGTTTTCAAATTAGATTTTACCAGTAAAAGGTTAAGCTGTTAACATTAAAAAATTAAAACAAGAATATAACAATGTATCAAAATTAAGAAAATATTATCTACTGGTTATTTTTTTTGTCTCAACTTCAATGAAAGTAGTAGAGACTCTAGTAATTTATTATACTGATTAAGATTTATCTTTGTTACTTATTGGAAGAGGTATGCGAACTTAGGTAGGGAATACTAAGAGTTGGTAATTTGTGTGTGTGTGTGTGTGTGTGTGTGTGTGTGTGTGCTGGGGAATAAATACAATTTCTTATTCAAGCCTTCAACACAAAATATTCTTTTTATCAGAATATAAAGATTTATTGCCTGTTTGTCTTTACTTTTTGGTAAAAGCTCCAATTTTGCCCCCTCCCCCTTTTTTAAGGGATAGAATAATTGCTGAAGGTTATATTCCATTGCACAAATATTTATTTTAAGCCTTTTACAACTGGTATACTAAATGGTTTAGTGTAGACAACTTTATTAGTGTTATTTAAAATTTATTTTTAAATCTTCAAATGGTCAGTATACTAAGTTGTTTAATTCACATTATAATTATTTTCTTGGTTTGAGCAAAAAAAAAATCTGATTTCTGTATTACATGGTAGTTAACAGGTATAAAAGGAAGAGTAAACATGTGCTTTATATATACAAATAGGGTTTAAAAAAATATAAGTATGTCCTATGAATGTCTTTAGCATAAAATATTCCAAACACCTTAAATTACAATTTCCACATATATAAAGTTTCATTTACTTTTGTGAGTTTGTTTCAAGTTCCAAAAAATAATGTCCTGGTCTGTTGCTTTCTGAAAAGTTTTTATTCAGTAGATAATTTCTGGTTCATTTTTGGTCATTTGTATAAACTTCCCATTCTTTAAAGTTTTCAAAGACGGGTTTCTTATTTGGTATGTAAGAAATTCAGAAATTACCACTCTGTCCTAAGACCAAAGTAAAAAGCTAAACAAATTTAAATATCAACAATTCTTAGATCTATCAAAGAAGTAAGGTTACAGGAAAAACTAATGCCTTCAAAATTGGAGAGAGATTCAGGAAAATACAGAGAATACAACTTAACAATGCTTAACAATGGGGGTGTGGGCGGGGGTGGATCACTAGCAGAAACTTCTGTCAGAACCAATACTTGGAGAGGAAAACGTACATTGCAGTTGATGACTTGCTGGAGTCTTAATATGGACAAGTCTAAAAGTTAAAAACTCCATGGTGGCCAGGGATTTGGGAATCTCCTATACTTTTGTAAATTTTACCTCCAGAAGCTCCACCAGGTCCTCACAGTAAATATCAGGAAAAAAAAAAAAATCACCTTGTGCTTCCAGCAGGGAGGATGGGAAAATGAATCATTGTGTAATACACTAGAGCATTCTGTACTTCTAAATAAAGCCTGCCTTCAAGGAAATTATTTTATCAGACTGTAACCTGCTGGCATTTTACCAGAGTTTAATCTAACCTTTACCTAGTCTAATCTAATCTAATGGGAAAGGTAAATACTTGACTCTAGCCAGCTCTAGCTTTGCACATAAAAAATGGGAAATATTGAACTCCAGCCCCCTCTAGGCATCCTATTCTACCCAAAAAGAGAGAAAAAACACAAGAAGCACTAGTGGAGTTTACAATCCAGGGCAAGAACTCATCAAAAGACTGAGAACTAGTTATATTACTGTACAATGCTATCTTCACTTCCCACAACTTACCACTATGTTATTTAAAGCCTATTTACCCCAGTTACTTTATTAAGTACATCATGCTCACATTTTAATAAAAAATACAAGGCGTATATGAAGACAAAAAGTACAGTTTGAAGAAAATAAACAATCACAAGAACCAGAATTAAATATGGCAATGATGTTGGAATTATCAGACAAGGGAATTTTTAAAAAACACTATGATTAATATGCTATAGGCATTAATGGAAAAGGTAGATAATACACAAAAATATAGCTAATATTAAAGAGATGGAAATTATAAGAAATAAAGAGAAATGCTAGAGATTAAAAACACTGTAAAAAATAAAACATGCCTTTGAAAGTCTCAACAGTAGACCAGAAATAATTGAGAAAACAATCTCTGTGCTAGAGAATATGACAATAGACATTTACAAAATTGAAATTAAAAAAAAATGCAAAAATTCAATGTATTCAAGAAATGCTGTTCAATGACAAAAGGTATAACAAATGCCTAATGGGAATGGCAGAAGAAGAAAGAAGGGAACATAATAAAAGACATATTTCAGGAAATATTGACTGAGAATTTTTGCACATTAATCACATACACAAAAGTACAAATCTGGGAAGCAGAGAATACCATGTTAGATAAATACAAAAAAGAATCATATGTAGGCACATAATATTAAAAGTGTAGAAAACTTAAGAACTCTTGCAAGAAGCCAGGCAGGGAGATGGGGAACATCTTACCTATGGAGAAATAAAAATGACAATTACAATCAACAGCTTCTCAGAAATCACACAAGCATTAAAAGAGTGGAGTAAAATATTTACCGTTAAGAGGAAAGTACCAACAGCCTAGAATTCTGTATTCTGTAAAATTATGCTTCAAAAGTGAAAGATAAATGAAGATTTTTAAAAAATTGAGACTTTCTGCTGCCAGAAGACCTGCCTTGCAAGGAAGGTTGAAAGAAGTTATTCAGAGAGAGGAAGACTAGTATATGATATCATTGGGATGAAAGTCCCCTCCAAATCACATGTTAAAATGTGATCCCCAATTTTGTAGATGTAGCCTATTGGCAGGTATTGAATCATTGCTGTGGATCACTCATAAATTGCTTTTTGCTATCCCTTTGGTGATAGAGTTCTCCCTCAGTTAATTTCAATGATATCTGGTCATTTGGAAAGGTCTCAGACCTCCTTCTCTCTCTTGCTCCGTCTTTCACCATGTGACTTACTTGCTTTCCCTTCACATTTTACCACGACTAAAATCTTCCTGAAGTCCTCACTAGGGGCCGATGCTGGTACCATGATTTCAGTACAGCCCGTAAAATTATGAGCCAATGTAAACTTTTTTTTTAAGTAAATTACTCAGCCTCAGTTACTTTTATATAGCAACACAAAAAGTGAACTAACACAATGTTAAGTCCTAAATGCATGCCTACCTAAAGAAAGGAAGAAACTTAGAGAATGTCTAAGTGAAGATAATAAAAAACTTTTACTTTTCTTACATTTAATTGTTCTAAAAACAATAATTTCTTCAAAATAATAACACCAACAATGCATGTGAAGTGCTTACATGTAAATAAAATGAAAAAAAAGAAATTATAGAAGGAATAAGAGGGAAAAATTAGAAATAGATTGTTATTATCAGGTACTCACACTATGAAACCATATAGTGTTATTTGAAAGTAATCTTGGATTAGTTGTACAAGTATATTGCAAACTCTAGAACAACCACTAGAAAATTTTTTAAAAAATAAATATAATTGATATGATAAAAGAGAGAGAAAAAGAAATCATATAAAATTATCAATTAAAATTATAAAAGATAGAAAAAGTATGAAAGACAAAAATAGAAACAATGAGGGCAACAACTAGAAAAATATTAACAATTGTAGTAGATATTAATCCAACTGTATCAATAATTACCTTGAATGTTAATGGTTTAAATACACTGATTTGAATGCCAAAACTGTCAAGAGTGGATATAAAAACAAGATTCAACTATAATTTGACCAGAAAAAAAAGAACTCCCTTTAAATATAAAAACACATGTAGATCAAAAGTAAAAGGATGGATAAAGATATACTATAATAACACTAATAAAAAGATAGCAGAAGTAACTGTATTAATCTCAGAGAAGACTTCAGAATCAAGAAGGTTATTAGAGGTAAAGGGGGGCATTAAGTAAGGATAAAGTAGTCAATATTTCCAGAATACTTAAAACTCCATAATGTCAGCAGACTAAAGGTGAAAAAGCGCTTGATCATATACAGTGATGTAGAAAAAGCATCGACAAAGTCTAATATCATAAAGAAAACTCTAAAAATAGTAGTAACAGAGGGGGACTTCCTCAACTTGATAAGTAACATTTCCAAAAAACAAAACAAATAAACAAACAAACAAACAAAACTACAGCTAACACCATCTTAATAGTGAAAAGCCTGATGCTTATCTACTAAGAACAGGAACAGAAAAATGAATCAATGTCACTAAATACAGAGACCAGAAATAAACCCACATAATGTCATTAATTAATTTTTGACGAAAGAAGCAAAGAAAATAAAACGGGTCAAACGTAGTATTTTCAACAAATGGTGCTGGACTATTTAGACATCTATTAAAATGAAAGAATATTAACAAAGAATTTAATATCTTTCATGAAACTTAACTAAAAACAAATGGATATCAAAATAAGACACAAAATTATAAAACTTCTAGAAGATAACAGAAAAGAGACACCATATTATTTTGGGTGTGGTGATAATTTTTACAAGACTGAAGACATGAATTGTGAAATAAATAATAAGGTGAACTTCACTGAAATTACAAACTTCTGCTCTTAAAAAGTTACCTTGGAAAAAATGAGAAGGCAAGCCAAAACTGGAAAATAATATTTGCAAACCATAGAATTTATAAATCACTGTTATCTAAATATAAAAAACAAACACAAACTCAATAGTAGTGTATGGAGCAGCTCAATTTTAAAAAAATGAGCAAAATACTTGAACAGATACTTTATCAAAGTATATATGTAGATGGCAAGTAAGCACATGAAAATATTATATGCTCAGCATTATATTTTCTTAGAGAACTGCAAATTAAAGTAACAATGAACTACTACTATATACCTATTAAAATGGCTGACATCTAAACACTAACAACACCAAATGTTGGTGAGGATGTAGAAAAGCAGAATCTCTCATTCATTATGGCTGGGATTGCAAAATGGTACAACCACTTTGGTTGGTAGTTTGGTAGTTTCTTAGAAAGTTTAACATACTTTTACCATAAGATCCTATAATTGCACTCCTTAATATTTACCCCAAACTATTAAAAACGTATTTCCACATAAAACCTGAATAAAATTGTTTAGAGCACCTTTGTTTATGATTGCCAACACTTGGAAGCAAACAAGATGTCCTTAAGTACGTATTGAATACATAAACTGTGATGCAGCCGGACAATGGAGTATTATTGAGCACTACAAATAAAAGAGCTATTGATGTATGAAAAGGCATAAAGGTACTCTAAATGCATGTTACCAAGTGAAATAACCCAATTAAAGAGGCTACATACTGTATGACTCCAACTATCTGACATTCTTGAAAAGGAAAAACTATAGAAACATTAAAATGATTAGTGGTTTTCAGGGGCTGTGAGGGGAGCTAAATATGTATAGGAAAAGCACAGAAAAATTTTAGGGCAGGAAAATCATTCTGTACACCACCACAATTCTAAGTACAAGTCATTATATCTTTGTCAAAATCCATAGAATGTACAACAGACAGAGTGAACCTCAATGTAAACTGTGGACTTTGTTTCATAATTAATTGCTAAGTTAGTTTCACTGATTGTAACAACTGTAAATCTCTGGGTCAGGACGTTGATAGTGAGGGAGGTTGTCCTTGTGTGAGATCGGAGACAGATGGAAACTCTTTTAACTTTCCACTCAATTTTGCTAAGAACCTAAAACTTCTCTACTAAATAATGTTTATTAACAAGAGATTATAAAAGGCAAATGTGACAGCTTTCTCTTGCTTCTAATAAAAGTATTTCAAATCATTACACTTATCAGAAGATGTTTGCAACAATAATGCTGTTGTGTTTACTGTAATAATTAAAGACCTTGTTTGTCAGCCAGCCTGGGCATTACATATCCACCAACTTGCAGAATTATGAACTACTCTCTAAGACTTGGCTCATGAAAGGATCAGAGATTGAAGCCCAGCTAATGAGGGATGCTTGAATGCTAAGTACTTCTACTATATGACTCAAAGGTAATTTTATTTCTGGGTTTGTAGTTCAGACAACAGTAAAATCTCCCATTCAAAATGGCCATTGAAGTTAAGTGGGTGGTGAAGAACCTGCTTCTAATTGTCAGCAAGGTATAAGATGTAGCATAATCAACCACTGGTTGGAATTAAAGTGAAATCAGAAGTCAAATCCAAGCACAATTCAAAAACAGCTTAAGCTCACCTCATCCAGAATAATTATGGGAGATATAATAAAGACATTAAAGAGATATTCATAGAAAACTTAGCTAGCAAGAGACTAAATTTCAGACAAAAACCCTACCTGTATCTATAATTCTGGAATCAATAATCACTTCTCTGGGGTCATCAGGCTTGAAAAGAGACAATGTATAAATGCAAAATCATATAGGTGTGAAAGGCCAAGATTTATGTTTGTCAATGTGAAACTAAGACCTGAAACAAGCTGTTTAGATCACTGTATGATCAGCATGCTCTGATTACCTTGAAGTCTGTTGGTAAATGTTCAGTTGCAGAAAACGAAATGAATTTTACCTAATTTAAGCAGAAATGAATTTATTAAATGGAATGACTTACCAACCCATTCAAACTACTGAAGAAATAGACTCTAGATTATACTTTCAGGAACAATTTGCAGTCATATTGCTGAACTAAACCACCAAGGGAGCTACTGCCTCTTCTATGATTAAGAAGCAACCTGGTAATATTTCACTCCTAGTAGTATAGATCGACTCTCCAGTTAAACTGGGATAAATTGTATTAAAAAAAAATTAAGTTTTGGAAAGTGTTCCTAGATACAGACAGCAAATGAAAAACCATTACTCTATAAAACCTAATTAAAGAACATAAAAATCTGTTTTATTTGAACCACAATACATTTTCCCCCACTCCGCTCCTAACTCAGCCTGAGAAAAACTCTACAGAAAATACAGCCACACAGAAACATGTCTTCCCCTCAGCTCCAGTTGGAGAGTTACGGTATCTTCCAGGAGGGGCACGACATCACCATTTATCATTTGTCTCCCCAGTTACCTGTTGCTGAAGTTGTGTTTTTGATTATTGCAGCTAAAAAGAGAGGGCTTTCTTTTTTCACCCAGCCCCCACTCATATAGGAAAGAAGCTCTATCTTGGCCACAGTGTATTGATAATACCAGTACATTTTAAATTATAAGTTCCCAGCTTATTTATAAAGTGAAGATTATAAAACTGGAAAGATAAGCCAAAAAGAACAGAATCTGCAGTTATCTGTCTCTGCTGCGTGCTCATTTCCAATAGCAGAGGTGTCACTCAGAGTGAAGGACATCACTGTCCCTGCCCCTAGTCATTGTTAATAGAATTTGCCTAAGGAAAAGGGCCATAAAACAAAGAGCTCTGAAGCTCTTTTCAAGGGAACTGACATTTATTTTCAACAGGCTGTGAAGAAGTTCAAGCCCAAGGGTGTGCTCTAAAACAGTGGAGGTGAATTCATCAGATACAGGCTAAATTTTAGCCCAGCTAATTTACCCAAAAGAACCAAGGAAAGACACAAATAAGAGACATTATAGGATCAGAACTAATTCCAAGCACCGACTGCACACATTATTCTATATTCAACTCTTTTTTTTCTTTTGTAGAAAGTGATTTATATAAAGAGAGATAAGTAGGAGAAGGAGAGAAAGAAACAGCTAACTCTCACACTGAGTGAGAGAATCCAGAAAGATGGAATCCAGGAGAGGAAAGAAGCTTCCACAGTGAGTGGAAGGGAATAGAGAGAGATGGAGTTTAGGAGGGGAAGACAGGATTCTGGGAGAAAGTGTGGAAGGGGACTCCAGAGGGGAAATCCAAGAGAGAGAAAGATGGGTTCCATGAAGGGAGTGTTTGTGGAAGGGGATCCAAACATGGAGTCCGAAGGGGTATGGAAGAAGAGGACTTTTAACCTGGTAGAAACCCCCACCTTTTCTAAGCTCCCAGGCCAATGAAAGGAGTTCCTTAAAACTTCACTGGAGTGATTGACTCTTAGTTTCTTCCCGGGGTGCAAAATTTAAACATAAATAATTAAATCTCCCGAATGGAGAGAGATAGGAGGGGGGCATGGCACTAGAAAGTTCTTGCCCTTAAACCGATGCCCCTTGTGGATTTGGAAAGATAACACATTCCCTCAATTTCAGCACTTTGTGAACCAAAGGCAGGAGGATAGCTTGAGGTCAAAAGATTAATAGCCTGGGCAACTTAGTGAGATCTTGTATCTGCAAAATTAACAATAAAAATAGCCATGCATAGCTGTGTGTGCCTGTAGTACCAGCTTCTTTGAGTAGCTTGAGCCCAGAAGGTTGATGCTGCAGCACACCATGGTCATGGTCATGTCTCTACTCCAGTCTGCACACAGAATAAGATCCTGTAAAAAAAAAAAAAAAAAAAAAAAAAAAAAAAAAAAGGGTCTGGCATTGTAAGGCTGGTTGCCTCTCTGGGAGCTAAATGGACACGCCCACCTCTCTCCACACCTGAAAACTATGTCACCACTCTGCGCTCCACATCAAGCCCTGCACTCAGCATCTAGCTCTGCCACATGGCTTCCCCAACGCCCACTTCTGCACTCCGCACCAGAATCTGCACTCAACACTAAACTCTGCACCTGGCACCTAGCACGCCATTGGAAAACCCACCAAAGTTTAAAAGAAGCCTGGCCAAAACCTGCCCGATAGCATTTTGCTCCATCCAGATCTCATTCCCCCTGGGTGACCCACTCACCGGAAATCCCGCCTACCTACCAGCTTGCGCCATCCACGTCCTGTTTCTCCAAAACCAATCAAAACGCCTTCACTCCCTCTAAAACCCCACACCCAAGAAGACATCAAGTGCGACTTCCCTGGCCCCTTTCCCCAGGACCATGGAACCTCGCCCAGGAGCTAAATGAATTGGCATTTAATTTTCTTATGCTGGTCTCTGTTTTCTCATTCTAAACTCAGCAATAACCCTTACAGGCATGTTCTTGATGTCTCCTCTCCAGCTCAGTGAATGGACTACAACAGTTTATGCTGAATTAACAGGGTGGCATTCAGTAATGAGATTTTTATTACCAAATAGAACTGACTGAGAAATGTTAGTTTGTAAGATGTTATTTTGTGACAGTATGATTTTTTCAGAGCTACTCATTAAAACATTCTAAGGTGAAATTGAAAAACTCAGTTTCATTCTTACCACAACATCTGAAATTTCTTCTTTTCTGTTAGTATTAACTTCTACTCCATCAGCAAGAAGAGGTGAACTCATTATTTCACTGGGTAAACAATCCATCTCAACATTTACTTTATTTACATCATTGTTTACTTCAATTAAGTGTGGTAATCAGGGACACTGAGCATTTATTATGCTGTTTCTGCTTTCAGGATTATTTGATAACAAAGTCTAAAAGTTGATTTAACAAAGCCTTTGAGACATCTGGGACTAAATAAATTTATTGAATTTACAAATTATTTGTATTCTTGTGGGAGAATGGAGATAAAAATAGAGAGAAAACATATTTAAGAAAATAATCAAGGTAAACTTTTCAAATTCAGAAAGAGTTAGTCACTGGGGTACAGAAACCCAGTGCTACTCAGGTAAACATATTGCAAAAATTACTTTACCATGGAATATTGAATTCAGAATGTCTAAAGTTCAAGTAAAAGAAAGACTTTTAAAATTAACCAAAAAAATGCATCTAGTAATCTATGAAGGAATTTCTGTTAGATTAACATTGAATTTTCCATCAGAAACTTTATAGGCCAGAATAGAATAAAACTGATTTTTTTTAAATTATACTTTAAGTTCTCGGATATACATACAGAATGTGCAGATTTATTACATAGGTATACATGTGCCATGATGGTTTGTTGCACCCATCAACCCGTCATCTACATTAGGTATTTCTCCTGAAATCCTCCTTAGGTATTTTTCCTATTGTCCCTCCCCTAGCCCCCCACCCCTCAACAGGCCCTGGTGTGTGATGCTCCCCTCTCTGTGTCCATGTGTTCTCATTGTTCAACTCCCACTTATGAGTGAGAACATGCTGTGTTTGGTTTTCTGTTCTTGTGTTAGTTTGCTGAGAATGGTGGTGAAACTGCATTTTTAAGGTGCTAAAAGAAAAACACTCTCTGCCAAGAATTTTATTTGGAATAAGCTTCACAAAAAAAGGAGAAATAAAGTTTTATTCAGATAAGCAAATGCTATGTGAATTTGTCACTAGACTAGCAATACAGAAAATGCTCAAGGAAGTCTTAAATATGGAATAAAAGGTTGGCATTCATCATCATAAGAACCCATGGAAATATAAAACCCACAGTTCTCATAAAACAAGCACACAAAGGAAAAAGAGAAAGAATGAAATGGCAGCATGACATAATTTTCTGAAACCACTAAGACAAAAAGACAGAGGAAAAGGGAAAAAAAAGAATTTGTAAAAGCAATGTGAAAACAATTAACAATATTATCAGGATAATGAATCACATATTAATATTAACCCTGAATACAAATGGACTAAATGTTCCACTCAAAAATACGGATTGAGAGAATGGATTGTAAAAATGATCCAACTATATCCTGCTTAAAAGAAACTCATCTAACCAATAAAGATACATACAGACTGAAAGTAAAGGGATGGAAAAAGATATTTCACACAAATAGAAACAAAAAGTAAGCAGGATTAGCTATAATTGTATCAGCTAAATTAGACTTGAAATTAGAAACAATTAAAAAAAAGACAACAAATGTCATTTAAATGATAAAGAGATCAATTCAGCAAAAGGATATAACAGTTCTAAATATATAAGTACCTAACATTGAAGCATGTATATTTATAAAATAAATATTACTGGACCTAAAAAGTATATGGAAAGCAATACAATAATAGTCGGGGACTTCAACACCCCACTAACAGCACAAAATATGTCACTGAGACAGAAAACTAACAAAGAAACATTGCACTTAAATTAGGCCTTAGAGCAAATGGACTGAACAGACATTTACATAACATTCTGAACAAAAACTACAGACTACACATTATTTTTATCGGTACATGTAAGAGAGATCATAGATTAGGCTATAAAACAAGTCAACATATTTTAAAAAATTAAAACTCCATCAAGTATCTTCTCACACCACAGTGGAATAAAGCTAGAAATGAATACCAAGAGAAACTTTGTGAATTAAACAAATACATAGAAATTAAATAGCATGTTCCTGCACAATTATTGTGTCAGAGGCATTTGAACCAGAGTGACTCCATTTTGAGTGAGGACCAGGAAAATGAGGGTGAGACTTTCTTGGCCACATTCCCAGAAAATTAAAAATTCCTAGCCTCTAGTTGTTTATGCTTAAGGGAACAAATTAATGATGTTTACTGAAGCAGACCCAGACTTTGTTACACACAAGCATTGTAACTAGGGTGAATGTGTGTTCCTCCTCTTACTTTTAGGAATGTCCTACTCTGTCTATGGAATAACTGTCCTTTTGTCTCTTTACTTTCTTAATAAAGTTGCTTTTACTTTGCACTGTGGACTCATCCTGAATTATTTCCTTTGTGAGATCCAAGAACTCTGTCTTGAGGTCTGTATCAGGATCCCTTTCTGGTAACAATTTGGTCAATGACGAAATGAAAAAAATATTTAAAAATGTTTGAAACAAATAAAAATAAAAACATGACTTATCAAAACTTTTGGGATACAGCAAAAGCAGTACTATAAGGGAGGTTTATAGCATTAAATATCTATATCAAAAAGGCAAAAAGATTACAAATTAACCTAACATCACACCTCAAGGAACTAGAAAAGCAAGAAAAAAAAAACTCAAGTGTCGGCAGGAGAAAAGAAATAACAAAAATCAGAGAAGAACTAAATTAAACTGAGACCAAAAAAAAAAAAAAGATGATTGAATGAAAAATTGGTTCTCTAATAACATAAACAAAATTGATAAACCCATTACTAGATTAACTAGGAAAAGACAGCAGATTCAAATAAACACAATCAAAAATATAAAAGAAGACATTACAACTGATACCACAGAAGTAAAAAAGACCCTCACAGACTATTATTAACAACTATAGGCTCACAAACTAGAAATCTTAGAGGAAATGGATGCATTCCTGGAAACACAGAGCCTTTCCAGATGAGTGTACCACAAATAAATAGATCTCTTGAGCAGACCGATAATGAGTAGTGAGATTTAATCTGTAATAAAAATTATCTCTTCCCCCAAAAAAGCCCACAACCAGATGAATTCAGAGCTGAATTCTACCAAGTATGCAAAGAAAAACTAATACCCAAACTCTTGAAAGTATTCCAAAAAATTGACAAGGAGGGAATTCACCCTAACTCATTCCATGAGGCTGGTATCACCTTGATACCAAAACCGAAGACACATTTAAAAAAGAGAAAATACAGAAAGGCTGTGCATAGTGGCTCATGCCTCTATTCCTAGCACTTTGGGGGGCTAAGGAGGATGGATCACAAGGTCTGGAGTTCAAGACCAGCCTGGCCAATATGGTGAAATCCTGTCTCTACTAACCATACAAAAATTAGCCAGGCATGGTGGCAGACACCTGTAGTCCCAGCTACTTGGGAGGCTGAGACAGGAGAATTGCTTGAACCCAGGAGGCAGAGGTTGCAGTGAGCCAAGATCCTGCCAGTGTATTCCAGCCTGGGTGACAGAGCAAGACTCTGTCTCAATAAATAAATAAATAAAATAAATAAATACATAAATAAATAAATAAATAAACCAATTAAATAGTGCAAAAATCCACAACTAGCAATTCAATTCTATTATCAAAAGAATGAATAAGACCTACTATTTGATAGCACAGCTGGGTGATTAAAATCAATAACTTAATTGTACATTTTTAAATAAAGAGTGTAATTGCATTGTTAGTAAGTCAAAGAAGAAACACTTGAGGAACTGGATACCCCATTCTCCATGATGTGATTATTTAACCTTGCATATCTCTATCAAAACACTTTATGTACCCCATAAATATACACACCTACTATTTACTCACAAAAATTAAAAATAAAAAAGCTGTAAAACTAAAAGTAATAAAAATCTTCCATTTAAAAAATAAAATTTTTTAAAGTCTGAATTCTCTTTTAAATTACTGATTCTTTTTTTATATATAATTCTTTGACAACTTTTACCATTCTTCCTTTTTTTTTTTTTTTTTTGTCATTGTAGACAGACATGGAAATGTGTCACTCAGATCTTTTGCTCTGGGAAGTGTAGTTGGCTGAAAACCCTAACCACTGCTCCTCTAGATATATCTCTGCTTTGAGCTGAATCCGTGTTTCTTCTGGAATACCTCAGTCAACAACAGAGCGTGAGCATTCTCTGTGGGACATAGAACTATTTTATGTCCTGACCAAATCTTTTTCAAAGTTGTGCTGCAGTCTGGAACTTTTCATATTCAATCCACTTCCCCATGGTTTGTTCTTTCACAGGTTTCAGACCAATATTACTGTGTAAAGATACTCTCTGCTTTTTCTGTTTATCTTCCATAAACATTACTATAAACATAAGTCTTGAATATGTAATCTCATATTGGCATCTGCTCTGAAGAAAATCAAAATAACAGTCAATCAGGTTTCTTAACATTTTCAAGATAAAAGCAATTTTATTCCTAACTTGACTTCCTAGGAAATAATATAGTTTTCATAATTAACTGGTAAATAAGAAGGGTTATAAATCAGTTACTTATTAATAAGCATGATCTTAAATTTAGCATTGCTGTCTTTGCAAATTTCAGTAGAAAGAAGGAATATCTATGCAAAATTGTTTGAATAATGCTTAGTCCATCTAATTTTCCGCATCAGAGGTTGGCAAATTTATGGATCTGCCTGGGAGCTAAGAAAGGTTTGTACAGTTTTTAAGGTCTGTAAAACAAACAAATATAAAATAAACAGAAAACAAGCAAAGAATATGAGTTTGAGACCATATGGATATCAATATTTTAAACTATTTACTATTTAGAGCAAGTGTTTTCTGATCCCAGATTTAGAGGCTTTTAAATATATTATTGGATTAAGCAATATCAGAAAATAATGCTTTATATTTTTGTGAAAAAAGAAAAGTCAAGCTGGAAACTGCTTAGGGCCAACGTGCCTCCCATTGTTTTCAACGTCACCCCTCTGCTCACTGAGATGAATGCATACCTGATTCCCACCTTTGGATAGGCTAATCAGAAACCCAAAAGAATGCAACTATTTGTCTCTTATCTATCTATGACCTGGAAGTCCTCTCCCTGCTTTCAGTATTCCAAACTTTGAGTTGTGTTTTTCTGGACCAAACCAATGTTCATCTTGTATATGTTGCCTAATGTCTCATGTCTTCCCACAACGTGCAAAACAGTGCTCTGACCACTTTAGAACATGTCAGGACCTCACTAGGCTATGTCACAGGCGTGTGTTCTCAACCCTGGCAAAATAAACTTTTTAAAATAACTGAGACCTGTCTTAAATTTTCAGGGTTCACATTTTCTGCTTGAAAGCTTAAGCCACATTTGCATCCTGATTCAGAAAGTATACTAGGTAATTTTAACATTCATCTTTAAGCCATCATCACTTATCTTATTTATCTTCTATCACAATTTTAACTATATACTAATTTCAACTTTTATCTTACCATATTTATTTGTGATACACTCTTAACGTTTTAGCTTGGATCTCCTACTCTCTTCCTCTGAAAAGATATAGATTAAGACGTTGTGAAAATTCACGACCTATGAAAAAGTATGAGTTTGCTCAAATTACTTGATGCTTTTTGTAGCTAGAAAATATATACAGGATATATTATATCTGTACCAAATTGAAGTACAACATAGAGGAAATAAGGGCGGAGATACAAGCCTCTTCATAGAACCCCAGTTTTTTGCTATACATAAAATCCAGAGGATTTCAACAGTTGCTTCTATACATAGATATTATTATCTATAGTAGCTGTTGTAGACCAGGGTTTATGACTGCTTGTGGGTAAGTAATAAATGTTGGGTAATTTGTGATCATCTTGATGTTGTATCCAAATTTGCTATATACATATATGACTACGTTTAGAAGAAAATGAACAATAGCTTATATCACATTTCTAAAGGGTCTGAAACTCATAGAAGTTGATTTTGTTCTCAGAATAGGATAGAGTCAACAGTCAAACCCAAAGATCATCTCAAACTGGAATTCAGAGCATTCTTGAGGTTCTTAGTGTGAACTGCTTTCATAGACCTGATCATCAAAAGAAAACACACACACTTTTATTTTATACCTAAAGACAGATTATAAAGATCTTCAAGGTGTAGGACATTTTTTGACTTTTCCAGATTGTCACAGGAACGTGACATAAACATGTGCATCTTATTATTTTTATTTTCTCCAGTGTGTGTTCTTCTATTTGTTAGGTATGCTAACTTTGCCTTGTAGTGGTGGGATTTGGGAGGTATTCTCTAATTTATGTTACTAAGATAGTGCTCATGGGATTTATTGTCTTTATTTTTTGGTTGAGAATTTCACATAAGTTGGTAATTTCAGCCCTCAAACACACATA
Source organism: Saimiri boliviensis (assembly GCF_048565385.1). Lineage (NCBI taxonomy): Eukaryota > Metazoa > Chordata > Mammalia > Primates > Cebidae > Saimiri > Saimiri boliviensis. The sequence continues at coordinate 78,189,333 of NC_133470.1, read as the reverse complement.
GTTGAAATACACAGTAATATTGATTTATTGCAGATGAATTCCTTAGACTCGTATTTCAGGGCAAAAATTCACTAGTAATCCTATTTTTTTTTTTTTTTTTTTTTTTTTTTTTTTTTTTTTGAGGCCAGGAAAGAGAGTCTTCCTTATCCACATTTAGGGTTACACATTTCACAATCATTTTCAGACTTCTAGATATATAGAGGGGGTAACTTTTAGGAACCCAACACACAAATAGATTATAGGCTCAGTTCCAATCCCCACATGTGTGTAAATATCCCTTTTTCTGAAAACACTGTTTCTCAATTGAGAATGTATCTGTGCCTCCTTCCCCAGTCTGATGGAGTTTGAAAATGTTTAAGAGCCAGGGTAAAATCTAGAATCAGAGCATCTGAAGTTTCATACAAGTCTTAATGCCTTTAAAAAAATACAAAATTACAAATACAAAATTAGGTATAGGGATTTGGGAGGAGTTCATGTAATGGTGAACCCTTAAATTTGAGCTTCATTAACCTCATAATAAATTTTCTTCTAGTAGAACGCATTATTACTTGTTGCAATGGCATTGGATCTTATTGGCATTTAGTGTGTAGGGGTCCAGAAAAGCCAAATATCCTGAAATATATGAGGTATTTTGCCACAAAAAAAGAACTATCCTGGGAAATATGTCAATTATCTCAGAGTTTCATAAAGGATTACTTCTCTCTAATTAATGGCTATGAGTTTCTTATTAGATTATGTATGGTACCTGAGGATTATGTCTTCTTGCTTTCGAGCTTACCTATTAAATGTTTAAAAACATAATTTTTTTATCCCGAATTATTTTTATTTCAACTTTTACTTTAGGTCTGGGGGTACTTGCACAGGTTTGTTACAGGGCTATATTGTACCCAGGTATTGGGCCTAATGCCTAATGGGTACTTTTTCAACCCAAGCCCCACACTCTCTCCCCACTAGTAGTCTCCAGTATCTCTTATTCACGTTTATGCCCATGTGTACACAATGTTGAGCTCCCATTGATAAGCGAGAACGTGCAGAATTTGGTTTTTGGTTCTTATGTTAGTTCACTTAGAATTATGGCCTCCAGCTTTATCCATGTTGCTGCAAAAGACATGATTTAATTCTTTTTTATGGTTGCATAGTATTCTATGGTATATATGTACCACAATTTCTTCATTTAATCTACCACTGATGCACACTAGTTTGATTTCATGTCTTTGCTATTGTGAAGAGCCTAACAATTACATATGAGTGCATATGTTTTTTGATATAATGATCTATTTTCCTTTGTGTATAAATTCAGTAATGGGATTACTGGGTCAAATGGGAGCTCTGTGCTATTTAATAAATAGCTCTAAGTTATTTAGGAAAACTCCAAACTACTTTCCATGGTGGCCAAACTAATTTACATTCCTGTCAACAGTGAGTAAGCATTTCTTTACTTCCACAACCTCACCAATATCTGCTATTTTTTTTTTTTAGAACAAGTATTCTGACTTATGTAAGACGGTATTTCATTGTGGTTTTGATTTACACTTCTCTAATGATTAGTGATGTTGAGTATTTCATATATAACTGTTGGCTGCATGTGTGTCTTTTGAAAAGTGTCTATGATTATACTTTGCCCATTTCTGAATGTGTTTATCTGTTTTTTAAACTATTGAATTATTTAAGTTCCTTCTAGTTTCTGGATATTAGGCATTTTCAGATGTATAGTTTGCAAATATTTTCTCCCATTCTGTAGATAGTCTGTTTACTATATTAATAGTTTCTTTTGCTGTGCAGAAGATCTTTAATTATGTGCCATTTGCCAATTTTTGGTGTATTTTTGCAATTGCTTTTGAGAACCCAGCCAAAAATTATTACCAAGGCCTGTGTTGAGAAGGGTATTTCCTAGGTTTTCTTCTAAGATTTTAATAGATTGATATCTTAAATTTAATTCTTTAATTCAAGTTGGAGTAATGTTTCTGTATGATGAAAGACAAGGGTACAGTTTCATTCTTCTGCATATGGCTAGCCAGTTATCCCAGCAGCATGTATGGAATAGGTAGTACTTTCACCACTGCCTGGTTTTGTCAGCCTTGTTGATAATCTGGTAGTTGCAAGTGTATGGTTTTCTTCTGAGTTTACTACCTTCTTTCATTAATCTATGTGTCTTTTTTATATTAATATCATGTTTTTTTGTTTACTGTAGCTTTATAGTGTGATTTGAAGTAAATTAGTGTAATGTGTCTGGCTTTGTTCTCTTGGCTTAGGGTTGTTTTGAATACTTGGGCTCTTTCTTTAGTTTCATATAAAGTTTAGAACAGTTTTTTTTCTAATTCTGTGAAGAATGACATTGGGAGTTTGATAGGACTAGCACTGAATTTGTAAATTGCTTTGGGCAGTATGGCCACTTTTATTATATTGATTCTTCCAATCCACGTGGACAGAATATTTTCTTAAATTTATTTGTGTTGTCTCTGATTTCTTTCAGCAGTGTTTTGTAGTTATCCTGGTAGAGATCTTTCACTAGCTTGGTTAGTTGTATACCTAGATATTTCATTTTCTTTGCAGCCATTGTAAGTGGGATTGTGTTCTTGATTTGAATCTCACCCTAGACATTATTGGTCTACACAAATGTCACTGGTTTTTGTACAGTGATTTTTTTTTTTTTTTTGTATTCTGAAACCTAATCAAAATTATTTTGCAGATTTTGTTGCCTTTCTGTGGAGTCTTAATACTTTCTAGGTATAGAATCTTAATGTCAGGAAAGACAGTTTGACTTACTGTTTTCCTATTTAAATGTTTTTTTTATTTCTTTCTCTTGCCTAATTGTTCTGGCTGGGGCTTTCAGTACTATGTTAAATAGGAGGGGTGAGAGTGGACATCCTTGCCTTGTTCAACTTTTCAAGAATAATATTCCCATTTTTTGTAAGTTGTGTCCCTATTTTCATTAATTTCAATTATTTTTTATTTCTGACTTAATTTTGATGTCCACCCAGGAGTTATTTAGGAGAAAATTGTTCAATTTCCAAATATTTTTGTGGTTTTGAGAAAGTTTCTTGATATTCATGTTTATTTTTATTGCACCATGGTCTGAGATTGTTAACTGGTATGATTTCAACTGATTTGAATTTGTTGAGACTTGCTTTATGATCAAACATGTGGTAGATCTTAGAATATGTTCTGTGTGCACGTGAAAAGAATGTATATTCTGTGGTTGTTTGATGGAGTGTTCTGTAGATGCATATTATGTCCATTGGTCAAGCGTCCTGTTTAACTCTAGGGTTTCTTTGACAGTTTTCTCTCTCAAGGATCTGCCTAATGCTGTCTAGTGTGTTGAAGTCTCCCACCATGATTGCATGGTCTTCTAAGTCTTCTCACAGGCCAAGAAGTTGTTATTTTATAAGTGTGAGTGCATATTTATTTAGGTTTCTATATATTTGGAATACTTAAGTCTTCTTGTTGGTATTCTGTATTTTTATGTATGCTCTTCTTTGTATTTATTAATTTTTATTGGTTTAAAATCTGTTTTATCTGGTGTAAGAATATCAATTCCTCCTTTTTGTTGTTGTTACCATTTGCATGGTAAATCTTACTTCATCTCTTTACTTTGAGCCTGTCAGTGTCACTGCATGTAAGATGGGTCTCTTGTAAACTGTAGATAGTTAAGTCTTGTCTTTTTTTCCAATTTTCTACTCTATGCCTTTTATGTGGGGGCATTTAGCCCATTTACATTCAGGGTTAGTATTGATATGTAAGATTTTGATTCTGTCATCATGTTGTAAGCTGGTTATTCTGTAAAGTTGTTTGTGTGATTGTTTTATAGTGCCTGTGGTCTTTGTACTTGTGTGTTTTTGTGCTAGGATTTTTTTTGCCTTTGCTTCCATGTGTAGCATTCCCTTAAGGACCTCATGTAAGGTTGGTCTAGTTGAAAAAAATTCCTTTAGTATTTGCGTGTCTGAGAAGAATTTATTCCTCATTTGCTTATGAATCCTAATTTTGAAGACTATGAATTCTTGCTGGGAATTTCTTTTCTTTAAGGTTGCTAAAAATAAGTCCACAATCACTTCAGTTTATAATGTTTCTGCTGAGATGTCTGCTGCCAGCCTGATGAAATTTGCTTTGTATGTGACTTTATCCTTCTCTCTAGCTTCCTTTAAGCCTTTTATTTTGCACTGACCTTGGTGAATCTGATGACTATCTGCCTTAGTGATTGGTCATCTTGTAAAATATCTAGCTGGAATTCTTTGTATTTCTTGGATTTGAATGTCCATCTCTTTATTGAGATTAGAGAAATTTTCATGGACTATATCCTCAAATATATTTTCCAAGTTATTTTTCTCCCTTCTCTCTCCTAGGGATGCCAGTGAGTCATAGATTTGGTCTCTTTACATAACCCCATATTATTGGATGTTTTGTTCATTTTTTGACAATTATTTTTTCTTCATTTTTATCTAACTGAGTTGATTCACAGAACCATTTTATAAGTGCTGAGATTCTATGCTCAGCACGGTCTATTCTGTTGTTAATACTTTACATTGTAGTATGAAATTCCTGTAGTGAGTTTTTCAGCTCTAGAAGTTCAATTTGGTTATTTCTTAAAATAGCCCTTTTGCATTTCAGCTCTTGGATCATCTTACTGGATTCCTTGGATTGAATTTCAACTTTCTCTTGAAACTCAGTGCACTTCCTTGCCATACAGATTCTGAATTCTATATCTATCGTTTCAGAGTGAAGAATCATCGTTGGAAAGCTAGTGGACTCCCTTGGAGGTATGTAAACACTTTGACTTTTTGAATTGCCAGAGTTCTTGTGCTCTTTCTCATCTGCAGTGTTGATGTTCTTTTATCTGTGGGTATAAGTTGAGTATAGTCAACTAGCTTTGTTTGTAGATGGTTTCAGAAAACCAGTGCTCTGTGCAGGGTCTTTCTTTTTTGTGACTGAATTACTGCCATTGGTTCCATAGGGGGATATAATACCAAAGTAGTTTTGGTGTTTTAGGTTGGACTGGGATGAAGTAAATGGTTCTTAAGTGTAATGGCAGTAGATAGGCTCTTACTAAGCCTCTGACTTCTTTGTACTTCCTGGCATTTGTAGATGTGCTCTGTGTTCCAACAAGCAGAGAGATGACCTCATTGGCTCAATGTTTGGGCCTTAACGGCACCTCCTCCCATCACTGGCACTGTATCAGTTTCTCTTTTCTTAGGTGTTTTGGTTCATGGGGATTCCTCAGGCAGGAAGCAGATAGGCCACACATTTTCTGAGCTGGCTTTGTGGAGGCAGGCATGCTCCACTCCTGTGACAGCCCAGGAGCGCAAGCAACTCACCACTCTCAGTGCTCTGAGAGAATAAACTCCTCTCCTTTTAGAGTGCTGGTAACAGATCTCCGTTCAACACTCCCAAGCTGTGCACTGAAGCCCTGCAGTGTGGTAAAGATTTTTCTTCCCTCCTCGGCTTGGAGGCAGCAGGGATGGGGACCATGGCACAGCAATGGCAGAGGACCTGTCAGTTGCCTCTAGGGGTTCCGCTTCAGAAATGAAAAACCGTGGCTGATTAGAGTGATCAGCTGGAAGTGTGGCAGGTGTGCTATGCCCCATGTTGGGGAGCCCTGACTTGTGAAGAGCAGTGGGGACAGGGACTAACAGGGAAGACAATCTGGCCTTCCCTCTGTAGGGCAGCTACAGCATGCTAGAGATATGAACACAGCAATTAAGTTAATTATTCCCTCTCCATCACTGGGGCAGCAGGCCAGGCAGCCATCACAGTAGCAGCAGTGAAAGAGGGGCTGTTAGTTGCCTCTGGAAACTTCACCCCAGATAAATGCAGAGCCATTGCTAACAGTGATGATAAGCCGGGGGTGGGGCCACTGAACTGCAGGGGCTGTTAGTTGCCTCTGGAAACTTCACCCCAGAAAAATGCAGAGCCATTGCTAACAGTGATGATAAGCCAGGGGTGGGGCCACTGAACTGCAGGCCCAAGCTGAGGTTGGGGTGTGGAGGACTGCCTGGCAAAAAACAGGGTGCTCAGTTCTCATTAAGGCAGTCTAAACTCTTGTCCATAAAATGGTCGTAGCATACTGTAAGCATGTGAAAGCAGTCAGGCTCTTTCTTTTGGTTTCCTCCTAGACTTTGGGGAGCAAGTGTGGGTATCATGGTGGCAAAAATGGCAGAGGGTCTGTCTGTTGCCTCTGGGAGCTCCATCCTGGAGAAATGCAGAACTGCCATGGACTGATGTGATTATGCAGGTGTGAGGTGGCTGCACTATGGGCCAAAGCCAGGAGGCTCTACCCAGTGAGGAGCAGCAGAAGCAGGGACAGATGTGGAGAATAATGTAGACACCTTTTTGTAGGGCAGCTGTGGCTTGCTGGAGGCCCACTATATTCTTTGGATTCTTTGCTCCCTCCACAGCCTGAGAGAATCAGGGGTGGGGTCCACAACAATAGCAATTGCAGCAGTCCTGTAAGTTGTTTCTGGTAGCTGTGTCTCAGAGAAATGTGGGGCCATGACCAGCTGGAGTGCTCAAGCAGAGGTGGGGTTGTTGCTCTGGGGACCCCAGCCAATGGGCCTTGCCTGATGATGTGCAGCAGAGGTGGGGCTTGCAGTCTCTCTGCTCCTCACCACCATGAATATGACCTCTATGTTTGGGATTTGTGAGAGAGCCTGGACTCCCTTGTTGGCAGGGCTATGAAAGCTGGCACAACGTGTTCAAGTAGCCAGGACCAATGGGACTGAACATGAACTTGGGCTGTGGCTCTGCCAGACTCCAGGAAGCTCTCTGTGTGGTACTATAAGCCTGGGGTGCCAACAGGGATCTTCAGTACCCTTAACCTCAAAGGTTTGTGGCATAAATTTGAGTCCCCAAAGGTTTTCCCTCACTCACCCTTTTCTCATGCTAAGGAGCCTCCCCTGGCTCTGCACCAACCCCTGCTTTCCTGTCTCAGTTTTTACTGGTGTTCATGTGGCACCATTGCTTTCTTTATGAATCCCAATGTGGCTTCCTGGCTTATCACTTGAAGATGTAGTGTTTACTCATCACTCTGTGTATGAGTAGACACTATCTCTTCTCCACATGAGTACAGCACACACTAGCTGCTTCTATTCAGCCATCTTGGTGCTTCTTATAGGGTAATGTGTTAAAAACAGGATATTCTATTTAAGCTATATCATTAATGTTATTTAACATCCTAAGTCCTGATGCTTTCCTTTTTTAATCCTTCACATGACTATATCTAACATTTATTCTGTATTTTTATTGTTGTCACATACTCTTTGTAATGCATCATCTTGGGTAGAAGTCTATTGTATCTCCATATCAAATAATAATGACAAATGTCTTCAGAACAAAAATGGATGTTGGAATTCTGAATTCTGTACAACTGGTTGGATAGTCCTTGTTGCTAAGACTTTCTGCTTAATTGTGTCAACCAAACTCTTAAGTTTTAGGTGTCACATAGCGCGTAGTCACCCTGAACTCATAATAACTCATACCTTAAATAGGTAATAACTCATTCCAAAGGTAAATAACTCATACCTCAGAGGAATCAGCAATAGTAATAATAATACCTTGATATAATGCTTACTATGTGTCATGTATTAAGTAGCTTATGCACATTAAATCTTTTAATTTTCATAAAACATCCTATAAGACAGATCTGATTGTCATTACCAACATTTAGTAAATGAGTCTATGGTGGCAAAGAGGAATCAAGTAGTTTTTCAAATGCAACATAGCTAGTAGTAGTAGAGTTGATAATCAAACCCAAGTACAGAGGTGTCAGAGTCCATATCATTAACCACTGTGTTGTACTGCCTTTTGACTGCAGAGTTAATCTTATACAATAATCTCTTCAACTACCGATGGAATTTTGAACTCAGAGTTGTTAAAGACTTCTTTTATTCAAATCCCTGAAGACTGTGCAGTTCCAGTCACTGTAAAGATTTTCCAGGAGATGGGAGAAAGATCTAATAAGGTTGTTTTTCACAGTGTTATACTGAGAGTTGTCTTGGATGGAATGACTCTGCAGTTCATCGGTTTTGATATTTATATTCAGTACATCTGAGTAGTTAATGATCAATGACACTACAAAATGCATTTTATCTTATATATACTTTAAAGCACCTCACAACAAAGCACTTAGAGAATTGGGTCATAATCACGTCTAGATCTCAAAATTTATGAAAAGGCACATTTTGACATTTTATATTTACCATTTAACATTTTTTTAAAGAGTATGTTTATTACAGAGGTATTTTAGAAGCAAAGATGAAAAAAATGTGTATTCCAAAAATGACCCTATACAGTCTAGGGCTGCTGAAATTGTTACTTAAATGAGATCTATTCTATTAACCTTACCAAAATAGGATTGTAATTGTTCACAAATGGTTCCTGACATTTTGTCCCAAGTGCAAATTTTAACTTAATATTCACATAAACAACTTGAAGTGATATATGAAACCCACATACTAACTTTTTTTTTTTTTTTTTTTTTTGAAACGGAGTTTCGCTCTTGTTACCCAGGCTGGAGTGCAGTGGTGCAATCTCGGCTCACTGCAACCTCCACTTCCTGGGTTCAAGCAATTCTCCTGCCTCAGCCTGCCGAGTAGCTGGGACTACAGGCACGCACCACCATGCCCAGCTAATTTTTGTATTTTTAGTAGAGACAGGGTTTCACCTTGTTGACCAGGATGGTCTCAATCTCTTGACCTCATGATCCACCCGCCTTGGACTCCCAAAGTGCTGGGATTATAGGCGTGAGCCACCGCACCCAGCCACTAACTTTTAATTATATATTTTTATTTCAGAATCACAATTAGGTTACAATAACAGTAAAATGAAATATTTATCTGGCTTCTTATAATAATTTCCCCCAATCTTTCTACAAGAATTCAGAGAGTTTCCAGACCTTTTCTCTTGTGGGCTTATGAGTGGGACCTTTTTACATTATCTTTTCTCAGTATCAGCATCAGTATGTCACATGTTCCTTAAGTCTCGGTTTCTGTAGTGACATGTTCTGCTACTTCACTGTACCTGAGAAATGATATGCCGTGATTCAATGATTATTATATTATATCGGCTCAATTGTCCTGCATACTTTATTATAAGCTTACGAAACAGAAACACCTTCTGGTTTTTTGTTTCTGTTTCTGTTTAATCTATCTTGTGTTTAATAGAATAGATCTCATTTAAGTCACAATTTCAGCAGCCCTAGACTGTACAGGGTCATTTTTGGAATAAACATTTTTTCGTCTTTGCTTCTAAAATACCTTTGTAATAAACATACTCTTTAAAAAAATTGTAAATGGTAAATATAAAATGTCAAAATGTGCCTTTTCATAAATTATAAGATCTAGACGTGATTATGACACAATACTCTAAGTGCTTTGTTGTGAGATGCTTTAAAGTATATATAAGATAAAATGCATTTTGTAGTGTCATTGATCTTTAACTACTCAGAGGTACTGAATATAAATATCAAAACTGATGAACTGCAGAGTCATTCCATCCAAGACAACTCTCAGTATAACACTGTGAAAAACGACCGTATTAGATCTTTCTCCCATCTCCTAAAAAAAATCTTTACAGTGACTGGAACTGCACAGTCTTCAGGGATTTGAATAAAAGAAGTCTTTAACAACTTTTGAGTTCAAAATTCCACTGGTAGTTGAAGAGATTATTGCATAAGATTAACTCTTCAAATTCTATTAGTTAGTTATAGACAATTAACACAAACCTTAAAATTATACCAGGTGATTTTTTTTTTTTACTATAAAACAGCCTAAAAGAAAGAGTAATTTGGAGTCTCCTGTGAGAATGTCAATGCAGCATACACTTATAGCTCCTTGCCAACCTAAGTTGTTTGTTGACAGTGATCAAAGACTAATTTACAGCTTTACTACTCATTAAATATGATTCATTGTCAGATGAAAGCTATCATTCAGAAAAATTTTGTACAATCACCTCTTAACCACAAGGCGTAGTTTTTATAAGTCTGGTAAAAAAAAATGGTAGCCTATGGTAAAATAATCAAGATGGCCATAGGTGAAATATTTTAGCTGAAAGTTTCTCCTGGCTGTTAAAAAAGAAAATTAGTACAACAAAGATTGCCTATTAAAAAGTTGATTTATCCTTTTATTGTTAAAATTGGCCTCTCTTAATATTCTTACTTCTTTACCTCCTATGCCTTCCAATGCTTCTCATTATAACCCCCATTGTTCTCATTGTGATCCTGCCCTTTTGTTCTAATTCCCCAGAGTCTTGGCCCCACCCCATGACTTAAAAAAATTGTATTGTAATGTGTTGTATGGTTTAATTAATATCCTCCCAGGAATCATACATTCTAAAAGAGATCCTCTGAAAATAATAACTTAGTTCTAGAGTAATTGCAATATTTTCGTCAAACTCTGGACTAATCAGAGATTAGTATTCAGCCTCACATACTAAGAGAAGACTTAGGAGTCCATAAAATACGTAAAAGACCTTATAGGGGATAATAAAAGTCTCGAGTTGATACCTTTCACACTTAAAAGTAGCTATGTAAACTTGGGTACTTTACCTCACTTTTTTGAGCTTCCTATTTGTAAAATCTTATTAGTAATGGTACTTAATTGTCTATCAAATTGTTGATTAATATTCCATGAGAGTATTTATTTAGCTATCTGGTTCGCTCTCTTCTGCTACACTTTCAGGCAAGTAACAGGCACTCAATCTTCTTCATTTCCTTTTCCACATTACTGTATATTCTCAGGGAAAAGTTGAATGACTGTTAAGATAGCAAGTATACTGGAGGCCATAGGGAAAATACAGACTGCTTAAAAAATAACAACCACAATGAAGAAGGTTACACAAGGGGGTTAGTTACATTAGTTACTTTAACAGAATGCCAATAGCCAGCATGACTTTCAGAAGCACTCACCTCTCTAGTACAATTCTGCTGATCTTTTAGTTTTCATGGTAATGAATCTCAGCTTCCTGACTACTTACTAACCACTAATTTGTTGGCCCTGGTTGTCAGCTGTGGCCTTTCTAGTTGCTCTTCTTTGTTTCAGCATGAGTTACTGCAGTGATTGCATTAGTTGTTTGCTTTTTCTTTTTCTTTTTCTTTTTTTTTTTTTTTTTTTTTTTTGGTTTGAATGTTTGGCCTCTATTTGCCACAACCAACTTAAATTATTCTGCTTTGGCTCCAATTGTCTCTGGCAATTTGGCCCATTTGGGGTGTGTATTTATAAAACATTACTGTCAGTACTGCTTTAACCAAAATGCAAGTTCAGTCACTCACCACTTGCAGACTTCAATTAACAAGAGCAACGTCTGGTATAAAGGAAGTGACTATTCCGTTTGACCCAGCAATCCCATTACTGGGTATATATCCAAAGGATTATAAATCTTTCTACTATGAGGACACATATACACGAATGTTCATTGCAGCACTGTTTATAATAGCAAAGACCTGGAAACAACCTAAATACCCATGGATGATAGACCAGGCAGGGAAAATGTGGCACATATACACAATGGAATATTATACAGCCATCAAAATGATGAGTTTGTGTCCATTGTAGGGACATGGATGAACCTGGAAACCATCGTTCTCAGCAAACTGACACAAGAACAGAAAATCAAACACTGCATGTTCTCACTCATAGGTGGGTGTTGAACAGTGAGAACACATAGACACAGGGAGGGGAGCACTACACACTGGGGTCTCCCTGGGGGAAAATGAGGGAGGGGCAGTGGGGGGTGGGGAGTTGGGGAGAGAGAACGGGGAGAAATGCCAGATATAGGTGAAGGGAAGGAAGACAGCAAATCACACTGCCATGTGTGTACCCATGCAACAATCCTGCATGTTCTTAACATGTACCCCAAAACCTAAAATGCAATAAAAAAATAAAATAAAATAAAAGGAAGTGACTATTTCAAAGATTAGCAAAGAGGAAGACTTATAGGCTCCTGCCTTTAAGGGAATTGATTTCCTTTAGGGGCAGAAAGCAGGAGCTTTTAAAGGGCAACTTTCATTAAAAGGTTTGCAGAGAAGGGAGTGAGCAGTGTGAGGGCTACGTGACTTATTTTGACTTATCTACCAGATGGTTGAGCTGGTACCATTATGGGCAGAGTGAGGTTGTAAAGTGGCTAATGTCACAAGACACTTTCCAGGTGAAGGAACGTTATATTGTAGACATAAATTAGGTTGTAAATTAATTGTTGTCTCTCAAGGAAATCTTCTGGTAGGAGAGAGTTCTGGCTCTGGAGCTTCTAAGTAAGCACATAGATAAGTTCACTATGTAGGAAGTGTCTGGTAAAAGGATGGTAAATATTTTAATTGTGTTTCTGAAAAGCTAAAAAGAAAGTGGAGAATAAGAGGAATGAAGGAAAGAGAAAAGAAAAAATAAGTTAAAAATAACTTATCTTTCTCTTGGGATAATTTGGTTATTCAGCTACACTGACTTCTCTATTCTAGTCTCTGCTCTAAACCAGTTAATTAGCTTTTGTCAGATATTCTGTTAGGAATTCGTTGTTATGGCACAAGTTTTGACAAGATAATTTCTAGACCTGTTTTGTACATCTTTCATTTTCTATGTACATATTCATTTGTACTATGGTAGGAGCATAAGAGAGACAAATCAGCAGTAGAGAGACCATCTTGCACCTCTCTTACTTTTCTGCATGGATAGCAACTTTCCCTTCCTATAAATATTCACAGGCACATACTGGAAAGATATCGTGTACGGCTTTCTGAATATGGGTACAATCTGTTAGATAAGTTAGTGGTTTTCAAAATTTTCAAGTGCTGCAAATCTTTATGCAAATAATAGTTAAGTGAAAAGTCAACTTATTAAATACACAAAGTTATGCTCTTTTTTTCAAAGTATAGGAGTAGGAAGCATTGGAAGGTACATATCCTCCATCACTTGGCTTTCACCTTACCCTTACCCTGAAATCCAATGGCCAACTCTGGGGAACTTTAGGATGTCATAATATTTTGTTGAATTAGTGGAAGGCGATAAATCTGAGGGCTTAGAAGCTACTTAAACAAGAGACATACTAGTCTTCTTTATGAATTTTTTTCTGCTTAAAATTAATCACTACATATGCTCTATACAATACAGACACATATATTTACTTAAATGGAAAGTAGTCAAAATAAAATAAGAAATTTACTTTCTCAGTCACACTTGCTGCATTTATTTGCTTAACAACCACATGTAGCTAGTAGCTACTCTATTGGACAGTACCAATAAAGAACATTACCAGCATTGCAGGATGTTCCACTGGACAGCATTGTTCTCAGCATTGTGTCTCTAGAAAACTCCTAAAATCTCCTTGTCTTTTTCAAATAAATTATCACATAAATCCTAGGACAGGGGCAATCAATATTAAATATGTTAATATGTTATATAAATACAAGAACACTTAAAGACTTCTCTCTGTCTATGTTTGTGTGTGTGTGTGTGTGTGTGTGTGTGTGTGTGTGTGACTTCTCTCACTCTCTTTGTTTCTTTTATTAATTTATGTAGATTTACTAAAGGTGCACTGCATGTCAGTCACTGAAGTAGGTCACTGGATAAGAAATAATGAGAATAAGTGTCACTGTCTCTGGTTTCATGACCCCTAGCAGATAGCCGGGGAGATAAATATTAATCAAATAATTACACAAAGAAAAGTAACATACTCTGTGTTATGTGTCATGAAGGAAAAGTATATGTTAATATAAAATCATATAATCAAGGGATCTAATCTAGTCAGAAAAGCAACCAACAGAATGAGAAAATATTTTTGCAATCTACCCATCTGAAAAAGGGCTAATATCCAGAATCTACAAAAAAGTAAAACAGATATACAAGAAAAAAACAACCCCATTCAAAAGTGGACAAAGGATATGAACAACACACTTCAAAAGAGGGCATATATGAGTCCAACAAACATATGAAAAAAATGTTCATCATCATTGATCATTAGAGAAATGCAAATCAAAACCACACTGAGATATCATCTCATGCCAGTTAGAATGGTGATCCTTAAAAAATCAGGAGACAACAGATGCTGGAGAGGATGTGGAGAAACAGGACCACTCTTCCACAGTTGGTGGGAGTGTAAATTAGTTCAACAATTGTGGAAGACAGTGTGACAATTTTTCAAGGACCTAGAAATAGAAATTCCATTTGACCCAGCAATCCCACTGAGTATACAACCAAAGAACTATAAATCGTTCTACTATAAAGACACATGCTCACATATGTTCATTGCAGCCCTGTGTACAACAATAGCAAAGACCTGGAACCAATCCAAATGCCCATCAATAATAGACTGGAAAAAGAAAATGTGGTACGGTACGTATACACCATGGAATACTACGCAGCCATAAAAAGTGATGAGTTTGTGTCCTTTGTAGGGACTTGGATGAATCTGGAAACCATCATTCTCAGCAAACTGACCCAAGAATAGAAAGCCAAGCACCATATGTTCTCACTCATAGGTGGGCGTTGAACAATGAAAACATGTGGACTCAGGGAGAAGAGTATCACACACGGGGGACAGTTTGGGGGGGTAGGGGAGAGACAATGGGGGTGGGGAGGGTGGGGAGGGAGGGGATGGTGGGGAGGGATAAGATGGGGAGAAACGCCAGATATAGTATGCACCTAAAGTAAATTCAATAAATTTTTTAAAAAAGAAAAAAAAATTTCGATGAGGAATTAGTGATTAGGTAGAGTAGGGTTGTATGTTGGTAGGAGAGGGACTGCTTAGGAGATTTATAGGTAGGAGAAAAAGCAAATGTGAATGTTCTGGAGTATGTAGTTAAAAAAAAACAAGCAACAACAACAACAACAAACCTGAAAACAACCCAGCGTGAGAGGAGCACATAGAACAAAAGAGAGAGTCATACAAGGAGATGTAAGGGCTAAAACTTATCTACAAGCTAAAGTCAAGTTGTTTTATTTTTCTAAGAGAATTGGGAAGTCATTGCACGTTTTCAAATAACTGAGTTACTTGACAAAATTTGTAACACTTTCTGGATGCAGAAGAGAGCATAGATTGATAAGAGAAAAGGGTTAATATATAGATGCATTACATCACTCATAAGACTAATGTAGTAGTAGTCCAGGTGAAACAGGACAATAGCTTGGCAACTTCCATGTGGTGTTTTCCCGATGAGTTCACATAAGACAAGGATTGAGCTTTGGGAAACTCCACCTAAATTTCAGAGGATGTATGGAAATGCTCAGCTGTCTAGGCAGAAATTTGCTGCAGGGGTAGAACTCTCATGGAGAACCTTTGCTAGGGCAATGCAGAAGGGAAATGTTGGGTCACAACCTCTACACAGAGTCCCCACTGGGGCACTGCTTATTAAAGCTGTGAGAAGAGGGCCAGCATCTTCTAGACCCTAGAATGGTAGATCCTTGGACAGCTTGTGCCTTACACCTGGAAAAGCCACACACACTTAATACCAGCCTGTGAAAGCTGCTAGTACAGGGGGCTGTACCCTGCAAAGTAACAAGGGCAAAGGTGCCCAAGGCTGTGGGAGCCCACCGCTTGCATCAGTGTGCCCTGGATGTGAGACATATGGTCAAAAGAAATCACTATGGAACTTTACGTTTTAATGACAGCCCTGTTGGATTTCTGATGATTATTCCCTGAAGCCCCGCTGGCTCTGGCTGAGCTCCTCTCTGAAGTCGTGCTGGAACTTTACACTTTAATGACAGCCCTATTGGATTTCTGACTTGTGTAGGCCCTGTAGTTCCTTTGTTTGGGCCAATTTCTCTCATGTGGAACACCTGTATTTATCCATTGCCTGTACTTCCATTGTATATAGGAAATAACTAACTTGCTATTGATTTTATGGACTCATAGACAGAATCAAGTTGCCTTGCCCCAGATGAGACTTTAGACTTGGAATTTTCAGTTAATGCTGGAATAAATTAAGAGTTTGGGAGACTGTTGGGAGGGCATGATTGTGTTTTGAAATGTGCAGACATGAGATTTGGGATAGTTTAGGGTAGAATGATATGGTCTAGCTGTGTCCTCACACAAATATTATGTCAAATTATAATTCCCATAATCTCCATGTGTTGTGGGAGGGACCTAATGGGAGGTAATCGAATCATGTGGGTGGTTTCCCCAATGCTATTCTCATGATAGTAAGTTCTCATAAGATTTCTTGGTTTTATAATGATCTTTCCCTTTCTCTCAGCCCTCACTCATTATCTCCCTTGCCACCCTGTGCAGAGGTGACTTTTGCCATTATTTTAAGTTTCCTGAGGCCTCCTCAGCCATGCAGAACTGTGAGTCAATTAAAACTCTTTTCTTTATAAATTACCCAGTCTCTGGTATCTCTTCATAGCAGCATGAGAACGAACAAGTACACAAATAAGGAGCTCTGAAATTGAATCAGTAATAAATAGCCAACCAAAAATAAAAAGCCCAGGACCAGATGGAGTCACAGTCAAATTCTATCAGATGTATATAGAAGAGCTGATACAATTTCTACTGAAACTATTCCTAAAAATTGAGAGAAAAGGACTCCTCCTAAACTCATTTGGTGAGGCCAGAATCAACCTGATACCAAAACCTGGCAGAATCACAACAACAACAACAAAGACAAAACTTTAGGCCAATGTTCTTGGTGAACATTGATACTAAAATCCTCACAAAAATACTCACAAATCAAATCAAGCAGCATATCAAAAAATTAAGCTACCATGATCAAGTAGGCTATCACAGTGATGCAAGATTGGTTTAACATATGTAAATCGATAAACATAATTCAGCACATGAGCAGAAGTAAAGATAAAAAAATACATGGTTAAATCAATAAATGCAGAAAAGGCTTTGGACAAAATTCAACATCCCTTTATGTTAAAAATTCTCAATAAATTGGTATTGAAGGGACACACCTTAAAGTAATGAGTCATCTATGACAAACATACAGGCAACATTATACTGAATGGACAAATGCTGGAAGAATTCCCCTTGAAAACCGGCAAAAGACAGTGATGTCCTCTCTCATCACTCCTATTCAACATTGTATTAGTCCATTCTTACATTCCTATAAAGAAATATCAGAGATTGATTAATTTACAAAAAAATTAATTAGCTCACAGTTCTGCAAGCTGCACAGGAAGCATGATAGCATCTGCTTCTGTGGTGACCTCAGAGAGGTTTTACTCAAGGCAGAAGGCAATGCAGGAATAGGATCTTGCATGGCAGGAACAAGACCAAGAGAGAGGAAGGAGGTACCACACACTTTTCAAACAAACCGATGTCATGAGAACTCTCTATTGCAATGACAGCACCAAAGGGAGATGGTATAAATCATGAGAAAGCAGCCCTATGAACTAATAGCCCCCCACCAGGATCCACCTCCAGCATTGGGGATTACATTTCAACATGAGATTTGGGCAAAGACACAGATCCAAACCATATCAAACATAGTATTGGAAGTTCTGGCCAGACCAAACAGGCGAGGTAAATAAAGCATGTCCAAATAGGAAGAAAGGAGGTCGAACTATCCATAATTGTCAATGACATAATTGTATGTCTAAAAAAAACTATAGTCTTGGTCCCACAACTTCTTACACTAATAAGCAACTTCAGCAAAGATTCAGGACACAAAATCAACATACAAAAACACTAGCATTCCTGTACACCAACAGCAGCCAAGCCACAAGCAAAACAGGAAAAAAATTTTCATTTTCAGTGCCCCAAAATAATAAATTACCTAGGAATATAGCTAACCAGTAAGATGAAAGACCTCTACTTTCATAATTACAAAACACTTCTTAAAGAAATTAGAGATGACACAAATGGAAAAACATTTTTATATTTGTAACTGAAGAATTCATTTCATTAATATGGCTACACGGTCAAAAACAATTTACAGGTTCAATGCTACTGCTGTCGAACTACCAGTGACATTCTTCGAAGAACTAGAAAAAGCTATTTTAAAATTTTTATGAAACTAAAAACAAGCCCAAATGGCCAAGGCAATACAAGGCAAATAGAACAAAGCAAGTGGCATCATGCTACCTGACTTCAAACTGTGACAGGATATTTCCTTGACCCCATCAAGGGACTTGCAACAGGGTGTGGCCAAGCTCAAACCTCTTGTGGAAGGGGGATCACATAGATGAGCTGATGCAGGAGCTGGGGGAAGTGCCTTTATAAGCTGGCAGGAACAAATCCTGTACCAGTCAATGGCAATCTAGTTGTTGACTATGACTCCTGGAGCCCCAGAAGGTGTGTGTTACAAGCAATGCTCTTTTAGCATTTACCATCTGCAGATGACTAAGTGTTAACCAGCTCAGTAGAGAGTCAGGGTGAAAGCTTCTTATACCTTGCCTTCTTGATACCCGGTTTCTGGTCCAGCATCCAGGAATAATCAGCTCATACGGACTTGAAGGATGGTGAATGTGGAGATTTTATTAAGTGGTGGAAGTGGCTGTCAGCAGAAAGGGAGCTGGAAGGAGAATGCTGTGGAAGAAGGTGATTATTCCCTGAAGCCCTGCTGGCTCTGGCTGAGCTCCTCTCTGAAGTCATGCTGTTTGAAATTAAGCCACGTCTATCTATAGACTCTGACTCTCAGTTGCTTCTTCTCTTCTCATCTTCTCTGCCACACTGCTCTACTCTTCCACCAGTGGAGTTTGGGGTTTTTATGGGTACATGATGGGGGCATGATGGGCCAGGGTGGTTTTGGAAAAAGCAACACTCAGGTGGGAAAACAGGTATAACTGTTCTCATTTAGGGATGAAGTTTCCATGCTTGAGGGTGGGGCCTTTGTTGGAGAACTGCCCTCTTCTACCCAGTATTTCCCTGCTTCCTGTCCATATCAAAACTATACAACAGAGTCACAGTAATCAAAATCAGCATGGTACCGGGGGGGGGGGGAAGACCCATGGACCAATAGAACAAAATAGCCCAGAAATAAGCCCACATACCCACAACCATATAATCTTTGGCAAAGCTCACAAAAAAAACAAGCAATAGGGAAAGGACTATTCATCAATAAATGGTTCTGGGCTAACCGGCTAACCATATGCAGAAAATTAAAATTGGACCCCTTCCTTACACCATATGCAAAATCAACTCAAGATGGATTAAAGACTTAAATGTAAAACCCATAACTGTAAAAACTTTGGAGGACAACCTAGGTGGTAACATACTGAACATAAGAAATGGAAAAGATTTCATGACAAAGTAGCCAAAAACAATTGCAACAAAAATAAAATTGACAACTGAGATCTAATTAAACTGAAGAGCTTCTGCACAGGAAAATAAACTATCAACAGGGTAAACAGACAATGTATACAATGGGAAAACATTTGCAAGCTAAAAACTTGTTGGATATCTGACAAAGGTCTGATGTCCAACATCTATAAGGAAATTAAACAAATTTACAATTAAAAACAAACAAAACAAATCTCATTAAAAAGTAGGCAAAGAACATGGATAGACACTAAGCTTCATTTCTAGCTTTTGAGTTAAAGTGAGATATTTGTTACTCTTCAATTTACTTGAACACTTAGAGGCCATTATAGGGTTATTAGCTGGCCCAATTTTAATAGCATTGTGTCTCAGGGAATAAGGAGACCCAAGGAGAGGCAGAACGATGTGGGATGGGATGGCTGGTTGTTGGAGCAGTCAAAACATACACAAAATTGATCAATTACGTTTTCCTTCTTATATGGGAGTAATTCATCATGCCCCTCAAACAATTGCAATGGTAATATCAAAGACTGCTAATTAAAAATCACCATAACAGATATAATAATAATAATGAACTTTGAGATATTGTTAGAATAACAAAAATATGATACAAAGGTACTATGTGAACACTTGTTATTGAACAAATAGTACTGATAGACTTGCTCAAGACAGCATTGCCAATCAAACCACCCATTTGTGAAAAAAAAAAAATCTGCAAGGCACGATAAAGTGAAATGCAATACAATAAAGTATTCCTGTACTGTACATGCATTGAAGAGAAATTGATTGTAAGTTCAATTTTTGAAATTATGAATTCAGTTGATTTTGAGATACCTAACAAGAATGATATCTAATGTTCTCTGGCAGAAAGTGGGAGCAAGCTGGGCAGCAAACATCACAATAAGGATTTCTTTCTAATGTAAACGGGATTTTGTATTGCAGGGAATTTTCTGGTTGGTAACTACCGGTAAATTGGAAGTTATTTCCTGTATGCCAACTTTACATTTGGCCAGCTTATGCCTTTCTCTTTTTCTTTCCTTACTGTCTTCATATTCACTTTGGTTACTTCTTTAACCAAGAGTAGCTTAAAATAATTATTTTTAATTTCTTTGTGTATGTGTGTGTGCATTAAAATTATCTTTTTGGTCATTCAAATGGTCTAATTTTGTACAACTTCTAGATTTACTGGATATTGGTTAGAGAATGTGATCTGTGAGATATTTTACCTTCGGGAATTTTCTGAGATTTTCTTTGTTGCTTTATACATTCAGTAAAAAAATCTGTTGAGATATTAACTTGTGCCAGGTATTGTGTGAGATGCTACAGAAAGGAGGATGAAAAGTATATGATTTTCAAGGCTGTTTTCTCTGCCTCATCACGTGGCCTATATTTTCACCTTTTCTCTATGTCTATGAGGGGTACTCCTCTTCATTCTTCAAAATCTGTGTAATCTCTAGAGTGCTCTCGTTCTTCCAGGTGAAAACTAATAATAACGTTTCAATCTTTGAAGTCTCCATCACACCATATCCATAGATTTATTAAAATTTAATATTTATTTTCAAATCTTGAGAGTTTAGTAAATACATGTGAAAATATGACTATGCTTTGCAGATTGCAGTTTAGCAAGAGAAGAAATTCGTAAACAACTAAGGAAAATGTGAGTTTGTTACATGCCAAAACCAAGGTAGATACAAAGTGCTACGTTCATTTAGATAAAAGAGAAAATAGAATTGATTCTGTTTGGATAATGGATAGAGAACCTTTCTTCCCAGAGGAAGCAGTATCTAAGCTGACATTTCCTAGGTGGAGGAGAGGTGTATCCTCTGCCAAAGGAATGGAATGAGAAAGATTAAGGTCATGTGCCAATGCTTAAGGGAGATAGGGTAGTTGGGAAAAACCATGTTTGAGGGATGTTTAAAAGGGAGACTAAACCATGTTTCAAAAAGTATCTCTAAGGAATTTGGGGTTTATCCTATAAACCGAATAGTGCCACAAAAATTGTTTAAGCTTACTTGTGAAACTACATAGGCAAATGAATATCCAAGATTTAATGTACCTGATATAGTGTACCTGATTTTACAGTGAGGCTTTACAGGGTGTAACACTGTTATATTTTTCCTTGAATGTGTAGTGGGACTCTGGTTTTATGTTTAAAAAATATTAATTTACTGTTAGGCACAGGAATCTGAATTTCAAGCCAAAGCTTAACTGTACTCATGAGAGAAAATAAGAAGACACATATTCAAAAATGACAAGTTTATGTAGTAAAGATTGTCGTGCACTCTAGTACATTTAGGGAAGAAGAAAACCCCTTGTTTTTATTTTAATTTAGTAAAACACTTCAGCTTACGTCATGGAACTGCACTAAAGTGGATTCAAGTGTGGTGTGTACTTTCCCCTGGAATCCATCCATAAATTGCATATTTAGTGCTTCTTTCCTAGTTTTACAATGTGAATTAGATAAGTGCATTTTAGAAATCAAAAATATAATACTGCAAGGGATATTTGTTCTGCAACAAATGTGCATGAGGGAGACAATTAAAAACATTTCTTGTCTGCCATATGGGCTGACTTCTTGCCAAAACAGAAAATATATGACTTATCCTTAATGGTTCCCTATCTCAACTACTGATATTTCAGAGCTTTCAAAAGAGCCTCCATGTTGCCAATTTTTGCTGCTTTATCTTCCGTCTTCCAGCATTCCTCATAAACAAAAATCTCCTTTTCCTATGTTCCTATGTTTTATATTCTACTTTGTGAGATTAGATGTTCCTGATAATGTGGTGATTATTATATCAAGATGAATTCAATTGCAAGAACAGATAATTTTCCTTAAATAATAAGGTAACTTGCAATTTCTCATAACCGGAAGTCTGGAGTTAGAATTCCAGGGTGTGTACAGTGTCAACAGAGACCTAGGTTCTAATTCTCACTGAGCTTTGCTTTGCTATGGATAGCGTATGTAGTAGAGTTGTATCTTCAACTTAGCTATTATGTTGGAATTATGTTTCTCAGAATTTCATTCCCTGTATAGCTCCAAGTTACCAAGGGTCACAAGAATCATTTTGTGTGAAATTTGGAAGACAGAAATGAAATAGCAGCCAAATTACTTTTATACTTGGAAGGTTGATGCAGGAGTACCAGGTGCTATTACAGTTACAAGTTGTCACTTATCATTCTGGCATAGAGGCAGGAATGGGCCTTCAGGTGTTCTGCTTTCCCATGGATCCTCAAGGTTCTCTGGCTCCTGGGCCAGATGTTTTTAACTCTTGATGAAAAATACCATCTTCCACATGCCACCAACATCACTGAATTTAGAAGAAGTGAGAGACCAACAGGAAATCCAGTCCATGTTCATAACTTCTGGCTTATTCTTTTTCTTTCCCACTTCACATTTATCCCCTTCTCAACTGCCTATTCTGTAGACTTCTGCAGAGCTCCAGCAACAGATGCAAAATCAACAGGCTTAAAAAAAAAAAAAAAACTGTTCAACAAGGTCCCGCAATTGCATATAGGGCGTGTCAGATATCTATTTAACCAATATGCATAGATATAATATGTGTTTATGTTATCAAACCCAAATGCAGTTTTCTTTTAACTTAACATCATTGTAATTATAAGTACAAGTGAAACAAGAGTGGATGTTACACAAGATTTCTCAAACTGTGTGTTATGCAACTCTAAGGCAGTAATACATGTAGGACTGAAAAGAATATACAATTAATTTTTCATTGGTATTGCAAGGGCCTAAAGAATGCCAGCAAAAACCAAAGAGGTTTGAAGTTAAAAAAGTAGAAGTACTCTTAGGTAAAAGCGCAGACGTCATAGAAGAGAAGCAGTGTAGTATGGGGGCAAACTCATCTGCTCTTGCGTCAGATTGCTTGGGGCCAAACTCTGCCTCCAACCTTATGGGCTATGTTACCTGGGGCACAGTACTTAAACTCTCTGAGCCTTAGTTTTTTCGTTTTGCATTTGAAAATCATGAGAATAACTTCTCATTAAACTGTTGTGGCTATTATATGAGATAATATGCATGATATGGAGAAAGTGTTACATAAATGCTTAGCTATCATAATTATAATGGTGATGTTGATAAATAATAACCATAATAACATCTATCCATGATTATACTGGCTTGAGCAACCCTGAATGGTAAGATGTTTGGGAGGAATTCCCAGTATTATTTTGAAAATTAAATTTGAGAAAAATTAAAACCAGAATTTAAGTAAGTAAAAAATTAGAATATAAATTTACTACTGAGTTTTTTAAATTAATACTTTAGGCTGAATTCAGGCTCATGAAGAAGGTAGGCTCTTAATCTAGTACAAAAAAATAATTCTTTAATAAAAGGCACAATTCAAGTTGAATGTGGATAGTTTGAGAGTTTAGATGAAAGAAAGTTCTAAAACTTGAAGGTAAGCCTCATATAGTTACAAAATACGTTGTTTAATGTTTAACTTAGGCCAGATAAAGTTACATTTTTATCTCCCACATTTTCATGAAACAGAAAACATTTCAAAATAGATACTAGCTTCTTGCATTTTATAGAGATCAGAACCTATGTGAACTGTAGAAGAAAACAGCAACAAACTTAATGTCAGCTGTTTTTTACTCAAGAGCAGGCTCTGGCACTTGCTACCAATAACACTGAAGAGAATCATTTGGTATTTCCAGACCACTTTTTGCTTCACTGTGAAATAAAAAGATAATAGATTCTTCACAAGGTTGATAAGAGGACCATATGAAGAAGTGTATGTAAACTGCAAACACTACAATTATATAAACTACAAAGTTAAATTGTCTACCTATATCTCTCCCACAAGTTGTGGCTACTGAGACAAACTTCTACACTTAGACTTTTCTGTGGAAGTGGCACAAATAAATGAATCTAAGATGTAATTCTAAAACAGTGGAGGCACAATCAAAAGGTGCCGTGTCTAAATATAAAACAAACAAAATGGCCTTGAATGTTTATTTTTAAAGAGACAATGGGTTTTTGTAAAGTTTTTATCACATGCTTTCCCATGTCGCCTTTGAGATCAGTTCATGAGACTTGATTTGAGTAAAGAATATGGAATATTTTCATGAAGAAATGTTGCTCTGTGGAAACCCAGTGAACTTAAGAATTCAGAATTGTGAGTTTGGTCTTACTAACATTATGCTGGAACCAGCAGAGGAAAAATAGGGGTTACAGAAAGAATATAAGACAAGCATGCTTGGATTTCTGTGGAATAAAAAGCAATAGCTCCTTATTGATTAAACTTCACTCTAGAAACTTTGAGGCTTACATCTTTCGTCCAAATTGTAGCAGCAGGAAATAAATAGCAGATGGTTTCTTCTACACTAATAAAGGTAATGTTCTGTTTTTAAAGTACGCCTAAATTTCAGTTTAAAAAAAAAAAAAACAAAACAAAAAAACCTTCCTTACCACTATTGTAAGGAAGAAGGCATCTAGTATATAGAATAAGCTCCTGTTGAGGCTATATTTGCTGATCGAATGTGCAAATTAATAAAGGTAATTGAGGAGATAATGGATGTACAAAAAGAAATTTGGCTAGGGGGATGAAGAAGTTTTAGGAAGAATGTACTGGTGGATTGTTTCTTTCCTTTCCTAAACTTGGCCTCAATTTCTCTTTTAATTTCTTCTTTGAAACATTGACTATTTAGTAGTCTGTGGCTTAATACACAAACATTTGAGGATTTTCTAGGTAAATTTTTGTTATGTATTAGTTTGGATGATTTCTATTCACGTGTATTTATCTTGTATTCTGTTACATATAATCTGTTGTTAAATCCAGCCAGTTTGTTTTGTTTTGTTTTGCTGCAGTTAGATGTTTAGCACTTTGTCCCTGGAGGTTTCAATTGGTATTTTTTATAGTTTTATGTGAAATTCCCCACTTGCATCCTCATTATATCTACATTTTCCCTTTAAATTCAACAAGTTCCTGATAGCCATTTCAAAGTTCTCATCTGCTAATTGCATCATCTCTTTCATTTCTGGATCAATTTCTTTTGATAATTATTTTCTTCTTCAGGTCATATTTTTTTTCTGCCTCTTTTTATTGTAAGTGAAACATTATGGCTGTTATATTGTTGACTCTCTGAGTTTTAGTCATTAATCAAATATTAAGTTTGTTTTGGAAGAAAGTTAAATTACTTTCACATCACCTGTATCCTTTTGAGGCTCTTTTTTTTTTCTTTTTTCTTTTTTTTTTTTTTTTTTTTTTGAGACAGAGTCTCGCTCTGTTGCCCAGGCTGGAGTGCAGTGGCATGATCCTGGCTCACTGCAATCTCCATTGAGGCTTGTCTTTATAATACATTATAGTGAGCTTAGGATGGCCTTTATTCCAGGACTAGATTAACTCTACTCATAAACCGTGGCCTTTTGAGGTCTCTAATGAATTATCAAAGTGTTAAAAAAAAAAAAAGTCTAATGACTCTAAAGTTTTCTGTACAGATTTCTACAGCTCTTCTTGTACATAACTTTCCTCTCTGACAAACTGCCCTAAGATTTCTAGACAATTTTAGTAGATCAGAGCTCCAATCTCTGTTTCTTTAGGTGAAAACTGGTTTACCATCTTAAAAAAAATGTTGAACTGTATCTCTACCTCAATTCTTTCAAATTTATTTGTACTTATTTTTATTTTGTGGGGGTACATAATAGGGATATATATTTATGGGGTACATGAGATGTTTTGATATAGACACACAATATGTAACCAACACATCATGAAGGATGGGATATCCAATCCTCAAGCGTGTATCTTTTCTGTTACAAACTATTTATACTTTTTTAGTTATTTTAAAATGTACCTTTAAATTATTATTGACCATAATCACCTCATGGTGCTATCAAATAGTAAGTCTTATTTATTCTATTTTTGTACCTATTAACCATCCCCATGTTTTCCTGACACCCCACCACCACCACCACCACCACCACCACAACTATCTTTCCAGGCCTCTGGTAACCATCTTTCTACTCTCTATGTCCATAAGTTCAGTTGTTTTGATTTTAAATTCTACAAATAATTGAAAACATGTGATGTTTGTCTTCTGTGCCTGGCTTATTTTACTAAGCATAATGATCTCCAGTTCCAACCATGTTGTTGCAGATGACAGGATCTCTCTTTTTTTTCTAATAGCTGACTTGTACCTCAATTCTAACACCAAATAAATTTCAGATGAATAAAAATGTAAATGTAAATATATAAAATTTTAAAAGTAGCAAAAATGAAAGAAAAATACTTCGTACTGTGAAATGTTTTTATTTTAAAACATGTTTTAATATAGAAAATTTCAATGTACACAAAAGTAGAGAGAATAGAAGAATGAACCACTGTGGATCTACATCTCAGCTTCAACGTTTTGCATCCTATAGCTGATCTTGTTTCAGGTATATTATCCATCAACTTCCAACCCCCATGATATCTCCCACCACACAGATGACAGATTATTTTGAAGCAAAATCAGAAACCATATAATTTCACCCACAAAATAGTTCAGTTTGTATGTGTAAAATATGAGTATTTATTAAAATATAAATTTTGAAACTTTAACATACCTAAAAAACTAAATGTATCTATTTTACAATTTATTTGCTCGAATCAGGATCCAGACAATGTCATTTGGTTCACATGTCTCTAGTTTCCCCCTCTTTATTTTTTCTCTCAGATTTTATTGAAGCAGCTAGCATTTAATTTACCCTAAATGGTTTTCTCTCATTTTATAATTTATTGATTACATTCCTATGATGTTATTTAACTGGATCTTTAGTACTCTGTATTTTCTGTAAACAGGTAAATACTTCTAGAGTCTTAATCAGTTTCAGGTTGGAATTTTTGGTAAGAAGAGGCTATAGTTGGTGTACTTCACCAGAATGCAAAGAATTCCTGATGTTAAGATTATTACATAGATTGACCTGTTATTGGTCTAATCCATCCAATATTAAGTTCCTCATCAGCTTTTTACTCAATGGTTTTGTCATCAATTATAATTGTCTAGATTTAGTATTTTATTAAAGATTGAAGAATGCTATCATTCCTCCACTTATTAGCTGGAAAACTTCTATGAAAAAAGTTTCCATCCTCAGTAATTCATTAAGGCTGAGGTACTCTTTGTATCATAGATATGGGATAAAGGCTTGATTTCTCCACTCTTGTCCCATCTCAGAATAAGAGATTGGTTCCCTGAAATTCTCCAAAACTGATCAATAAGATTGTAACACTATCATTATGAAATCATACATATTAACATATTTGATGTGCTGTAATCATTGCAGTCATTTTTCTCTTTGATGCTCAATTTTACATTTTATTGTTACAACCCTTTTAAATTGGCTCAACTCATTTTGACATGACCCAAATAGTAATTACCAGTTTCTCTGTTTTTCTGTTATGAAAAGATGTTTTAAACTCATCTTATACATATCTTAAAGCAGAATTGGGATGAACTATTTTTCCAAAGATGGTGCTTCCTTTAAATGAAAATGGTATTTAGAGACCAGAATCTATGAGATGATAAATGCTAGATTGGTTAATGTTTCTAGAATTTTTTAACAGAAGAAATTTAAGAATCATTTCTTAACAAATATGTATCATTGAAGAAAAAATACATCATGACATACATATCGACATACTGTCACCGTAACTCAAACTTAAAGTCATAACAATTTTTGGTTTGTTTTACTTAACTTCTTCAATTCTATTTTTATGTCTTAAGCCAAAAACTCTAGCAACATCAAATAATTATTGCTTGCCCTTGCAATAGCTAACATTTCAGAATAACAGTGTCAATACTGTTACTAGCAGTATGGTTGCTAAAAAATTAAGATTGACTTTTAGTTATTTTTGTCATTAAGATATATTCTCACAGTTATACAGTCAAAATATTTCCTAAATATTCATACAACCTACAATTCCTAGGAATATATGTGCATGTATGTATGCATTTTTAGCCTTACATTTTTAAACTTTCCATTTATTTTTAATATAAGGTAGTTTGTATATGTATATAAATTCATATCCCCTTTTATATCCCATATAGTAGTATACCATGTACAATCTTCTCTTTTTCCCTCTTAATAGTATTTCCTTAGGATCACTGTATAGCAGTATGTAGAGACAATTCTTACTCATTTTTTGCAATGCCATAATCATTCATTGTGTAGATGAATAGTTTACTCAACTAAATTACTCTAGATGAATACTTGAGTTTTTTACAGTCTACATAAAATAGTGCTATGATGGCAAGTCTGTGTGTGTGTGTGTATGTATGTATATATATATATATATATATATATATATATATATATATATTGCCACAACATCTTTAGGATACTAGAATTGATATTGCTGTGTCTAAAGGTAAATGCATAGATGACTGTTTCATTTAAGAATGCTTTTCTATGTATGATAAATAAAATTAAAAATAATGAAAAGAAATATTTATTATGGTTATTACATAGGGTTCTCCAGAGAAACAGAACCAATAGGAGTTACACACATAGAGATTTATTAAAGAAATTGACTCACACCATTATGTAGATCAGGAAGTTCCATAATCTGCTATGTGTAAGCTAGAGAACCAGAAAAGCCTGTGGCGTAATTCAGTCTGAGTCCCAAGACCTGAGAACCAGAGGGGCTGATGATGTAACTCCCAGTTCAAGTCTAAACACCTACAAATTGGTTGTGGAGAGATGGGGGGAATAATGATATAAGCTCAGCAGTTTTGTATACAATCCAAAATCCAAAGGCCAAAGAACCAGGAGCTCTGAGATCTATGAGCAGGAGAAGATGGATATCCCAGCTCAAGAAGAGAGAGAGAGAGAGAGAGAGAGAGAGAGAGAGAGAGAGAGAGAGAATGAACTCATCTTCCTAAACTTTTTGTTCTATCCAATCACTCAATGGATTAGAAAATGTCCAACACATTAGTGAGGGTATATCTTTACTCAGTCTACTGATTCAAATGCTAATTTATTCTGGAAATACCTGCACTGTCACACTCAGAAATAGCATTTTACTATCTGAATGTCCTTTACCTGAGTCAAGTTGACAAATAAAGTTAACTCACAAATACTGTGAATAAATAAAACCAAAGTTTTGTATGGCAAAACAACCAGGTAAAAAAACCAAAAAGCAAACTATAAACTTATAAAAATATGGGTAGCTGGCCAGGCACAGTGGCTCACACCTGTAATCCCAGCATTTTGGGAGGCCGACGCAGGTGGATCACATGAGGTCAGGAGTTCAAGACCAGCCTGACCAACATAGCGAAACACCGTCTTTACTAAAAATGCAGAAATTAACTGAATGTGGTGGTGTGTGCCTGTAATCCCACTACTCTGGAGGCTAAGGCATGAGAATCGATAAAATCCAGGAGGTGGAGGTTGGAGTGAGCTGAGATCATGAGATCATGCTTTCCAGCCTCTTGACAGAGCGAGATTCCATCTCAAAAAAATCTCTATCTATATATAAATACATATATTTGTATATGTAGCTACATATATATACATATACATGTATACATAGCTAAAATATGTAGCTACATATATATTTAGCTAAAATCACAAAGAACAAATATCTGTTCTATTTTTAATGTATATATATAAATGAAAATTCTAGTAGAAAAATGGGCCAAGAGAGTGAGCACTTTACAGAAAAGTAAATACAAATGGCATATTAATTTTGGCTGAATTTATGGATCTGAAATATGACAGATTAGGTAAATGCATATTAAAACTGTAGTAGCATACCACGAAAAAATTTAATTTAAAGATTTGATCATATATTCTGTTAGAGTGTTGCAAAGTAACCACTCTCATGCATTGTCAGAGGGAATCAAAATGGTCATAACCTCTGTGGCCAGCACATTGTTTCATTTGTAAATGTTAAAACTATATATATTCATTGGCACATACACTTTATTTTAGCATATGTTCCCTAGAAAACAGAGCCTGAGGGAAGGATAAATTGCTAATACTTGTGTGGGAGTCTTATAAGGAGACACTGAGTGAGGGGAAATGAATATGAGGAAGACTAAAATGTAATGCAAGATGATTAATTTCTATTCTCACTTCTCCTTCACAACAGACTGTGAAGCAGGTTTCCTATCAATTACACCTGATTGGCCACATTGGCCCTTCTCAGGCAATTTGCAGGGAGAAATCATATCTCTGTAAGTTCATCTGAATGAAAAAGGCAGATGAAATTTTTCTTCCAGGCTTTTCCTCAATTTCTGTCTTCCATTGGTAAAATTTCACCCCTGTTTTCTAACTTCCCAGGTTACATTATTCAGCTACTTCAGAAGCTGTTCAGGAAAATATACCCCAAACCCTAAGGTGTTGCATTTCATATGAATTCAGAAAGGGCTAGTGGAACCGGAAACTACAGGCCAATGGCTAATTATCCTCAAACAAAGTAATTGCAGAGACCCTGAATGGAACTGGTTTCCTCTGTTGCTAGTTGAGACAGAACAAGAAGTTCAGACTCCAAGAGACACAGGAGGCCAAGAGAAACTCAGTACATATATAAATAAGGCATGTTTAATAGAGCCCATTCTTGTGCCACTCAACTCTGTTTGTAATCTGGCATCGTATCAGGCTCCTACGCTTCATTTATCAGACCCTCATTGTGCGTGTGTGTGTTGAGGGATGGGAGGTAACAAGCAGCCCTCACTTGTTTTCTGAGAAAGAAAGTATAAGTCTAGTAAGTTACACAGTCTTCTTCAAATGGGTAATAGACACAATCTGTTAAAAACAAAACAAAACAAAAAGCTTCAGGCAACAATAAGATTAGTGAAATAAGCTGCAGTGCCCACAGCCATAACAGGTAAACTATAGATGCTATAACATGTACGAATCTTCCTAATATAATACAGAGACAAAAGCATGCACGTGAGCATATGCTGTATAATTTGTTTTATACAAAGTTTAAACATAAGGAAATCCAACACATGGTTTCAGAAGCACAGATAATGATATTTGATAAGCAAAGGGTTTTGTCTCTTTTAATCTCCTTATGAACTTTAGAATTTATGCGTTCATTTTCACAAAAATAATTCACTGAATTTTTATTGTGATTCATTACATCTTGTCAGTGACCTGTTTGAATTGCTGGAAGGTGCTAAACATTTTCAGAGGTATGTTTATTTCTAAATAGTAGCTTTGTTATGCAAACATACTCAAGTAGTTGCATTTTTGTCTTTCTTCAATTACAAGTCTTTTGGGGAAGTGTGTTTTAATTTGAGGCAGGCACAGAAATTATGGCTGCAGAGATTTTTCAAAGCTCACTTGGCATTTTGATATAAACATGTTTTTAAGCAAGAAAAAGAGATTTTTTAAAAATTCAACACATGACCCAGTTGGTGGGTAGATTCCCACCAACCATAAAGTCAGTTGTGCAATGCATTTCTGTCACCCACTCTGTGTTAAATAAATGTGGAATATATATGGAAGGATATACAGATACTATGTAAATATGTGTAATAGATATATATACAACTATATACTTTTATGGATTTCATATATATATGTGTAGAATTCTTACTGGATTATATTTTATTTGATTAGAGTAAATACCTTTGATATACCCATTATATATGAAAATATATTTTTTTGTTATCAATTCAGATATTTTTAATTAACAAATCATAATTATATATATGTATATATAGGGTACAATGTGATGCTTTGATCTATGTATGGAATGCAGAATGATTAAATCAAACAAATTAACATATCTATCTTCTCACTTACCATTTTTTGTGATGAGACATTTGCTCTTAAGTCACTTTGAAATATATAATACATTATTATTGCAATAAAAATCAAAACTTATGTTTCCTGTTTAACTTAATCCTTGTGTCCTCCATCCAGCAACTCACAATTCCTTCCCACCAATTCCCAGCCTCTGGTAACCATCATTCTAGTCCCTACTTCTATGAGTTCAAGTTTTACAGATTCTACATATAAGCAAGAGAATTCAATATTTGTCTTTCTGTGCCTGGCTTATTTCATTTGGCATATATCCTCTAGGTTCAAGCATAATGTCTTTTTTTATGAAATGGGGTCTTGCTCTGTCTCCCAGGCTAGAGTGCAATGGTGAGATCTCAGCTCACTGCAACCTCCACCTCCCCAGCTCAAGCGATTCTCCTGTCTTAGCCTCCTGAGTAGCTGGAATTACAGGCATGGGCTACCACACCCAGCTAATTTTTGTATTTTTAGTAGAGATGGGCTTTCACCATGTTGGCAAGCTGGTCTTGAAATCCTGACCTTGTGACCCGTCCGCCTCAGCCTTCCAATGTGCTGGGATTACAGGCTTGAGACACCACACCTGGCCAAGCATAATGTTTTAAATGGCAAGATTGCTTGCTTTCTTAAGGCTGAATAGCATGTATTTGTGTACTTCTACCACATTTTCTTTATCCAATTCATCCACTGATGGACACTTAGGTGGATTCTATATTTTGTTTGCTGTGAATAATACTGCAATGAACGTGGAAATCCAGATAGCCCTACAAAATATTGATTTCAATTCATTTGCATAAATACCCAGCAATGGGATTGCTGGATCATATGGTAGTTCTATTTTTAGTTTATTAAGGAATCTTCATACCTTTCCATACACCATTTTGTGTTTTTATTTTCTAATGATTAGTGATCCTGAACATTTTTTCACGAACCTGTTAGTCATTTGTATGTCTTTTGTGAGCAGTGTTTGTTCGAGTCTTTTGCCCTTTTTTCAGTTGTTTTCTTCCTATTGAGTTTCATACACACATCCACACACACACATACACACACATATATTTGCAAACCATACATCTAATAAGGGGTTATTATCATATATACATGAGATATATATCTCATATATATATGTATGTATAGTAACTATATATATACATGAGATATATATCTCATGTATATATATAAGATATATATAAATATATTGTATATGTCATATATGCATATATATTATATTAACCCCATATTAGATGTATAGTTTGCAAATTTTTCCTCCACTCTGTAAGGTTGTGGAAAAAATATTTGCACATGTGTGTATATATATATATACATATATATATATATATATATATATATATATATATATATATAATATTTCTCCACTTTGTTAATTGTGTCTTCTGCTATGCAGATGCTTTTTTATTTGGTGCAATTCCATGTGTCTCTTTTTGCTATTGTTGCGTGTGCTTTCAGGGTCATACCCCAAATACTTTCCAGACCAATGTTGTGCAGTTTTTTCCTATGTTTTCTTCTAGTAGTTTTACAGTTTCAGGTGTTATATTTAAGTCTTGAATCCAATTTGAGTTTATTTTTATGTATGGCATAAGATTAGGGTCTAATATCACTCTCTGCAAGTATATGGCTGCTTTCCCTGCAGCATTTATTGAATATGTGATCCTTTTTACATTGCATTTTATTGGAACTATTGTCAAAAACCAATTGACCAAAAATTAATCTATATATTTCTGGGCTTTCTATCCTTTTTTCATTTGTCAACATGTCTGTTTTTATGCCAGTGCCATGCCGTTTTTCATGCTATCATTTTATAATATATTATTAGAATATAAAATAATTAATATAAATTAGGGAGTATAATACCTCCAGCTTTGTTTTTATTTCTCAAAATTTCTTGTCTATTTGGGATTATTTGTGGTTCTATATGAATTTTAGGACTGCTTCTTCTACAAAAAAAAATACAGGACATTTTGATGTAGATTACATAGAGTCTGTGGGTCTTTTGGAGTACTTTTAACAATATTTATTATTCCAATTTGCAAACAAAATGAATCATTTGACCTTGTGTTCCCTTCAAATTTTTAAATCAGTGTTTATAATTTTCAATATACAGGTCTTTCACAATCTTTAGGTTAAATGTATACGTAGGTACTATATATTTTGTTGCTATTGTAAATGCGATTGTTTTCTGAATTTCCTTTTTGGATAGTTCATTATTAATATATATATAAACACTAGTCATTTTGTGTGTTTACTTTGCATCCTGCAACTTTACTGATTGTTTTTTCAAATCTAACAGATTTGTGGTGAAATTTTTACGGTTCATATGTATATATGTATATGTGTATATATAATCATGTTGTCAGCAAACAGAGACAATTCCTCTTTTGATTTTCTTATTCAGATACCTTTCATTTTTATCTCTTGCCAAATTGCTCTGGCTAGGCCTTCCAGTACTTTGTAGGAAAAAAAAATGTGGTTAGAGCTATTTTTGTCTTGTCTTTGATTCAGAGGAAAAGCATTAAGGTATACACTATTGAGTATGATGTTACCTATGGGTTTGTCATATGTGACTTTTATTGTATTGAGGTACATTCCCTCTATACATAATATTTTCAGGACTTTTATCATGAAAGGGTGTTTAATGTTGTCAACTACTTTTTCTACATCTAATGAGATGATCATGTTTTTGTCCCTTCATTTTATTAATGTGCTGTAATGCATTTATTAATTCACATATGTTGAACTATGTTTGCATCCCTGAGATAAACTTCATTTGATCATGGGTGAATGACTATTTTAATATGCTCCAGAGTTCAGTATCTTGATAATTATCTTTAGGATTTTACATGTATGTTTACCAGAGATATTAGTCTGTAATTTTTTTTTTTTTTTTTTGTAGTGTCCTTGTCTGGTTTTGGTTTCAGGGTAATGTTGATCTCATAAAATGAGTCTGTAAGTATTTCCTCCACTTTGTATTTTTGGAAGAATTTGAGAAGCGTTGCTCTTAGTTTTTTTGTTAAATGTTTGGTAGATTTCGGCTCTGAAGCCATCAGTTCCT
This sequence comes from Saimiri boliviensis, assembly GCF_048565385.1. Lineage (NCBI taxonomy): Eukaryota > Metazoa > Chordata > Mammalia > Primates > Cebidae > Saimiri > Saimiri boliviensis. The sequence goes on along the minus strand of NC_133470.1, from coordinate 78,154,342 downwards.
GGACTTTCCACTCATAAAATATTTTATTACTGATTCTTCTTACTGGTTGTTGGTCTCTTCAGATTTTCTATTAATACTTGGTTCAATCTTTATAGGTTACATGTTTGCAGGAATTTATACATTTCTTCTAGTTTATCCAATTTGTTGGAGTATAATTGCTCATAGTAGTTTCTTGTAATTCTATGTAGTCTTGTGATATTAATTGTGTTGTTTGCACTTTCATTTCTGATTTTATTTATTTATTTTTTTTCTCTTTTTTTTCTGTGTCTAACTAAGGGTTTATTTATTTTCTTTTTCTTTTTAAAAAGCAAACTTTTGGTTTTGTTCATTTATAAACATTACCTTGGTAGTCTCTTTTAAAATTTTTCTTCTTTGCAATTTTTTTCCTTTTGTTAAATTAAGGCATCGTTTGCTTTCCTTTTTCTAGTTCCTTAAGATGCAACATTAGATTAATTTGCGATCTTTCTTCTTTTTGATATAACTGTATACTACCATAAGTTTTCCTCTTAGCACTCTTTTTACTGCATCCCATACATTGTATGTTGTGTTTCTATTTTAATTTTAAATTTTGGGGTCAGGGTAATTTTAGTTTTATAAAAAGAGTTTGGAAGTATTTCCTTCACTTGAATTTTTGGAAGATTTTGAGAAGCATTTGTAATAGTTTTTCTTTAAATGTTCAGTATAATTCTGCTGTGAAACCATCAGATTTGTTTTATTTTATATTATTTTATTTTTAATTTCTTCAGTGATCCATGGCTTGTTTAGGATTATTATTTCTAATTTCTACGTATTTGTTAAGTTTCCAAGATTTCTCCTGTTATCAGTTTCTATGTTTATGCCATTCTAATCAGAAAGAATGATTTAATCCTCTTAAATCTGTTAGTATTTGTTTTATGTCCTATGTTATAATCTATCTTGGAGAATACTCCATTGCATTTGAGAGAAATATATAATCTGTTGGTGTTGAATGGAATGTTCTGAATGTGTGTTTTAGGTACTTTTGTTCTAAGGTGTAATTCAAGTCCCATGTTTCTGTAATGATTTTCTGTTGAGATGATGTGTCTATTATAGGAAGTGTGGTGTGTTATTATATCACAGTCTATCTCTCTCTTCAGAAAATTTAAAAATTGCTTTATTTAGGTGCTACAATTTTAGGTGCATATTGTTTTATTCTCTTGAAGAATTGGCCCTTTTATCATTACATAGTAACCTTCTTTACCTCTTTATATAAATTTTTCCTTAAAGTCTATTTTCTCTGATATAATTATAGTTATAGCTACTCTCCTGTGGTTTCCATTTGTGTGGAATATCTTTTTCCATTCCTTTACTTTCAGTCTATGTGTGTCCTTATTAGCATAGTGAGTCTCTTGTACTAATAATATGGTTTGATTTTTGTTTCTGTTTTTGTTTTGTTTAAATCATTGAGTTACTCTCTATTTTTTTTTTTTCAAAGTAAAAAATGAAGTGTTTATTTTGCATTTAACCATCTGGCTATTCACATCTTAAAATAATTTAATCCATTTACATTCAAGGCAATTATTAATAGCTGAGGACTATTTCCATTTTGTAAAATGTTTTCTGGTTCCTTTGTAGATACTGTTTCTTTCTTCCTCTCTTGCCACCTTCCTTTGGGATTATGTAATATTATGATGTGCTGATATGCTTTGATTTCTTTCTTTTTATCTTTTGTGCATATATTTTAGGTTTTTGCTTTATGGTTAAAAAGAGATTTAAGTAATGCATCTGACACTTAAAATAGCTATTGTAAGCTCATAAGAATTCTAATCAGAAACAAAAACTCTTCACTTTCACTTCATCCCCCTAACTTTGTATGATTTTGATGTCAAAAATTTACCTTGTTTTTTGTAATTTGTACCTCTGAACAAGTAATTGTAGATGCAGTTGTTTTGAATAGTTTTGTCTATTAACTCTCATAGAAGAGATACAATTGTTTCATATACCACTCTTTACACACAAGATTAAAGTATTGTAAATATGACTACATATTATTTATACCAGTGTATCTTTTACATTCATATGTCTTATGTTATTAATTAGTAGCCTTTCATTTCAGTTTATAGAACTCCTTTTAGCAATTCCTGTAAAGTAGACCTAGCGATGATGACCTCCTTTCACCTTCCTTGGGAAAATTTTTATTTATCCCTTATTTCTAAAGGACAGATTTGCTAGGTAGTTTTGTTTGGCAGCTTTTATCCTTCAGCACTTTGGATACATTGTATCATGCTGTCTTGACCTGCAGGGTTTCTGCTATGAAATCTGCCGATAGCCATATTGAGACTTCCTTGAATGTGATACATTATGGTCCCTTGTTGCTTTTTGTATTTTTTCTTCATCCTTGATTTTTGATAACTTTATTATGATGTCTTTTTGTGAATCTGTCTTCAAGTAAAATTTTCTTGGAGACCCCTGAACTTGATATACCTTGATGTTGTCATCTTTCCATGGAACTGGGACATTTCAAGCCATTATTTCCTGAAATATGCTATCTGGACTTTTCTCTCTTTTTTCCTCCTTCAAGAATTCTTATTATATGATATAAGGCCTCTTGATGATGTCTTGTAATTCCTATGGGCTTTCTTGATTCTCTTTCATTTCTTCTTTTCTTTTTTGCTTCTCTGACTGGATACCTATAATTTCATATGTTTACAAAATTGAACATTGAAGATTAATGAATATAGTCTATTTTAGGAGATAAAAAAGCTTCAGCTAAATTAAATTTAAAGGAGTTTAATTGAGCAATAAATGATTTGGGAATCCGGAAGCTTCCAGAATCAGAGCAGATTCAGAGACTCCAGTTCAGCCACGTGGTAGAAAAAGATTTGTAGACAAAAAAAAAAAAAAAAAAAAAGGAAATAACGTACAGAAATTGGAAGTGAGGTACAGAATGGCTGGATTGGTTAGAGCTCGATGTTTGCCTTATCTGAACAGTTTGAACACTCAGCAGTGTATGAATGGTTGAAGTATGGCCACTGGGAATGGCCAAGTCTTAGCAATGGTTACAGGTTCATATTCCTAAGTTAGGTTTTCAACTTTGTCTATTATGCTTGGTTACAGCTCACCCAAGATGACTCAAATATAGAAGTACAGAATCCTTCTGAGGCCATATTTGTTTTGCTTTAACATAAGCATAGTATTTATTGGTAAATACATGTATCAAAATATGTTTTAATTTCTAAAGTGTCAAAATTGTATATAAAATGGAGATAAATGCACTTTATAAATCTGAATTCTGTAAAATTGTTGATGCATTTTCTTACAACGTGAATCACTGATTATCTCTGAAGTTTACATGTACTTTTCAGACAAAAGAATATGTGTTTATAATTTATTAACTTTCTCTCCAATCAGTTTCAAGTTAGTCAAAAAAGAAAAATCAACTCAAAATTTTTAAAAAGATAAAAATGTCTGTAAAATGTTTATCACTGGAAACCTGCAGAAGCATTGCAGATGGTTATTAGAAAATAATTTAAATATCTAAGACAACCAGTAAAAATGGATCAAAATATACTATTTAAATAGAACTACAATTTTGAACTATATTATTGAGGTTTGTTACTTAATATAGTTTATTGTATGTTTTTACTTTTTTCTTCTAAATTACTAAATGCAGTATTTTTATGTAGACACCACATTCAAAACTAACATTAATTACAAGTAGTAATACTTTTTTTCTCTGAGAATAATATACATGAAATAATTTAATTTTATGGTACATTTGTGTTTCATTTTAGCTCTATTAAAACTCAGAAATTTGATTAAAAGTAACTGCTCTCCTATAATTATCAGCAAGACCTTAAGTCAGAAATTTATTCTTCTCAACCTCCATTTCCTCATCTCTAAATAATATAAGTTAAAAGACTCTAAAATATCATGTGTTAACTTACTAATTGAATGAATAAATCTAAGACAGCATTTTTATTTTTCATATTTGAATATATATCTTTCTTTAAAAGCACCATACTTTAAATATAAACCAAGGAAATATTTACCAAGAAGCCGTTCCTTCTTCCACTGCCTTCTTAGGTTTCTCTGTAACACCCTATCTGCATTCTCCCATTGCATCGTCCTCCCATCCTCCAAGTCTCCACTCTGTTTGTGAGCCTCTTTTTGAGCACTTATGAAAGAGGATGATGGTTAGAGAAACATAGAGTTACGATTAATGAGAAAATTGAGACAAATAGAAAATCTGCACAATAATAGTTAGAAGAAAAAAATTTAGAGAAAGGGAAAATGCCAAACAAAATTTGAAGAGAGAGAGAGAAAAAAGCATTTAAAAGTTTTTCATAAAACCAGATTTTGTTCATTTTCTACACATTTTCTTATTTTCAATGAGCTAAAAGTGAATTTACAGAAAACTATTACACAGACCAATTTATGCATTATGGGATTGTCAGAAGGAGAAAGAGAGGAAGGAGCAAAGAAATTATTTGTAGGTGTAATGAACAGTATCTCTCAAATTAGATGAAATATATGAATTTACAATTTTTAGAAGGTCAGTGAGCACCAGTGAGGATAAGCCCAAAGAGGCCCATTATAATGAGGCACATTATAATGAACCTGTCAAAAGACAAGGATGAAGAAAGAATCATGAAAGTAGCAACAGAAGTCAACTTGGTACATGCAAGGAGTACTAATTAAGATTATCAACAAGTTTCTCATCAGATACCTAGGAGGCCAGAAAACAGTGGGATAATACATTATAAAAAAATAAAATTTTCAAATTGAAATTCTGTATTTGAATAAATTACCCATAAAAGGTGAAAAAAATTAAGGCATTTCCAGATTTAAAAACAAAAACAACAAAATTGAGGAAGTTCAGCAGTAGACTTGCTTATAAGAAATACTCAAAGGAGTCTTTCAATTTGAAATGAAAGAAAGCTGGCTAGTAATTTATAGCCATGCGAACATAAAAACAAAAATCTGTTAAAGTTCACATGCTAATATAAAATGCAATATTAATGAAATTTAGGTTTGTAACTTCATTTTTAAAATTTTTTATATTATTTCAAAGAAAAGTGAATAAAAATAAATATGCATCTATGCTATTGGCTACATGGTGTATAAAAATGTAATTTGTAGTTCGTGACATGGATAATATAAATTTTGGGAGTGTGGCACTCTATGGGAGTACAGTTTTTGTATGTTATCAAAGTGTAGCTAGTATTATTTCAGAATAAATTGTTGTAAATTTAAGATATCAAATATAATCCCTGTAGTAACAACAATAAAATTATCTACAGAATATATACAACATAAAATTAGAAAAGGATCAAAACACATCACTACAAAATATCAACTAAGTGCAAAGAAAATAGTAGTAGAAGAAATAAGAGACAATTAAAACCTGTCAGACATACAGAAAATGAATGGGAAAATGCCAAATGTAAGTAATTCCCTGTTAGTCATAACTTTGAAAGTAAATGAATTAAATTTTCCAGTCAAAAGGCAGAAATTGGCAGAATGAATTTTTAGAAATTCAACTATATGCTGTCTTAAAAAGACTCACTTTAGATCTAAGGATACACATAAGTTGAAAACGAAAGGATGAAAATAGATGTCACATTTTAATAGTAACCAAAATAAAGCTGAGAAGGCTATACTAATATGGGACAACATGAACTGCAAGTCAAAGAATGATCATGGTCCAAGTGGAATGCTGAGGAAAGAGAGTTGGAACTTGTGGGAGAACCCAAGGAAAGAAGGTGCAATATATATATATATATATATATATATATATGTATATTTTTTTTTAAAGCAAGAATCTGGCAGAGATTGATGGCTGAGGAACCTCAAGTCTCATGGTAAGGATGGGTGGGAGTGTTTTCTTGTTCGCTAATCCCTTCAGCAGACTGCTGACTGCCAAATTGTCAGAGAGCCCCTCTGCCCTTGCAAGCCAAGCCACTGCTGTCAGCTGTGATTTGAGAATTTCCGAGGAGCAGAGCACTGGGCAGCCAGTTCATGCAGTTTTACTTGCTCTCTTCTCAAACCTCAATGTAGGATACTGTTCTGCCCAGGGAGTCTCAGCCCTTGTATGTCTGCATCACTAGACACTTAAAACATTTTCCAGCCTTAGTGTGGGCCACCCCTTAGAGAAAGGAGGATTGAAGCCCACCAAAGCACCCCTTGGCACAAGGGAAACCAGAATGCACACTTTCCCCTGCCTGAGCTAACACAGCTTGTTACTAAAAGGTGGCTATATCCCTCGTGGTGGAGAAACAGGCATGGTGCTAGTCTCTGAAGGCGTGAAATGTTGTTATACTCCAGTGCACAGGCAGCACCAGTGGTTGTGAATAGATACGAAGAGAAGGTCTTTTCATCCTCCTTCTTTCAACTGGTGTGGGCTCAGTTGTGGCTTTTTCCATTGGGGAAAAAAAGGATACAAAGATGTAACTATACATAATATGCATTAATGTGTGTTCACTTGGAGACAGACTTTTCAGCATTATTTGCAGTGGCTGTGCTCCTGCTGGAAGTGTGTCATAGGCCAGGGCTTACATGCATTGGAGTGCAGACTAATCACAGAGCTGTCTGTTTTAAACTGAGGAAAGAAGTTTCACTCTGAGACCACTTTTAACGGTAGTCACAAGGCAAGTGTTTTCTGCAGATAGCAGTTGCATTAAGGTCTAGAGATAAAAGACAGTGTCTATATGAATCAAAGGTTGTGAGCCCTTGAACAAGTGTATCATAGAGAAGTGGATCACATTACTACGTGCTCAGGATGAGGGACCAGTATAGCCACCTCCACATCAATCCCTTCAGGGACCTCAGCACATCCCACCAGGAGCTCCCCCTGACAATCCTATAAGGATAGGTGCTTTCATTCAACATTTAACATTAGGATATCTGAGAGTGAGCTGGCTCTTATTAGCGCCACCTACTGGAGTGCGTATCAAACTGCACAACCAAATAAAAAACCTGCTGACAGCATGGCAGTGACAGGCAACAAGATAATATTCCTGAGACTTCATCACTCCCAGATCCACAGAAGATAGTTAGCCAGCTCATATGCCCAATACATTACTAGAATAATTAAAATAATTAACATTTGAGAAAGTCACTGCATAAAGTCTATCTATAACCAAGAAACTCATACAGTCTTTGCTTTGTGGAAGCACCCAGAATTGAAGCCAAATGATCATGCACAACATACATTACAATCACACCCTAAGGGAGAAATTTATAAAAAGTAAAATGATTCCATCTAAACAAAAGCAAACTCAGGAATAAAAAGTCACTACTCGTGCAAATGAGAAGGAAATCAGTGTAAAGATTCTGACGGTTGTTTTGACACAACCAAAGGATCATGTTAGCAATGAATCACACTAGAAATAAATCCTAAATAAAATTAAAATTCAGAAATGACAGATAAAGAATTCAAAATATGGATTGTAAGAAAGTTCTATAAGATCCAGAAGAAAGTTGAAAACCAACAAGCATAAACAAGGAAAACTATTAAGAATATGAATAAAAATTTACAAAAAAGATAAGTATTAAAAATAAAAAGAGCTTCTTGAAATAAATAATTAATTGCAGAAATTACAATATATAGTTGAAAGTATTAACAATAGATTAGACCAAACAGTAGAATTTCAGAGACTGAGGTCTAGTCTTTTGAATTAACCTAGTCAGACAAAAGTAACTAATATAATAATAACATTTAAAAGTAAACAAAGCCTTCAAGAAATATGATATTATGTAAAGCAACCAAGGAATTTCTCAGGGAGAAAAAAAGTAAAAAGCATAGAGCACATATTTGACAGAAAAATTAAGAAAGAAAAACTTCCCTGGTCTACCTAGAAAATTAGACATTCACATAACAAAAGCTCAAATAACTCCTTGGAAAATTGCTGCAAGAAGAATGAAATCAAGGCATATAGTCATCAGACTATCTAAAGTCAACATGAAGGAACAAATCCTAAAAGCAGCTAGAAAGAAGTGTCGAACATCCTATACAGAAAATCCCATCACAGTAACAGTAAACTTCAGCAGAAACCTTTCAAGCTAGAACATAATGGAATCATATTTTCATTCTTCATGAAGAAAAGAACCGTCAGCCAAAATCTTTATATTCTAATAAACTCAGCTTCATAAATGAAGGAGAAATCAAGTCTTTCTCAGATAAGCACATCCTAAGGGAATTCACCACCATGAGAATGACCCTATAAGAAATGTTTTGATAAATTCTGAAAGATTGAAACTATACAGATTATCTTTTCAAATCACAATGAAGTGAATATAGAAATAAGTAACAGAAGAATAACGGTAAAATTGGCAAGTAGATGAAAATTAAGTGACACATCCTTAAACAACCAATAGATCAAGGAATAAATCAGAGGAAAAATTAGAAATTATTTTGAGACAAAAGCAAAACACAGCATACCAAAACATATCAATGCAGCAAAAGTAGTGCTCAGAAGGAAAATTAACATCTGGAAACACATCAAAAAAGAAACAAAAAGGTTAACTAAAAAAAATTATACTACTTACAGTATTTAAAAAAGAACAGATTAAACCCACTACTAACAAAAAGAAGCAAATAATTAGTTTAATTATAGTAGAGTTAACTAAAGCAGATAATACAAAAAAAAAATACAAATCAGTAAAACCAAAAGTTTGTTCTTCAAAATGAACTACAAATTTTTAAAATTATACATTGACTAAAACAAAAATGATTCAATTAACCAAAATCAGAAAAAATCCCGGGAATAATTCTAACAATCTTAATAGGATCATAAGAGAGTACTATGAGCAAGTGTGCACCAAAAATTGGATTATGTAGATGAAATAAACTAATTCCTTGAAACCCACAACTTGCCAAAACTGAATCATGAAGAAACAGAAAATATGAACAGATTCATAAATAATGAGAATAAGAATCAGTAATCAACAATCTCACAACAAAAAAAGCCCTGGAACAGATGATTTCATTAATGAATTCTTTTAAAAATATGGGTAAATGAATAAACAGCCATTATTTTAAAACCTTTCCAAAATAATAGAATGAATATTTCTTAATTCATTCTGTGAGGCCAACATTTCCCTGATGCCAAACCCAAAGACACTATGTAAAAGAAAACCAATGAATACCTAATGAATGTTGATGCAAAAAATTTCAACAACATACTAGTACATGAAATTATGAAGCATAATAAAAGAATTATACACTATGACAGTTACTATTTTTCCTGGAATCCTATGATGTTTTAACATATGAAAATCAACCAATATAATACATCACATTTAAGAAAATGAAGGAGAAGAAATTGTTATCTTGATTCAGAAAAACATTTCACAAAATTAAACACTCCTTATAATAAATAAACACAACAAACTATAAATAGAGGAAAACAACCTCCATATATAAGGGACATATATGAAATATCCACATTTGGCATCATACTCAATAATGAAAGACCGAAAGCTTTTCATCTAAGTTTTGAAAGATCATCCTTAGAAAACTAACATAGGAACAGAAAACCAAACACCTCCTGTTCTAACTTGTAAGTGGTAGCTAAATGATGCAAACACATGGACACAAAGAGCAAAACAAAAGACATTGGAGTCTACTTAAGGCTGGGGAGGTGGGGGAGAGCGAGGATTAGGAAAAATAACTATTGGCTACTAGGTTTAGTGCCTAGATGAGGAAATAAACTCTACAACAAACCCTGATGACATGAGTTTGCCTATATGACAAACCTGCACATGAACCCTGAACTTAAAAAAAAAAAAAAAAAAAAAAAAAAGAATGCTTGATTTCACTGGGTATATTTAACATAGAACTGGAAGTTCTAGCCAGAGCAATTAGGTAAGAAAAAGAATTAAATGAAAATTCAAATTGAAATTAAAGAAGTAAAATTATTACTGTTTGTATAAAACAGAATCTTTTTAATAGAAAACAATGAGGATTCTATAATATACTATTGGATCAAATAAGAGGATTAAACAAAGTTACAGAATACAGAATTAACACAAAAATATGTTTTGTTTCTGCACATTTACAATAAATAATATGACAAAATTAGAAAAACAATTCAGTTTATAATAGCACCAATAAGAATAAAGTACTTAGTATTAACCATATCAAGAAGAAAAAAACATATACACTGAAAACTATAAAATATCACTGAAAGAAATTAGATAATTTCTAAGCATATGAAGAGATCTTTTGTGTTCATGGGTTGGCAGATTTAATACTGTTAAGATGTCAAAACCACAAAAGAAATGTACAGATTCAATCCAAATCCCATCAAAAATCCAAATGCCATTATTTGGCAAAATTAGAAAAATCTACTTCAAAATTCATGTGGAATTTCAAAGGACTCTGAATAGCCAAAAAATCTTTTCAAAAAGAGAGGAATTTGGAGGTGTCACACTTCCTAATTTCAAAACATATTACAAAGCTATGGTAATGAAAACAGTGTCATACTCTCCTGAAGACAGACACATAAATGCATGGACTAGAGAATCCAGAAATAAATCCTCACATACATAGTCAAATAATTTTTGGCAAAATGCCAAAACAATTTAGTAAGAAATGAATAGTTTTTTCAATAAATGGTCCTGGGAAAATTGGATATAAATGTGCAAAAAAATATGAAGTTGAATTAATTACTGTGTAAAAAAATTAACTCAGGCCAGGTGTGGTAGCTCATGCCTGTAATCCCAGCACTTTCAGAGGCTGAGGGGGGTGGATCACGAGGTCAAGAGATCGAGACCATCCTGGCCAATATGGTGAAACCCTGTCTCTACTTAAAAAATACCAAAATTAGCTGGGCGTGGTGGCGTGTCCCTGTAGTCCCAGCTACTCGGGAGGCTGAGGCAGAAGAATTCCTTGCACCCAGGAGATGGAGATTGCAGTGAGCCAAGATTGTGCCACTGCACTCCAGCCTGGTGCCTGGTGACAAAATAAGATTCTGTTTCAAAAAAAAAAAAAAAAAAATAACTCAAAGTGGATCAAAGTCCTAAAAATAAAAGCTAAAAGTATTAAACTCTTAGATAAAAATATATGGGAATATTTTTATTGAATTGGATTAGGCAAGATTTCTTGAATATGACACCAAATATAGGCAATAAAAGAAAAAAGTAGATGAAATGGATTTCACCAAAATTTAAACACTGTTATACACCCAAGGACACTAACATAAATGTAAAAAGGGAGAAGATATTTGCAAATCATATATCTGATGAGGGATATAAGTACATAAAAACCTCTGCAATTGAACTACAACAAAAACAATTGAAAAAATGGGCAAAGCATTGAAATAGGCATTTCTCCAAAGTCGATACACAAATAGCCAATAAGCACATGGAAAGATAGCCAGCATCACTAATCATTAGGGAAATTCAAATCAAAACCACTATCACATACTCTTCACACACAGTAGGGTAGTTCTTAAAACAAAAGAAAGCAAACAAAAACAACCAAACACACAAACAAGAATACTCAGTAAATAATGACTATTGATGAGTATACACAGAAATTGAAAGCCTTGCACACTGTTGCTAGAAATGTAAAATGGTGCAGCAATTTTGAAAAACAGTGTGGTAGCTCCTTAAAAACTTAAGGAGCTGTATGACATAGAAATTTCACTTCTTGGCATATACCCAAAATAATTGAAAGCAGATACTTAAAGAGATATTTTTATACCAATGTTCATAGAAACATTATTTATAATAGCCAAATGTGGTTACAACCCAAATGCCCATTACCAATAAATGGATAATCAAAATTAGTATACACATACGGTGGAATATCATTCAGCCTTAAAAAAATTGAAACTGTGAAACATGCCACAACACAAACGAACCTTGAAAACATTATGCTAAGTGAAATAAGTTATATACAAATGGACAAATATTGCATAATTTCACTTATATCAAGTATCTGGAATAATCCAATTCGTAAAGACAGAAAACGCACAATAGTGGTTAGCAGTGGTTGAGGGAAGGGAAGAATGAGGAGTTACTTTTTAATAAGTATGTTGCTTCAGTTTGGGATAAGAGAAAAATCTCCAGATGGATATTTGCAATGTTTTCACAGCAATGTGAATATAATTCATGCTGCTGCTATCTACACTTAAAATGCTTAAATGGTGAATTTTTATATTATGTATGTTTTACCACAGGTAAAAAAAAATCTTAAGCACTTTCTATACCTGTTACCGTATATTGTATTGGACAATAGGGCCAAAGAGATTACAGTCTTTGCAGTAAAGTAGAAATAAATGACGCTAATATACTTTCATGTATTCTTTTTATAGTATCATCTTAAGAAATTGATGTTTAGAATAGGATAAAAATGGTATGTATCATTTTGATTATTTCCTATTTTTTACTTGTATTCATATATTCTGGCTGAAGAAGTTTTATGATTGAGCTACCTTTTGTTTACCATCAGGTTTATAGTTATTAGGTGCTCGGTCGGCTATTTTTTATCGGAAATATTCTTACTCTGAATTGTGTGTAGGTGTTTCTTTAGGGAACTAGTACTGAAGGAAAAACAAAATAAATTTAGTGTCAAGCAATTGGAAATATAGAAGTTTCTACTGTACATAAACCTAGCATATTTATACAGGTATATTAAACTATATTAAAGCAGTACTTTCTCCAAAGTATTTGGCACTAATCAAACTAATATAAGCATATTGTGAAACTGTAACATGTACTATTCAATATAAAACACTTAAAAGTTAACATAGTCACACTAGCCCAATAATTAAATATTTCAGTAGATAATTGCATCTTAACCACTTAAATAATACATTAATTAGAGCTAAAAATGTTGTCAGATACAGAAAGGGCAGGTCTTGGGAAAAGCAATTATTTGCATACTACCCGATTATGTGGATAGATTTAGGCAGTTTTCCCAAGTCTGAACAAATCAACACCTTCAAAGTATGAATTAGCCGGTCTGACTATCTACATTGATATAATTAATCACTGCAGTCAGTGTAAACAAAGTCAATCACTCCTGCTCCAAGAGGAAAGAATGTAATTTTGAAATGACACTGAAAGTTAAATTCACCTGAATCCAGCAGATAAGGAGCAGAACAACTAAACAGAATGTATTACCAACCCGTTATACCATGAAAAAGTCATAGAAGCATTTCAGGAGTTGCCTTAGAGGATTTTTGAAATATAAGTTTCTGCTTTCTGCTTAATAACTACAAGTCAGCTCACAATACTGTAGAAATCAAGTTTTCCCCTTAGTTTTGTATTTCATGAATTAAATGATGCACTATTTTATTAACAATTATAAATATTGTAAATAAATAATGAATTTGATGAGTGAGACTATGCAGCAGCACATTTTACTTTGCAATTCATTGTGCTGCACTTTCTAGCTTCTGCTTGTGATTTCATGAATATGTATAGCTCTACAGGAATTGAGCTAACAGATGACACTGGGTCCTGGTATATTCATAAACGTATGACAAAATCTCTCTGTTGAACATTCAACTTGATTTTTTTATGAGTTGCAGGTGGAAAGTATTTTGTAACTTATACTCTAAGATTTAAATTATCCTTCAAGTAATATTATACACATGTGATTATACATAAAAATGTTACAGAAAGTTTTTGTTTGATGAGGTATATTCCTCAACCCAGTAGTTTTTAAACTTTAAAAAATATCTCTTGCCTCAAATGTTATTCCTAGCCTAGGAAATTCTTACCATTAGGAGAAAATAACGTTGTCATCATGTCATAGGACTTTTTCTTCCAATGTATATGGTTAAAAAAAAAAAAAAAGCAAGCTTTATGGGAGTTATTCAACAAAAATAAAATCAGTTCCTTGGTTAATTTCTTGTATATTTATCTGGAGGTAGCCTATGCATATACAAACATATTAGAACATAGCTTTTTCATTTATTTTACACAAAGTGCTGCGTATTACACATATTACACTCATTGCCCAATGCTTGGCTTTTAAATTGATTCCAAATGTCTTGAGAGTCTTTCTATATCAGTAAATACAGGTCTACTTCATTCCTTTCAAAAACAAATTAGAGCCCTATTGTATTTACTGCAATTTATTTAATGAGTCTTATAACCCTATTTGTCAATGGTTAGATGAGTTTGTTCAGTCATATCAGCAAAGGAGAATATAAAACAACGACAAGAGTACAGAACTTAGTATTAAAACAGTTGTGTTCAAATCTTTGCTAGATTATTTAATAACCATGTCACTTTGATAAGTCCACATACTGTATAGTTACAGAAATGAGGAATTGTTTGACATAATCCCTGTCCTAAATTGCCTCTTCTAAACTACTTAGAAGAAAAAAAGTAGATAAATATAATGGAAAAAATACAATATTGTATTTCTCAGTAATAAATATATAAAAGCATATTTACTATGCAGATAAAACAATAAGGATACTATGTGTAGTTAACAGCCATTATCACTGTTAGTTGAATTTATTTTTCCTGAGGGAGATAAAATCTGAAATGGTACTTAAAATGAACCTGAAGGAAGAGGGGCTTTAAATAGATATGGAAGAGGAGAAAGACACTCACTCTGGGAAAGATAATCAAGTATTTACCATATTATATATTATGATATTTAAAGAATTTACATTGTGAAATATAGTTTCTTCCTCTTCTTTTTTAAGATTTTCACTTTAATATTTTTATTTGCATGTAAGATATGTTTCCAGCATTTCACTCAGAAATTGATAAGCTATTATCAAAATCCTCTCCCTCTCTCTTTATTAACCATTGCAAATTACTTACTTGTGACAAGACTCAAGAAACAATTCTAAAGTACAACTTGAAATGTGTATACATTTTCTTTATTATTATACACACCACACTATTTATAAAAATCACAGCCTTTCTCTAAGTCCTACAAAATCTCAGTTGTCTGTATAGTGACTCAAAAATTAACCTAAGCATGAGCAGTTGTGCATATTTTGTATGGTTATTTGGCAATGGTCTTTGTTTTCTAGACTTAATTCCATTTTTATTATCTACTTTGGAGGAAGTGAATATAAAGTATAGCTTTAAAAAAAAAATAGTATGAACTACAGGAAATTAGTTATGCAGAATATTTCTGGTACAACCGTACCAGAAAAACAGGTGTTGTTTAGCTAAAAAAAAAAAAAAACAAAACAAAAAAAAAAAAAAAAAAAAAAAAAACTCTTTTGGAAATAGTGAGTTTGAAACGTATGGGTTACAAAATTAAAGAGTATTTATTACTGTTAATTCAATTTTTAATTATGAGATACTTATAAATTACATGCAGTCTTAAAATCTAACACAGAGATCCCATGCACTCTTTATCCACCTTCTACTCAGTGGTAATATCTTACAAAACTACAGTACAATAGCAACCAAAGTATTAACTTTGACACAGTCAAGATAGGTAATAATTTATTTAGTAATAGATTTCCTCTTGTCAATCCTTGATAGCCACACCCACTTTCCTTTTGTCTGACCCTCCCTTTATCATCCCTGACCTTTGACAACCACTAATTTGTTCTTCATTTTCATAATCTTATCATTTCAAGAAAGTTATATAAATGGAACCATAGAACATGTGACCTTTTAAGATTGCCTTTTTTTCCTGGTCAGTGTAATTCCCCAGAGATTCATCCAAGTTATTGTATGCATGGATCATTTGTTCACTTTCATTGCTGAAAGCATTTCATAGTATAGATGTACTACAACTTGTTTACCCATTGAAAGAAATATATTTTATTGCTTCAAAGCTGGCAAGGATGCAATTCCATTACTGGATATTTACCCAAAGGAATATGAATCATTCTATTATGAAGATATATGCCCATGTATGTTCATTGCAGCACTATTTACAATAGAAAATAAATGAAATAAACCTAAATGTCCATCAGTGATAGACTGAATAAAGAAAATATGGTATATACACTATGGAATACTATGAAGCCATAACATGGAATGAAATCATGTCTTTTGAAGGGACATGGATGGAGCCAGAGGCCATTATCCTCAGCAAAGTAGCACAGGAACAGAAAACTGAATACCACATGTTCTCACTTATAAGTGGGAGCTGAATGATGAGAACACATGGACACACATGGGAGGGAATAGCACGCATTGGGGCCTCTCAAATGGTTGGCAGGGGGAAGGGGGAGCATCAGGAAGAATAGCTAATGGATGCTGGGCTTAATACCTACCTGATGGAATGAAATGTGCAGCAAGTCACCATGACACACATGTTTACCTATGTAACAAACCTGCACATCCTGCATATATATATATATATATATATATATATATATATATATATATATAAAAGAAGCTGGTGAGTTTGTGGAGAAAAAGTAAGGCTTATACACTGTGTGTAGTAGTGTATTAGCTCAACCACGGTAGAAGACAGTGTGTCAACTCCTCAAAGACCTAAAAACAGAAATTCCATTTGACCCAGCAATTCCATTACTGGATACATACCCAAATGAATATAAATCATTCTATTATAAAACACATGCACATATGTGTCTATTGCAGCACTTTTCACAATAGCAAAACACAGAATCAAACTAAATGCCATCAATGATACAGTGGGTAAAGTAAATGTTGTAAATATATACTATGGAATACTATACAGCCGTATAAATAAACAAGAACATGTCCTTTGCAAGGACATAGATGGAGCTGAAGGCCATTATCTTTAGCAAACTAACAGAAACAGAAAACCAAATACATGTTTTTGCTTATAAATTGGTGATAAATGATGAGAACACATGGAAATATAGAGAACAACACATACTAGAGCCTATTGGACAGTGGAGGGTGGGAGGAGGAGAAGTTCAGGAAAAGTAACTAATGGCTACTAGGCTTAATACCTGGGTTATGAAATAATCTGTACAACAAACCCCATGGCACATGTTTACCTATGTAACAAACCTGCACATGTAACCCAAACTTAAAATACAAGTTAAATACAAAAAAAAAAAAAAGACATCTAGAATGATTTTAGATTTGGGTTATGATAAATAAAGCAGAAATAAACATTAATGTACAGGTATTTGTGTGAACATAGGTCTTCATTTCTTTGGAGTAAATGCTCTGGAGTGCAATTACTGAGTAACATACTACTTCCATAATTAGTTTAAAAGAAACTGCCATATTCTTTACCAATGACCATACCATACCACATTTATGCCTGCCATATAGGAATGTTCCAGTTTCTCCACGTCTTTGCTAGCACTTGGTGGTGTCATTTTTTTCTATTTTAACCATTATGATAGGTCTATACAGATATCTCATTGTGGTTTCAATTTATATTTTCTAATGGGAAATTATGCTGAATATATTTTCATGTACTTATATGCCATCTGATTATTCTCTTTAGTAAAATGTTTGTATGTATTTTGCCAATTTTCTATTTGTTTTTTCATTATTAGGTTATGAGGATTTTGGTAGGGGGCTTTGTTTTTCACAAATTCTCAATACAAATCTTTGACAGATACATGGATTGCAAATATCGTGTCTCAATTTGTAGTTTGTATTTTCATCCTTTCCAAAGTCTTTTTTTGGAAAGCAATAATGTAGGAAAGTTCATTGCTAGCCTGTAAGACTGTCGTATATTTTGGTGTGTTGATCTCATGTCATGCAACCTGATGAAAACTGGAACGAGTTTTAAAAATATGACTTTCTATGTAGATAATCATGCCATCTTCAAATAGGAATGGTATATTAGCTCTAATAGGTTTTGCTGAATTTCTTAGGATTTTTCCATATATATGATTGTGTCATCACCAGGAAGAGTTTTTCTTCCTTTCCAATATGGATGTCTTTTATTTATTTATTCTTGCTTTATTGCAGTGGCTAGAAATTCCAGTAGTATGTTGAATAAGAGTGACAAAAGTGGATATCATGTTCTTCCTGCTCTTAGGGAAAAAAAGCACTACATTTTTCACCATTAAATATTATGTAACCTCTAAATGTTTTTTAGATACTTTTTATCAAGTTGAAGAAATTCCCTTGGTATTCCTCATTTCTGAGAATTCTTATCACAAATGGGTATTAGTTTTTGTCAAATGATTTTTGTGCATCAATTGATATATTAATATAAAATTCTTTTATAACCTATTCATTACATGGGTATATTTTCATATTTTGAAACAGTCTTGACACCTAGAATAAATTTCATTTGGTTATAGTATATAAATATTTTGTACATTACTGCATTCAATTTGGTAAATTGTTATTGAACAGTTTGGATTTATATTTAAACAGATATTGGTCTGTACTTTACTTTTTTTCCTTCTTTATATATATATATTTTTTTGGTAACAGGATAATAGCAGCCTCATAAATTGAGTGAGAAAATGATCCCTTCTCTTCTTTTTTCTAAAATATATTCTATACAATTATCAATTAATACTGTGCCTGGTGATGTTGGATTTATAGCTGTGGAAGTTGTAGCAGCTACACTTGGCTTCATGACTTTAGAAACAGCAAGAACCATTGCTAAGGCTATGGCAGTCAAACAAATTCATGGTTTTGGGATAATGCTTGAACTGAGGGTATAACATGTGGTTTGTAAGGTTTTAACTGATTCAATCTCTGCCTTTTTCTTGGCCCTCATTATTACAACTATTCACCTCACACAGTATACTTTGGCTACATGGTTCCTGAAATTAGTAAGGTTTTTAACTTCTTTAGAATATTTGCATTTATTTTTCTCTGCATAGAATATTTGCTGAATATGTACAGATCTAGCTCCTTGTTTTCTCTTATAACTCAGCTCACCTATTACCTCCTTAGAGATGATCTCTAATGCTATTAATAAAAAGAGATTACAGGTAACTCTCCAGAATGTTGCCTTGGTTTGTTTTATCTGAAGCACTTATCACAATCTTGTTTATTTGTTTACTTATTTGTGTTTTTTTTTTTCTTTCCACCTCTAGAACATAACTGCATGTAAGTAGCGATATTATTTTTCTTGTTTCTCCTGCATCCATACTACCTATAATGGATCTGGCACATTTTAATAATTATCATAAATGTCTTTATTTTAAAATATTACTAATGTATTTCCTAGTGGACATGTGGTGAGCAACTTAGATTTCCCTTCAAAACCATGACACTCATGCTTTCAGCTGCTGGACTTTCTCTATGTCCCTCTCTGGGAATTGCCCTCTGCTAAAAGAGGATAGCTCACCGGCCGAGTGCAGTGGCTCATGCCTGTAATCCCAGCACTTTGGGGGGCCGAGATGGGTGGATCACAAGGTCAAGAGATCGAGACCATCCTGGCCAATATGGTGAAACCCCGTCTCTACTAAAAAAATACAAAAATTAGCTGGGTATGATTGCGCACACCTGTAGTCCCAGCTACTCGGGAGGCTGAGGCAGGAGAATTGCTTGAACCCAGGAGGCGGAGGTTGTAGTGAGCCGAGATGGTGCCACTACACTCCAACCTGCCCCTGGTGACAGAGCGAGACTGTGTCTCGGGGGAAAAAAAAAAAAAAAAAAAAAAAGAAGAAGAAGAAAAAGAAGAAGAAGATAGCTCACCAAAGTCCTCTCCCTTCCCTAGAGGTAGCTTGCATCCTCTCATGGGTCAATGCAGGAATGAAAAGGCCTGGCTCTATTGCCTCAATGCAGCACATTTCTGTGGTGCCACACCAAGCTCAGAGCTTCTTTTGAGATGGGCTGAGGTCTCTGTTACAAAAGTATTGCAGTTCTACTTCACCCTCTACCTAGTCCTGTTTCCTTCAGGGTCTTACAAGACTGATTCCAAGAGCTCTCCTCAGTGACCTTTTGAATACGAATTTCTGTCTCAGAGACTGTTTCCTAGGGTACTTGACATAAAACAGCTACTTCAGAAATATTTCTCAAATCTAACTTTTTCATTTAACTACAACTGACCTATTATCAACCTCGTTATTTACTATTTGGATTATTTTAACAGTCTTCTTTTGCCTTATATACCTCCTCACTGCCAGTTTTAGTATTCATAGTCCTGAATCTCTAACATGGTGATCCTTAAACTTTATTGAGTCATGGCTCCTTCTGTAAATCTGATAAAGATTTGTCTTCTTCCCCTATCTCCAATCAAATACATGTACTTTTGCAACTATATACAAATTGTGTTATAACCAAGCGAGTTAGATGGAAAGGGCCACTGTCTGAGGTTTGAATCACAAGTCCTTTATTGCCGGTGACCAAGAGTCCGCTTATGCTCAAAATCTCTCGGCCCCAAGGAAGAGGCTTGATTTCTCTTTATACCTTGATTTAGGTGTGGGGGTGGGGAGCCTAGCTGAAGCAGAATTTTACAGAAGCAGAACAAGCAAGTTAGATAAGGAAGCTGGTAACCAGGGGACAGGAGGTTCCCAGGATTGCTGGCTGCTACGTGTATTTCCATACAATCACTAAGGGGGATAGCAGGGGGATCTTTCCATACAATCAGTCACCAAGGAAGGTATTCACAGTAGCAGGTAGACTTTCCAAGTAGGATGCAGTTACAATTGTTACAGGTACTGTGAACAGTGTGAACCACTCTTAACGGTTCAAAACTTTGAGTGCAGCGTGACCCAGTAATGCCCCTGTGGGGATGAAGGCAGGGAGGGAGAAGCTAAGCTGGAGCTTACTGCTGAGATGGAGTCAGTTAAGCTAACAAACTAAGTTACATGTAAGTTGCATATCATTTTCATGGACTAGGACTTCTTGAAACTCATCTATAGAATCTAGTTTAAGAAGCTCTGTTTGAAAGACTTAATTGAAACAACTGAGTAGGCAAAATATGTAATTATTTACACACTTTAAGAAAAAATATAATTTTATATATCTTTATTTTTTCTTACAAGCTCCTAGAGGCTCTTTCTCTTTGAAAGGGATTGGTTGTACAGTGGTAGTTCTAATATGAAACAATAAGTAGTTCTTACTTTGCATCAGTAAGTAATTTGTTAATTTGTCCCCATTAATGTTGTATAATATAAAATGAAGAGAATTTTTTTGAATGTGAATGGACTAATAATATGCATCATTTTAAATTGCGGATTAAATTATTTTAAAATCAAGATAGTCAAGATAAACACAGCAAGCCACATGTGCTTTCCAGAAATGTTAATGCAGAATAAATTATCTATTAAAGTTAACGATATTTAAAACACTGAAATATATGTCTGATTGACTTGTCATTAACTCAATACAAATGAAAATATTCTAATTATTTTATAATAATATTGAGGCTCAATTTGTTATTTTTCTATGAAGAGGAATTCTTTAGATGAAGAATTTCATTACAAATCATTCATTTAATTACACATAGTTACAGAAAACATTTTTTTAACATTCTGTGAAATTTTATAGGTAATGCAGATCTTAATAACTTCATGTTTATTCAGCATTTTTAAGGTATTAGGCAGTTTGTTACATACTTTAAATCAATTAGTCCATTTAACCTTCGAAACTACCTTTAAAAGTAATTTTGAACCCCTTATTGAAAATAAAGAAAGACTGAACAAGCTTGTCTCACCCAGGGCCTGCTGGCTGCATGAAGCCCAGGACAGCTTTGAATGTGGCCCAATACAAATTCATAAACTTTCTTAAAACATTTTTTTTTAGCTCATAAGCTATTATTAACATTACTGTATTTTATGTGTGGCCCAAGACAATTCTTTCATTGTGGCCCAGAGAAGCCAAAAAATTGGAACCCCCCTGACATAGAGTGTAATAAGTAAAATTTCAATGCTGCAAAACAAATAGCACTCAAAGACAAATCCTCTCAGCAAGGCAGTTTACTTCTGTAGAAGGGTGCACCACATGGATGGAGCAATGGTGAGCACACACCTGGACAGGGAAGGAAAAGGAGTGCTTATTCCTGATGGAGGTCACCCCTACTGCTGTGTTCTATTGGCTAGAGTTAAACCACACAGGCTTGCCTAATACGGATTGGCTATTTTAAAGAGAGCAAGGGTATGAGCTGGAGTGGCAGGGTGGGTAGTTTCCCAGGAAGGATGGTTACGAGCAGGTCAGAGCAGGTAGCCAGGGGTGACCTAGGTCAAAACAAGTGACCAGAGCAGGTGACTGGAGCAGATGACCTGGGCTGGTGACTGAAGCAGGTGACTGGGATGAGTCAGGATGGAGCTGGGGACCAAGGGAACAGATGTGAACTACTGATTAGAACTAGTGGATATGGTTGTTTACTGAAACTCCAAGGAAGTTAAACTTTAAAATGGGGGACAAAAAACTGAACATACTGACATACTGATTCTTTGAAAAGAAATTTAGAGCTCATTGTATCCAATAATAGGATCTGCGATTAGCCCAAAGTCACACAGACAATAAGTGAAGAACCAAGACTCAGCTCATGACTACTGTATCTTTATAATGGAAAAAGTGCTTTGTAAG
Organism: Saimiri boliviensis; assembly: GCF_048565385.1. Taxonomy (NCBI): domain Eukaryota; kingdom Metazoa; phylum Chordata; class Mammalia; order Primates; family Cebidae; genus Saimiri; species Saimiri boliviensis. The sequence continues at coordinate 78,131,986 of NC_133470.1, read as the reverse complement.
GATCTACATTTAAATTCATCCCCAGTGGTGTAATAATATATATCTCTATTATCCTTATATTAGATAACTATTGCTGTATAGAAAACCACCTCAAAACTTAATGGCTTCAAACAATAATCATTCATTTGCTTGCAATTCTGTGGGTCAGCAATTTGAGCTAGACTCAGCCAGGAGGGTTTACCTCTACTGTGTGAGGTGATGGCTGGGATCAGTGTTCAGTCTAAGGCCACAGTTTGCATAGATGGAATGGCCGGGATTACCAGTCCTCTCCCTCTCCATGATCTCTCATCTCCCAAAAGACTAACATGGTCTTAGTCAAATGGTAACAGCATTTCTAGAAGGAAAGAATAGAGCTATTAGGCCTCCTGAGGCCTAAGCTTAGAAAGGGCACCACATCAATTCTGGTTCACTCAGTTGGTCAAAGCAAGTCAAAAAGTCAGCCCAGGTACACAGACTTTAGAACTAGATTCCATCTTTTGATAAAGGAAAATGAAACTAATTTTTGGTAATTTGAGATTTTCCATATTCCCATTAGTAGTAATAAAGGCCTGTTACTTAATAATTACTTAATTTCAATTATTTAGTAACTACTTGAATATATTTAATGTAGTATCAAAATAAAGACTTGAAATTATGAAGATAAAAATGAAAATACTGAAAATGGTATTATTATTGGTAAATTAATGCGGTAGATTCAAATGTAGTTAATTTGTTCAGTAGGAGAAACAGAGGTTTCATTAGAATATACTGTAAAGTACAATTCATTTTTAAGTTTAGTGTCTTATTTTTGAATCAACTCAGGAACATAAATCTTTTGACATCTTTTATTAATATATAAGTAGTTTCTAATAGTTAAAAAGAACCATCAAATTTAAATTTATCACTGTTTTCTGATACAATCAAATTTATTTTAAAACATTTTATCTTTGGAACACCTAAATGAATGCATTGAAATATTCAGATAACAGAAACAAAGATTCAACAACTGATACAAGTATCTTGTCAACAAGTTACAGAAAATGTATTAAAAGAAGTATAACTGTATAACTCATAATTTTTCACAGAATTATAAAATGATTAAGAGGTTAGTGCAAAAATATTATCAGCCTTTATTTCTGTTTTATAATAATAATTTTCTCCTAAAATTAATGAAAACATTAGGTAATAAGCACTTCAGCAGTTGGCAAGCCAATATTGCTTTGTGGGCTTTCCAATGATTAAGACTAATCATTCAGATTATTCTATTAGAATTTCTCTTTCTGGGTTAAAAAATAACTTTGTTTATAAAGTCAAATACTGAGCTTTCTTTTCAACCTGAGTATTGACTTATTCTTTTGTCTAATGGAGAGCAGTAACTTCTACATCCCAGGAAGTATACCAAGCATAGGATACCAAACTGATAAATTGCCGTACTATTCTTTATATATTGACTCTCAAAGTCCAGTTAAGATCCAAGCCCAAGATAAAATAAGAGGAAAAATTAGCTATAGATCAGCAAACACAAAAAACTTCTTGTGAAATCCAAGTGGAAATATTTGGTTCTAGAATCATGAGCTTGACTATTTGTGAAAAATATACAAGGTACATTCTCACCTCACCTAATGAACAGGTTTTACTCTATAGAATGATTATACCCTAAGCTTGATTACTGTTGATAATCTCTGAGTAAAATTATCCATGCCCACAATACACATCCTCTCACGTGGCAGACACCCTGATAATTTACCTTGTCTTTTGCTATCTTGTATAGTTGGCACCAAGGACACAAGAAGGCTAAATAAAGACTTGATGTAAACAGTGTTTTCAGGAAACATGGCTTACCAAAAACCATCAGACATTTTCCAACTTTGGTGTGGATAACAATCATAGTAAATGCAATGCAATTAATACTCACAGACTACCAGACCTATAACATCACATTTGATTTAATGTTTACAACTCTCTGTCTTATGCATTACTATCTCTATTCCCCAGGCAAGTAAACTGAGGTTCCAAGAATTTAGTGGCGGATAAAGGCAAGATTCAATTCAATTCTTTTTCAGAACTTAGGACTTCTGTGAACAGTAAATGAAATCAGAGTCTAAGAGATCTGAATTCACAATGGGGCTTTATCCACAGAAAATATCATAAAGCAGGCTATGCCGATTCATACTGACCTAAGTCTCAAAAGGGAATTGAGTTAAATATAAGCTCCATACTTCACTGAGTTCTCAAAACTGACCAGAACACTGTCTAATTTTGAATGCACATTTCTATATATGTCTTTGTGTGCATATGTTGAGTTCTTCTGATGGAGCAAAGTACTTCGTTATCTAGGTCTGAAGCATGCACAAAGAAAATGAAATGACTAGGATAAGAATCAGATCATATTTTTGAATTGTAATTCATTTAAGTTAATTAAAGATGTCATATCTTCGTATGAATTGGGTTTAATTCATGTATTGAGTTCAAACAGTTTCTTAAGGGGAAAAATTATTTCCTGAAGTAGTCAGATAACAGTAGCAAAGGTCTTTTAAAAGTTATACTGATCTAATTTTTTGTGTTCACTGTTGTTTACATACATTAGTATACATTAAAGTTAAGCACACAAATGCACTTATAAATTATTATTTTATAACCTTTCTCAATACATCTAATTCTAAATCCTGACTTTGCATATAGAACCTTCTTTGATACCAGTTGCACTTTCATACTTTAAATATCAGCAGCTCATCTTTGATGAGCTGCTTAACAATTTGAAAATAGCATGTACATTATTTAAAAAAAAAGAGAACCAGTTTGCAAACTCGTGTCAATATTTTATTCTACTGCAAATAAAGTGTCTATTGTTAAAATCGGTGACTTGAAAATCAGCTAGCTGGTGTCCTTTTCAAGCCCATTACGTTCTAGTAAAGTTGACTGTAATATATTGAAGCTGCTAAAGACTCACTTATACCCACACATGAAAAGAATATTAATGTAGCACTGGAAGTTTGAATATGAGCATCAGAATGATGTTCTTTTCCTGTAGACATTATATCATATTAACAGATGGCTTGCTTTTTTTCAGCGAATATTTTTTTACTGCTACAAAAACTCTCATGGTATAACTGAAAAGGCAGTTGGACAGGGAGGGAGAAGACTGGGTTTTAGTGTAAGCTTTTTTATGATGCCACTAATATGACCTGAGGTAAGTCAGTTTTAGAAACTGAAAATAAAAGAAGTTTATGTTAATGCTGTGGATATTAAAGAGGAAATTTGAAGTAAATATTTACTATCAACCTCAAAGAAGAGGAAGGAAGAGAGGACCACAAAATACCACTTTCTCCAGAGTACCATTAGAGGATCACAAAACCCATTAGAGGATTTTTAAATAAATTAAGTGGACCATAATTAGCATTTTAAAATAAATAATTCAGAATACAGTAGAGGGAAAAATATTTGTATCTCACAGATAGCAAGTGTATATACTCTTTGAGAGTTCTCTTTTAGTTATATAAATGTCTTGTGGTTTTCCATGAAATGTTAGATCAACTTTTCCCCAAATAAACTTAGTTTAAATATCAAGACACCAAGAAGGTATAGGAAAAGGCATATAATTCACATAAAGAGGCTTCCTGAGAAGAGCAGGGAAGGCACAAATGTTGGTTCAACTGACTTGAGTGAAGGGAGGGGCCAGTAGGTTTGTTTTTATTATGATTTGGAAGTGGGGCTGGCTGGAGTGAGTGTTTTTGGGGTTTGGGTGGTTCGCACTTCCCTCTGGCACCAAGAAAGCTAACTAGAAAATGTACGTGTTTTTTCATGAATTTTCTCAGGTTTGAGAAAAAGGGGAAAATGGAGTGGTTGATCTTCGAAGCTTTCATGATCAAACATCAAAAATGCATTCAAAATCTTTGTTGTAAGAGGTATGCGTGTGCATAACTGGTCACTTCTCATTGAGAAATGCTATCAAAAAGAATTAAAGTGTCTATTCTCAAGTGGTTTTACCTCTTAAAATTGAGGAAAATTAGGCTAAAGACATTTCAAAATGTTAGGAATCTGGAAGTCACATTATGAGGGGAGAGTTCCAGTTTATGTGTTTCCTATCTACTTATTTATCCCCAGTGCAAGGGGACTTCTGCAAGTGGCAAGAGACCCTGCTTACTAATAGATAGACAGGTCATACTTGTGCAAGAGTCATGGTGTGTTAGCCATCGCTCAAATTACAACTGATCATCAGGAAACCATGTCCATTGGTAGGCCTGTATGAGTATTCGATCCACTCATCACAGAACAGTCAACCCATCAGAGAATATGTCAATATCTCTCAGCCAGGCATTAGAGTCTCCTTAGAAACTTATACTCCTAGCCCTGGTGGATATAATTTTCCAGAAATTCCTGACTTGGAGCAATCCCAGCTGTTTGACATCTCACTCATACACATGGATAATTGCTTCGAGGAAATTTGTATTTTGCAGCCCTTTCTTCATTTTTCTTAAAGTTAATACTAAATGCATATTTCAAATTTCCTCTTTAATATTCACAGCATTAATATGAACAACCCATATCTCAGACTTTTAGCTTTATTGTGTAATATGCCTTACCATATAAATTACAATTCTACTGATAATATATTTTTTATTTTTCTCTATTTATGAAAGGGTTAAAAGATTCTCCTTCCTAAAATATTTCTATACCCTAAGTTATTGTAACCCAAATATTAGCTAAGGATTTATTGACCAATAAAATCTAGTTAGAATGAATTTGAATCCTTTTACAGGTCTCATAGAAGTGTCAAACTAGTATCAGGAGTTCTGCGAATTCCTAGAAAACCTATGTTATCATAGTCACCCAAGCTCTAGGCTTCAACTTCTGCTGAATTACTTCTGTTTATAAATAATTTCTCAAAGCCATATTTTTTTCTATTCCTGTTTTGCCTTGCATTATATGAAGAAACAATCTCTCTCTTTCTCTGTGTGTGTGTGTATGTGTGTGTGTGTGCATGTGTGTGCGTGTGTGTGTGTGCATGTGTGTGTGTGTGTGCGTGTTTTGAGTCAGAGTCCCACTCTGCCACTCAGGCTGGCTTGCTGTGCCATGATTATAGCTCACTGCAGCCTCTAACACCAGGACTCAAGTGATTCTCCTATCCCAGCCTCCTGATTAGCTGGCAGTATAGGCGCATGTCACCATACCTGGGTAATTGTTTTTGTAGAAATTGGGTCTCACTATGTTGTCCAAACGGGTCTTGCATTCATGGCCTCAAGCCATCCTCCTGCCCCAGCCTCCCAAAGTATTGCAATTACAGATATGAGCCACCTTGCCTGGTAGGATTAGCATGATTTATTTAAAATTTTTAATTTTAATTTTTGTGGGTACATAGTAGGTATATATATATATATGTTTATGGGGTAAATATATATATTATGAGATATTTTCATATGGGAAGGCAATGCGTAATAATCATATCATGTGAAATGGGGTATCTATACCCTCAAGTATTTATCCTTTGTATTGCAAACAATCCAATTATACTATTTAAGTTATTTTTAAATGTAAAATTAAATTATTATATGGTTTGTGGAAAGGTGTTCTTTTCAAAGGTATTAAAACTGCAAATATATATTAGTATTGTCATTAACTAAACTCCATGATTTATTCAGATTTCTTTGGTTTATTTCCCAGAGTTTCATCCTGGATACATCCTTAATTTAGTCATCATGTCTCCTTAGGATCCTCTGGAATATGACAGTTTCTCAGATTTATCTTTTTTTTTTTTTTAATAACCTTAACAGTTTTAAGGCAGACACGCCAGGTGTTTTGTAGAATTACCCTCAATTTTGGGGTGTCTTCTGTTTATCTCATAGATTGTGGTTATGAGTTTTGGGAGGTAAAGAGCTATTGTAATCACATCATATCAAGGGTAAATCCTACCAACATGATTTATTACTGAAGATATTAAACTTGAACAACCAGTTGAGGTAGTTTTTGAAAATTTATCCACTGTAATGTTACTTTCCCCTCCTTTCTTTTCCAGTAAGAAAGCCAGTTACACACTTTAAGGGAAGGAGAGTTATGCTCCGCCTTCTTGAAAGATATATTATTGCTTAAATTACTCCAGGTTTGGCCCTTAGGAGCTCTTTCAGTTGGTTCTGGTGTCTCCTTGACAAATCTCCATCATCATGGGTTTATTTTTTTTTTTTTAATCTCTCTCATTTTCCTGCCCTATAAACTGCTCCAGGCCCATTCTATATGTTTTCTGACTCAGGCCCGGTTCTAACCTTTACTCCAAGAATCCTCAGTTCTTTTTGTTGGAGAACAGCATTAGACAACAATGCCTGGACACTAGATGTGTTTGTTGTTACTGCCATCCCATTGTCTCTAAGCCCTATCAACAGATAATACTAATGTATATTAACTACAGTATATACACAGGTCTATAATTACTTCTCTCTATCTATATCTATATCTCTATATCTCCAAATGTATCTATATTGAAATAAAAATGAATTGAAACTGATGTCTCCAACTCTAATCAGTACTAAAAGCCTCATTCTAGCCTTCTCTCTTTGCTTATCTGTAATCTCTAACTGCCATTGTGAAAAACCTAGCCCCACTATCCACGAATCACTTTTCTCATTTGTTCAATTTTATTCTACCTGCATAGAAAATGACTTTCCCAATCAGAGTACAGTGTTTATGTATCATTTTTTTTTTTGTCTTTAGTCTTGTAGATTCTGTTCATTTCCAAAGCCACTCAAGTCAGCATCTCTATTTCTTTCCCTGTTTCAGTGAGGCTATATTATACATTTATAATATAGCTAGATTCTTTGGTCATAATCTGCATTTTATTCTAGGATACCCTGCCCTTCTAGCTGATGTTTTAAAAGTTTTAAAAGTTTATTCTTTAAGGTTTATTTTAAGGTTTATTCTTTCTGTTGTGAAGTTCTGTGGATTTAAAAAGGTATCGTATAATATATCCACCAATAGAGTACCTCACAAAACTGTTTCACCATCCTGACCAAAAAACAAAAACAAAAACAAAAAAACTCCTGTGCATCATCTAGTCCACCCTTCCTCTTTTCAAATCCTTGACAATTCTCGATCTGTTTACCATCTTCATTGTTTGTTATTTTCCAGATTGTTATATAAATGGAATCATATAGTATGTTACCTCCTCAAACTGACTTCTTTCAGTTAGCAATAGACATTTAAAATCATCCATATTGGCAAGTGAATTAATAGCTTTTTCGTTTCAATCAATGAAAATAGTATTATATACTACGGATGTACAAGTTTATTTATCCATTCATCTATTGATGACATCTCTTTGTTGCTCCTAGTTTTTAGTGACCATGAATAAAAACTATAAACTTTAACATGCAGGGTTTTCTATGGACATATATTTTCAAATCACTTGTGTAAACACCTAAGAGTTTAATTGCTGAATGATGTGGTAAGACTATGATTAGTTTTGAAGAAACTGTCAAGCTGTCTTACAAAGTAGCTCTACCATTTGCATTCCTGCCAGGAATGAATGAGAGTTCTTGCTGCTCCACATTTTTGACAAAAACTGGTATAGTTAGAGATTTTGTATTTTCATCATTTTAATAAATGTTCATGATATTTCATTCTTTTAATTTGCATCTTCCTGATAGAAAGAATATTAAGTACCTTTTTGTGTCTTTGTTTAGTATCTATAAATCTTCTTTTGTGGTATTTAAAAATATTTTCCCAGATCTTATAGGAAAAGCTTTACATTTTTCTCACGTTTAAATGGATTGTTTTCCAATTGTTGACTTTTATGAGTTCAGTGTATACAATTTACTTATCAGATATGTATCTTCCAAATATTTTCTACCAGTCTGTGATTTGTCTTTCCCCCTGAGGAGAGAAGAGGGAAGAGTGGTGGGGTTGTTGTCGTGTATCGTGGATGATCAGCTCAGACACAGCAGGATAGAACTCTAGTCAGAATCAAAAGGTCCTCTTTCCAGGCTCCCAACTAACAATTCTATGGACCCTGGGCCAGAAGGGAACCTGATTTTTTGAAGAAACAAAAATACAGCCTTGGGAGGATTAATCATCTGCTAATTGAAGAGCTTTGGGACCTTGAATTACCAGCAGTGATATAAAGATATGACATTGACGGCCTTGGGTGGGACTCTGAGACATGTTGGCTGCAGATATCAGCTCAGCCATGGGGAAGGTAGAGCAACAAGTGAACCCTTGAGCTTGTCAATTTCAGGACTTGGCTCTTGAATGGAATTTCCAGAGCTTCCCTGGGTCAGAGGGGAGCCCACTACCCTGAAAGGTGAGTCCCAGGCCAGATAGCCTCCACCACAAGCTGACTGAAGAGCCGTTGAGTATCAAGGGAACATTTGTGGTAGTCTAGCAGTACCCTCCATGGGCCTGTTGTAGCAGTGATCACAGAGTGAGGCGCCTCTACCTTTGGAATGGGTAGGGAAAAGTGGAAAGGACTGCATATTGTGGTTTGAGGGTAGACTTCTAAGGTATTTGACTCTAGAGCCTGGCTCCTAAACAGCAACTCTGGACCCAAAGAGAGCTTGGGTGGAACTCCCTATCACAAAAGGAAAGAGACAGACCTTACTTGCTTTGTGTACTGGTGATTCTAGAGCCCCAGGTCTTAGAACAAACATAGGAAGTAGGCAGTAACCAGTGTGTGGTTACCAGAGGCCTTTGATGAGACAGAGTCCTATCCTGGCTTCAGAACTGATCCACTGCAGTCTTAGTGTGGTGGTCATAGGGATGCTTGGACCCAGTGCAGAATTACTGGTGGTGACCATAGGGATGCTTATGTCACTCCACCCCAAGCTTCGGGTGGCTCAGCAAATAGAGAGACTCCATTTGTTTGAAGAGACAAAGAAGAGAACAAGAGTCTTTGCCTGGTAATCCAAAGAATTGTCCCAGTTCTTGCCGAAGACCATCAAAGTGATACCTCTATAATTCTGGAAGAACAACAGTGTGAATGGGTTTGTGTCATACCATATAGCAGATACAGCTTAGATAACAACACCCAAGTCCTTCTTAATATCTGAAAAGCCTTCCCAAGAAGGACGGGTACAAACAATCCCAGACAGTAAAGATTACAAATAACTAAATCTTCAATATCCAAATACAAATGAAGATCTATAAGAATTGAAATAATCCGGGGAAACATGACATCATCATATAAGATAAATAAGGCACTAAGGAATAATCCTGGAGAAACAGTAATATGTGAACTTTGAGACAGAAAATTTAGAATAGCTGTTTTGAGGCAATGCAGATATTCAATTTAATACAAAGAAGAAACTCACAAATTACATCAGAAACATTCAACAAAAGAATTAAAATGATTACAAAGAATCAGGAAGAAGTCCTGGAGCAAAAGAAATGCAATTGGCATACTGAAGAAGGCATCAGATTTTTTTTTTTTTTTTTTTTTTTTTTTTTTTTTTTTTTTTTGAGACAGAATTTCACTCTTGTTGTCCATGCTGGAGTGCAATGCTGCGATCTTGGCTCACTGCAACTTCTGCCTCCCGAGTTCAAGTGATTTTCTTACCTCAGCCTCCTAAGTAGCAGGGATTACAGTCATGCACCACCATGGCCTGTTAATTTTGTATTTTTAGTAGAGACGGGGTTTCTCCTTGTTGGTCAGGGTGGTCTCAAACTCCTGACCTTGCGTGATCCACCTGCCTCAGCCTCCCAAAGTACTGGGATTACAGGCATGAGACACTTTTAATGGTAGAAATCATCAAGCAGAAGAATTAGTAAGCTTGAATACAGGCTATTAGAAAATACATAGACAGAGGAGAGAAAAGAAAAAAATAATAAAAAAACAATGAAGCACACTTGCAGGACCTAGAAAATGACTTCAAATGAGCAAATCTGAGAGTCCTTGTTCTTAAAGAGGAGGTAGAGAAACAGGTAGGAGTAGAAAGTTTTACTCAAAGGATTAAAGCAGAGAACTTCCCAAAACTGAAAAAAGAAATCAAGGTTTTTTATGGTGTTAGGTCTTATGTTTAAGTCTTTAATCCATCTGGAGTTAATTTTGGTGTAATGTGTCAGGACAGGGTCCAGTTTCTGCTTTCTACATGTGGCTAGCCAGTTTTCCCAACACCATTTATTAAACAGGGAATCCTTTCCCTATTGCTTGTTTTTGTCAGATTTGTCAAAGATCAGACGGTTGTAGCATAGGCATACGCAAGGACCTCGTGACTAAAACACCAAAAGCATTGGCAACAAAAGTCAAAATTGACAAATGGAATCTAATTAAACTCCTGAGCTTCTGCACAGTAAAAGAAACAATCATTAGAGTAAACCAGCAACCAACGGAATGGGAAAAAAATGTTTACAATCTACCCATCTGTCAAAGGGCTAATATCCAGAATCTACAAAGAACTAAAACAGATTTACAAGGAAAAAACCCCATTCAAAAGTGGGCGACAGATATGGATAGACACTTTTCAAAAGAAGACATATATGAGGCCAACAAACATATGAAAAAATGCTCATCATCACTGGTCATTAGAGAAATGCAAATCAAAACCACATTGAGATGCCATCTCACACCAGTTAGAATGGCAATCATTAAAAACTAGAGACAACAGATGATGGAGAGGATGTAGAGAAATAGGAACACTTTTATACTCTTGGTGGGAGTGTAAATTAGTTCAACCATTGCGGAACACAGCATGGAGATTCCTCAAGGATCTAGAAGTAGAAATATCATTTGACCCAGCAATTCCATAACTGAGTATATACCCAAAGGATTATGAATAATTCTATAAAGACAGATGAACACATATGTTTATTGCAGGGATTTCATCAACACTAGACCTGTCCTAAAAGAAATGACAAAGGAATTACTTCAATCAAAAATAAAAGGTTGTTAATGAGCAATAAGTAATCACATGCAGATACAAAACTCACTGATAATAGTAAGTACCAGAAAAATGAAATATAATACTGTAATGGTAGTGTGTTAATTACTCTTTTACTAAGTAGAAAACTAAACAATAAACCAATGAAAAATAATATCTACAACAACTTTTCAATATACAGACAGTAAAATAATTTATAAATAGAAACAACAAAAAGTTAAAAAAATGGGTCAACAAGTTTAAGATGTAGTGTTGTTGTTAGTTTTATTTCTGCCTTTTTGTTTTTATTAAGTGGTTAGTAGGTTAAAATAATGGGTTATAAGACAGTATTTGCAAGTCTCCTGGTAACCTCAAAACAAAAACTATACAAGAGATACAAAAATAAAATAAAACACCACGTCTGCAAGAACAACATGCAAGAAACAAAATCTTACCACCAGAGAAAGTCATTTTACTAAAAGGAAGACAGAAATGAAAGAAGGAAGAGAAGACCACAAAACAAACAGAAAGTAAATTAAAAACTGACAGAAATTGGTCTTTATTAATCATATCATTTAATGTAAATAAAATAAACTCTCCAATCAAAAGACATAGACTGGCTGAATGGATTATGAAACAAGATCCATTAATCTTTTGTCTGCAAGAAAGTCACTTCACCTATAAAGACACATATAGATTGAAATTAAAGGGATGGAGAAAGATATCTCATGAAAATGGAAACCAAAAAAGAGCAGGAGTCACTATACTTATATAGAATAAAATAGATTTCAATGGCTGAACGTGGTGGTTCACACCTGTAATCCTAACATTTTGGGACACTGAGGCAGGCAGATTGCCAGCTCAGAAACTTGAGACAAGCCTGGGCAACATGGTGAAAACCTGACTCTACTAAAAATAAAAAATAATAAAAATTCAAAATAGATTTTAAGACATAAATTATAAGCAGAGACAAAGAAGCTCACTATATAATGATAAAGGGGACAATTCAACAAGAGAGTATAACAATTCTAAATATATATGCACCCAACAATGGAGCACCCAGATATAGAAAGCAAATATTATTAGACCTAAAGTGAGAGATAGATAGGTCCCATTACCATAATGCCTCACTTTCAGTATTAGACAGATCTTTAAAACAGGAAGTCAACGAAGAAACATCAGATTTAACCTGCACTATAGACCAATAGATATTTACATAATTGAAGACATATTTACAAAGCATTTTATCTAACAGCTGCAAAATATACATTGCTTTCTCAGGACGTAGATAATTCTGAAGAATAGACCATATGTTCGGTTACAAAACAAGTCTTAAGAAACTTTCAAAACAAATTAAAATAATGTCAAGCATCTTCTCTGATGACATGAACTAGCAGTTAATACTCAAGAAGAATTCAGAAACTATACAAATAAATTGATATTTAAAAAGATTTCGCGGAATGACCGGTGAGTCAATGAACAAAATAAACAGAAAATAGAAAAATTTCTAGAAACAAATCGTAATGGAAACATAGCATATCAACCCTATGGGATGCCGGAAAAGCAGTACTAGGAGGACAGTTTGTAGCTATCAGGGCCTACATCAAAAAAGAAGAAAAAATTTTAAATTAACAACCTAATGATGCATCTTAAAAAACTAGAAAAGCAAGAGCAAACCAAACCAAACCCAAAATTAGTGGAAAGAAAGGAAATAATAAAGATCAAAGCAGAAATAAATGAATTATAATAATGGAAACAATACAAAAGATCAATGAAAGAAGAAGCTGATTTTTGGAAAAGTTAAATAAAATTGACAAACCATTAGCCAGACAAAGACAAAAAAAATAAGATCCGAATAAACAAAATAACAGATGAAAAAGAAAACATTACAACTGATACTGCAGAAATTAAAAGGATAATTGGTGGCTATTATGAGCAACTATATGCCAATAAATTGGGAAATATAGAAGAAATGGACAAATTTCTAGACACATAAAGCCTATCCAGACTGAACCACAAATAAATAAAAAATCTAAGCAGACTAATGATGTGGAACAAGATCGATGCCATAATAAGAAGTCTCTTAGTAAAGAAAAGCTTGGAACCCAGTGGGTTTGCTGCTGAATTCTACCAAACATTTAAAGAATAATACCAATTCTACTCAAACTATTCTGAAAAATAGAGGAGGAAGAAATACTTCCAAGCTCATTATAAAAGGTCAGTATTACCCTGATACAAAAACCTGACAAAGATACATCGAAGGAGAAAACTATAGGCCAATATCTCTGATGAATATTGATGCAAATATCTTCATCGAAGTACCAGCAAATAAAATTCAACATTAAAAAGGTAGTTCATCATGACCAAGTGAAATTTCTCCACGGAATGCAAGAATGGTTCAACATAAGCAAACAATCAATTTGATACATCATATTAGCATTTACATTGATACTGAAAAAACATTTGATAAAATTTAGCATCTCTTCATGATAAAAAACCCCCAAAAAACTAGGGCTAGATGGACCATACCTCAACACAATAAAGTCATATATTACAAAACCATAGTTATGCTTCTGTACCCATAACTAATGAGATGGTTTGGGTCTGTGCAGGGAAAAATTGAAAGCATTTCCTTCAAATTGATATGGTTTAGATCTCAATGGGGAAAAGTGAAAGCCTTTTCTCTGAGATTGAAAACACAGCAAGGATGCCCACTTTCACCATTGTTATTGAACATAATACTGGAACCCCTAGCTAGAACAATCAGACAAGAGAAGGATATAAAGGGTGAAATCAATTTTTTGTTGTTTGCAGATGATATGATTTTATATTTGGAGAAACTCAAAGACTTCACAAAATCAACTATTAGAACTAATAAATTTAGTTAAGTTGCAGGATTCAAAACCAATATACACAAATTAGTAGCATTTTTATATGCCAATGGTAAAAATTGTGACAGATAAATTATAAAGTAATTCTAATTACAATAGTCACAAATAAAATTAAATACCTAGGAATTTTTTTAAAAGTGTGAAAGATCTCTATATTAATGAAAACTATAAAACACCAATAAAAAATTGAATAGGAAACCAAAGAAGTGAAAAAATATTCCGCTTTCCTGGATTGGAAAAATCACTATTATTGAAATGTCCATGCCACCCAAAAACATTTAGATTTTGTGCAACCCTTATCAAAATACCAAATACATTCTTTACAGAAAATGAAAACACCAACTTAAAATTTATATGCAGTCACAAAAGATTCAGAATAGTCACTGCTATGTTAAGTAAACAACAGCAAGCTAGGGGAATCAAATTACCTGATTTCAAATTATACTACAGAGCCTATAGTAACCAAAACAAAATTGTACTGATGTAAAAACAGACACATAGACCAATGAAAAAGAATAGATAACCCATAAACAAGTCCACAAACCTGCAGTAAACTAATTTTTTCAGAGGTGCCAAGAACATGTGCTGGAGAAAAGACAATCTCTTTAATAAATGTGCTGGGAAAACTTGACTTCCATACAGAGAAGAAGGAAACTTGAACCCTATCGCTCGTGGTATACAAAAATAAAATGTTATCCCTCCCCAGTCCCCCCACACCCTGTTATCTCTCCCCTATTCCCCTCACCCCCTGACAGGCCCTAGTGTGTGATGTTCCCCTCCCTGTGTCCATTTGTTTGGGGGATGAATGCAGCAAACCACTATGGCATGTGTATACCTATGTAACAACCCTTCGTGTTCTGCAAATGCGTCCCAGAACTCAGGAACTTAAAGTATAATAATAATATTTAAAAAGTAAAGACGTTCAAGCAGAAGCCACAGGGAAAAAGCAGGGTAAAAGTAATAAAATGGATTAAATACTTAAATCTAAGATCACAAACTTTGAAACTACTACAGGAAAACTTTGGAAAAATTCTCCAGAACATCAGTCTGTGCAAAGATTTACTGAGTAATACACAAGCACAGACATCCAAAGCAAATATAGGCAAATTGGATGACATCAATGTAAAATGCTCCCACATAGCCAAGAAAATAATCAACAAAGTGAAGAGACAACCCACTGAAAGGGAATAAATATTTTCAGATTCCTCAACTAGCAATGGATTAGTAACCAGTATATACATAATGATTTTATACTGTATATATACACATATGTATATAAAAGGAACTCAAACAGCTTTATAAGAAAATAATAATTCAATCAAAAATGAGCAAAAGATTTAAACAGACATTTCTCAAAAAAAGACATACGAATGGCATGCAGGCATATGAAAAGGTGCTCACCGTCACTGATTATCAGAGAAATGCAAATCATAACTATAAAGAGGTTTCATTTCATCCTAGGTAAAATGGCTTATATTCAAAAGACAGGCAATAACAAATGCTGGCAAAGATGTGGAGAAAAAAGCATTCTCATACACTGTTGATGGGAATGTAAATTACCACAACCACTAGGAAGACACAGTATGGACGCCTCACAAAAAATTTAAAATAGAGCTACCGTGTGATCCAGCAATCCCAATGCTGGGTATACCCTCGAAAATAAGGAAAATCAATATGTAAAAGAGATATCTGCATTCCCATGTTTGTTACAGTACCATTCACAATAGCCAAGATCTGGAAGCCACCTAAGTGCTATCAAAAGATTAATGGATGATAAAATGGGTAACTTATATAAAACAGTGCATAAAAAATGAGATTCAGGCATTTGTGAGAACATGGATGGAACTAGAGATAATTATGTCAAGTAAAATAAGGCACAGAAGGAAATTCATCTCATGTTTTCACTTATTTGTGTGATTTAAAAATAAAAATAATTGAACTTGTGGATAGAGAGAGTAGAAGGATGGCTATCAGATACTGAAAAGAGTGACTGATTGTTAGTTTTATAAAGGCAGTTTTGTCCTCAAGCAAGGAGGGGATGTGTTTTGGGTAGGGGCTGTTACTTTTTTTTTTTTTTAAGTTAAACTATAAACTGAATTCCTCCCAAACTTAAGTTGAGCTATACCCAGGTATGAACGAGGGAAATTTGGAGGTTGGAAACAAGATGTCGTTGAATAGGCCACATTCAACTTCTCTAACTACCATAATTTTTTCACTGTTGCAATCTTTGCAAAGACAGTTTCAATGTACCCACACTGCACAAGTAATATTCACCAAATAAATTACTTAAAAAAATAAGTTCCCACTGTTGTTACTGGGTATAGGGTTAATCCAATCTATATTAAATAGCTATGACAAAATGGAAATGGATGAAACAAATGATAGAGTGGTGAGCAATCTGCCCAGCAGAAGCTAACCTAGCCTGTAATACATACTACGTGTTCAATAAATATTTGTTTCACTTTAGTTTCCCTTACATAGATAACGCTTTCTATAGTAAGGGTAAAAAAAAAAAAAAAAAATCTATACAAAAGTTTTGATTCAAGGAAAAAAAAAAGATCTTCAAAGCAATAAAATCCTTTATACACTGATGCGTAAATGAAGACTATTAGTTAAAATGATATGGCTTGATTTATAAATTTTATGTTCACCTTGTATTTTGAAGCCAACACATTTTAAGAGCAGAAGAAAAAGATTCTGAAAAAAGTGCGGGAAAAGGGTGGGTGGCATGGTGTTTCCTAAATGGAAAATATTTTTCATCTGTTCTATCTACCAGGTGTGGAAAGTGTATTTCTGACAAGAATTTCTTGATTTGCTTTTCAATTTATGCATTTAAGCAATATTCTTTCTACCACACTACATCAAATTGAAATTTGACATACTGAATGTTCTTTGTTAAGTTTTTTATATTATATAATGGTCAATAGAGTTGTGAACTCTGATAAACCATAGAAATGCCTGGGAACTCTCTGTATATGTGAGAATGCTTATAATACCATGTTATTACTCAGTATTCATTTCCCTGGAGTTTCCTGCTAATTGACTCTCAAATCATTAAGAAAAGAGTAGTCATTAGTTAGATTGTGCTTTTATTTTCTCAATATAATTGCTTAAATGTGTCACTTATTATTTGCTTAAGGGTAAGATCAAATAAAATGTTTTTTTCACTTTTTCTGATGACCCAATTCTGGAAACTTCAAGCCTATACAAATGTAGTGTTTATAACAAATTGTTTTAGACAAGCACCTTTTGAAATAGATGCAATCAATTTCAGCCTTTAGTAAGTTTGAGATATTAGGATGTCTGGCATAGCACTAATGAAATAGAGCTACTTATAGTCAAATCTTATTTCTGATGCTTCTAAATGAGAACTTAGCTTAACATAATAGACAATTTAGCATATAAATGTTTCCCATAAAAGCAAGATGTTGGTAGTTCAAAACAGTAAATGCTAACCTTCAGGCAAGCTGTTAGTGAGGTGTAAAAGGCCCTTGAAATTTTAATGAGTTAGCTTATTCTAAGAATTTCCTATACAGAGTATCTTTTCTGATTTTATCCATTCCTGCTCTAATGACCAACTACAGAAGGAAAAAATTCAAAAAGTTCATCCTTAATAATTGAACTTTTCATTGGATTATTTTCACAAAAGATTTAATGCATTCCTTTCTCCTTAACATTTAGTTTGCACCTGTGATCTATTCTGATAACTGTCTAAGCTCTAGTGGCAGTTTATTCCCTAGGACCAAGAGGAGGAACGAATTACTGTATCTTTCTGAACTTGGAAGCCACTTTCAGTACAAGCATAACAGTATTTTTATAATCCAAATAATACAAAGATGGCTGTATGTCTTCCTCATTTTTCTAAGCAGATATATATCATGGTCACATCTACCCAGGAGACCTCTGCTAGTTGCTGTAACCCTCAGGGGAGATTAAAATGTCTGGTAGTGGATTTCATTGAAATGGAAACCCAGTTTAAAGTGGACTTAATCAAGTCTCCGGAGGAGATTCTTCTACTCATCTTTGTCTGTGTCTTCAGCTATCTTCTCCTCCATGGTCTTCGACTTCGTAAATTTAAATACTCTCTCAACTTTACTCTTTTCTCACTTTGCCCCTCTTTACTTTTTCTTTATTTTTCTGTGTTTATTCTATTCACTCCCAGAGTGCTTCAGTTATCCCTATAAAATTGATTCCAAATTATATATCAAGGCTTCCTCATAATTTGAGCTTTGGAAACCATTTTTAATGCCTCATACATGATTAATTAATAAAGTCAACATTTTAAAAACTTAACATATCTTTTATTTTTCTCTTTTTTTAAATATATTTTTTTCAACTTTTATTTTCTATTCAGGGGGTACAAGTGTAGGTTTGTTACTCCAGTATATTGCCTGTATTGCATAATGCTTAGGTGTGGTTATGTATGATTCTACCACCCAGGTACTGAACATAGTACCCAATAAGTAGTTTCTCAACCCTTGCTCCCGGCCTTATAATCCCCATTTCTATTGTTGCCATCTTTGTATCCATGAGTACCCAATGTTTACCTCCCACTTATAAGTAAGAACATGTGGTATTTGGTTTTCTGCTTTGGGGCTTAATGTAACAGCTTCCAGCTGCATCCTCCATGTTTCTGCAAAGGACGTGATTTTATTATTTTTATGGCTGCATAGCATTCCATGGTGTATATGTACCACATTTTCTTCATCCAATCCACCATCAATGGGCAGGTTGATTATATGTGTTTGCTTTTGTGAAAAGTGTGACAATGAACATGTAAGTAATATGTGTTTTTTTGTAGAACAATTTGTTGTCTTTTGGGTATATACCCAATAATAGGATTGCTGGATTGAATGGTAAATCTATTTGATGTTCTTTGAGAAATATCCAAATTGCTTTTCACAGTGATTGAACTAATTTACATTTTCACCAAAAGTGTAAAAGCATTCTCTCTGCAGTCTCACAAACATGTTTTATTGTTGTTGTTTTTTGTTTTGTTTTGTTTTGGTTTGGTTTGTTTTGACAGAGATTCGCTCTGTCACCCAGACTGGAGTGCAGTGGCATAATCTTGGTTCACTGTAACCTTCACTTCCCAGTTTCGAGCAATTCTCCTGCTTCAGTCTCCCGAGGAGCTGGGATTACATATGTGTTCAACTACACCTGGCTAATTTTTGTATTTTTATTAGCAACAGGGTTTCACCATATTGGCCAGGCTGGTCTCAAACTCCCAACCTCAAGCAATCCACCTGCCTCAGCATTCCAAAGTGCTGTGATAACAAGCATGAGCCACTGCACCTAGCCTTGTTTTTTGACTTTCAATAGTAGCCATGCTTGACTGGTGTGAAATAATAGCTTATTGTGGTTTTGATTTGCAGATCTCTGATCATCATTGATGTTGAGCATTTTTTTCTTGTCTGTTGGCTGCTTGTATATCTTGTTTTGAGAAATGTCTGTTCATGTCATTAGTCCATTTTTTAATGTTTTTTTTGTCTTTTGCTTGTTCAATTGTATAAGTTCCTTATAAATTCTAGATATTAGATCTTTGTCAGATACATCGTTTTTAAATAGTTTATCCCATTCTCTAGGTTGTCTGCTTGCTCTGCTGATAGTTTCTTTTGCTGTGCAGAAGCTGTTTAGTTTAATTACATTCCATTTGTCATTCTTTGTTTTAGTTGCAAACAATTTACAGAACTTAATCATAAATTATTTCCCAAGGCTGGTCCAGAATGGTGTTTCCTAGGTTTTCTTTTAGGATTCTTACAGTTTCAGGTCTTATATTTAAATATTTAATCCATCTTGAATTACTTTTTGCATATGGTGTAGGGAAGGGGTTGATTCTCATTCTTCTGAATATGGCTAGCTAGTTATACCAGCACAATTTATTGAATAGGGAGTCCTTATTCATCATTTATTCTGGTGGACTTTGTCAAACATCAGGTGTGCCGCTTTATTTCTGGGTTCTGTATTTTGTTGTTGGTCTATGTACCAGTCTTTGTAGCAATAACATGCTGTTTTGTTTACTATAGCCTTATAGTATAAAGTCTGGTAATGTGATGTCTCTGGCTTTCTTTTTTCACTCAGGATTCCTTTGGCTACACAGGCTCTTTTTTGGTTTCATATCAATTTTAGAATAGTTTTTCTTTTTTTCCCTAATTCTAGTTCTATGAAAAATGTCATTGGTAGTTTTATAGAAATAGTGTTAAATCTGTACATTGCTTTGGGCAATATGGACATTTTAATGATATTGATTTTTCTTATCCATGAACGTGAAATATTTTTGCATTCATTTGCAGCATCTATGTATTGTAGTTCTCCTTGTAGAGATCTTTCACCTCCAGATTGCAAGGGACTCAGGAGAAGGTTGAAAATCAACACAAAAAAAGTTCTAAAGCAATCAGGAAAATAAAGGAAAAGATAGACATTTTAAAAAGGAATTCATCAGAGCTTCTGGAATTGAAAAACAAGTTAAGAAATTTCAAAATACTATTGAAAGCTTTACCAATAGACTATATTTTTTACAGTCCTAGGTTCACAGCAAAATAAAGTGGAAGGTACAGAGAGTTCCCATATACTCACTGTGCCACATATGCACTCTCTGCACCATTATCAATATACTCCATCACAATGATACATTTGTTACAATTGATTAATGTACATTAAAACATCATTATTACCCAGAGTACATAGTTTAAATTAGGGTTAACTCTTGGTGTTGTGCATTCTATGGGTTTGGAAAATTTTATTATGACATGGTTTCATCATTTTAGTATTTTATTGAGTAGCTTCACTGCCCTCAAAATAAATTATCTGTGCTCCACTTATTGATCCCTCCTTGCCCTCTAACTCCTTGAAACCACTAATATTTCACCATATCAGTAGTATTGACTTTTCCACATGTTAGACTCATAAAGCATGTGGGAATCATAGAATATGAAGCCTTTTCAGGTTGGTCTCTTTCACTTACTATTACACATTTACGTTTTTTCCATGTCTTCTCATGGCTTGATAGCTCATTTATTTTTAGCCTTGGACAATATTCCAATGTATGCATGTGTCACATTCTATTTATTCATCCATCTACTGAAGAACATCTTGGTTGCTTCTTAGTCCTAGTAATCATGAACAAATACACTTGTAAACATCCATGGACAAGTTTTTGTGTGGATATACATTTCCAACTCTTTGGGTAAATACCAATGAGTGTAATCGGTAGATCATATGATAAGAGTATGTTTACTTCTCCAAACCATCTTCTTAAGTGGTTGCACAATTTTGCATTGCCATCAGCAATGAATGAGAGCTCCTGTTGGTCCCCATCCTCACCAGCATTTGGTGCTATCAGTGTTCTAAATTTTGGCCAATCTAATAGGTATGTAGTGGTATCTCATTGTTGTTCTACTTTGCATTTCCCAAATGACACATGATACAGAATATCTTTTCATGTGCTTATTTGTCATCTGTATATCATTTTTATTGAGATATCTGTTAAGATCTTTATCAATTTTTAGTGAGATCATCTTTCTTTAGAAACCAGTAAATAACAATATAGTGCCAAGCAGTGTTCTAGATGCTTTACGTAAGTTAAGGTGTACATTCTTTCAACAACCTTTTGAAGGTACTGTTTCTTAACATCATTCCTTTTTTAGAGATTGAAAAATGGAGGCACAGAAAGTTTTAGTGACTGTGATTTGAGATTAAGCAATCTAGTGCTACAGTTCATGGCCTTAACTACTTTGCTTGGCTGTAGTTCATGATTTTTTTTTTAATTTTTTTTCATACCTTACCCCACTTCTCACATCAAACCAGTTGCAGGTACCCAAGTTTTATACCTCTACCACTTCAGATCTGTTTTCTTTTTTTTTTTTTTTTTTTTTTTTTTTTTTTTTTTTTATGAGTAGTGGGACTCCTTTCCTGGCTTCACTTTTCTTCTATTCCAATTTAGGGCTTACGAGATTAATGTTTCTACAGCACAGTTCTAATGCACTTTCTCCTTTTTATTTACCATAGAGTGGAAAAAGACTTTCAATCTTGAATTTACAGTTCTCCACAATATGGGCTCTAACTACTTTTCTAAGACTATTTATTATAGTTCCAATACACAAGCTCCGTATATCAGCCATACTGAACTATTCATTCCTGTATGGAAACCTCTTCATTGAAGTGTATCCCTCATCTCAGAGCTCTTCATTTTCTGATCCTCATGTACATAAGTATAATCCCTTCGTTAATTCTTGACTTTCTTAATTACAACATAGCCACTAGCACTATATATCACCAATATGCAGGGTCATTCGTGATCATTTTAGATATCAAAAATAACAAATTGACTGATATATAAAAAGTGTTATTTGGTGGTAAAATATAAATTAAAAAATTAATAAAAAAGAAATATAAATGATTATGAACCAATGAAATATTCAACATTGTTTGTAATAAAATAAATTTCTGTTAAAACAATTGGCAACGGTATATGAGATAGCCCCTTAAATTTATGATGGTACTTACCATCTAAATTGGCTCAGCCTTTTGGAAATTAATTTTATCAATCTGAAACAAAAGATTACAGTGACAACTAAAGAAGAAATGTGTAAATATCCACTGCTACGACAGTCACCAAATTAAACATGGTATATATATTTTATTCAAATTTATACAATATTTAAAAATAACAAACTACACTTATATGTACTGAAATTAAAAGGTCTCTGAGGTAGATTGTCAAGTGGAAAAGCCAAGTTGCAGAATGATACACATCATATTTGTATCAATATATACAGACAAAATATCTGGTACTCTGTGACTATGATTGCATATATTGGTATATAAATACACAAAAAATCTTGCATTGTTGAAACTATATTCTAAAATGCTTATGCACTTTGTTGTGGTTGATCCTATTCTAGGATGACTTTTTGGGTGGATCATCAGGAAATACACAAAAATGCATATATGTTTATCGTTAAATTATAATAACCTTAAGGTCCAGTATTGGAATGATGTTGATATGGTTTGACTGTGTCCCTACCGAAATCTCATCTTGAATTCCCACATGTTGTGGGAGGGACCTAATGGGAGGTAACTGAATAATGGGAGCAAGTCTTTCCAGTGCTATTCTGTAGATACTGAATAAGTCTCATGAGATTTAATGGTTTTAAAAAGAGGAGCTCCCCTGCACATGCTCTCTCTATTTGCCTGCTGCCATTCATGTAAGATGTGACTTGCTCTTCCTTACCTTCTACCATGATTATGAGGCTTCCCCAGCCATGCAGAACTGTAAGTCCAATTAAACCTCTTTCTTTTTTTTTTTGATATTATCTATATTTTTATTTTTATTTTTATTTTTTTTATTGCATTTTAGGTTTTGGGGTACATGTGATGAACATGCAAGATTGTTGCTTAGGTACACACTTGGCAGTGTGGTTTGCTGCCTTCCGTCCCCTCACCTGTATCTGTCATTTCTCCCCATACTCTCTCTTCCCACCTCCCCACCTCCCGCCCCTCCCCCATTTCCCCCCAACGGACCCCAGTGTGTAGTGCTCCCCTCCCTGTGTCCATGTGTTCTCATTGTTCAACACCCGCCTATGAGTGAGAATATACGGTGTTTGATTTTCTGCTCTTGTGTCAGTTTGCTGAGAATGATGGTTTCCAGGTTCATCCATGTCCCTACAAAGGACGTGAACTCATCGTTTTTGATGGCTGCGTAATATTCCATGGTGTATATGTACCACATTTTCCCTATCCAGTCTATCATCGTTGGGCATTTGGGTTGGTTCCAGGTCTTTGCTATTGTAAGCAGTGCTGCAATGATCATTCGTGTGCACGTGTCCTTGTAGTAGAATGATTTATAATCCTTTGGATATATACCCAGTAATGGGATTGCTGGGTCAAATGGGATTTCTATTTTTAGGTCCTTGAGGAATCGCCACACTGTCTTCCACAATGGTTGAATTAATTTACATTCCCACCAACAGTGTAAAAGTGTTCCTATTTCTCCACATCCTCTCCAGCATCTGTTGTTTCCCGATTTTTTAATGATCGCCATTCTAACTGGTGTGAGATGGTATCTCAATGTGGTTTTGATTTGCATTTCTCTGATGACCAGTGATGATGAGCATTTTTTCATATGTTTGTTGGCCTCCTGTATGTCTTCTTTTGTAAAGTATCTGTTCATATCCTTTGCCCATTTCTGAATGGGCTTGTTTGTTTTTTTCTTGTAGATCTGCTTTAGTTCTTTGTAAATTCTGGATATCAGCCCCTTGTCAGATGGGTAGACTGCAAAATTTTTTTCTCATTCTGTTGGTTGCCGATTCACTCTAATGACTGTTTCTTTTGCCGTGCAGAAGCTGTGGAGTTTGATGAGGTCCCATTTGTCTATTTTGGCTTTTGTTGCCATTGCTTTTGGCGTTTTGGTCATGAAGTCCTTGCCTACACCTATGTCCTGAATGGTTTTGCCTAGATTTTCTTCTAAGGTTTTTATGGTATTAGGTCTGATGTTTAAGTCTTTAATCCATCTGGAGTTAATTTTGGTGTAAGGTGTCAGGAGGGGGTCCTGTTTCTGCTTTCTGCACATGGCTAGCCAGTTTTCCCAACACCATTTATTAAACAGGGAGTCCTTTCCCCATTGCTTGTTTTTGTCAGGTTTGTCGAAGATCAGATGGTTGTGGGTATGTGGTATTTCCTCTGAGGCCTCTGTTCTGTTCCATTGGTCTATATCTCTGTTTTGGTACCAGTACCATGCTGTTTTGATTACTGTAGCCTTGTAGTATAGTTTGAAGTCCGGTGGTGTGATGCCTCCTGCTTTGTTCTTTTTGCTTAGAATTGACTTGGCTATGCGGGCTCTCTTTTGGTTCCATATGAAGTTTAAGGTGTTTTTTTCCAGTTCTGTGAAGAAGGTTATTGGTAGCTTGATGGGAATAGCGTTGAATCTGTAAGTTACTTTGGGCAGTATGGCCATTTTCACGATGTTGATTCTTCCTAACCATGAACATGGAATGCTTCTCCATCTGTTTGTATCCTCTCTTATTTCGTTGAGCAATGGCTTGTAGTTCTCCTTGAAGAGGTCTTTTACGTTCCTTGTTAGTTGTATTCCTAGGTACTTTATTCTCTTTGTAGCAATTGTGAATGGCAGTTCGTTCTTGATTTGGCTCTCTTTAAGTCTGCTACTGGTGTATAGGAATGCTTGTGATTTTTGCACATTGATTTTGTATCCTGAGACTTTGCTGAAGTTGTTTATAAGTTTCAGGAGACTTTGGGCTGAGATGATGGGGTCTTCCAGATATACAATCATGTCATCTGCAAATAGAGACAATTTGATTTCCTCCTTTCCATTTTGGATACCCTTTATTTCTTTTTCTTGCCTGATTGCTCTGGCTAGAACTTCCAGTACTATATTGAATAGGAGTGATGAGAGAGGGCATCCTTGTCTAGTGCCAGATTTCAAAGGGAATGCTTCCAGTTTTTGCCCATTCAGTATGATATTGGCTGTTGGTTTTTCGTAAATAGCTTTTATTGTTTTGAGATACGTTCCGTCAATACCTAGTTTATTGAGGGTTTTTAGCATAAAGAGCTGTTGAATTTTGTCAAAGGGCTTCTCTGCATCAATTGAGATAATCATGTGGTTTTTGTCTTTGGTTCTGTTTATGTGGTGAATTACGTTTATGGACTTGCGTATGTTGAACCAGCCTTGCATCCCCGGGATGAATCCTACTTGATCATGGTGGATGAGCTTTTTGATATGCTGTTGCAATTGGTTTGCCAGTATTTTATTGAAGATTTTTGCATCTATGTTCATCATGGATATTGGCCTGAAATTTTCTTTTCTTGTTGAGTCTCTGCCAGGTTTTGGTATCAGGATGATGTTTGTCTCATAAAATGATTTGGGAAGGATTCCCTCTTTTTGGATTGTCTGGAATAGTTTCAGAAGGAATGGTATCAGCTCCTCTTTGTATGTCTGGTAGAATTCAGCTGTGAACCCATCTGGACCTGGGCTTTTTTTGGGTGGTAGGCTCTTTATTGCTGCCTCGACTTCAGACCATGTTATTGGTCTATTCAGGGTTTCGGTTTCTTCCAGGTTTAGGCTTGGGAGGATGCAGGTGTCCAGGAATTTATCCATTTCTTCCAGGTTTACTAGTTTATGTGCATAGAGTTGTTTGTAATAATCTCTGATGATGGTTTGGATTTCTGTGGAATCTGTGGTGATATCCCCTTTATCGTTTTTTATTGCATCAATTTGGTTATTCTCTCTTTTCTTTCTTATTAATCTGGCTAGTGGTCTGTCTATTTTGTTGATCTTTCCAAAAAACCAGCTCCTGGATTTATTGATTTTTTTGAAGAGTTTTTTGTGTCTCTATTTCCTTCAGTTCTGCTCTGATCTTAGTTATTTCCTGTCTTCTGCTAGGTTTTGAGTTTTTTTGATCTTGCTCCTCTAGCTCTTTCAATTTTGATGATAGGGTGTCAGTTTTCGATCTCTCCTTTCTTCTCATGTGGGCACTCATTGCTATATATTTTCCTCTAGAGACTGCTTTAAATGTGTCCCAGAGATTCTGGTATGTTGTGTCTTTGTTCTCATTGGTTTCGAAGAACATCTTTATTTCCGCCTTCATTTCATTGTTTATCCAGTCAACATTCAAGAGCAAGTTGTTCAGTTTCCATGAAGCTGTGCGGTTCTGAGTTAGTTTCTGCATTCTGAGTTCTAACTCGATTGCACTGTGGTCTGAGAGACTGTTTGTTATGATTTCTGTTCTTTTGCATTTGCTGAGGAGTGATTTATTGCCAATTATGTGGTCAATTTTAGAGTAGGTGTGATGTGGTGCTGAGAAGAATGTATATTCTGTGGATTTGGGGTGGAGAGTTCTGTAAATGTCTATTAGATTTGCTTGTTCCAGGTCTGTATAAACCTCTTTCTTTTGTAAATTGCCCTGTCTCTGATATGTCTTTATCAGTAGTGTGAAAACAGACTCATACAAAAGTTAAATGAATTTTAGTACATTCCTTATGTGCTTTAAAAGTTATACTTTTGAAAACTATTTAATGTGAGTGCTTATAATATAATGCTATAAAACTATGGTTTAGTTTGTATCTCCACTGTCAAACACATGGCATGGCACTGTTGAATAAATTTTGAGTGAATAAATGTGCATGTATCGTATTTTAATTGGAAAAAAAGAGAAAGTATGCATGCTTAGAATTTAGAAAAAAGTTAACTAAAAATTTAACAGTAATTTTTAATGGATTTGGGGCATAAGAATATATTTTCAATATTGCATCATTCATATACATATTTCTTTCAGAAATGGCCATTTGTTAAAGTAGACAAAATAATGGTTTTACAAAAATATCCGCATCCTAATTCTCAGAACCTGTTAATATCTGTCTACTTGGTAAAATAAACTTTACAGATGTGATTATGGGTAAAAACATATTGGTATGTAGATTATCCTAGATTATACAGATTGGCTCCACCTAGTCTTTATAAGTGAAGAACCTTCTCCTGCTATGGTGAAAGAGAAATCTGTGACAATGTAAAAAGGGTCAGAGAGACATTATATTGCTGGCTGTAAAGAAGGTGAAAGGGACCCTCAGCTCAAGGAATGCGGATGGTCTTCAGAAGCTGGGAATAGCAAAGAAATCGTTCTTTTCTGGAGCCTCCATAAAGGGATACAGCCATGCCAAAAACTTGATTTTAGCTCAGTGAGAACAGTGTCAGACTTCTGACCTAAAGAACTAGAACATAATAGACTTATATTGTCTTGAGATTGTAAGTTCATGGTAGTTCGTTATGACTGCAATAAAAACCCAATGCATTTCTGAATTAAAAAATGCCAAATAGAGATATCCACCAAAAAAATCTCTGATTCCACGCATAGATATAACTACCATAACAGTATGATACATACATACACTTCAAGTCATTTTCATACCTATATATAGATATATATATATGACACATCTCAGTAGTTAAAGACAACTTCATTTTTCTTGTTGCATAGGTCAAGTTCTTTAAGGTGGTCATTGAATTTGTCTTCCCTTTTCACATACTACATTTGATTAATCAGGTATAACTTGTAATAATCTAACCACTCCCATTGTTTCCTACACTACCTAGTCAAAACCACTATTATTCTCTCATCCAGATTATTTTTCTGTAGCCTCTTAATGCTTCTCCCTGAATCCATACTTGCTCTTTTACAGTCTCTTCATCATATTGTCCTAGAATGATCCTTTAAAAGATATAGGTTAGTCACCTACGAAAAATGGCCCCTCTCACTCAGAGTAAAAACTAAATTCCTTACAGTGGCTTACAGGCCCTGTAAAGATGACAGCCCTCAGCTGCTTCTCCCATCACATATTCTGTTACTCTTGCTGTTGGTCGGTCACCTCCAAGCATAATATGTTCCATTTTTTGTTACCCATGTATCAATCATGTTTGCAAAACAGGAATTTTTATTTTTGATTCTTCTGTCTATAGCATTTTCCTAAAGATGTCTTTGTGAGTCACTCTGATGTCTCTCAGGTTCGTGCTTGAATATTATCCTATCAGAGTAGCTTTCTCTGACCTTCCTATATAAAATAACACCACCTGTTTTGTCAGTGAACTGGTTCAGGTTCTTGCTTTCACCACACAAAGGAATTTGAGAAATAAATTGAAAGTAAAGTAAGCAACAAAGCTTTATTGCAAGGCAAATGTACATTCTGAAAGCAAAGTCCAGGTGGGCTGCCTGAGAATGAGACAGCACCAACTGGCACTAGGAAAACTCCACTTACCGGGATCTTACATGATTATTTATAAAGAGGCAGGGAAGAAGTGTTGCTATAATACTAAGCATGTTGTGGGTGGTTTTCAGGCCCACATGTGCCGTGGCTGTACATAATAGTATATCACATCTCATTACCATCTTAATTCTCCACCCAAAGGTGCATTTTTTTACTATTGAAATGAACATAAGTTAGCCCAAAGACACTAATCATAGGTTACGACGCTTGCACAAATCTGAGAATTTTCTCTTCTCTTCTTCTTTCTCCTTGCTGCAGGATGTTCTAACCACAAGCCCTTGATGCAGTTTGTGCCCTGTCAGGTGGTTTGTTTTCTCCATCAATTTGACATGTTTCTGTTGATATTCACTCGGGGTGGCTGGCAAAATCCTAAATATTAGGAAAAGTTACAGATTGTAATCTCAAACTTTTTGGAAGGCCAGAAGGTTTTATTGAGGCACACCGAAGGCAGCCACCTCATTTACATTAGCATAGAAAAGAAATAGAGACAATGAAAGGTATTCCCAGTTTAAGTACATTTACCCCACATCCCTTTATCTCCACTCTGTTTACTCATGTGAATTTTGTGCTGGTTGGTCTTCTCACTGGAGAGATCAAAGGGGAATTACTTACTAATAGGGTTTACTCTGGGCCCGTACCTAAAGCTTTTATCAGTTGTAAAACCATTCTTGTAACCATGTAAATCATCCACAAGTGTGTGAACTTAGAATCTCTGTTGTAAAATCTTGACTGAAAAAATGTAATGATGGAGAGGGAGTCTTGGTTGATTGGTTGCATTTCGCCCTCTGAAAACAGCCAATGGCCATCCCTAGCCCACTTGTATCACTGTAATGGTATGAGAGTGCATTCATTCATCCATTGCAGCCAACAAAGGTAGCTGTGGGCCAGACCTCCACAAGTTGTGATCAACATGTCATGTTTCTTGCTTTTGTCCAAGGGCGGCTAGGACCAGCCTATGTAATCTGCCTCATTATCACCGTGGTCTCCACCTGTTTACCTGCTTTATTTTTCTTCATGACACTCACCATGCTCTGTAATATAGTATATACCTTTTAGGTATTTT
Organism: Saimiri boliviensis; assembly: GCF_048565385.1. Classification (NCBI taxonomy): domain Eukaryota; kingdom Metazoa; phylum Chordata; class Mammalia; order Primates; family Cebidae; genus Saimiri; species Saimiri boliviensis. The sequence continues at coordinate 78,102,443 of NC_133470.1, read as the reverse complement.
ATGAAATTTTATATAAAAATATATTTTATATATATTTTATAAGCATATGCATGAACTTTTCAAAGTGTGCAACATTGTCAATAACATAGATATTTGTCTCAAATTTTTGGAAGAACTTGTGAATATGTATATGAAATTATCTCTTCCTAATACTTTTGTTATGTGTACTTTTTTTAGTTTGGGACTATTTCATCAAATGCCACCATGAACACTCTTGTTTATGTATTCTGGTACACATAGGCATGTGTTACTATTGCTTGTATACCTAGACTCACTCGTTTGCTTTATATACTGTGGCCTTCTTCTACATAGACTTTTATCTCTAATACTTTTTCCCACACAAAGCCTGTTTTACTAGATAATGGTATATTTATATTTCAATATATATTTTATATTATATGTCATTTAAATTACTATCCTATTTTATTTTTCTTTGCATTTTTAATTTTCTGTGTTAGTTGTTTTTTCTTAGACTTGTACCTCTATTCAAAATTATAAAACTTGTTTGAGATGGGTGCAGTGGCTCACACCTGTAATTCCAGCAGTTTGGGAGGCCAAGGCAGGTGGATCATGAGGTCAGGAGTTCAAGACCAGCCTGTCAAACATGGTGAATCCCCATCTCTACTAAAAATAAAAAAATTAACTGGCTATGGGGGTACATTCCTGTAATTTCAGCTACTAAGGAGGCTGACACAGGAGAATTGTTTGAACCAGGACTTGGGAGTCAGAGGTTGCAGTGAACCAAAATTGCACCACTGCACTCCAGCCTGGGCTACAAAGTGAGACTCTGTCTCAAAAAAAAAAAAAAAAAAAAAAAAAAAAAAAAAAAAATTCTTGGTTTAAATGTTGATAGTTGTATCAGTTACCTTTATTGGCTACAAACAATAAACATTTCTCTCACCAATTTGATCAGAATAAACAGTTTTTTTGGAAAGGTATCGGTGGGATCATAGGACTGATAGTAAGGATACAGAACCAGAATCAGAAAAAACAATGTAGCATTCAGGGAAGAAATAGGGGTCCAGGTATAAGAGCATATTCATCATGATACCACCAATAGAATAATTTGACTTAAAATGATTTCTCCTTTTTTTATGTGTTTCAGATATGAATTTACTAGTCTGGGACATATAACTACTCCTTGGCTAAGCAGGACAGAATGTTTTCTTTACAGTCCTACAATGAATCTATATAACTGGAAAGAGAAAATTATGCAATCATGCATTTGTTTTCCTAATGCTTTTTCAGCTGCAGTTGGTTGTATCTATGGATTTGAAACCCATAGATAAGGAGGGTTGACTGTGTGTGTGTGTGTGTGTGTGTGTGTGTGTGTGTGCATGTGCATGTATTAGATCAACCTTATTAATTTTGTTGCTCAAATAAACCATATTCTTACTAGTTTAAAATGTTTGTTGTCTGAATTATCAAACTAGAGAGAAAAAACAGGTAGGAGTAATATTTCTATACCTAAAGAAAAATATGTAAGATGAGTTTTATTTATCAAAATGATATGAAGAGTCCTTCAAAAATCAGGAAGTAGGTGATTGGTGAGTGTGATATGGCATGTTTTAATTAATATTAAAGTTTTATAGAGTATAAAATGATAAATAGTACTTATCACAATTTACTGCCTAAAGCTTATGCCAAAAAAATTACAGCATCATTATCATTATTACTGTTATCATCATTGACATGATCATCATAATCATTGATACCATTTATTGAGTTTTATTCTATAATAGACACTGTGCTTAATATTTTATATATGCTATATCATTAATTTCTTAGAAAAGTCCTCTGAAAAAGATACTAAGATAACAGCTACTTTTAGATGAGGAAACTAAAGCTAAGTGATTATGTAGTATGTTCTAAGTCAAATAGCTTACTGTTCCCCAGCCAAGACTGAAAATAAGTGTGTCTTATTTTAAAGCCTAAGCTACACTGTTTATTTCTATGTATTTCAGTGCATAACCAACTTGGTTTTTCACACACTTTCTCACAAAGATCATCCTTCCATTTATAACAGTAGTGCCGTGTGTGTGTGTGTGTGTGTGTGTGTGTGTGCGTGTGTGTGCTTGCATGTTTCTCCCTGTGACTATATTATCAAGCCACAGACACCTTTCCTTTCTTTGATCCTCATACCTGAACCTGGTTCACACAGGCCGGGACTATCTATTCAATCTGTGCTTTTCTTGTATTGTTAAACACAGAGATAAACTTGCTCCCTCCCTCTGTCTACCTGGAAGATTTCCTTCAGGCTACAGCCATTTCACTGGTGTCCAAATCAAGCAAGGAATCATGACCTGAAGTTACATGAGAAGAAAACAAAGAAGGTCCAAATAAGGAATTTGTTTCAAAACTTTTCTTCCACACTTCTACATATAACCCCAAATAAGAAACTATTTTTTTTCTCTCTAGGGCAGAAACATCACTAATTCACAATCTAGGCAAAAAGCAAGATTCTAAGGTTCCAACAAAAGATTAAAAAACAATCTAAACTTAGTATTTCTGGATCTCTCAGGCCGTGCAGGACATTTTTCTGCTGAATTTGACTATGTGGTTTCTTAAGAACCTGTTTTCCCCTAATATTGTATATGTTTTATTCAGTGTCATTATTACCCAGATTCTCTTTTGATCAATTTTTCTAACCCTAACAAATATATTCTCAATTCATTACCTCATATGAAGATAAATTTATTCATAACTACTGGATGTATTTCCAACCTAAGTGTATCTGCATGTTAATAAAAATCAAAGTTCAATGCTTACTGGCAAATTATAAAATTTCAAGCATTAGCCTCACTGTAAGCATTAGTCTTCTTCCTGACCCTCAAATTGCATCATTTAACTGCATCGTTTACAAAGTTTACTGACAAGACTATCCCATCGTGACACACATAGCATTTTTAGTTGCTCTTATGTTTATTCTTTTGTGAACCCTGCAAAGATTCCTACCATTTGATCACCAGAGATTAATTAATGTAATTTTCTTTCATCATCTGTTTCATAGACATATCTCTATTTATGGAACGAACAGCTTTGCTCCAGGGTTAGTGGAAAAATAACTTTTGTATATATTAATTTTTTATGAGTCTTTGTTATCACTATTTCTTCATGGAAACTGCAGAAAAGCCTCTGAGAAGACTGGAAATGAGATGCAGTCTAGTTTAGTAGATATACACTTGGGCACTAAAATCAGGTAAAGATTGAAACTATATCACTCATTTTCATTGGAGGTATGGCATTGAATAAGTCAATTTAACTCTTCTATTCTCATTTGATATTGCAATAAAATAATGTACGTACAGTGCTTGCACACAGTAAAAACTCAATAATTGCTCACCAAAGCAAAAACAGCCACAATGAAATTTTAGAGAGTACATGGATTTCATAACCTTGTTGAAAACCAGATTGTGTCATCAATCAATTAAACTTCACTCTCCACAGCTAAAATTATATCTGTAAACCATTTGTATTTCATAAAAGTAAAAATTGAAATAATGATTAGAACGATTCAGATAGTAGGGACAAGTTCCATTGATTTTAAGTGTTTAAATTTTTCATATAAAATCTGTGTCAGAACTCTGCCAATGTTTGTGTAAATCACAAACTAGTCTTCATGGTTCAGTTTTGCATTCTTGATCATTCATTCAATATTTATATATCATCTACTGTGCACCAAGACTGTATCAATTACAATTAGTACAAGGTTGCAAAGTACATTGTTCCTTCCTTCAAGGAATGCAAGGTTTAGTAGAGGAGACACATATGTAAACAACTAATAAGAAGAAAATGTTGCGTGTATTCAAATTACTTGTTATACAAAGTGCAAATGACAAATGTCATAAAACAGATTGACCTGAGTCATGACAATGATTGTTGTAAAATAGTAAGATTCATAAAATTAGAGGCTGAGGAAGATAGTGGAAAAGAAAGCTCCACCAATTGTCCCCCTCTGCAAAGAAAGCAATTTAGCAAATATCTACACAGAAAAATCACCTTCACAAGAACCAAATGTCAGATGTGCACTTATAGTAAATGGTTTTAACCTCATATAGCTAAAAGAGGCACAAAAGAGATAGAAAAACACAGCCCTGAATGACCAGAGCCACCCTCACCACCAACAGCTTCAGCATGGTATGGAGAGCATCTCTGGGCACTGAGGGGGAGAGAACACAATTGTGAGGCATGGAACTCAGCACTATCCTGTTAAAGCAAAACGAAAAATCAGACCAAACTCAGATGATTCCTGGTTACAGAGAAAGGGTTTAAACCAGCCCTAGCCACAGGGAAATCACTGATCCTTTGTGGTCTGAACTTATGCCTGCAAACCTTGCCACCAAGGACTAGAGCACTCTGTCTCTCCAAGTAAACTTGAAAGGTAGTCTGGGCCATAAGAACTGCAATTCTTCGGTCAGTCTTAGTACTGAACTAGGCTCAGAGACAGTGAACTGTGGGGAAACATGACCTACTAAGACACAAGCTGGGGCAGCCCAGGGAGTGCTGACATCACCTCTCCCCTAACTCCAGGCTGCACATCTCGGAGCTCCAAAAGATACCCCTTCCTTATGCTTGAGGAGAGAGGAGGGACGAATGAGGAGGACTTTGTCTTGCATCTTGAATACCAACTCAGCCACTGCAGGACAGGGTACTGGCCAGAGTCACAAGGCTCCTGTTACAGGCCCTAAATCCCAGATGCTATTTCTAGACACATCCTGGGCCAGAAGGAAACCTACTGCCTTGAAGCAAATGACTCAGTCCTAGTAGCATTCATCACTTGCTGACTTAAGATCTCTTGGGCTCGGAATAACCACAAGTTATACCTTGGCATTACATCAAAGACCTTAGATGAGCCTCCAAGACTTGCTGGCTTCAGGTGAGACGCAGCACATTACCAGTTTGGGTGGTTATGGGGCAAAACTCCTTCTATTTTAGAAAAGCAGAGGAAAAAGTAAAGGGGACTTTGTCTTGCACCTTAGGTGCCAGCACAACCACAGAAGGTAGAGCAATAAGCAGGCTCTTCAGATCCCTGATTCTAAGATGTGATACTTGGATGGCATTCTTGGATGTGCCCTGGGCCAGAGAGCCGTACACTGCCATGCAGGGGAGTCCCAAGTCAGGCAGAATTCACCACAAGCTGACTCAAGAGACCTTGGGCTTTTAGAGGATATCCAAGGTAGTATGAGAGTAGTCCACATGGCCTGAGGTGGAGAAGGCTACAGGGTGAGGCTACTCTGCCTTTGGAAAGAGGAGAAAAGTGTGGAAGACCTGCATTGTATGGCTTGAGTGCTAGCTCTGCTGAAATATGATAGAATACCAGGTGGACTGTTAACATTTTTTACTCTAACCTCTGATGCCGGGATGGTGCTTCTGGGTTCACCTGGGGCCTGGAGAACCTCATTTCTCAGAAGGGAGAGAGACAGGCCTGGCTGGCTTTGGTACCTGCTGATTCTAGAGTCCCAGGGCCTTGAGGAAATATATACAGTAGCCAGGGAGTGGTTACAGCAGGCCTTGGGAGAGACTCAGTGCTGTGCTGATTGTAGGTCTGACCTACTACAGTCATATTGTTGGTGGGCACAAGGGTACGTAAGTAAGCCCACCCTCAGCTTCAGCAGGCTCAAAACAGAGACAACCATATGTTTTAGAGAAAGTAAGGGAAGAGAATAAAAGTTTCTTCCTGGTAATTCAGAGAATTCTCTTGGATATTGTCTAAGACCATCAAGGTGGTACCTCTATGAATCTGAAAGAACCACAGCATTGCTGGGCTTGATGTGTCCCCTAAAGCAGATAAAGCTTAGATCACAACATACCCGTACTTTTAAACATCTGGAAATCCCTCCCAAAAAGGAGAAGTACAAACATGCCTAGAAGTGAAGACTACAATAAATACGTATCTCTTCAATGCCCAGATATTGAAGAACATCTGTCAGCATTATCACCATCCAGGAAAACATGATCTCACCAAATGAACAAAGAAGGAATTCAGAATTCTAGAAGATACGTTTAACAAAAAGATAGAAACAATTTTTAAAAATCAAGCAGAACTTTTAGAGCTGAAGGATGCAATTGGCATACTGAAGAATTCTTTAGCATCCTTTAATAGCAAAATTGATCAAGCAGAAGAAAGAATTACTGAGCCAAAGACAGGCTGTTTGAAAACACACAGTAAGCAGAGACAAAAGAAAAAAAAAATGAAGCATGGCTACAGGATCTTGAAAATAGGCTTAAAACTGCAAATTTAAGAGCTATTGGCCTTATAGAGGAAGTCGAGAAAGAGATGGAGGAAGAAAGTTTGTTTAAAAGATAGTAACAGAGAACTTCCCAAACCTAGAGAAAAATATCCATACCCAAGTAGAAAAAGGATATAGAACACCTAGCAGATTTCACACAAAAAAGGGCTACGTTAAAGCATTTGATAAACAAACTCCCATCTTGAGTTAATTTTTGTATAAGGCATAAGGAAGGGGTCCAGTTTCTGTTTTCTGCATATGGCTAGCCAGTTTTCCCGTTATCATTTATTAAATAGAAAATCATTTCTCTACTGCTCTTTTTTGTTCGGTTTTTCAAAGATCAGATGATTGTAGAGGTGTGGTGTTGTTTCTGAGGGCTCTGTTCAGTTCTATTGGTCTATATACCTGTTATGGTACCAGTACCATGCTATTTTCATTACTGTAGCCTTGTAGTACAATTTGAAGTCAGGTAGCGTGATGCCTCCAGCTTTGTTCTTTGTGCTTAGGATTGTCTTGGCTATATGGGCTCTTTTTTTGTTCTATTTGAAATTTAAAGTAGTTTTTTTCTAGTTCTGCAAAGCAAGTCAGTGGTAGCTTCATGAGCATAACATTGAGTCTATAAATTACTTTGGGCAGTATGGCCATTTTCATGACATTGATTCTTCCTATCCATGAGTGTACACTGTTTTCTACACTGTTTTCCATTTGTTTGTGTCATCTCCTATTTCTTTGAGCAATGGTTTGTAGTTCTCCTTGAAGAGGTCTTTCGCATCTCTTGTGAGTTGTATTCCTATGTATTTTATTCTCTTTGAAGCAGTCGTGAATGGCAGTTCACCCATGATTTGGCTCTTTGCTTGCCTATTGGTGCATAGGATTGCTTAGGATCTTTGTGCATTGATTTTGTATCCTGAGACTTTGCTGAAGTTGCTTATCAGCTTAAGGAGTTTTGGAGCTGAGACTATAGGGTTTTTTCTAAATATACAGTCATGTCATCTGCAAACAGAGACAATTTGACTTCCTCTCTTCCTGTTTGAATACCCTTTATTTCTTTATCTTACCTGATTGTCCTGGCCAGAACTTCCAATATTATGTTGAAGAGGAGTCGTGAGAGAGGGCATCCTTGCCTTGTGCTGGTTTTCAAAGGGAATGCTTCCAGCTTTTGCCCATTTAGTAAGATATTGGTTATGGGTTTATCATAAATAGTTATTATTTTGAGATGTGTTCCATCAATACCTAGTTTATTGAGATTTTTTAGCATGAAGGGATGTTGAAATTTTATCTAAGGCCTTTTCTGCATCTATTGAAATAATCATGTGTTTTTTTGTCATTGGTCCTGTTTATGTGATAGATTACATTTATTCATTTGCATATGTTAAACCAGCTTTGCATCCCAGGGATGAAGCCAACTTGATCGTGGTAGATAAACTTTTTAATATGCTGCTGGATTCGGTTTTCTAGTACTTTTTTAAGAATTTATGCATTGATGATCATTAGGGATATTGGCCTTAATTTTCTTTTTCTGTTGTGTCTTTGCCAGGGTTTGGTATCAGGATGATGTTTCCGAGAACTTAAAGTAAAATAAAAATAAATAAATAAATAAATAAATTCCCAAACATCAAAGATAAAGAAAGGATCCTAAAAGCAGCAGGAGAAAAAAAAAAAAAAAGTAGCATAAAATGGAGCTCCAATGTCTGGCAGCAGACATTTCAGAGGAAACCTCAAAGGCTAGAAGGCAGTAGCATGACATGTTTAAAATTCTGAAGAACAAAAAAACTTTTACCCTAGAATAGTATATCTGGTGAAATTATCATTCAAACATGAAGGAGAAATAAAGCATTTCCCAGACAAAAGCTGAGGGATTTCATCAATAGCATACCTGTTTTGTTTTTTGTTTTTTGGGGTTTTTTTTAGACAGAGTTTTGCTCTTGTGGCCCAGGCTGGAGTGCAATGGCACATTCTTGGCTCACCACAACCTCTGCCTCCTGGGTTCAAGCAATTCTCCTGTCTCAGCCTCCCAAGTAGCCGGGATTACCGGCATATGCCACCACGTGCGGCTTGTTTGTTTATTTTCAGGAGAGATGAGGTTTCACCATATTGGCCAGGATGGTCTTGATCCCTTGACCTCATGATCCACCCGCCTTGGCCACCCAAAGTGCTGGGATTACAGGTGTGAGCCACTGTGCCCAGCCAATTACAGACCTGTTCTACAAGAAAGGCTAAAGGGAGTAGTTCAGTCAGAAATAGAAGGCCATTAATGAGCAATAAATAATTCCCTGATGGGGTGAAAATTACTGATAATAGTAAGTAAACAGAAAATTCTTAGAATATTATAACACTGTAACTGTAGTATGTAAACTATTCTTATCCTAAGCAAAAAGAGTAAAATATATATATATATATATATATAACTAAAAATTATTTCAAGATATAGTATAATAGGATATAAATAGAAACAACAAGAAGTTAAAATGTGAGAGGATGAAGTTAAGGCATAGAGTTATTATTAGTTTTCCTTTGCTTATTTGTTTATTTATGCAAATAGAGCTACATTGTTATCAGTTTAAAATACCAGGGTTATAAAATAGCCTTTGCAACTCTTGTGGTAACCTCAAAGCAAAAACCAAACAGTGGATACAAAAAATAAAAAGCAGGAACCTAAATGAAATCACCAGAGAAAATTACCTTCGCTAGGGGAAGACAGAAAAGAAAGAAAGAAGAAAGAGAAGACCATAAAATGACCAGAAAACAAATAACAAAATGGCAGAAGTAAGTCTTCATTTGTCAATAATAACATAGAATGTAAATGGGTAAAATTCTCCAATCAAAAGCCATAGGCTGGCTGAATGGATGAAAAACAAGAAGCATTCATCTGTTGCTTACAATAAACACACTTCACCAATAAAGACACACAGACTGAAAATAAAGGGACAGAAAAAATTATTCTATACTATTAAAAACCAGAAAAGAGCAGGACTCATAATACTTATATCAGACAAAATAGATTTCAAAACAAAAACCGTAAGAAGGGACAAAAAAGCTCACTATATAATAATAAAGGGGTCAATTCAGCAAGATAATATAACAATTTTAAATGTATATGTACCCAACACTGGAACACCCAGATATGATAAGTTAATGTTATTAGAGCTACAGGGAAAGACAGACCTCAACACAATAATCGATGGAGACATCAACAATCAACTTTCATCATTTTACAGATCTTCCAGACAGAAAATCAAGAAACATCAGACTTAATTTGCTCTATAGACCAGGTGAATTTAATACATATTTATAGAACATTCCATCCAAGAGATGCAAAATATACATTCTTTTTCTCAGCATGTGGATTATTTTCAAGAATAGATCATATCTATCTATAGGTCACAAAAAAGTCTTAAATCCCAGACATTGAAATAGAATCAAGCATCTTCTTTGACCATAAGAAAATAAAACTAGAAATTAATAACAAGAGGAATCTTGGAAACTAAACAAATATGTGAAAATTTAAAAATATGTTTATAGTTATTACCAGTGGATCAATAAAAAACATGAAGAAGGACATTGAAAAAAAATTCTTGAACAAATGATACTAGAAAGACAACATACCAAAAGCTATGAGAAACGGTAAAAGAAGTCCTCAGAGGGGATTTTATAGCTGTAAGTACCTACATCAAAAAAGAGGAAGAACTTCAAATAAACAACATAATGATACATTTTAAATAACTAAAAATCATTAGAAGAAAAGAAATAATAAAGATCAGATCAGAAATAAATTGAAATTAAGAAAAAATGCAAAAGATCAATTAAACAAAAGTTGGTTTTTCCAAAAGTTAAACTAAACTGACATACATTTAGCAAGACTAACTAAGCAAAAAAGAGAGATTATCCAAATAAATAAAATCAGAACTGAAAACGGAGACATTATGACTGATACTGCAGAAATTCAAAGGATCGTTAGCGGGTACCATGAGTAACAATATGTCAATAAATTGGAAAACTTTAAAGAAATGGGCAAATTCCTAGAATTGTACAACCTACCAAAATTGAATAATGAAGAAATACAAAATCTGAATGGACCAATAACAAGGAACAAGATCAAACTTGTAATAAAAAGTCTCCTAGTAAAGAAAAATGCAGGACTCAACAGCTTCACTGCTAAATTCTTCCAAATATTTAAAGAAGAATTAACACAAATCTTATGCAAACTATTTTGAAAAACAGAGGAGGAAGGAACATTTCCAAACTCATTCTATGAGGTCGGTATTACCTTGATACCAAAGAAAGACATATCAAAAATAAAAATCCTCAAGTCAATGAATATTGATGTGAAAATCTTCAACAAAATGCCAGTAAACTAAATTTAACAATATGTTAGAAAGATCACTCATCATGACTATGTGAGACTTATTTCTGGAATGTAAGAATAATTCATTACATGCAAATTAATCAATCCGATGCATCATATTAACAGAATGAAGGATAAACACCATACAATCATTACAATTGATGTGAAAAAGCAGTTGATAAAATTCAACATCCCTTCATGAAAAAAACCCTCAAAAAACTGTGGATAGAAGGAAAAAATCTCAATATAATAAAAGCCATATATGACAGACATACAGGTGCTATCACACAAAAGACAGGAAAATCTGAACATCTTTCCTCTGAGATCTGGAACATGACAAGGTTGCTCACTGTCATCACTGTTATTCAACATAGGAGTGGAACTCCTAGGTAGACCAATTAGATATGAGAAAAATACAAAAGATATCCAAATTGGAAAGGAAGAAATCAAATTGTCTTTGTTTACAAATGATATGACCTTATATTTGGCAAAACCTAAAACACCAGCAAAAAAACTGATAGAACTGATAAATGAATTCAGTAAAGTTGTAGGATACAAACCAAACACACAAAAATGAGAAACATTTCTTTGTTTTTCTTTTTTTGAGATGGAGTCTCACACTGTCACCTGGGCTGGAGTGCAATGACACAGTCTTGGCTCACTGCAATCTCCACCTCCCAGATTCACGCAATTCTCCTGCCTCAGCCTCCTGAGTAGCTGGGATTACAGGCATGCACCACCACACCTAGCTATTTGTTTGCACTTTTAGTTGAGATGGGGTTTCGCTATGTCACCAGACTGGTCTCGAACTCCTGACCTCGTGATCCGCCCACCTCAGCCTCCCAAAGTGATTGGATTTCAGGCGTGAGCCACCACACCCAGCCAAATCAGAAGCATTTCTGTATGCCAGCAGTGAACAATGTGAAAAAGAAATATAAAAGTAATCCCATTGGCTATAGCCACACATAATATTAAATACTTAATAATTAACCAAGAAAGTTAACATTCCCCAAAATGAAAACTACAAAACACTGATAAAAAAATTGAATAGGACACCAAAAAATGAAAAAAAATATTTCAATGTTCATGGGTTGCAAGAATCAATATTGTTAAAATGCCCATAGTACCCAAAGCAATCTACAGATTCAATGCAATCCCTATCAAAATCTTGAAGATATTCTTTAGAGAAACAGAAAGAAACAATGGTAAAATCTATATGAAACCACAAATGCCCCAGAATAGCCATAGCTATTCTAAGAGAAAAGAACAAAACTGCAAGAATCATATTACCTGACATCAAATTATACTACAGAGGCCATATTAACCAAAACAGCCTGAAACTAGCATGCAAACAAACACATACACCAATGGCACAGGATAGAGAACCTAGATACAAATTTTACACACCTACAGTGAACTCGTTTTAGACAAAGTTCCGAAGAACATACACTGAGGAAAAGACAGTCTCTTCAATAAACAGTTCTGGGAAAATTGGATATCCATATGCAGAAGAAGGAAATTAGACTCCTATCTCTTACCAGATACAAAAATCAAATTAAAATGGATTAAATGCTTAAATCTAATACCTCAAACCAAAAAAACTACTGCAAGAAAACTTTTTGGAAAATCTCCAGGACATTGGTTTTGGTGAATAATTCTTGTGCAATACCCCTCAAGCACAGGTACCCAATGCAAAGTGGAAAAATGGTATCACATAAAGTTTAAAAGCTTCCACTCAGCAAATGATACAATCAACAAAGTGAAGAGACAACCCACAGAATCAGACAAAATATTTGCACACTGCCCACCTGATAAGGGATTAATAGCCAGAATATTTAAGAAGCTCAAACAACTCTATAAAAAAAAAAACTAATAATCCAATCACCAATAGACAAAGATTTGAATAGACAGCTCTCAAAAGACGTCAAGCAAATGACAAATAGGCATATGAAAAGGTGCTCAATATCACTGATTATCAGAGAAATGCAAATCAAAACAATAGAGATATTATCTCAACCCAGTTAAAATGGCTTATATCCAAAAGATAGGCAATAACAAATGCTGGTGAGAATGTAGAGAAAAGGAAATGCTGGTACACCAATGGTGGGAATGTACATTAACACAACCACTGTAGAGAACAGTTTCGAGGTTCTTCAAAAAACTAAAAATGTAGCTAATATAAGATCCGGTAATCCCATTGCTGGGTATATATCCAAAAGAAAGAAAGTCAATATGTTGAAAAGAAATCTGCGTGATGTCTTTCGCAACACTTTACAATATGTCAGATTTGAAAGCGACCTAAGTGTCCATTGACAGATGAATGGATAAAGAAAATGTGGTATATATACACAGCGGAGTAATATTCAGCCATATGAAAAAGTGAGATCCAGTAATTTACAACAACATGGACGGAACTGGCGAATCTTATGTTAAGTGAAATAAGCCAGGCACAGAAAGACAAACATCACATGTTCTCACTCATCTGTGGAATCTAACAATCAAACAATTGAACTCAAGAACATAGAGAGTAGAAGGACAGTTACCAGAGAATGGGAAGGAGAGTGGGGATGATTAATGGATACAAAAATATAGAAAGAATTAATAAGACCTACTATCTGACAGCACAAGAGTGTGGCTATGGTCAAGAATAACTTAAATGTACACTTAAAATAATTTAAAAAGTGTAATTGGTTTGTAACTCAAAGCATAAATGCTTGGGACATGCTTATTTCATATTGAATGCCTGTATCAAAATGTCTCATGTGTCTCATAAATATATATGCCTACTATATGTACACACTTTTTAAAAACAGAAAACAAAAATAAAACTTTCCTAGAATATAAAAAGTATGTAGTTTACCTCATGTGCAATATTATCTCATGTGCAATAGTAGAATCAGGCATAGGAAAACAGGTGTTGTCTGATTATAAGAGCTCATAATGTCTTCTATAATTCGAGGTAATAAAGTTTACACTTTAATACTTGTATTGATAACTTGTTTAATCCAACAATTATTTATTAAGTTTTTATTCTGCCAGGCAATATGGTAGGTACTGGATTAAATAAGACACTGTAAATAATACATTTGATACATGGCAGGTCCTCAATATAAGGCAACTATTTAAATGGGCTTCCTGTAATAATACTAAAGTAACAACAGCAGTTAAAATGTATTAAATATTTTCTATGGGACATGTTACATTACTTTGAATACTTACAATGGACCGAAGGATATGGTTAATAGATATATTTGATGTTCTAGTCCAGCATTTATCTGTATTATCTGGAAATGATTCCCGCAACTACCAATAAAGAGATAGACTTATGTAGGATCCTTTGTATGAGGTGATCTTGGTCCCTAGTTACCACTGAGTGAACAAGTAATTGATACTTTACTCAAAATAAGCCAATCAGATTATCTGTCATTAATTGAAATAAGAGTCAAAATTAATAAAAATTTTGGTAAATACTGGAGGTGTAGCTTTTGAAGACTGAACTGTTAGTCATTTTAGCTGTGTGCACTCACAAAAGTCAATTCAGTATAGAGTAGCAGGAAAAGCAATAGCTGCAGAGCGGGAATCAGTAAGAACAGAACTTGTGGCAGTTGGAAGACAGAATAGTAGTAAGGGGAGCTGAGACAGGTATTCAGTGAAATTGGGTTGTGAAAATTCCATATAAATTCCTATGATAATGTCTTTTCAATTTAAGCTAGTTTGGTACCTGTAACCAAACATGCTCTACTATAGCTCGGTTTACTTTTTTGAGATATTGACTGCTTTTCTTTTGGGTATGTATACCCAGAAGTAGAATTGCTATATCATATGGTAGTTTTATTTTTAATTTTTTGAGAAACATCCATACTATTTTCCATGACTGTATCAATTTACATTCCCACCAACAGTTTACAAGGGTTCTCTGTCTCCACATCCTCACCAATATGTACCTCTTGTCTTTTTGATATTGATATAATAGTAGGTGTGAGGATATACTATGATTTTGATTTGTATTTCCCTTCATAATTTTTTAAATTTAGTATTTGTTGAGGTAAAATATATGAGATAATTTGCAAAGTTTACCATTTTTAAGTGTAAAGTTCAGTGGTGATAAATACATTTATATTCCTGCTTTTTACTCCATTTATCCCTGACCTTTTCCTTCCAGTCTCTAGTAACCACCAATCTACTCTATCTTCATGAGTTTCAGGATATGGGAACCCACATGAGTGAGAACATGGAATATTTGTTTTCTGCAGTTGGCTTATTTCACTTTCGCTTAATAGAATGATCCCTAGTTCCATCCATGTTGCTGCAAATGGCAGGATTTCCTCTATTTTATCACTGAATATTGTTTTATCATGTGTATTTATGTGTGTATATATATGTGATATATGCATATCACATACACACACACATACTATACTATCATTTACTTATTTTTTTATTTGTTGGTGGACACATGTTGTTTCTATACCTTTGTTATTCTTGGCAATACTGACTGCATATTTTGGGGTACATACCAATAAATGGGATTTCTGTACAGAATAGTAGCTTTATTTCTGATTTTGTGATAAACTTCCATACTGTTTTCAATGATTGTACTAATTTACATTCTCACCTACAGTGTGTTTCCTTTTTTCATACCCTCATCAAGACATTATCTCTTGCCTTTTTGATGATAGCCATTCTAACAGATATGTGGTAATATCTCTGTGGTTTTGATTTGATTTTCCCTAATCATTAGTGATATCAGGCACATTCTCATTTGCCTGTTGTGATTTGTATGTCTTCTCAATCAGGTTATTTGAGTTTTTGTTTTTGTTTTTGTTTTATTTGCTATTGAGTTACTCCAGTTATTTATGAACTTTGGATATTAAATGCTTTTCAGATATATAATTTGCAAAAGTTGTCTCTCATTCTGTAGGTTTCCCTTTCATTTTGCTAACTGTTTACTTTGCTGTGTAGGAGCTTTTTAATTTCTTGTAGGACTCCTTGCTTATTTTCACTTTTGCTACCTGTGCTTCTGTTGTCATTTTAAAGAAATCGTTGCTGACACCAATTTCAGGGAGCTTTTTCGCTATGCTTTCTTCCAGGAATTTTACAGTTTCTGACATTGTAAGACTTTAATCAATTTCTAGTTAAATTTTGTATAGGGTGTAAAAAAAATCACCCAATTGGGAAAATAAGCAATTAACTTCAGTTTGCAGATGAATGATGTTCTATATAGAAAACCCTAAATACTCCACCACAGAACTGTCAGAATAAATGAATTCAGTAAAGTTGAAAAATACAAAACGAACACACAAATATTCGTTATATATCTATACACTAACAAGAAGCATATGTTTTTAAAGAAATAGTACATGCTAAAATCAATCTTTTATCAATGCTTCACAGATTTCATTGTACAGATATTTCACCTCTTTGATGATACTATTATTAATGGGATTTTTTTTGTTTTAATTTCAGACCTTTTCATTTTCAGAAGCTTCCAGTTTTCTGACCCTTTATTTAGGTAGTTTTCCCTGCTCATAGCTTCACATCCTCTATTAAATGAAATAGCAGCTGATGGAAATTAATATAATCTCATACAATTAACCATAAAAAATTATTTATAAGGATGCTAGCATCTCATTAAGTTACAATAGTAAATAAAGTGGAAATATGACCGTAGTTCCAGGGCTAACAACATCTCCCTAATAGAACACAAATAACCTACTGTAAACTTCTGTTTTTCTATGAAATAGCATGGGCAATGTAAATTTCTAGACCTTTTATATTTTTGCTATAGCCAAAATTTAAAATCTTTTCCTGAAGACATTTTAGAGAAGCTGCCAACATATAGAAAAATTAACTAATTCAAACACCATTTCTTCTTCCCAACTTGCATTAAAATGCTAAGAAGTGATATACCTAACAAATGGGCAGTATAGAGGAAAATTGAATTAAATATCCAGATATATATTATCATGAGGTCACTCAACTGACCAAAAGTGGGCTATTTATAAATATATCTGCAGCAAAACGTTAAACCATTATACAACATTTTTAGAATTTTTTTTTATGCTATGTGCTGATCAGGAGTGACTAGTTTTTGTTCCAGTACCAAGCAATCTTAAGATCTCATTTGATTAAAGCAATAAAAATTTATTTTTTTTCTCATAGTACATGTGTTTCACAGGTTGGCTAGGATCTGTGTTACATTTTGTCTACCCAGAAACCTAGGCTTAAAAGAGGAGCTACCATCCAGGATGCCACAATCAATTGAGATGGGGGTAAAGAGAACATGGAAACAGGCACTACCTCTCAAAGATTTTACTAAGAGGTAAAATGTGACATGTCTCCTCACATTTCATTGGTTAAAGCTAGTTTAGTGGCCCTGATAAACTTTGTGAGGTTGGGGAAATACGATCTCATTGTGTAACTGAACTTAATGAGGAAAGCCAGAGGTAAATGGTAAATAACAATAGTGACTACCACAGTCTGCCCTTTTGGTCATAGAAAATTCAGTTCACTCCCTTTATCCACACGGAATATCATCACTACTTGCCCATGGAGAGCAATACAGAAATCTCATCTGGTGATTGTGTGGCACTCAAAATCCAAGCTCTTTGAGTCAGGCACAATATTCACTCTATCATATCCAGATGTGACTCCTCCTTACTTAAGACCTATGGAATATAAAGAAAAATGATCTACCTCCCACATATACACAATATACAATGGTCAAAGAGAAAGAAATAATCCAAATAAATATCTTCATTAGGGAAAGGGAAAGGATGAGAAACACACATACTGGTTGTTAAACCTTCGACCTGTAATTGACATACATCAGTTCTGCTCATAGTTCATTGCCCAAGCCAAGTCACATGGCTATACATAACTTAAAGTATTTGAAAAAATGCATTTCTAACACAAATCTGGAAGAATAAGAGTATGAAATAGTGTAGAACACTCATGATTACCATAAGTACACATAGGGTTGTCTGAAACCACAATATCCATGTTTTAAATAGCGATTATTTTCTTCTATACTCTGAAATGCAGGCTTTACTTGTCAAACTGTGACTATAACCAATCTTTTGTTCAGTCCACAGGGAGAGGTGACAAGTTTACTTTATTACATAAGGGCAGACACAAATGAATTTTTACATCTTGAATTAGAGGTAGAATTTGTAAAAGATGAAGTGTTGTGATAATTGCAACAAATGAAACATCACATAAGTTTGAAGTGTCACATAAATTTATTTTTTGTGTTTAGAAGAACATATTAATCTGTATTTAATACATCTTATTTCTAACATGTCAGAATTTTCAAATTTCATAAAGCATACAATTTTACTGTGCATAAAAATTACCGTGAATCATTAAAATGGAAGAAAGAAGGTAAGAAGAAAAAGAATTAACATGGGTTCTTATTAAATATTCAGTTAGCCCTGTTCCTTATTAGATCTGTGGTGGGTTTAAAGAATCTAAAATTCTGATGATTCAGAAGTAGGTAGTCTCTGAAAACATCATTTAAAAATGTATGAAATGGAGTAACAAAAAGAAGGTAATCATGAATTTCTGAACTACTTGGCAATGAAAATCTATATTAATGATAAAATTTGTGTCTCATATACCTAACTAAACAGCTAAATAAAAAACCACAGTACACTTCATGCTAAAATAGATAAATCAGTTATGAGTAATATTAATTACTTACTGGAAAAAATGAATCACATTTGATTCTAATATATTAGCTATTGAACTAAATATATCACCTTCTATATCAGATACATCATGCACTGAGTAAGGTATATCATCTGCTGAATTAGGTCTCCTGCATAAATCTGATACATCACCTCTTGAACCAAAAGTCTAACCCTCTAAATTACATATATAACTTGCTGAATCTAATATACTATAAACTAAATCAAAATTACCACCTACTAAACCATGAGTATTAAAATGACTACTTTAAGTTGCATATATCTTTAAAGAAGTTGTACAATGCCTTGCATCATTCTTAGTTTAGATTTTACTTGAGTGAGCTCCTAGAGACCTTCATTTTGTTCTATAGAGTTTGGTCAATTTTCCTCTACTTAGTGTAGAAGAGGCCACCAGTTACCAGGAGAAAAGGGAAATATATCTCTGCTTAAACTCTGAAAATATATGTATGACATATATAATAAACCTATACATAAAAATATAAGTACATATATTGAGCTAAGTAATCTAAACAATACAATATTCACTGAGATTTATATTTACTGTTACTACTCCTGTGTTATGCAAAGGCCATGCCTAAAATGAAGAAAAAGCAACTTGTCAGCTGTTTATCAAGATCCATAGCGACATTCTGGTGATCTGGAAAGATCTTCAAGGTAATCTTGCACTGGGTTTAAAACTCAAATTGAGTGAAACCATTGTTATTGTCTGATGAATGTATTTACATTTATAAATACAATTTTAATGTAGTGAAAGTCATAAATCTTAAAATAAGTATGGTTGTAAACAAAGACCTACAACATAGGACCAGAATATAATATATGAAATCATATCTCATGGCCTCTGTATATCATACTTAATTGTTTTCCAATTATGTAAACTATTTAGGCTTAGCATGAAGTTCTGTAATATCTTGTTATTATGTGAGCTTTGGTTATGTATAAAATTAATGTATTTAAATAAAGTTATCATACTAAGTATTTTTCCAGATATATCACCTGCTGAATAATTATTCTGTTACAGTCAATGTTTGCGTAGTTTTTTAATTTGTGGACTATTTTCAAACATCACTTTAAATAAGAAACATGATCAACATATTTATAAAAAATTAACTCAAGTGCAATAATTTAATCATTACTTCCTTTTATTTTTGCAATAAAATTTACTTTTTATAGAAAAATTAAAATACAAGTAAGAAACTTTAAAGTTACCAAAAATCTAATGACTCTGAGATTACCATTGTCACTACTCAGATATTCCCTACACAAATATATGCCTTGAACGCATATTGTTAAAGCCATTTTAACCGACATAGCAATGTGAGGCTGATTTGCAGCGTTAGAACTCAGCATATTTATATTTTGTTTGCTTAATTACTTAGCAGTCTTGTGAGATAAGATAGAAGGTTCTCATATTGTGTATTCCATTTTACAGATGAAGATAAAATAGAGATATGTTTTCATGTTGGCATATTGACATTTTAAGTCAGTTATTTGATCTGTTAAAATAACTTTTATACATGATTACAGTATAAATAGTCAAAATGAATCATTTATAATTGTTTGTCAAGGGTAATATTCTTTGCCCTTCACCAGGTTTTGTGCCTTTAAAAATATTCTGTTTAGTTTATTTATTTATGATAAGTATCAGAATACTGACCTTCACTTCATCTTTACTGAATTAATTCCATAGGTCAACCTTAATGTTACCATAGCTCTTTCTCACTTTGCAGCCATTATCTTCTAGTCTATGGGTTCTCTGAGTCCTTCTTATATTGTAGCACTGGGTCTATATCACAATTAGTGGAAACCAGTAACATGAGATATTAGAATCCAAAGCACTAGTGGAAATATTCATCAACTCCTGTATGACTTTTTTTCGGGAATGCCAAGAATAAGTACTACATAGTCTACCTATGTAGGAAATAAAGTACAGAAGAGGGCTGATATAGACAGACATGGATCAGTCAAAGTGAAGACAACCAAAGTAAGATTCATACTAGCAATGATCTCTCTCGGTAACCATTTCCCTGGACAAAAATAACCTGTTTTGATTGAACCAGTTTGCTTTATTATCCCATCTTTTAGTCCTCAAGGTTAACATTGAAACTGCACATCAGAATACTTAAAGATAATGCTGAGTCAGCTGGGAAGGTCATTCAAATGACTTAGACTAGTGGGTTCCCTTTTTAACATGAAGGGATGTTAAATTTTACTAAAAGCCTTTTCTGCATCTATTGAGATGATCATTTGTTTGTTGTTGTTTTAGGTTTTGAGGGTTTTTTGTTGTTGTTTGGTTTTTGGTGGGTTTTTTTTGAGATAAGGTCTTACTCTGTCACATGGGCTGGAGGGTTGTGGCACAGTCTTGGGTCACTGTGTCTTCAGCCTCCTGGACTCAAATGATCCTCCCACGTCAGCCTCTGTAGTAGCTCGGATGACAAGCTCACACCACTACAACCAGATCATTTTTGCATTTATTGTAATGACAGGGATTTGTCATGTTGCCCAGGCTGATCTCTAACTCCCGTGCTCAAGCTATACCGCCAACTTGGCCTCCCAAAGTGCTGGGTTTACAGGCATGAATCACTGTGGCTGGTTTGAACATGTGGTTTTTGTCTTTAGTTCTGTTTATGTAATGAGTCACATTTATTGATTTGTGTATATTCAACCAGCCTTGAATTCCAAGAATAAAGCCTACTTGATTATGGTGGATTAACTTCTTAATTTGCTGCTGAATTCAGTTTGCGAATATTTTGTTAAAGATTTTCAAGTCAATGTTCCCCAAGAATATTTGTCTGAATTTTTCTTTTGTTGTTATGTTTCTTCCAGGTTTTGTTATCAAGGTGATGGTGGCCTCATAGAATGAATTGGAGAGGAGTCTTGTCTTTTCAGTTTTTTGGAATAGTTCAGTAGAAATGATGCTAGCTCTTTTTTCTATGTCTGGTAGAATTCAGCTGTGAATATATCTGGTCCTGGTCTCTCTCTCTCTCTCTCTCTCTTTAATTTTGTTGGTAGGCTATTTATATTCATTCCATTTTAGAGCTTGTTATTGTTCTGTTTACAGAATCCATTTCTTCCTGGTTCAGCCTTGGAAGGATGTATGTTTCCAGGAATGTATCCATTTCTTCTAGGTTTTTTAGTTTTTATGCATAGAGGTGTTCATAGCAGTCTCTGATGGTTATTTGTATTTCGGTGGGATCATTGATAACATTCCCTTTGTCATTTCTATTTGTGTCCATTGGGATCCTCTCTCTTTTCTTCTTTATCAGTACAGCTGGCAGACTATCTATCTATTTTTTGCAAAGGCGAAATCCTGGATTTGTTGATCGTTGAATGTATTTTGTGTCTCGGTCTCCTTCAGTTAAGCTCTAATTTTGGTTATTTTTTTGTCTTCTGCTAGATTTGGGGTTAGTTTGCTCTTGCTTCTCTATTTGTTTTAGTTGTGATGTTAGGTGGTTAATTTGATATTTTAAAAACAATTTTTTTAGATATATATTTTACTACACTTTAGGTTCTGGGGTACATGTGAAAAACATGCAGGATTGTTCCATAGGTACATACATAGCAATGTGGTTTGCTGCCTCCATCCCCATCATATATATCTGGCATTTCTCCCCCTGTTATTCCTCCCTAACTCCCTACCCCCCACTGTCCCTCACCTAGTTCCCCCAACAGACCTCAGTGTGTGATGCTCCCCTCCCTGTGTCCATGTGTTCTCATTGTTGAACACCTTTCTATGAGTGAGAACATGTGGTGTTTGATTTTCTGTTCTTGTGTCAGTTTGCTGAGAATGATGGTTTCCAGGTTTATCCATGTCCCTACAAAGGACATGAACTCATCGTTTTTTATGGCTGCATAGTATTCCATGGTGTATATGTGCCACATTTTCCCTATGCAATCTATCATCGATGGGCATTTGGGTTGGTTCCAAGTCTTTGCTATTGCAAACAGTGCTACAATGAACATACATGTGCATGTGTCTTTATAATAGAATGATTTATAATTCTTTGCATATATATCCAGTAATGGGATTGCTGGGTTAAACAAAATTTCTATTTTCAGGTCCTTGAGGAATCACCGCACTGTTTTCCACAATGGTTGAACTAATTTACACTCCCACCAACAGTGTAAAAGTGTTTCTATTTCTCCACATCCTCTCCAGTATCTGTTGTCTCCAGATTTTTAATGATCACCATTCTAACTGGCTTGAGATATCGCAATTGAGGTATCTCAATGTAGTTTTGATTTGCATTTCTCTAATGACCAATGATGATCAGCATTTTTTTCATATGTTTGTTGGCCTCATATATGTCTTCTTTGGAAAAGTGTCTATTCATATCCTTTGCCCACTTTTGAATGAGTTTGTTTGTTTGTTTTTTTCTTGTAAATCTGTTTTAGTTCTTTGTAAATTCTGGATATCAGCCCCTTGTCAGATGGGTAGATTGCAAAAATGTTTTCCCATTCTGTTGGTTGCTGGTTCACTCTAATGATTGTTTATTTTCTGTGCAGAAGCTCTGGAGTTTAATTAGATCCCATTTGTCTATTTTGGCTTTCGTTCCCAATGCTTTTGGTGTTTTAGTCATGAAGTCTTTACCTATGCCTATGTCCTGAATGGTTTTGCCTAGGTTTTCTTCTAGGGTTTTTATGGTGTTAGATCTTATGTTTAAGTCTTTAATCCATCTGAAGTTAATTTTAGTGTAAGGTGTCAGGAAGGGGTCCAGTTTCTGTTTTCTGCACATGGCTAGCCAGTTTTCCCAATAGCATTTATTAAACAAGGAATCCTTTCCCCATTGCTTGTTTTTGTCAGGTTTGTCAAAGATCAGATGGTTGTAGATGTGTGGTGTTGCATCCGAGGCCTCTGTTCTGTTCCATTGGTCTATATCTCTGTTTTGGTACCAGTACCATGCTGTTTTGATTACTGTAGCTTGTAGTATAGTTTAAAGTCAGGTAGCATAATGCCTCCAGCTTTATTCTTTTTGCTTAGAATTGCCTTGGCTATGTGGGCTTTCTTTTGGTTCCATATGAAGTTTAAGGTGTTTTTTTTTTTTTCCAGTTCTTGAAGAGGGTCATACATAGCTTGATGGGAATAGCGTTGAATCTATAAATTACTTTGGGAAGTATGGCCATTTTCACAATATTGATTCTTCCTAACCATGAGCATGGAATGTTTTTCCATCTGTTTGTGTCCTCTCTTATTTCCTTGAGCAGTGGTTTGTAGTTCTCCTTGAAGAGGTCTTTCACTTCCCTTGTAAGTTTTATTCCTAGGTATTTTATTTTCTTTGCGGCAATTGTGAATGGCAGTTCATTCTTGGTTTGTCTCTCTTTAAGTCTGTTATTGGTATATAGGAATGCATGTGATTTTTGCACATTGATTTTGTATCCTGAGACTTTGCTGAAGTTGCTTATCAGTTTAAGAAGATTTTGGGCTGAGACAATGGGGTCCTCTAAATATATAATCATGTCATCTGCAAATAGAGACAATTTGACTTTCTCCTTTCCTATTTGAATGCCTTTCTTTTTTTTTTTTTTTCTTGTCTGATAGCTCAGGCTAGAACTTCTAATACTATATTGAATAGGAGTGGTGAGAGAGGGCATCCTTGTATACTGCCAAATTTCAAAGGGAATGCTTCCAATTTTTGCCCATTCAGTATGATATTGTCTGTGGGCTTGTTGTAAATAGTGTTTATTATTTTCAGATATGTTCCGTTGATACCTAGTTTATTGAATTTTAGCATAAAGGGCTGTTAAATTTTGTTGAAGGCCTTCTGTGCATCTATTGAGATAATCATGTGGTTTTTGTCTTTGGTTCTGTTTATGTGGTGGATTACATTTATAGACTTGCGTATGTTGAACCAGTCTCGCATACCCAGAATGAAGCCTACTTGATCGTGATGGATAAGCTTTTTGATGTGCTGTTGCAATCGGTTTGCCAGTACTTTATTGAAGATATTTGCATCTATGTTCATCATGGATATTGGTCTGAAGTTTTCTTTTCTTGTGGAGTCTCTGCCCGGTTTTGATATCACGATGATGTTGGTCTCATAAAATGATTTGGGAAGGATTCCCTCTTTTTGGATTGTTTGGAAGAATTTCAGATGGAGTGCTACCAGTTCCTCTTTGTATGTCTGGTAGAAGTCGGCTGTGAACCCGTCTGGACCTGGGCTTTTTTTGGTAGGTAGGCTATTCATTGCTGCCTCAACTTCAGTCCTTGTTATTGGTCTATTCAAGGTTTCAACTTCTTCCTGGTTTAGGCTTGGAAGGGTGCAAATGTCCAGAAATTTATCCATTTCTTCCAGGTTTACTGGTTTATGTGCATAGAGTTCTTTGTAGTAATCTCTGATGGTAGTTTGTATTTCTGTGGAATCTGTGGTGATATCCGCTTTATCGTTTTTTATTGAATCTATTTGATTTGTCTTTCTTTTTTCTTTTATTAATCTGGCTAGTGGTCTATTTTGTTGATCTTTTCAAGAAACCAGCTCCTGGATTTATTGCTTTTTTTTTTTATTTTGTGTGTGTGTTCCCCTGTCTCCTTCAGTTCTGCTTTTATCTTAGTTATTTCATTTCTTCTGCTAACTTTTAAGGGTTTTTGACCATGCTCCTCTAGCTCTTTCAATTTTGATGTTAGGGTGTCAATTTTAGATCTTTCCTTGCTTCTCATGTGGGCATTTATTGCTTTAAATTTTCCTCTAGACACTGCTTTAAATGTGTCCCAGAGATTCTGGTATGTTGCGTCTTCGTTCTCATTAGTTTCAAAGAACATCTTTATTTCTGCCTTCATTTCATTGTTTATCCAGTCAACATTCAAGAGCTAGTTGTTCAGTTTCCATGAAGTTGTCCAGTTCTGAGTTAGTTTCTTAATCCTGAGTTCTAATTTGATTGCACTGTGGTCTGAGAGACTGTTTGTTATAATTTCTGTTCTTTTGCATTTGCTGAGGAGTGATTTACTTCTAATTATGTGGTCAGTTTTAGAGTAGGTGTGATGTGATGCTGAGAAGAATGTGTATTCTGTGGATTTGGGGTGGAGAGTTCTGTAAATGTCTATTAGGTTTGCTTGTTCCAGATCTGAGTTCAGGTCCTGGATATCCTTGTTAATTTTCTGTCTCGTTGATCTGTCTAATATTGACAGTGGAGTGTTAAAACCTCCCACGATTATTGTGTGGGAGTCTAAGACTCTTTGTAAGTCATTAAGAACTTGCTTTATGTATCTGGGTGCTCCTGTATTGGGTGCGTATACATTTAGGATCATTAGCTCTTCTTGTTGCATTGATCCTTTTACAATTGGAATTTCATATCCAGCCAAACTAAGCTTCATAAGTAAAGGAGAAATAAAATTCTTTAAGAACAAGCAATTGCTCAGAGATTTCATCATCACCAGGCCTGCCTTACAAGAGCTCCTGAAAGAAGCATTAAACACAGAAAGGAACAACCTGGACCAGCCACTCCAAAAACGTACCCAATGATAAAAAGCATCAACACAATGAAGAAACTGTATCAACTAATGGGCAAAACAAACAGCTAGCATCAAAATGACAGGATCAAATTCACATATATCAATATTAACCTTAAATGTAAATGGGCTAAATGCCCCAATCAAAAGACACGGACTGGCAAATTGGATAAAAGTCAAAACCCATCAGTGTGCTTTTCCCAGGAAACCCATCTCACCTGCAAGGACACACGTAGGCTCAAAATAAAGGGATTGAGGAAGATTTACCAAGCAAATGGAGAGCACAAAAAAGCAGGAGTTGCAATCCTAATCTCTGCTAAAATAGACTTTAAACCAACAAAGATCTAAAGAGACAAGGGCATTACATAATGCTAAACTTTTTAATGTGGGTCCTCAGTGCTATAAATTTTCCTCTTAAAACTGCCATAGCTGTGTCCCAGAGAATCTATTATCTTTGCCTTGTTATCATTAGCTTCAAACAATTTCTTGATTTCTGTCTTAATTTCATGATTTATCCAAAAGCTATTCAGGAGCAGGTTGTGTGATTTCCATTTAATTGTACAGTTTTGAGCTATTTTCTTAATTTTAATTGCCAATTTGATTACACTATGGTTCAAGAGAGTGGTTGGTGTGATTTTGGTTCTTTTGCATTTTCTGAGGATTGTTCCATATCTGAATGATTGGTTAATTTTAGAGTAGGTACCATGTGGTGATGAGAAAAATGTATATTTTGTGTGTTGTTGTGGGAAGTTCTACAGATAACTATCAGGTCCATTTGTCCAGTGTTGAGTTCGGATCCTTAATATCTATGTTAATTTTATGCCTCAATGATCTGTCTAATACTCAAAAAATCAGGTTTTGAAAGAATCAAAGTAATAAGAGCCATCTATGACAAATCTACAACCAACATCATACTGAATGGAAAAAACCTGGAAGCATTCCTCTTGAAAACTAGCGCAAGCCAAGGATGCTCTCTCTCACCACTCCTATTCAACTTAATATTGGAAGACCTGGCCAGAGCAATCAGGCAAGAGAAAAAAATAAAGGGCCTCCAAATGGGAAGAGAGCAAGTCAATATATTCCTGTTTGTGGATGGTATGATTCTATGTCTAGAAACCCCATAGTCTCTGTCCAATAGCTCCTTGAGCTGATAAACAACACAAGCAGTTTTATGTCACAGAAATAATGTACAAAAATCACTAGCATTTCTATATACCTACAGCCAAACCAAGAGCCAAATCAGGAACACATCCCCATTCTCAATTACCAAAAAACAAAACAAACAAAAAAAATCAACAATAAACTGCCTAGGCATACAGCTAGCCAGGGAGGTGAAATATCTCTAAAGTGAGAATTACAAGGCACTGCTGAAATAAATAAGAGATGACACAAATGAAGATAAACATATCCTATGCTCATGGATAGGAAGAATCAATATAATTAAAATGGCCATATAGCAATTTGCAGGTTTGATGATATTTGTATCAAACTACCAATAACATTCTTTATAGAACTAGTAAGAAAAACTGTTTTAAAATTAACATTGGACAAAAAAGAGCTTAAATAACCAAGGCAATTTTAAGCAAAAAGAACAAAACAGGAAGCATCATGCTACCTGACTTCAAACTGTATAACAGGACTACAGTAACCAAAAGAACATGGACACTGGTACAAAAATGGACACATACACCAACAGAACAGAATAAAGAGCTCATAAATAAGGCTGCACACTTACAGCCATCTGATCTTCAATAAAATTGACTAAAGCAATAATGGAGAAATGATTCCCTATTCAATAAATGGTGCTGGGAAAACTGGGTAACCATATGCAGAAGATTGAAATGTATCCCTTCCTTATACCATAAACAAAAATCAAGTCTTTAATCCTTAAGATGGATTAAAGACCTACATGTTAAACCTAAAACTATAAATCCCTGGAAGACAACCTTGGCAATATCATTCAGGACATAGGAACAAGCAAAGATTATATGACAAAGATGCCAAAAGTAATTGCAACAAAGGCAAAAATAATGAATACGCTCTCATTAAATGAAACAAATTCCATACAGCACACACACACACACACACACACACACACACACACACACAAAATATGAGGAAACAGACAACCTACAGAATGAAAGAAATTTTTTACAATCTGTACATCTGAAAAATGCCTAATATCCAGTATCTATAAGGAATTTAGACAAATTTACAAGAAAGAAACAGACAACCTCATTAAAAAGTAGAAGGACTTGAATAGATACTTTTTAAAAGAAAACAGCAGCATATGAAAGAAACTCAATATGACTGATCATTAGAGAAATGCAAATCAAAACCCCTATGAGATACCATCTCACACCAGTCAGAATGGCTATTACTAAGATATCAAAAAATTACAGATGCTGGCAATGTTGCAGAGAAAAAGGAATGCTTATACACTGTTGGTGGGAGTGTAAATTCATGCAACCCTTGTGGAGGACAATGTGGTAATTCCTCAAGGACGTAAAGATAGAAATACCATTTGACCCAGCAATCCCATTACTGGCTATATATCCAAAGGAATCGAAATTGTTCTATCATAAAGATACATGCATGCATATGTTTATTGTAGCACTATTCACAACAGCAAGGACATGGATTAAACCTGAATGCTAATCAATGGTAAGCGGACTAAAGAAAATGTAGTACTTATATACCCTGGAATACTATGCAGCCATAAAAAAGAGATCATGTCTTTGCAGGAACATGGATGAGGCTGGAGGCCATTATCCTTAGCAAACTTATGCAGTAACAGAAAAGCAATTAGTACCTGTTCTCACTTATAGGTGGGAGCTAAACGGTGAGAACACATGGACACAGAGAGAGGAACAACAGACACAGGGGCATACCTGATGGAAGAGGATGGGGGAAGGCAGAAGATACAAAAAAAAATAGCTACTGGCTGCTTGTATTAATACCTGGGTAGCAAAGTAGTCTGTACAACCAGCATGACTTTACCTATATAACAAACCTGTGCGTGTACCCCTGAACCTAAAACACAAGTTTTTCTAAGAAAGAGTAGTTTGTTCCTAATGTAGAACCCATAGCTATATAGTCTTAAGGAAATCATATCACTTTTCCTGGTCTCATCTATTAAATACCATTACACATCTCTTCATTTCAAACACTGTAGAATGTTATGAATGTTAATTATTTTCCATTAGGTAAAGATTTTGAAGTTCTTAGTAAAAAAGGGAGGAGCTATGTAAGAACAAGGACTACCTTTATTTTGTTTATATTTTTAATTTTGTTTCAAGACTGGATCTTGCTCTATTTTCCAGGCTGGAGTTCAGTGGTGCATTAGGAGCTCACTGCAACCTTGAGTTCCTGGGCTCTTGGCAGTATTTCTACCTCAGCTTCGCAGGTAGTTAGGACTATATTCATGCACCACCATGCATGGCTATTTCTTTTTTTTTACTTTTTGTAGATATAGGGTCTTGCCTTTTGTTGAGGCTTGCCTTAAACTTGAGCCTCAAGCAAATATCCCACCTTGGCCTTCCATAGTGCTGGGATTACAGAAGTGAGCCACCGTGTTTGGCCCTAAGAACAAGGACTACTTTTAATATAACATAGCAGAAAAATATAAAACAGTCTAACAAACTTCAGTTCAAAATCAATTTTTATAAATTCTATTCTTCTTTATTTTCTGAATGTCTATAAAATTCCTCATCATAATTTGTAATGGGAGGGAGCATTGATTGAGAAACTGCAAAAACACCTGTGTGACTAGTGTTCAGAGAAAAAGAAAATATTTGTAATAGACGAGGCTGGACAAATAGAGAGGGACAAATCAAATAAAGTGTCGGGAGCCATGCTGAAGATATTTTTCTTTAGCCAAAGACACAATTGAAAGTAATTGAGAAGTTTTAAACAGAAAAATAAAATGATCAGACTTATATTAGGTTAGTCACCATTACTTTTAATGGAGAAAACCATGATTATTTTTACACCAACTAATTTTTTACGAAGCTCACTCTGTTTGTACTGTGGAAAGTTGATTTGCAGTGGACAAAAGCAGTTATAGTAAAACTAACTAGAAAATTGCTATAGCAGTTCAGGTAAGAGAAGATAGGGAATTTGTCTTAGATGTTATTTATGGAAATGACACAAAGTGGGCCAAATAGTAGTTTCTTTGAATCAAGGGAGTCAGTAATGGGATATAGGAGAAATATAAAGAGATACATGAAATATCAATGTACTTGGATTAGAGAGGTAGCTGATCTATGTGTATTTATTATTTTATAAATTAGCAAATAAATTAAGATAGAACAATACATAGAACAATGGTGACAATATTTCATGAAGCAAAGATTGCGGCTAATCTTATACAAGCAACTGACACCCATAAGAAATAAGAAAGGAAACACAAGAGACTTTACTAAGTAGAAAATGTGAATTTAATTGAAAAACATGTCCTAATGTAACAGCAATTTCAATGCATATAAATAGATTATAATGATTAATGAAGCAAAGCAAATATACAATTTCAAAAAAAAAAAGAATTTACAAACATTGTTTAAAAGTACACAGAATAATTGGAAATAGAGAAGAAGAAGAAGAAATACTAAGCAGTATGAACCAAGAAAAGCTGGGGGTGAGGCAGATATAATTTAGGGAAAAATGTTATTTTATGGTAAAAGGGACCATTGTACAAGGAGATGTATCTATTATAAATATATACTCCCAAGAGTGCCAACTCAAAATGTGTTAATTAAAAAGTGACAGAACTTTAAGGAAACATGGATAAACTATTTTAATTAGAAACTTTAACACACTCTTCTAGAGAACCCAAAATAAAGGTTTAAATATATATACTCTCTGTGTGTGGGCACATATAACTACAAAAAACTGAAAATTATTTTGAGTCACACATAGAACATTTAAAATAATAGACCATATATTTTGTCTGATGGAAAGTCTCTGTAAATTCCAAAAGATCTGTAAAATAAAATAACATTTGAAATCAATATTAATGAAAGAATAGCTTAAAATCACAAGTTAGAAAATAAAATAGCATATTTATAAATAATTCATAGTTTTAAAAAAGAATCATACAAAATTACAATAAATAAATATTTTGGGTGTGTTATCGGACACCAATTGTCAGAAATTGTAGGTCACAGAGAAGCAATAATTACTGGAGAATGTGTACGGTTTATGTCTTATAAACAAATAAGAATAATTTTTAAATTATTGAGAATTTAGTGCAATATTTTGGAAAAATTGAAACAAACTAAAACCAACTTATCTAATAGTATAAAAATGACAATGGGCAGAAATAATAGTAATAGTAATAATGATAATAAAACTCAGAAACAACTTTCTTTAAATTTCAATATTTCCTTAAAAGGAGTAATAAATTCGTTAGACTTCTCTCAAGTGTATAATAAACTAGAAAAAATGCCAAATTAATACAATCATAATATAAAAGAAAATAGCTACAGACCCAACAGAGTTCTAGTAAATAATAAGGAACAAAATTGGTGACTATAACATCAATTTGAAAACTAGATTAAATGAATACGTTTACAAAATAATATAAAATGGCAAAATTGGAAGAAGAAAAAGGTACTTGAGTATATCTAGAAGCATCAAAAAATAGAAATAGTGGCCAAAACCTTTGTTCCTCAAATCACATGCCCAATAATTTTGCAAGTGACTTCTATCCAACTTTCATGTAAGTTAGTCTATATTTTAACAAATTTTCCTGGAAATACTTTTTAAAAACTATACATTCTCAGCTCTTTTCATAATGCAAGTGTAGTATTTATTGCTAAAACAGCTGTGAACAATTCAAGATCGAAAGCATATTGACCATTTAACTTATGAAAGTAAATGTAATTAGCCAAGCTTGGTGGCACGTGACTGTAGTCTCAGCTACTCAGGAGGCTGAGGAAGGAGGGTCTCTTGAGCCCAGGAGCTCCAGGCTCCAGTGGGTTATAATCCCACCACTGTACTCCAGCCTGAGTAACAGAGAAAGACCCTCTCTCTAAAAAATAAATAACTAATTAAAAATAAATAATAAAGTAAATACAAACATTCAAAAATAACCTATGGAATTCTATAGTATATTTTTAAAACTTTATAGTTAATTATTATAAGTGCAAAGATATAGCTACAGCAGAAAATAAATGAATGTTAAGGATGGCCGAATAACAAAATAGACTACCCTGGGTCCCAGGCAGAATGCAACCACTGTACTGAATTGCTTTTGCTCAGGTTGTTATTGGAGAGAAAACAAAACTTCTAGCTTGTTAAACCGCTACATTTTTGTTGTTTGTTGTGGAATCTAAACCTGCACCCTAACGAATAGCCCTACTGTCTCCCAAATTGTGTTTAAACTGTCCTCATTGCCAGCTGGCTGAAAAGTGACACAGTACCAAAATCCCACTGTAGAGTTTGCTTCCTAGGTTTACACCTGCCACCAATTATGTTAATTATTTTCCCTAGCAGACTGATATGGGAATTAGCAAGCAGAAAATGCATTGAGAAGTGTTTCAGTTGTAGTGAATTGAAATGTCTAGGATTGAATAGTGGGAGAAACTTAGCACAATTCCCTAATAACTTAGTTATCAAGTGATATTCAGGTAGTATATTCAGCAGACAGCAACTCTGGAGGTGGGATGGCCCTTCAGAGTTGCTCCAGTTGAAACAAAGGCCTGGGCTTTTGCATCCTTGCATTGGCCAGTCATTTACTGCAGCCTGCTTCCTTACAGAAGGTGTAACTTTAAGAAGGCAGTTCTCTAAGGGCAATTGGCAATTTCCCATGAGGAATGCAGCTGTGGCTTGTCAGTAGGCCATTCTCAAGCAGGTAGGGAATGGATGCAGCCCTGAAGAGTGAATCTACTCAGGAGATCATAATATTCACTACAATACTCTACCATAATACCAGGCTTTCATTTAGTTATCTCCTCAACTACAAAATACCATATTTTGCTGCTGCAGAATTTAAAATTACCTGTGGAATTTAACAGGACCTTTTGCTTTTAAACATGTAAAAAAATCAAGTTCACTTATAAGACAAATGTAAAATAAATTACATGAGAGATGGGTCTCCTGAATACAGCAAACTGATGGGTCTTACTCCATTCAATTTGCCACTCTGAGTCTTTTAATTGGGGCATTTAGCCCGTTGACATTCAATGTTAATATCATTATGTGTAAATTTGATCCTATCATTATGATGCTAGCTGGTTATTTTGCCCATTAGTTAATGCAGTTTCTTCATAATGTTGATGGTCTTTAAAATTTGCTATGTTTTTGCAGTGGCTGGTACCAGTTCTTCCTTTCCATATTTAGTGCTTCCTTCAAAAGGTCTTATAAGGCAGGCCTGGTGGTGACAATATCTCTCAGCATCTGCTTGTCTGTAAAGGATTTTATTTCTCCTGCACTTATAAAGCTTAGTTTGGCTGGATATGGAATTCTGGGTTGAAAATTCTTTTCTTTAAGAACGTTAAATATTGGCCCCCACGCTTTTCTGGCTTGTAGGGTTTCTGCAGAGAGATCCTCTGTTAGTCTGATGGGCTTCCCTTTGTGGGTAACCCTACCTTTCTCTCTGGCTGCCCTTAACATTTTTTCCTTCATGTCAACCTTGGTGAATCTAATGATTATGTGTCTTTGGGTTGCTCTTCTCAAGGAGTATCTTTGTGCTGTTCTCTGCATTTCCGGAATTTGAATGTTGGCCTGTCTTGCTAGATTGTGCAAGTTCTCCTGGATAATATCCTAAAGAGTGTTTTTCCAACTGGTTTCATTCTCCTTGTCACTTTCAGGTACATCAATCAAATGTAGGTTAGACTTTTCATATAATCCCATATTTCTTAGAGGCTTTATTCATTCTTTTTTATTCTTTTGTCTGTAATTTTGACTTCACACTTTATTTCATTAAGTTGATCTTCAATCTCTGATATCCTTTCTTTCTCTTGATTGATTTGGTTATTGATACTTGTGTATGGTTCACAAAGTTCTTGTATTGTGTTTTTCAGCTCCATCAGGTTATTTATGTTATTCTCTAAACTGGTTATTCTACTTAGTCATTCCTCTAACTTTTTTTCAAGGTTCTTAGCTTCCTTGCATTGGGTTAGAACATGCTCCTTTAGCTTGGAGGAGTTTGTTATCACCCACCTTCTGAAGCCTACTTCTGTCAATTCGTCAAACTCACTCTCCGTCCAGTTAATAATAGTTATAACTTCTAGGTGGATTGATTCATTTATCATAATTTAATGTCCTTCTTTGTCTGTTGTAACAGTTTGTGACTTAGAGTCTATTTTGTCTGCTATTAGTATAGCCACGCTGGTTTCCTTTTGGCTACTATTTATTCACATGGAATATTTTCTCTCCCTCTCTCTCTTTTTTTTTTTTTGTTTTTACCTTTTTAAGAAGCATTGTCTCACCCTGTTGCCCAGGCTAAAGTGTAGTTGTATGATCATAACTCATTGTAACCTCAAACTCTAAGGCTCAAGAAATCACATCTCAGCCTCATGTGTACCTGGGACTAAAGGCATGTCATGCGCCACCATGCCTGGCTTTTTGTTGTTGCTTTTTGTTTTTTAAAGATGGGATCTGGCTGTATGGTTCAGGCTGGTCTCTAACTCCTGGCCTGGCCTCAAGTGATCCTCTTGCCTTGGCCTCACAAAGTGCTGGAATTATAGGCATAAACTGCAACACATTGTCTGGAATATATTTTTCTATTCTTTTACTTGTCCTAATGTGGGTCCTTAGATCTAAAGTGAATCTCCTATAGATAGAATAGTGGAATGGATTTTGGGTTTTTGTTTCTTATCCATTCTGCCAATCTGTGTTTTGATTGGCAGTGAAAGTTATTTACATTTATGTTTAACGTACGTGTAAAGTAACTACTAATAGGAAAGTACTTACATTTAAAATAATTACTAATAGAGAAAGACTCACTAATGCCATTTGGTAATGGTTTTCTCTATGTCTTATGTTTTTTTTTCATCCTTCATTTTCTTCCTTATTGTTTTTCTGAGTGTTTAGTTTATTTTAGTAGTACCACATTTTGATTCCCTCCTTATTTTCCTTTGAGTATATTTTCTTTGTAGAAAATTATCTGCTTTTTTGTTTTTAATATGGATATTACATAAAACATTTCAGTTAGTCAATTTTAAACATAACTTTAATTTCATACAAAATCTCTACTTGTTTACCACTCCACTTTTCATTCTGTTATTGATGTCTCAAATTACATCTTTATAGATTGTATACAAATTAACATAGAATCATAAGTGTTTTCTGAGGTTGTGTTTTAAATTCCATTAAAACAATAAAAGCAAAGTTATAAACCAAAATCTTAATAATACAGGTTTTAATATTTGTTCATCTATTTACCTTAACTGGGTAACTTTATATTTTTATATTGCTTCAAGTTCTCCTCTAGGGTCCGTTTATTTCAACTTGAAGGATTTACTTCATCATATATTGTAGAGTAGGTCTAATAATAGTGAATGAATGGATGCTATTCTTTGGTTACCTAGGAATGTCTTAATTTCTCCCTTAATTATGAAGGACAGATGTTTGAGGTACACAATTCTCCTTTGACATTTTTTGTTCTTAATCTCAGTTCTTAAAATATATAATCCAATTTTCTCTTAGCCTAAAAGATTTCTGCTGAGATATCTGCCGATAATCTTGCTGAGGAAAACTTGTATGTGATGAGTCACTTTTCTCTGTTTGCTTTAAAGATGATCTCTTCCTTGACATTCAACTCTTTTATTATTACCAGTCTTAGTGTGGGTATCTTTGAACTTTTCATATTTTGAGTTTTTTTGCCTCTTGAATTTGTATGTTTTTCTCCAAATTTGGGAGATTGTGGTAATTATTTCATCAAATGATCTCTCTTCCCCTTTCTTTGTATCTTCTTCTGAGACTTTCATAATGTGTGTATTAATCTACTTGATGGTGTCTCATAAGTCCCTTACTCTGTTTACTGCCTTAATTATTTTTTTCTTTCTTCTCCTCAGACTCCATACTTTTAAATTATCTGTCTTCATGTGTACTATTTATTTATTTTACCTTTTTAAGTCTGCTGTTGAGCTTCTCTAGTGTATTTTTCAATTCAGTTATTAAATTTTACAGCTCCAGAATATAATTTGATTCTTTTAAATCATTCATATCTTTTAATTATTTTTATTATGTTAAGGTATTATTTTCCTATGTTTCTTAATTCTTTTGTTCTCCTTTAGCTTTTTGAGCATATTTAAGACAATTTTTAAAAATAGTTTGTCAAATAACTTCTAAGACTGTTTTCTTATGGATGGTTTCTGAAGATTTACTTTGTTCTTTAAAATGGGACATTATTTCCTGGGTCTTTTATGCATTGTGATCGTTTGTTGAAAATTGGTTTTGAAAAAACAATCACTTCTTGCAGTGCTTGTAGATTAACTCTATACAAAAGACATCTTCACTAATCACTTCTGCATGAATACTCAAGATCTTATCTGGCCTTTTCTGAGGATACATATTCATGGGGACTGTGCATGTGCTCTATTACACAGTCTCCCATGTACATGGCTGGTTTTAATTATCTTCATTCCTTTAAAAGCCTCATCTCTGTTTCTTCTCTGGTCCTTAGATGTTCCATTAGTGTGCTTGTAATCTCTTGTCCTCAGCCATCCACAAGGCTGCAGTTTTCCTGTGGTTTTCACACACCACTGTGCCCACTATTGTTTTCAGTACCTTACAACCTGATATTAAATCTATGCCACTGTCCCCATCAGTGTTCTAGTTAAGACAAGACAGAAACCATTACCTAGGGCAGGCCCAAGACAAGCCAAGTAATTGTGAACAAGTTCTACATTTTTTCTTCCGTCTTGAGAAACTAGGAATCAAGGAGGCTTCCTCCCAACTATGCCACACCACATCAGGGAGGGAGTAGGGACATGGGCAAGAAAAAAATGTCAGAAAATATATCACCATTTTGAGTGTGGGTTTTTCTTGGCTGAGGGTTCTCTGAGATGCTGCATTAGATGTTTCTTAACTGATTTCCAGAGTTTCCATAAAACTACTTTGGTCCATATGTTGTGTACTTGATGTTTCCACAGGGTAGTGAACACTTGGCTCTTCGTAATTCACCATCTTGCTGACATCATTTACTTATGCTTGTTTTGAGTTATAAAAATTGTGTGACAGAAATTGTCTTCTGTGTATTGCTCTTTGATGCAGAAATTATGTCTCTAATATTTATCATACTTGTAAAGTATAGTTGCAGTTCCTCAAGTATCACAGTTGGATAATATTATGTAAGGTGAATATGCCAATGCATATATATATCCATTATGCTACCACAACAGTTATATTAGTCTATGTTTTTGCTATTAGAAAATTGTTGCCAATTGTATTTTCATTTAATTTGATTTCTATTTTTATCGTGGTTACTTTCAAAATCTTATCTTTATTTTAGAACGTCAATAGCTTCACTACAGTGAGTTTATGAGTAAATTTATTTTTTGTTTGTGTTAACATTTCCTCTTATTTCTGAGGCTTCATTTATTCTACAAATATTTATTAATATTTACCACATATCTAGTTTATGCCTCTGAGACTCTGTTCATTTTTTAAAATTCTTTTTTTTTTTTAACTTGTCTGATTGGTTTCATTCAAAAGCCTTGTCTTCAAGCTCTGAAATTCTTTCTTCTCCTTCTTCTAGTCTATTGGTGAAACTTTCCACTGCATTTTTGTATTCTTCTAAATGTGTCTTTCATTTCCAGAAGTTCCAATTGTTTTTCTTTATAATATCAACTTCTCTGGAAAATATTATATGCATATCCTCAAGTTTTTTTTAATTTAAGTGAGTTTTCACCTTTCTCTGCAATCTCTTTTACTAGCTTAAAAATAAATCTGAATTTTTTTATCTGACAATTCAGAGACGTATTCTTGGTTTGGATTTATTTCCAGGGAACTAATGTCTTATTGCCAGAATTACTTTTCTGGCTTCTTCTCATTTGGGTAGACCATTTATTCAAATTGTTCTTGAATTCATTTTTTATGGAACTCTTTTTTTTTTAATATGTATTTCTTTTTTGTTCCACTTAAGGATCAGTCTTTAATGTTTATATTTCATTTTAGCCTCATTTGATTATTGGTGCTTTCAGGGGTGAAAGTGAAGACTCTGTATGAGTTCCTCAGTTATACAAAATCATTGTGCACTAGCTTTCCCAGATGCTGGTTGTAGTATTTATGTACTTGGTGTGTGGGCATGTTCACTATCTCCTATGCGGTTGGAAGGTCAGGGATCTCTTGAAGGTTATCTCATTCTCTCATGGTGCATAGTTAGTTTATTTAATTTTCCCCTCAGTATTTTATTCGCTGAGTTGATTTTTTAAGCTTCAGGCCAAAATGGGAGATATCCCTGAATGGGCACTGACTGTAGCTAAGGCAGGAGGGTAGATGTAATACCCAATGGTGGGCAGAAGTCCTAGGCTTGGTGAAGGTGGCTGGAGGAGCTCTCAATTAGAATTGCTGAGGTTTTATTGGGGTGGATAATGGGAGCTACCTCAGCTTCCCTGCAAAACCAGCAGGAAAACTATTCACTTCACAGCCTCATTTTTGTACAGGCGTTCTGACTAGTCAGATGAGACGGCAAGTTTTTTCGTCTATAAGAAATGTTGATATTCCAAGAAGGGAGGAATTGTGGCTCTGCCTGTTATGCAGGCCTGAATCTGTGGAGTGCTCCTCTTGTGGGGTTGCAATCACCCTGGATTGTTCCAGGAAGGCTTTCTATAGGTGCAACAGTGCTACATTCCCATAGAAGCCACAGCCGCCTCTGCAGTGGTGTGCCAAGGGCAATAAAGACCTCCTCTCCAAGGCCTTTCATAATCACAGAGGCTGCCTGCCTGTTGGAGCAGAGATGCAAACTTTCTTTACTATGTCCAGCACTACAATTGTGTCTGTGCTGTAAGAGTCTAACCACAAGTGGAAAGATCTGGCACTACAGTCTCCCATGGGGTGATGCCTTGATGTGGTGCTCTCTCCCTTCCCCTGGAATGGGGTACCCTGAGAGCCAGTCTACAGTGATTGTTATTGCTCTTCTGGGTGTAGCCACCCAGTGGGGTACCAGACTCTGAGCTGGTGCTGGGGAATGTATGCAAAGCATTCAGTGATGTGACCTCTCTTCAGGTCTCTCAGCAATGGATACAAGCATCTGCTCTGATGGAGGTGGCAGGGGAGTAATGTAGATGATGTTAGGTTCCTTGGGTGTAGATAAGCTTAATGTGCTGGCTTTCTCTAATGCTTGTTATGCTAGCAATGAAGTTCTCTCGTGGACAGACTCAGGACCTCTGGTTAGCCAGGATGTTGCAGGCAGTGGTGTTAGCAACCATTTTCTTCTTCTTGGGTGCGGTGTTATTCTATCAAGAGGTGCTGTAATGGCCTGAGTTGGTTGGTCTCCAGCCAGGAGGTGGCATGTGCAAGAGAGCACCAGCTGCAGTAGTAGCAGTAGAATTTTTGCTTTCTCTAAGTTGTTCAGGGGAAATATTCTGGTTTCTCAGCTGATGGGTCGGACCATAAAGCTCCCAAGAGTTTATGTCCTTTCTGTTAACCTACCAGGGCAGGTAAAGATATTTCATCAGGTTTGGGGAGGGTTAGTCAGGTCAGAACTCAGACTGTCTTTGGGCAGGGCCTGCCACAGTCACTGTACGGGATGAAGGATGAATCTCAGATCACTTGGGTAATGTTCCAGAGGGGAGAATAACTGCCTCTGCTGTGAATAAGAGTTTTCAAGGGGAGTGGGGAATAGCCAGCAAGGGTAGTCCTCACCTAACTCCCACGCAGTTGGTATGGCCAGCCTCATTCTTGCAGTGTCCTGCTAACAGCTCAGGGTTTAGATTCAGGTAACCTGAGTACAAAACTCAGAACTGCTGCAGGCTCTAAGATTCCCTATAGAGATAACAATCATGTCTTTCACGCCATGACCCTCCCTGTCTGACCGCAAGGCTGGATGTGCAGCTTCTGCTCACAAATCTGCAGCACACTTCCCGTTCATCCCCAGATTCTGTTCAAGCAAGCTTTTCCCCAGTTGAAATTGTATCACAAAATTAGGTTGGGAACTTCTTTCACTATGCAACCTCTCCCTGAATCCATTGTGACTTTCCTGAGGATTCCTGTGAGATATAGTTACAAATAGCTTCCCTGGGCTTGTGCTGGAGACTGGGAATACTTATAAGGCACTATTCACTGCTGCTTCTACTTTTATATTTCACACAACTCCATAAATCTGCTCCAGCTCTTAGCAGGGCAAAGGTCTTCTCCTGTAATCTGAATTTTCAAATTTCTAAGTGGAGATGTGTGTTTGGAGGCATGTGGTCCACTTCTCACACTCTGGAAACTGACAGTTTTTTGCTTCTCTCATGCCACTTCTTTCAGAGGATCAGTGAATTGTTGTGATTTTCCTGGTAAGTTTCTGTGGGGATTCTTCAAGAACACATTCACAGTGTGAATCTCTGCCCACTATTCTGTCCTTCCAAGTGGGAGAGACACACCAACACTGCTTCCTATCCACAATCGTTTCTCAGCTTATATTAGAAAAACATTAAACCAAGTAATCTATAGACTTCTGCTTGTGAACAAGACATGGTAATAGGTACCAGATTTATCCTCACAACTGAAAGAACCAGAACAGAAAATAACAAAAACAACCAAAAACATTTGAATGGTGCCTCTTCCCATCTGCCAGATTGAAAAACCTTCACATTCACAGATAATTCAGTAGTGTCTCACCTCAGTACTGGGAAATGACTCTCCCAACATTGAATACTGTTCTAGTCTTGCCTACCTGGATTTTAATAGCAAATATGCATAGGAAAAATCTGACTGTGAGATTTTACGATGCGTAAAATAAAAAAGAATAAAAACAGTAAATATTGACAAATGTTATAGTCTGGATATTTATGTCTACTCAAAAACCTCACCCTCAAGGTAACTATTAAAAGTTGAGCCTATTAGGAGGTGATTATCTCATGGGGGCAGAGCCCTCATAAGGATTACTACCCTTATAAAAGAGGCCTGAGAAAAAAGTCTTGCTCATTCTACCCTGTAATGTTAGCGTGAAAAGAATGCTATCCATAAGGAAGTGGGCAGAGCCATCAATGAGGAGTGAGTCAGTGAATCTGCTAGCTCCTTGATCTTTGATTTTCTTGCCTCCAGATCCGTAAGAAACACGTATCAGTGGTTTACATGCTATCAGGTCTATGGTGTTTTGTTGTAGCAGTCCTAATGAACTCAGAAAGTCAGCTGGAACTGTCATACTTTGACCCTGGGAGTTAAAATTGTTTAACCACTTTGGAAACTCAGCTGTCAACCTCTACTAAAACTAGACATATTCCCGCCAATGAATCAGCAATCCTTCTAGATATTTACCTAACAAAAATAAAATAATATACAAAAACGATTTGTACAAGAATATATTAAAAAGCTTTATTCCTTGTAGTCTCAAACACTATTATTCATAGTAGCCCCAAAGACACAACTCAAATATTCATCAACAGGGGAAGAAATAAAAAACTGTGGAATATTTGTATAACGAAATGTTACCAAGTAATGACAAGGAACAAAGTATTATTATATGCAACAATTGGGCTGAATGGAAAACATCTGACTCAAACAAGTACAGACTTTGTTATACCATTTATCTAAACTCTTACAACAGGTAAAACTTATCTCTGGTGAAAAAAAATAAAAATGAAACAGTGGTTGCCTGGAAGTGAGAGTAGAATCAAATGAAAGGGGGAAAAAGGGGTCTTTCTTAAGTGATGGGAATGTGCAATAACTTACTTGAGATGATTATGCAGTTGTAAGATCTCATCAAACTACATGCGTAAGACTTATCCTTTTCTTACACATGTAAATTATAGCTAAATTTTAAAAATAGTTTGAAAATAGTTGACAGAATCTCTTTTGGATATGTGATAATTGAAAATATGACAGTGAGTCACAGAAATAAAGTCAAGAGTCAGTATAACAAAGTTGGGGTATCCATCAGGATCAAATGTTCCACCATTACCATCATGAAATGCACACACAAGAATAACAGCTCTATGGAGGAATAACTTATTATCAGCTTTTTTATTTGATTTAACTCTGCTGTGGGACTGACATATAGTTATTTCTCAATAAGTATCTGTTGAGTAAATCAATATCCTCAAAGTTGAAAGAGATAGGATATGAGGAAAAGTCATTGGATTTTCAAGTTTTGTTAACAATGAATTTGAAATAATAGTTTAAATAGAATAATGGGTTTGAAATAAATCTCTTCTTTGTTAAACAATCCTTGGATATTGAATCTACATGGAGAGGAAAGATATGCATAACATGGATTTCAGTAGCTTTGAAAAGTGTTTCATGTTTTAAGATATTTAATTGGTAAAACAAATTAACTTCAAGTGTTGAGTAAGAGAATAATGATTTTTGTCTCCCATGTGAAGTTACAGAATGAAAGAAGAAAATTATATGTTCACACATATAATTACTGTGGTAGATTGTAAATGCAGTTTGGACTGCAATTATGACAGCTGCAAACCTATGGTTACAAATTTGGTCCTACTGAAGAGACTTTGTAGAGATTCTT
Organism: Saimiri boliviensis; assembly: GCF_048565385.1. Taxonomy (NCBI): domain Eukaryota; kingdom Metazoa; phylum Chordata; class Mammalia; order Primates; family Cebidae; genus Saimiri; species Saimiri boliviensis. Next base: position 78,060,097 of record NC_133470.1, on the reverse strand, counting down.
TTGTTTAATACTTAACTGCTTCTAAAACAAAAATATGTGGTACCAAATTTTATGATGATATTATCCAAAGGAAGAAACAGTTGTGAATTTTCTTGATGTCCATAAGTATAGAGATAATACCACTTACACGAAACCATGTATTTTGTAAGATTTTATAATTCCAACTATGTTCTATGTGTAAAGAAAGAAAAAATGAATTATAAATAACAAAGCAGTTCAAATAATTGATACTTGCAGGTCTAAAGGGAAAAAAAGAAAAAAAGCATGATGGTGGTATTTTGAGGGGGATTGTGTTGAATTCGTAGATCGCTTTTGGTAGTCCTTCTAGACATTGGCTTAGGCAAGGATTTCATGACCAAAAACCCAAAAGCACCAGGTGCAGTGGCTCAGGCCTGTAATTCCAGCATTTTGGGAGGCTGAGTTGGGGAGATCACAAGGTCAGGAGATCGAGACCATCCTGGCTAACATGATGAAACCCCATCTATACTAAAAATACAAAAGATTAGCCGGGTGTGGTGGCAAACACCTGTAGTCCCAGTTACTCAGGAAACTGAGGCAGGAGAATTGCTTGAATCCGGGAGATAGAGGTTGCAGTGAACCAAGATCATGCCACTGCACTCCAGCCTTGGCAACAGAGGGAGATTCTGTCTCAAATAATAATTTTAAAAAAAAAAGGCAAATGCAGTAAAAACAAAGATAAATAGCTGGGACTTAATTGAACTAAAGAGCTTTTGCATGGCAAAAGGAACAGTCAGCAGAGTAAACAGTCAACCCACAGAGTGAGAGAAAATCTTCACAATTTAGGTATCTGACAAAGAATTAATATCCAGACTCTACAATGAACTCAAATCAGTAGGAAAAAAAAAAAATCCCATCAAAAAGTGGGCTAAGGACATCAATAGACAGTTCTTAAAAGAAGATATACAAATGGCTAACAAACATATGAAAAAATGCTCAACATCACTAATGATCAGGGAAATGCCAAACAAATTTCCAATGCAATAGCACCTTACTTCTACAAGAATGGCCATAATCAAACAATCCAAAAACAGTAGATGTTGCCGTGGATGTGGTGATCAGGGAACACTTCTACGCTGCTAGTGGGAATGTAAACTAGTACAAACATTGTGGAAAACAGTGTGGAGTTTCCTTAAAGAACTAAAAGTGGAATTACCATTTGATCCATCAATCCTGCTACTGGATATCTACCCAGAGGAAAGGAAGTCATACGAAAAAGATATTTGCACATGCATGTTTATAGCAGCACAATTCACAATTGCAAAATCGTGGAACCAACCCAAATGCCCATCAGTCAATGAGTGTATAAAGAAACTGTGGTATATTTATATGATGTAATACTACTCAGCCATAAAAAGGAATTAATTGATGGCATTTGCAGCGACATGGGTGAGACTGGAGAATATTATTCTAAGTGAAGTAACTCAGGAATGGAAAACCAAACATCATATGTTATCACTGATATGTGAGAGCTAAGCTATGAGGATGAAAAGGCATAAGAATTGTATGATGGAATTCAGGGAGTTGGGGAGAAGGGTTGGGGGTGTCAAGGGACAAAAGACTATGAATATGGTATAGTGTTTACTGCTCGGGTGATGGCTGTACCAAAATCTCACAAACCACCACTAAAGAACTTAATCATGTAAACAAATACCACCTGTACCCTAATAACTTATGGAAAAATATATATATATAAAAAGGTTTATCAGGAGAGGTGTTAAAATCAAGGTTCTGAATTGACTGAAGATTGTAGTTATCTATTATATAATTGGAACACAGTGAGTTATTAATGATTCTTTAAATAAACAATGAAAGAATCAATCTCCGTACTCTATCACAGAGGGGAAACAGAATTGGCTGTTGTGAAACAGGAAGGAACGCTCTTTTCATAATTGATTTGTAATCAACCCTTCCCATCCAACAAAAAAAGTGATGGCCCTAGGAAATTATCAGTGGTTTAAACTCTGAAGCATCAAGAAAAATCATCGTAAGTCGTCAGATAGCCTTCAGTTGCTGAAGCCTAAGTTCCACTAAGAATTGTGAAAGGGATGATAGGGTTGTAGAGATTAAGCAATTTCTTTTTCTAAAAATTGAATTCAGTTTTGTGAATTGGAATTGACAAATCATTAAAAGTGAATATTTCTTCCTGTCAGAAAGAAAGGGGAAATACTACTAGTATACTATGTATGAAGCACACTAAAATATATTTATATTTGAAAGTACTATTGACAATATTATTGAGATAGAAATATATTGATTTCTTACAAGAAATCCTAGAAGGCTATGATCTACAAATCTTTTTAAAAAGTACTAAAAAAAACCTCTGTCTGCAGAAAGCCCTTTTCTTGGTTTGAAAAACAATCTTCTCGCTATTATTGCATTTTATGAGCACTAGGTATGACTCATAAGAGGGGTACTCTGTATGCCCAAAGGTCTAGACGTACCCTTTTGTATGCCGGGTTAGCGTTTCTTCACATACATTGGAAATCCATTAAAAGGTTGTCTTTGCTGGGATGGAATAAAACTTGAAATAGTTGCTTTCATTTCTTTCACAAATTGCTGGAAAATTCCAGGTTCATATCCCTATTTACTGTTTTAAAGCAGTGACAAGATAAACGATACATTCCTAGAGAGAAATATGTCATTAGTGATAGTCCCAAACTCAGTCAAGCAAGTAAATACCCCAACAATACCTCACATCCAAGTAATACACCACATGACGTATTTGAAGGAGAAAATGCTTTTTCTACTGCTACATGCTCAACAATTTATACTATTTGCTAATGTAGAGATAGGAAGGATTTGCAGTAGTAGAGGAATGCATTTACAAATTTTATGAGCTGTAGGGATGCAATTCACAACTGAAACTCATCCAGAATATTAGCCAAGCAATAAATCATGGTAGAATATCATGACTAACAAGATTACATGTTCAATGTAACTAAAGATTAGGTCCTGTAGACAGAAAAGACCCAAATTCAATGTCTATAAAATTACACTTGATATTGGTTGAAACAGCAGGGAGAGAGGGGATTTTTCATTCTCGAGTTAAGCCCATTTCATATTCCCTCTGTCTACTCAACTGTAGATGAATTAATTATGAATATGATAATAGACTCCTACTCTCTCTCCAGTCAACTAATACAGCTTCAGAAGCAGTAGGGAGGAGATTGCTTTCAGTGTTTAAGTATTTAAACAAATAGAACTATATTACTTGAATTTTAAAATCTAGATTAAAAATTACCTATAGCTATTCTTTTCCCAAGCAAAAGCTCACAGCATTTTACTGACTATATTGGTAAATGGGATAACTCTATATTATTTTTTCATGCAAAGACTATGATTCAGCCATGCCATATGGAACGATTTCACAGGTTTAGGGCACACCAGATATTTCCACTTAGCATATTTTGGCAAAATCGCATTGTAAATAATCAATCATAACTCCATGCTTTTAGAAGCCATACTATTAGTGGGTTTTATCATCCAAAATCTATAAATAAATGAGAACAATGGTTTCTGTAGAGTCTATGCACATTTCCTGCAGGAAATTCCCAGAGCGGGGGGCAAAAAGCAGCTTAGAATTAAAAGTTACATTGTTTACATATTATTGCTTAAAAAAAGCATATTAGAAGCAACCAGAAATCAGGACTGCTTTAATAACTAACCTTATATACAATATTTACTTCAGTCCAGACACTGTTTTAAATGTGCTACATAACTAATTCCATCCTTAAAACGAGACTATAAATACATTCTGTGACTATCCCCAGTCTACCCTTGAGAGAAGTAAAGCATTCAAAGGATAAATACATTGTTCAAGATAAAAAACCCAATTAATGATTAGAGTCGTTATTAGAAGCCAGAAAATCTGCTTCAACACTCTGCATTGTTTACCTTTATGCTGTACTATTGGAAATTAAAATACTGAAGGATGATGGTAAACAGAAACAGAAAAGTAGCAGCAGCAAAGACTCGCCACTCTAGGAGCAGTTCACAGAGTGCAAAAAAAATCCTCTAAGGGTTGCATTGCGTTAGCACAAAGGAATAATAATAACACGGAAATAGAGGCAACAGTAACAGTGGTTTCTTGAGCAACAACTACACAACAGATGCTTTCACAGAGTTATTTATCTGATTAATCCTCAGAATCCCCAAATTAGGTTAATATCCTGCTTTTGAAACAAAGACTATCTGACTTCCAAAGAAAATATGACTTCTAATAGATAATACTGGCCAGTGAAACAATTGCTTTATATTAGGATGGCTATGGATGTCCAAAAAAAAAAGAAAAAAAAAAAAAGAAAAAGAAAAAACGTTATTTCATACTGTTAACAAAGACAGGATATCCATAAATGCAGTTTACATATTTTTTTTAAATACTGGAAAACTAATTTAATCTAATTTAATTCAACAAGTATTTGCTTGTTGAATTAAGCAACAAATACAGACGGTCCCTGACTTAGGATAGTTCAATTTGAGATTTTTCTGACTTTATAATAGTGTGAAAACAATACACTTTCAGTAGAAATGGTACTTCAAATTTTGATTTTTTTTTTTCTGGGCTACCAATATGTGGTATGAAACTCTAAAGCTCCCAGGCAGCCATGCAATCTCAAGGGTAAACAACCAATAATCTACAATAAGCTGTGTTGCCATGTTATTTTGCCAAACCACAGTCTAATATATGTGTTCTCAGCATGTTTAAGGCAGACTTGGCTAACTTATGAGGTTCAACAGGTTGATGTATTAAATGCATTTGCAACTCATGATATTTTCAACTTATATAGATTTATAGGGACATAACCCAATGGTAAACCGAGAATCATCTGTAGTTAAGGCACCAAATTAGATTTTTTAGGGGAAACAAAAATGAGTAAGCAATGAGACAGACTGCTTCCACAGATCTTATAGTCTACTGAAGGAACTCACTGCACAAAAAATAATGCTGTATGCAAGAAAAGCAAACACATTTTGAAAGAGATACAAAATATCATAAAGGTCCATCTAGATTTAGGATGATATAATGAAGAGATTTCTGCATATTTATCTTCTGAGAATCATTCCTAAATAAGAGAAAAAGATAGAAAATGAAAACCTGACCACCATGATTGATGAACTCAGGATGTTGCTGAAAGAATGTTTTTATTATATGAAGGTGGAAAGTAGATGGAGAGATTGTAATAGACTCAGCGGTGATAATAAGGTCCACACACTTGTTTTCTGGGTGGAAAACAATTCCAGAGGTGAGAAGAGAAATTGGGTGAGAAGCTTTCATTTGTACTTTTTCATTTGTCCTGCAAATTCTAGGGATGAGCCTGAGCTCAAGCATATGGAATATTGTATGTTAGACATATTAAAACATGTGCTACATAACTAATTCCATCCTTAAAACGAGACTATAAATACATTCTGTGACTATCCCCAGTCTACCCTTGAGAGAAGTAAAGCATTCAAAGGATAAATACATTGTTCAAGATAAAAAACCCAATTAATGATTAGAGTCGTTATTAGAAGCCAGAAAATCTGCTTCAACACTCTGCATTGTTTACCTTTATGCTGTACTATTGGAAATTAAAATACTGAAGGATGATGGTAAACAGAAACAGAAAAGTAGCAGCAGCAAAGACTCGCCACTCTAGGAGCAGTTCACAGAGTGCAAAAAAAATCCTCTAAGGGTTGCATTGCGTTAGCACAAAGGAATAATAATAACACGGAAATATTAAGTAAAACAAAATATTAAGTAAATATTAAGTAATATTAAGTAAAACAATATTAAGTAAAAAAATTAATATTAAGTAAAACAAAAACTAATTACATGAAATACTATTATATACTTTTTGAGTCAGCAGTAAATATTTCTTAGTTGTAAATATATATGTGTGTGTTTATCTATCTATACATATATATATATATCTATATATATATATAGATATATGACTTTTGTATTAAACTCAATCACTTTCTTGTGTAGCCAAGGAGTAAGAAGAGAAACAAACAGAAATTGATGATTAGCGAAAATGTGGTCTAAAATTGTGTGACTTAAATGACACATGTAATGTGCAAATTTTGCTGTTGTGCATAAGTTTTAAATTACTCTGTTTACAGTTTGAATGCAGTATATAACCTGAATATAATTAATTTTTATTAACATATTATAAATATTCTTTAATGTATTTTGAATATTTTCTTATATGATTAAATATTATATATTAAAGTATGATTTACATACAGTGATACACAGATCTTACATGTTTTGAATACTGGTAATTGTATACATTATATAACCGTCTACCACAAGAAGTTATAGAATAGGTGCATTGCCCAGGAAAGTTTGCTCCTATCCCTTTTCACGTCTACCACCTCATTTCCAACTGGATCACTCTTTTCTTACCTTATGACTATAGGTAAGCTATGCTTGTCCTTGTATTTCACATTAATAGAATCACACAGTACAAACTCTCGAGGCTGGTATCTTTTAGTAAGTATCAGGTTTCTAAGTGTCAATATATAGTGTGTTTCTGTAGGTTGTTTCTTTCAACTGATGAGTGATATACTTTTATCTGAATATGCCCCAGCTGTTTATGCACATCTTTTTTGGACTTATGCACATAATTTATTTTTCTGTATTATTTTATTCCCCTTTAAGAGCAGAGAGCATTAGCATTATTGTGTGTCGGCACCTAACCCTTCACGTTTCCTTCCAAATTAATGACTACTGTATTTTCTTTTTCTAGAATATAAAAATATGACTAATTAGGAAGTCTCTGAATTTGTTATTTAAATTATCAAAATAAAATCAGTGCTATACATTTAGTTTAATCAACAAATAAAATTTCTCTGCTAGAAATATCTGTAAACCAAACATTACATTATAATCTCCTGTATTAAAATACATTTTGTTTTGTTTAGAAACTTGACTTTAAACTATATACCAAAATAAACCAGTGTATTTTTTTACTTAAAAATTATTTTAAAATTATTATGCAGTAAAACTGATTTTATTTTTCTTTCAGTGCACATTTCTATAAATTTTAAGACATATATAGATCTTTGGAACTACCACCACCATCATAATATGGACACTTTCATCCTTCAAAAAATAAAATTAACTTATGCTATTAATTTATGATCATACTGTATCCCCAGCTCTAACCCATGGACATTCTTCAGCACTCTAATTTTGTCATTTCAAATCTGTCATATAAATGGAGTCATGCAATATGTAACATTTGAAGACTGGTTTCTTTTACTCAGCACCATTGATATTCATCCAAATTGTTCCATGTATCAGTAATTAACTCCTTTTTATTGCTGTGTAGTATCCATTGTGTGACTATAATCCAAATTATCAATTATCTAGTTATAGGACATTTCAGTTGTTTCAAATTTTGGCTACTATGAATAATGTTTCTATAAAATGTGTTACGAAATTGGAACCGTTATTTAAATTTTCTGATTTTCAGGAGGTTCTTTCATAACACAGAGAAAATGCTAATAATCACCTCATAAGATGAAACAATTATTAGAATGTATGTAAAACGAAGTATATGTTAAGCAAAATTTTATTGATTACTAATGTAAGACAAATAAAAAGACAATGCAAAATTGCACTGTCGTCATCTACTTTTGCAATTGATTAAAAAAATGACAGCTGAAGAATATTCCATTTACTTCTATTTTACATCATTTTATTAATGTTTCTATCAGTCAGAGAATATCAGTTTCCTCATGCTGAAACATTAATTGCCCTTTCATAAGATGAACCATCTAAAAATTTGAAAAGTATGTTTTTCACACTTTAAATAATATGCTTCGGAACCATCCCAGCAACCCGACCAAGTCTGGTCTTCCCTGGACAACACGAATCACACTGTCCAAACCTTCTTCACTCCGGCCAACACTGGCCCTCCGCTCAACTATGAGATGCTGAAAGAGGAGTACGAGGTGGATGTGCTAAGGGCGCCCCACAACCCTTCCCCCCCCCCCGACATCGACCGTGTTCCACACCCTCAGCAAGACCTCCGTGCCCAACCATGTCGTCTGGTACCTGTTCAGCACCCCCTTCATGAAATCCTGCTCCCTGGGCTTCATAGCTTTCGCCTACTCCATGAAGCAGCCCAGAGCAAGTCTCCCTATAACCCAGTACCAGAAATTACAGCCTCACCTTCTAGACAGGCAGCCAGACTCCCCCAGAAATCTAGGGACAGGAAGATGGTTGGTGACCTGACCAGGGCCCAGGCCCATGCCTACACCAATGAGTGCCTGAACATCTGGGCCTGATTTTGGGCATCATCATGGCCATTCTACTTATCATCATTCCAATATTGATTTTGCAAACCTATCAATAGATCAAGAGGAATCATCCAGGCCATGGGCTCTGCCCGTGACCTGTTTCTTATGTACACAATCTTCCATTCCTCACCCTGCCCCCAAGCCAAGTCCTGTATCAGCCCTTTATCTTCACACACTTTTATACAGTGGTGTTCAACAAAATGCACATGTTCCTGGAAAATAATAATAATAATAATAATAATAATAATAATATGCTTCACAAGGCACAATAGTAGTCAGCAATGTGGAAATGAATAGATTAATTCAAGATAAATTAGGAAGAATTAAAATGAATTTGCATGTTTTGAATATAAGAGCTGATAGTAAAAAAAGGAATAAGATGAAGCTTTGGACTTGAGTCCTGAAGTCAGAACTGAAAGAGGAGGGATATTCAATTTTATACATGAAATTCTCCATGGTAAAAGAAGTATAATATTTTTAAAACATATATTATTAACTGTAAAATAAAGTTAAAATGCTTTGGGGAAAAGTAAAGAATAAATGAACATATTAGTATATAATCACCTAAGAGAAAATGTTCTAATGAGGAATCATGGGTCTCTAGATTTAGCAAATAAAAATATATGATACCCAATAAAATTAAAGATTCAGATAAATAACATTTTATTTACTATATAAAATACATTTACTAATATTATATGGGGCATAGTTATACTACAAATTATTCATTGTTTATTAAAATCAAATTTAACAGAATCTTGTATTTAATCTAGAAACCTCTGATGGTTAAAAAAATTTGTTGAACTCTGAGCATTTGCAAAAATTTAAGCAGTAACACTAACAAGCCTAAGATAAAGTAAGAATCAGAAAATAAAGAGATCAGAAGAAGGGTAAAGAAAAGACAATAAAATAGGAAAAAAGAAAAAAGAGACTGAGATAAATAAAGTAACATACACATTTTAAGGTGCTAGAGTATCATTATCCAGGGAAAGGCCTTGATGGGTTCCATTAAGCAAATGTTAAGTAGCCATAAGATAACTAGTATTTGGCTAATTCTCAGCTAGACTTCACAGAGCTGAGGTCCTTGTAAAGAATTGCTTATGATTCAGAGAATTCAAATACCAAACTAAATAAATAAATTTATACTGTAATTGTCCCAGTTTATCCATGTAGTAAATGTTTTGAGAGGTCGATGTGGAAGATGAGGAAAGTGAGCAGCTGAGATGTGCCTAAACTTGTACAATGGATTAGAAAATGAACTACAACTAGATTCTAGGTGCCTGATTGCTACTTTCATTGTTCTTTTAATTTAGACCTTGATATTTCAGTGCTTTATGGAGGTAACATTCAAAACGATGTCAAACAAAAACACAAAGAGAAAGTTTGATATCTCCATCATGTAGACGAGACATAAAAGGAACCTCAGAATGTAATTTGTGTAGCAGTATATAAATAGTGTGAGGAAAACCATTGAGCCAGAATAATGGCTAACTACAAAGCTTTGGCAGGGTATGAATCATTGTTCAATTCAATTTTGCACCAACAGAACTGAGCACATAATCTTGCAGTTACTGGATGCTCAATAACCACTCATTGAAAATAACAGGAAGATTTTTTTGTTTATGGTGGAGATCAAACTTCTCATAAACTTCACCAAATGTTTTACAATACTGGAGACTAACTCAATAGAGATCACAAAAAAGATCTGAAAAGTTAAATTGAAATATATATTTATTTATGTATGGTGTGTATGTGTTTGTGTGTGTGTGTGTGTGTGTGTGTGTGTGTGTGTGTGTTTGAAAGACATGACGGACATGAAAGAATCATGGTCCTCAGAACGTAAGGCTGAACATTGACAATTAAACAGGACCCTTGAAGCTATGATGAGAAAACATGTCATTTTGAAACTAAACATATCTAAAATATATTTTAAACATTTCAAATACAAAATAAGGTGTGCAGATTTTTGAGTCATAAATACATACATTCTTTATCACTCATTATCTCTTATTTTATCCCAGAGATACACGCAGACTTTTCTAAAATTAGAGAGGTAAAGTATGTTTTGATTGGAAAGGATGGAAGATCCATTTAATAATGAACTGCTACTTAAAATTTTAAGTATGTTTTTATAATGTCTGAAGACAAAAAAGACCTGGAGGCATTTTGAAATCTCATTTGTCATGGGAGGTAATTCTTCTAATGACTTTAAGTCCAAGCTTTTATGCGGTTTGTTTTATGTGTGTTTAGGAATCACTTGGCCAGACAATTTCCTTAGGACAAAAGAGAAAAGACATGGCTCATTGCAACTCAAAAGGACATTTAATTATCATTCCTTCCCCTCCATAGTAGACCTGGCAGTATCTTTTCCTGGCTATTTGTTTTGTGAACATAGACTAATTAGCTGCTATCTCAAAAAATAGCTTTGCTTGGTTAGCACTGATTTCTAGTCTATAAGAGGAAAAAACACTAAAGGTGCCAATTGAAATTTTTTGCTTACTTCTTTTGTAATGTTGTATTTGGTTTACTCCAGCAACTAATCCAAAAGAATTTTACTATATAGGAAGTATAAAAAACTTGGATCATTTTAAAGACCTGTAGCTATGACAGAAACCAAGAACCTTAAGCAAGATTGAGGCAGATGTTGCTTTTATAAAAGCCATGAAACTCCCATTTATACAAATATGATGATTCCAAAGATCAAATACAGATTGTTTTACTTCATAGATGTAATATGTATTTGGTAATGAAGGCACAGTTGCGTCCAGTTACTAAAATGTCTCCGACTTTGCACACAGGATAAGAAACTACACATGCATTTGGGAATATGATTTGCTATTAGTGTTATTGATATAGGACAGTTTAGTCAACAAATGATATCAAGAAACGAAAAGTCTAGCAGAGAGCTAATTGATAGTGTGATGCTTTAATACTGGGCAAAGCTATTAGAAAGAGCTATGGAGTCTAGCATTTCTCATGCGGAAGTAAGGGCAATACTACACTGCTAACAACAGCTTCAGCCAATTAAGAATTCTTCAATACCACATAAGAAAATGAAGAACAGAAGTAGAACACAATCTTTATTTCTTTTCTTTAAATTCAGAGGGTACATGTGCATATTCTTTTTAATTTTTGTGGATACAGAGTAGCTGTATATATTTATGGGGTTCATGAAATGTTTTGATATAGGCATGAAATTTGAGATAAGCACATCATAAAAAATCGGATATTCATCTCCTCAAGCATTTGTTCTTTGAGTTATAAACAATCCAATTACACTCTTTGTTTCAAAATGTAAAATTAAATTTTTGTTGACTATAGTCACCCTGTTGTGCTATCAGTCTTATTTATTTCTTCTATTTTATTTTGTACCATTAACCATCCCCACCTTCCCACCAGCCCCTCACTACCCTTTCTAGCCTTGAGTAATCATCTTTCTACTCTCTATGTTTATGTGTTCAATTGTTTTGATTTTTATATATCACAGATAAGTGAGAACTTGCAGTGATTGCCTTTCTGTGCCTGACTTATTTCATTAACATAATGATCTCTAGTTTCATCCGTGTTGTTGAGAATGACTCGATTTTTTCTTTTTAATGAATTCATAGTACACCATTGTGTATATGTGTCACATTTTCTTTATTCATTTGTTGATGGACATTTACACTGCTTCCAAATCTTAGCTATTGTAAACAGTTCTGCAACAAACATAAAAGTCCAGGTATCCCTTTGATACATGGATTTTGTTTATTGGGGGTATATACTTGGCAGTGAGATTACTGGATCATATGGTAGCTGTATTTTTAGTTTTTTGAGGAACTTCCAAACTATTTTCTATAGTGGTTGTACTAATTTACATTTTTCACCAACAGTGTATTAGGGTTCCTTTTCTTCACATCTTTGCCATCATTTGTTATTGACTGATTTTGGATATAAGGCATTTTAAGTGGGGTGAGAGGATATCTCATTGTAGTTTTGATTTGCATTTCTCTGATGATTCATGATATTGAACACCTTTTCATATACCTGTTTACCATTTGTATGTCTTCTTTTGAGAAATGTCTATTCACATATTTTGTCCATTTTTGATGAGATTATTAGATTTTTGTCCCATACAGTTGTATAAACTCATTATGTATTCTGGTTATTAATCTCCTGTTAGATGGTGATGTGGTTTGGATTTGTGTCCTCACCCAAATCTCAAGTCAAATTGGAGGAGGATCTTTGTGGGAGGTAATTGGATCATGGTGGCAAATTTCCCCTTTGCTGTTTCTGTGATAGTGAGTTCCCAAGAGATCTGATGGTTTTAAAATATATGGCCCTTCCACTTTCATTCTTTCTCTCTCCTGCCTCCATGTGAAGAGCTGCTTGCTTCCTCTTCACCTTCCTCCACAATTGTAAGTTTCCAGAGGCCTCCAACTCATGCATCCTATTAAGCTTGCAGAGCTGTGAGTCAACTAAACCTCTTTTGAAAATATATTACCTAGTCCAAGTTAGTTCTGTCTAGCAGTGTGAAAATGGGCTAACACAGAAAACTGGTACCAGAAGAGTAGGACCCTGCTATATACATGCCTGAAAATGTGGGAGTAACTTTGGAACTGGGTAACAAGCAGAGGTTGGAACAGTTTGGAGGGTTCAGAAGAAGACAAAAAGATGTAGGAAAGTTTGAAAACTTTAGTGACTTGTTGAATGCTTTTTACCGAAATGCTGATAGTGATATGAATAATGAAGGACAGGCTGAGTTGGTCTCAGATGGAGGTGCGAAATTTATTGGAAACTGGAGTAAAGGTGACTCTTGCTATGCTTTAGAAAAGAGACTGGTGGAATTTTGGCCCTCACCTAGAGATCTGTGGAACTTTGAACTTGACAGAGATGATTTGGGGTATCTGGTGGAAGATATTTCTAAGCATCAAAGCATTTAAGATTTTACCTGGCTGTTTCTCAAAGTGTACACTCATATGCATGACCAAAGAGATTATTTGAAACTGGAATTTTTGTTTAAAAGGGAAGCAGAACATTGAAGCTTAGACAATTTGTAGCCCAGCCATGTGGTAGAAAAGAAAACCCATTTTCTGGGGGAAAATTCAAGCCCACTGCAGAAATTTGCAAATATTAGGGGAGCTGAATGTTAATATCCAAGACAATGGGGAAAATGTCTCCAGGACATTTCAGAGACCTTCGCAGCATCCTGTCTTATCACAGGCCTGGAGCCCTAGGAGGGAAAAAGGGATTCATGGGCCAGGCACAGGGCCCAGCTGCTCTGTGCAGCCTTGGGACATGGCATCCTGTGTCCCAGCTGCTCAAGCTCCAGTGGTAGCTAAAAGGGGCCAAGGTACATCTCAATCCATGGCTTCAGAGGGTTCAAGATCCAAGTTGTGGAGGCTTTGACATGGTATTGGTGCAACACGTGTGCAGAAGGCAAGAGGTGAGGTTTGGGAACCACCTAGATTTCAGAGGATGTATGGAGACACTTGAATGTCCAGGAAGAAGTCTGCTGCAGGTGCAGAGCCCTCTTGGAGAACTTCTATTTGGGCGATATGGAGGGGAAATGTGGGGTTGGAACCCACACACAGAGTCACCACTGTGGCACTATCTAGTGAAGCTGTGAGAAGAGGATCATCATCCTCCAGATCCCAGAATGGTGGACACACCAACAGCTTGTACTGTGTGCCTGGAAAAGCCACAGGAACTGAGCATCAACCTGTGAAAGCAGCCTCAGCAACTGTACCTTGCAGAGCTACAGGGGCAGAGCTGCACAAGTTCTTGAGAGCCCACCCCTTGCATCAGTGTGGCCTGGATGTGAGACATGAAATCAAAGGAGATCATTTTGGAGCTTTAAGATTTAATGATTGTCCTGCTGGGTTTCAGACTTGCATGGAGCCTGTATCTCCTTTGTTTTGGCTGATTTCTTTCACTTGGAATAAGAGCATATGCCCAATACCTGCACCCCCATTGTATCTTGTTAGTAAATAACTTGTTTTTTATTTTACAGGGTCATAGGCAGAGGGAAATTACCTTGTCTCAGATAAGATTTTGGACTGTGGACTTTTGATTTCATGGTTAAATGAGTTAAAACTGATGTGCTGTTAAGAAGGAATAAGCGTATTTTGCAATTTGAGAAGGACATGAAATTTAGGAAGGGCTGGGGCAGAATGATATGATTTGGATTTGTGTCCCCACCCAAATCTCATGTTAAATTGGAGAAGGGGCCTGATGGGAGGTGACTGGATCCTGTTCTTATGATAGTGAGTAAGTTCTTATGAGATCTGATTGTTTAAAAGTGTATGACACTTCCTGCTTTGTGCTCACTCGCTCGCTCTCTCTCTCTCTCTCTCTCTCTCTCTCGCTGACATATGAAGAAGCTGCTTGCTTCCCCTTCACCTTCTGCATAATTGCCAGTTTTCTGAGGCCTCTCAGTCATGCTTCCTGTTAAGCCTACAGTTCTGTGAGTAAATTAAACCTCTTTTCTTCATAAATTACCCAGTTGCAGATAGTTCTTAATAGAAGTGTGAAAACGGATTAACACAGATAGGTAGCTTTTAAAAATTTTCTCCCATTATATGGGTTGTCTCTTCACTTTGTTTATAGTTTTTTTTTTGTTTTTTTTTTTTTTAACTTAATGTGATGCCATTTGTCTATTTTTGCTTTGGTTGCTTGTCTTATGGGGTATTGGTCAATGATTTTTTTGCCCACATCAATGTCATAGAACATTTCACCAATATTTTCTTTTAGCAGTTACATAGTTTGAGGTCGTAGATTTAAGTAATTAGAAAATAAATTTTAAAAATGATTTAAATAATTAATTCATTTTGATTTGAGTTATGTACATGACTGAAGAGAGAGGTCTAGTTTTCTTCTTCTTCATATGGATATGAAGGTTTCCTGTCACAATTTATTGAAGAGACTATCTTTTCACCTTTGTTTGTATGTGCTTGGCATCTTTGTTTGAAATGAGTTCAGCAAAGATGTATATATTTGTTACTGGGTTCCCCACTCTGTTTCATTGGTCTGTGAGTCTTTTTTATGCCAATATCATGCTGTTTGGTTACTATTGTTCTATAGTATAATTTGAAGTCAATGTGAATACTCCAGTGTTTGTTTTGTTTTGTTTTTTTACATAGAATTGTTTTGTCTCTTCTGGGTCTTTTGTGGTCTCACATAAATTTTAAGATTTTATTTCTATTTCAGAGAAGAATGTTACTGGTATTTTGGTAGAGATTGCATTGAATCTGAATATTGCTTTTGGTAGTATGGACATTTTAACAATATTGATTTCATCTATCCATGAACATGGAATATTTTCCCAAATTCTCATGCCTTTTTCAACTTCTTTCATTGGTGTTTTATAGTTTTTATTAGGGAGCTCTTTCACTTCTCTAAGTGAATTTCCATGTATTTAATTTCATGTGTGGCTGTTGTAAATGAGATTACTTTTTATTTCTTTTACACATTGTTCACTTTCGGCATATAGAAATGCTACTGATTTTTGTACATTAATTTGTATCTTATAAATTTACTGAATGTATCAATTCTAATAGTTTTCTTTTGTAGTCTTTAGATTTTTCCACCTATGCACTTATAATATCTGCACACAAGAATAATTTGATTTCTTCCTTCCTAATTTGGAAGACTTTTTCTTTCTTTTTCTGTTGGCTCTAGCTAGGACTTCCACACTGTGTTGAATAATAATTATGAAACTGTTTATCCTTGTTATGTCACATATCTTGGAAGAAAGGCTTTCATTTTTCCCCATTTCGTATAATACTACCTGTGGATTCATCATCATTGGCTTTTAATATGTTGAGGTATGTTCCCTCTATAACCAGTTTTCTTACAATTTTTATGATGATGGGATGTTGAATTTTACCAAATGCTTTTTCAGCATCAATTGAAATAATCATACAGTTTTGTCCTTCATTCTGTTGAATAATGTATCACATTGATTGTTTTGCCTATGTTGAATCATCCTTGTATCCCAGAGATAAATCTCACTTGGTCATGATGAATGATCTTTCTGAAGTATTCATGAATTTCGTGTGTTAGTATTTTTTTTTTTTTTTTAGGATTTTTGCATCAATATTTATCAGAGATATTGGCCTGCAGTTTTCTTTTTTGATTGTGTCTGGTTTCAGTATCAGAGTAATACTGACCATTTATAATGAGTTTAGAAGTATTCTCTCCTTCTATATTTTCCAAAATAGTTTGAGTAGAATTGGTGTAGGTACTTATTTATATGTTTGGCAGATATACAGCAGTGAAGTCATAGGGTCCCAGGCTTTTCTTTACTGTAAGAGTTTTTATTATGGCTTCTTTTGCATTTCTTATTTTATTTGAATTCTCTCTTTTTTTCTTAGTTAATATGGCTAAAACTTTGTCTTTTGTTTAACTTTTCAATAAACCACCTTTTTGTTTCATCATCTCTTGTATTGTTTTCTTCATTCCAATTTCATTTCTGTTCTGATCTTTATTTCTTTTATTCTACTAATTTTGGGCGTGGTTTACTGTTGCTTTCCTAGTTTTTTAAGATGCATCATTAGATAGTGTATTTGAAGTTTTTCCTCTTTTTTGATGTAGGCACTTATTATGGCTAAAAAGTTTTGTCTTATTACTATTTTTACTGTATCCTATAGGTCTTTGTAATTGTGTCTCAATTATCATCAATTACAAGACATTTTTTAAATTTCTCACTTCATTTTTTTTTTATTGACCCACTAATCATTCAGGGACATTTTGTGTAACTTTCATGTATTTTTATAGTTTTCAAAATTCCTTTTTTTTATTAATTTCTGGTATTATTTTCTTATGGTCAAGGTAGTTGCTTGATTATATTTCAATTTTGGGGGTTTAAGACCTGTTTTCTGACCTGTATGGTTTATTTTTGAGAATGATACATGTGCCAAGGAAAAGAATGTGCAATCTGTAGCCACTGGATGACATATTCTGTAAACATCTATTAGATTTATTTGGTCTACAGTGCAGATTAAATTAGAAGTTTCTTTGCTGAATTTCTGTGTTGAAGGTCTGTCCAATGATGAATGTGGCATGTTGAATTCTCTAGTTTTTATTTTTGGGGGGTTTATCTCTCTCTTTAAGTCTATTAGTATTTCCTTTATATATTTATGTGCTCCAGTGTTAGGTGCACATATATTTAAGTGTTATATCCTCCTGTTGAATTGACTCCTTTATCATTATATAATTTCCTTCTTTTTCTCTTCTTATAGTTTTTGTCTTGAAATATATTCTGTCTTTTATCAGCGTAGTGACTCTTGTTCTTTTGTGGTTTTCATTGGCATGGAATATTATTTTCCATCTCTATTTTCATTCCATGTGTGTCTTTATAGATGAAGTGTGTTTCTTGTAGGAAACAGATCAATTTGTCTTGTTTTTTCATTCATTCAACCAATTTATGTCTTTTGATTGGAGGGTTTTCTCCATTTTCATTTAATGTTATTATTAAGTAAGGACTTACTCTTGACACTTTGCTATTTGTTTTCTAGTCATTCTATGGTTTTCTATTTCTCATTTCCTTCTTATTTTCCTTTAGTGAGGGTGATTTTCTCTGATGATATGATAGTTTATTGCTTTTTTATTTTTTGTGTATTCATTATATGATTTTTGGTTTGAAGTTACCATGAGATTTCTAAATAGTATATTATAATCTATTATTTTAGACTGAGAATCACTGGGCACTGTTTTTATAAACAATAAACAAGCAAAAAGAAAACTGATTTTAAAAGTCTACATCTTAACTTCCCGTCACCATTTTGTAACATTTTGTTGTTTCTATCTGTGTCTTTTTGCACTGGACTTTATGTCTTGAAAAATTGTTGTAGTTATCATTTTTGATGGTTCAGTGTTTAGTCTTTTTACTTAGAATAAGAGTTGTTTACTCATCACAGTTAAAGTGTGGTAATATTCTGTGTTTTTTTGTGTACTTGCTATTACCAGTGAGTTTTGTACCATCAAGGGATTACATATTGCTCATTAATATACTTGTCTTTCTAATTGAGGTACTCCCTTCAGCATTTCTTTTAGTACAAGTCTGGTGTTGATGAAATCTCTCAGCTTTTATTTGTCTGGGAAAATATTTCTCCTCCGTGTTTGAAGGATATTTTTGCAGGGTATATTGTTCTAGGGTAAGAGTTTTTTATTGTTGTTGTTTTCAGCACTTTAAATTTTTCATGTCACACTCTCCTTGTCAGTAAGTTTTTCACGGAAAAATCTGATGCAAGAATTATTAAGGCTTCATTGTATGTTATTTGCTTCTTTTCTCTAGCTGTATTTAGAATCTTTCTATTTTTTCTGTACTCTTTGGGAGTTAGATTATTAAATATTTTCATATAGTCTACTTTTGGTTAAATTTGCTTGGTGTTTTATAAGCTTCTTGTAGTTAGATTTTGATTTCTTCTCTTGGTGTGGGAAGTTTTATGTTATTATTCCCTTGAATAAACATACTACTTGTTTCTTTCTCCACCTCCTCTTTAAACCCAATAACTCTTAAATTTGCCCATTTTAAGCTTTTCTTCTAGATTCTGAATAGCATACTTCATAGTTTTTTTATTATTTTCTCTTTTGTCTCTTCAGATCACGTATTCTCAAACTGCCTATCTTCAAGCTCACTAATTCTATCTTCTAAGTAACCTTGACAAGATTGTTTTCACGTGAAAACTATAAATGAAGTTTCTTGTCCATTGAAGCATTAATTTATCTACTGCTTCAAACAATATAATTGTTCTTGTAACTAAACATGAACCAAATACAGTTATCAAATTACTGTGAATCTGAAATACCTTCCAAAATCACTAGTGATAGCAATACTAATAGAAATTGTCCTATGACACAAACACGTTATAATATGTTTTTAAGGCTGTTGAAGATGTTAATTTATAAATATTAGACTATTACAGATAGAATGATATGTATGGAAACTTGGAAAGTAAAATTCTTTTAGGAAAATTGGTTTAGTTATTTCTCTTGCCTCTAGCAAGCAAATTATGTCTTACTGAACAGCTGTTCTCAAATTTAGTCATTTACTTGAAATACCACACACTCATTTTGATGGTAAAAAATGATGAGAAACTGCTTTTAAACACCTCTCTACTTTTTTTTTCTTTTTTGTTGGTGTAATAATTGAGGCATGTTTTCTTACTAAGCTATATCCTTTGTTGAAACATTTTGAAGTATCAATTTTGATTCTTGGGTTTGCTTATTGCTTGGCATTTCATTGTAGTATATTAGAATGTGTTGCATGTCAATTAAGAATCAAAGCCTGTAAAATATTTGAAGAGATTTATTCCGAGCCAGATATCAGTGATCATGGCCCATGGCACAGTTCTCAGGAGGTCCTGAGAACATGTGCCCAAGGTGGTTAAGTTGCAGCTTGGATTTATGCGTTTTAGGGAGGCATGAGGCATCAATCAAATACTTTTGAGAAATACATCGGTTTGGTCCAGAAAGGTGGGACAATTCAAAGCAGAGGGCTTCCAGGCTGTAGGTAAATTTAAACATTTTTTGGCTGACAGTTGGTTGAGTTTTTTAAAGACCTGGGATTAATAGAAAGGAAATGTTAAGGTTAAGATAAAAGATTGTCAAGACCAAGGTTCTTTTGAAATCTCATAGTGGCTGCTCTTAGAGACAATAGATGACAAGTGTTTCCTATTCAGACCTTTAAAAGGTGCTAGATTCTCAGTTAATCTCTTCAGAATTGGGAGGGCCTAGAATAAAAAATTCTGGCTTTGTTAATAGAGATTCTTTACAGATGCAAATTTTCTCTCACAAAGGACTGCTTTGCAGGGACATTCCAAAATATCACTATGAAACATGTTTTGGGGTCACATATTTTTATTTTCCTTTTTGTCATATAATATTATGCCAGTCATATTGGAAAGTAACTCCCAACACATAGGGTTAAATAAAATCCATATAATGAGAGTTTTGGGATTGTAAAGCATGACTCCTAGACTCTTTAGATAAGAATTTGGGCAAGATAAAAAAAAAAAGCAGAACGTAGTCCTCAGTGGTACCCATTTTACATTTATGACATCAGTGCACTATAAAGTTTTATGACACAATTTAGTTCTAACAAACTCTAGCACTACTGTAACTGTGTATGTTTCATCTGCTTAGAAAGAAATGGCAGAAATCTTTATTCATCTTTGAGGAGTGGAGTAGTTACTCTAACAGGAAGTTCACTATTTGGATAGTACTTATCCAAAATTGTCATAAAGGAGAAAAGATTTTTACAGCTTTAAATCAGACGTAGACATTTCAATTAAAAGTGCTCTATTTATAGAATCACTAAACCAAATAAATATATATATATTTTTTAATGGTAAGATGGTAAATGTCCTACTTGTCAATGTGCCTGCTGCTGAAGTCCTATGAGACAGGAAAATAGGATCTGGAGGCAGGAAGCATAAGGCCCATTCATACTTCAGCTATAACAGGAAATAATCTCTCCACAGGGCATAGGCCACGTAATTGACCTTGTAACTTTACTTCATCCTCTCCATTTATGTAGGGCCTACCAGAAGTAAGCAATGGAATCCTCTAGAGGGTATTGCAACTTCCCAAAATGCTCAAAATCCCTTGAGCCCCTAAGGACCTGCTCCCACACTGTGGAGTGTACTTTTATTTTCAGTAAATCCCTTCATTTCGTCCTTGCTCTGTTTGTGTGGTTTGTCCAGTTCTTTGTTTGAGATTCCAAGAACCTGGACACACTCCACCACGACACTAGGTGCTCTCCTACTGCAAAAAGACAAATTATTTAAATATATACATACATAATAATATTTCTAAAGACATACCATTCAAAACTACTAGTACTTAAGACCACATGCTTTCGGAAATAAATCCCTAATTCTGCAAGAAGCCTCATCTGAGCACATTTCAACTATGTTTATAATTAGGATTTTAAAACTTGACACAATCATAAAAATACAAAAATCATGAAGTAGCATCAATGTACTAAATTTTTTCTGTAAGAAAAAACACATTTATACTTGTATTCATTGAGGAGGTTAGACTACCTCCATAACCTATAATATTTATCTAACTTGACCTGCCAGAAATGTTTACCGTTAGCCAATTATTTGTGTTAAAACATTATTACCTCCCTCTATCAGATTGCGTGTATTATCCAACAGGGAGTAGAATATTAAGCCATTAAATGTAAACTTCAGATGGGTTAGATTTTTAAAAATGAGACACAGCCAGTTTTTTTCAGTTGAGGCCAATTTCTCATGAAATAAAAGTAGGCATATAAAAATGAATAATTCAGTATCAGTAGTTACATTAACAATGTTGTACAATCACCTCTATCTAGTTCTAAACATTTTCATCACCCCAAAATAATATCACATACCCAGTAAGCAGTTATTCTTCATTCCCACTTTCCCCCAGCCTTTGAAAACAATCAATCTACTTATTTCTATGAATTTACCTATTCATAAATTATATATAAATTGGATCATACAATATATGGCCTTTTGTGTCTTAACAAAAGATATTTTGCAGGTTATAGCACATATAGGTGCTTTACTCCTTGTTATAGCTAAATATTTTTCATTATATATATATATATATATAAAACACCATTTATTTATTAATTAAGCTATTTATAGACATTTTGGTGTTTCCAGATTCTGTCAATTCTGACTAGTCCTACTATGAATATTTGTAAACAAGCATTTTTTTTTCAGTACTAGTATTCTATTCTTTTGAGTATAGACCTAAAAGTGAAATTGCTAGATTATAGGATAATTCTATGTTTACCTTTTTAAATGACTGCTCCTATACTCTCCCTTTTGATGAATGTACCTTGGATCCCAGGTGAGCCCCCACAATGAAGTGGCCTTGTTGTCTAGGGTGACATCCGAGGTTTGTTGTCTCAGCCACAGAGATCAAGGATGCAGACACAAGAGTGAAACCTGGAAACCATCACTCTCAGCAAACTGACACAAGAGCAGAAAATCAAACACCGCATGTTCTCACTCATAGGCGGATGTTGAACAACAAGAACACATGGACACAGGGAGGGGAGCACTACACACTGGGGTCTGTTGGGGGGAAATGGGGGAGGGACAGTGGGGGGTGGGGAGTTGGGGAGAGATAGCATGGGGAAAAATGCCAGATATAGGTGAAGGGGAGGAAGGCAGCAAATCACACTGCCATGTGTGTACCTATGCAACAATCTTGCATGTTCTTCGTATGTACCCCCAAACCTAAAATGCAATAAAAAAAAAAGAGAAAAAAAAGTGGAAATTTTAGGTGAAAGGAAGATAATAGCTTTCTATTACAAAGAGGGGTCCTGGAAAAATGGGCTGCTGATCTGCAGTGAAATGAAGGGGTTTTATAGATGAGCTAGTGGGGAGCTGGTGTCTTATATACACAGGGCATGAAAAAACAGAACAAGGTTTGCCATTTGCCTAAGGCACAAATCTCTGGCAGTCCCCACTCCGATCTTTTATTATGCATGTGGGTTTTCTGTCTGAGCTTCTCCATGTGGCCCATTTCTTTCTTACTGTGCAAGTGCTAACAACAACAACAAAAAAGAAAACAGAGCTTCCCCGGCAGACATGCCTGGCTCCCAGGTAACCCTTTTCTATTGGTGTAGCTGCAGGCATTCCCCCTTGCAAACTTCCACCTTCCTTATCTGTATTTGCAGCTCAATCTTTCAGGCTGCTCTTTGTTAGAAATAAAATGCTTTTTTGGATTGCTTTCCTTAGAAGGGAAGTTCTGCCAAGGACTCTTTTTGCTCTCACTATCTGCCTAAATAATTTCTTTCTATCTCCTGTATCAGAACTGTTAAACTTTTCCACAGCAACTGACCAATTTTACATTCTCATCAACAATGTAAAAGGCTTGCAATTTTTCCATATCCTTGACAATGCTGGTTATTTTTCTGCTTTTTAAAAATTGCCCTCTAATGAATTGGTATCTGATTGTGATTTTGATTTTCATTGACCAAATGACTAATAATGTTTAACGTCTTTTCAAGTGTCATTTGCACATCTGTAGAGGAGCATCAGTTCAAGTCCGTGGGTTGGTTGTGTGAGATTGTTTTCCTTGTTCTTGTTGTTAAAGACTTTTAAAAGTTGAATTGCAGTACTTTTCATTTTGTTATTGAGTTGTAGGAGTTCTTTATAAAATCTGGACACTATAACCTTATCAGATATATGATTTGCAAATATTTTCTCCCATTCTGTAAGTTGTCTTTCTCTTCCTTGATAACATCCTTTAACATGAAAAACGTTTAACAAACTCAAATTTATCTATTTTTTCTTTTGTTGTTTGTACTCTTGATGTCAGCTTGTGATAACCAACCCTTTGTTAGTCTAACCGACTCTTTCTTAGCTGTGAGCTGTACAGACTCCATGTTAGCTTTTTGAGCTGGACAGACTCCATATTAGCTTCTTCACTTGACCCCTTTTTCCTTCCCTGAGCACGTAGCTGGGTTAAGCTGACTCCAGGCAGACCCAGGAATGTCCTTACAGATAAGATATAGAGTTAAGCTGTACCAGACACTCCTAGGGATGTGTCTGCTGATAGTATCAGCAGCCCCTTGGAATGTGCCTGCTGATAACCAAAAGCCCCTACATCTGCAACTGTTTATCTTTCTGTAATAGTTTACCTTTTAATTTTTGCTTGTTTTGCTTCCGTAAAAATTTGCTTCAGCCAGGCTCCCCCCGCCTCCTTTAAGCAAGGTATAAAAAGAAACAAATCCCCTTCTATGAGGCTGATTACCCATCTCTCAGTCGTCAGCAAATAAAGGACTCCTTATTCGATCTCAGAGTATGGAGCTTTTCTTCAATGATCTCAGAGTGTGGCGCTTTTCTTCAACTTGCTCGGGTACACCAAGCTCTTAGAATCCATTGCCAAATCCAAGATAATGAAGGTCAAGAAACCCCTTTTCTTCCTAAGAGTTTTAGAGGTTAGCTCTTATAATTAGGTCTTTGATAAAATTTTAAATAGTCTTTTGTATATGTTGTATAATTTTGTATAAAGCTCCAACTTTATTATTTTGTATATGAATGTCAATTTGTCTGAGGACCACTTTTTTGAGGAAACTATTCTTTACCTATTGAATGATCTTGGCATCCTTGTTGAAAAGCAATTGACCATACACATATGCGATTATTCCTGGACTCTCATTCCTGTTCCATCAATGTGTATGTCTATTCTTCTGCTGTTTAATTATTGTAGTTTTATAGTAAGTTGTAACACTTGAAAATGACAGTAGTTCAACTTTGTTCCTCTACTTTGTGAGCATTTTAATATTCAAGGCTCTTCACAATTTTATATGAATTTAAGAACTGGATTTTCCATTCTTGCAGAAGGGCTCTTAGAATTTTGATAATGATTGCATTGAATCTATAGATTGCTTGAAGTAGTATTGCTGTTTTAACAAAGTAAGTCTTCTAATCCATAAACATGAGATATCTTTCCATGTATTTATGTATTCTTTAGTTTATGAAAGTAATGGTTTGCAGTTTTCAATGTATAAGCTATTCACATATTTGGATGAATTTATTCCTAAGTACTAAACTGTTTTGGACACTATGGTAGATAGAATTATTTCCATAATTTCTTTTCAGACTGTTTATTATTCATGTATAAAAAGACAGTTGATTTTTATGTGTTGGTTTTTACCCAGAAGATTTGCTAAATTCATTATTAGGTCTATTAGGTTTTGGTGGGTCCTGTGAGATTTTCTATATATAGAATCATGTCATCTGTGAATCAGTTTTGTTAGGGGTATGAAGAAGTAAATAACATCATACAGTATGTGACCTATTCTGTCTGGCTTATTTCACTTGGCATAAATGTTTTTCAGGTTATGTCATGTATCACTATTTCATTCCTTTTTATGGCTGGATATTTTTATATATGCCACAATTTGTTTATTCATTAACTGCCAATGGACATTTGGGTTATTTTTAACTTTTGTCTATTTTGAATAATGCTACTATGAACATTTGTGTACAAGTATTTTTTGAGTAGCAGTATGTAAACCTTTTGAGTATATACCTAGAAGTAGAATTGCTTGGTTATATCATCTTTGAGTCATATAGGAAAGAAAATATTCATAACATAGGAGTGCAGAGGATGTAAGTCTTGCATATGATGCCACAATTGGTATAGAGAAAGAAGAGCCAGAGGGAGAGATAGAATATTAAATTCCCAGGAAATGTGTAGAAAGAAAGAAGTTAAAAAATGGGTTAGAGAAATTTGTGAGGTGAGGTTTTCATACTTCACAATTTATTCAGTAGTTGTCTTTATTCATAGAAGAAACGAAATAACCACAGTTAATCACAATTCGTATTATAAGTATGGTACTTAGTGACATGTTCTTGTTGTAACAAAAACTTGATTCTCTAGGAGTTCACTAGGTCAAATCCTTAAATTCTGTATATATAAGGCCAGGTGCAGTGGCTCACACCATTATTCCCAGTACTTTGGGTGGCCAAGGTGGCCAGGTCACCTGAAGTTGGGAGTTCAAGACCAACTTGACCAACATGGAGAAAACCCGTCTTTACTAAAAATACAAAATTAGCCAGGCTTGGTGGCACGTGCCTGTAATCCCAGCTACTCGGGAGGCTGAGGCAGGAGAATAGCTTAAACCTGGGAGACAGGTTGCCGTGAGTTGAGATTGCACCATTGCACTTCAGCCTGGGCAATAAGAGCAAAACTCCATTTCAAAAAATGTATATATACATATATATGTAAATATATATACACATATGGCCTTTAACATATAAGGTAATATGTTTTATTTTAGTAGATGCTTCCAATTAAATCATTTAGTATCTCCAAATAATCTTATAGCAGGTAACATGGAGTTTGAAGGCATTTAATAAAGTAGATTTGCATTTTAAGAATTTCTACAGTAGATAGTATTTTAAAATTTGCCTACCTACTTCAACACAATTTAATTTCAAATGTTTCAATGTTGATTCATGAGAAACATTCAGAATTAGAATGGTCTATTTTATATGCATTATTTTTTAGTTATGTCTGAATAATAATAAACAGAAAAAGGCACAAGTAAGTCATTTTAATCTACCATTGAATTTTAACCTCATCATATCTCAGTAGACTAAATAAATTGTCCTTTCTATCACTTGATTTCCATCTGCCACATTGATTAGATCGGGTTTCCTGTTTAACCCTATTATTTAACATAATCAAAATATCAAGTAAATGCCTGAATTAGAAATCTAATTTCTTTCTGAACACTTTTCTTTCAGTCTTCACACACATCTAATCCATCAAAGTTTTGAAATTTCTACTTGCAAAGAATATCCCACTTCTCCATTTCTCTTTCTCCTCATTATCACTAGCCTAGGCTAGGCCACCCTCACCTCTTGGCTGAATATTAATATAGCCTTATTATTTGCACCTGGTTCTCCTCTCCACCTAGTTATGCTGTCCATACAGCAATGCAAATGATCATCTAAAAATTTAAATTAGAAAATTTCACTGTCTCATTCAAATCCTTCAGTCTCTTCTCCTTTTACACATAGAATGTAATATTCAAACTCTCTTAAAAAAATCCTGTAAAACCCTGCAAGATCTGAACCTTTACTGACTCCCCCATATTTTCTACTGCTTTGTCCCTCACAAGATATGCTCCAGCCACTTTATGACCCTCCATATGCTAAATGTGTTACCTCTTCTGAACATTGTTATTTTCCTGTTATTTCTACTTGAAAGGCTTTTCCAGCTGGTCAGCACCTTGTTCAGCCAACTTATTAAGATCTTAGCTCCAATGAAATTTCTTAAAGCTGGTCTTCATTTACAAGCTGATCTAAATTGGCTGTCTAATCCCTCCCCTTTTCCATATTTTTTTTTTGTTTTCACAACATTCAATTCTTTTCTACAGAAGTCTTATTACCATATATATATGTATGTATATATAAACCATCTATATATACTTCATGTTTATGAGTCACATAAACTAATCTAGCCATTTTCAGTGCCTTGGCTTGCTCTATTAAATTACATTAATTTAGCTCTAGGGAATGTCCTCTTGGTTCAAAATAGAGGTCCGAAGTGTTAAGCTAGTATTAGGACACTATTTAGTGTATATATGTGTGTGGGTGTGTGTGGGGGGGGTGTGTGTGTGTGTTTCTGTCTCCTCTACTAGATTTTAAGCTTCATAAAGTCATATCCTTGTATTTAATGATTACCAGTCTATAATATGCACCCAGACTGGTACCTGATTTATAAAAACAAACATTTATTCACTGTAGAAATAATTTTATTCTGTTAAGGAATAAGAAAATGCCAGCTCAATTTCTCAATTCATTACTTCCCTCCACAAACTTTATCCTTTCTGTTACATATTTAATGTCTTCTACTCAATTGTTTTTTTTTTTTTTTTCATTTCTCTTATACATATGTTCTAATTATCTTTAGGAAACAAAATGAAAACTTTACCCCATGTGTCAAGGCATGCCTGGGTTCCTCAACCGCTGCCTTGCCAGCTGTTTCTAGCCGGATGCCTATGATTTGAAAGCTTGTTCTTTACCTGATTCAAAATGATATATACATTACATCAATGGCCATAGCTCTAATTCTACTGACATGAGTAGTAAAAGCTATATATTGAGTTGCCCCACAATTCTTGCTGCCAAACAGTCTAAAATCTGGTTCACTGAGATATACCCTTCAGAATGTGCTTTCCTAGATTCATAGATGTATTGTGCATCTGCACATTAGTTTCATAGAGGCCAAGGGAGACTTTCTTCTTGCTCTCTGAATGTTTGTTGAAAATCACTGACATAAAGTAGATTAATAGGAGAGAAGGCATATAAATTTATTGTGCAGATGGGGAGCATCACAGAGTGATTTTTCACTATCCAGTGGAGTTCAGGAATTTACCACTCTGGCAAAAAAGGTTATGAAAGGCGAGAGAAGAGAAAATCTATTAAGGGGATCACTAGGGAGAATAATTTGATCAGGGAACAAGTAACTTGTACATTATTTTGTGAAAAGGCTTGTTAAGATCCGATTGTACTCTTGGCTTTACACAGAAGAAAAAATTGTTCTCCTTGGTGGATCTGGATCTTAAGGGAAAAAAAAAATAAGCTTTTGAAGACCTAATGTGTAGGGGAAGAAAGTCATAGAGACATTGAAGGATCTTCAGAATGTCTATATACCATATTTTGGAGTACTGACTTCTGAACCCTAACATTTCATTCACCAGACCCGGATTTTTGTGTTAGTTTATATTTCTTCATTGTGACAGGTTATTCTGTCTGTCTAGTTTTTATTCCAGGGCTGGAGTCCTGACATATCTCGTGTTCACCTACTGGTCAACCTGCTGTTTTGACTTACTTTTACCCTATTTCACTTAAACTGCAGAATTGCTCATTAGTGTAGTCTCAGGGCTGAGGACTAAGCATTTAATCCACTTATTTTCCTGAAGAAAAAAAATGTTCTAAAGAAGGACTGGCCACTCTTTAAATGTCTTCCAACAATTTAGATCCTTATATTTGAGTATTCTCCTCAGGACCAACTATTTCCAAATTGTTATTGAGATTTCAGTGGGTGGAGTAATCAACTTTACCACTAAGCTCTTAGTCCTGTCCTTATGAAGAAGCCTTAAATACCAAGTTCTGCCTACTTTGGGCTTCTTGGTTGCATAAAATTCTTTAAAACTTTATACAATTATTTCCTCTATTTTGGCAACCTTGATCTGAACTTTATTTATTTGTATCTGATTTCTTTCTCTTTCTCATTATTACAACTATTCTTAGAAGTGATTTCCAAATGATAAAACTAATTTTGTAGTTGTCATTAAAATTTATTTCCCTGCAGTAGTTGACTAATCCTTTCTTATTGAAACAATCTTAAACTTTATAGTTTGTGACCTTTTATTATCATGTTTCTCCTCTCATCTTTTCAACTAGGTATATTGTTGTTTTTCTAATAACTCCTTTTCCCTGCTGCTGCTTAATATAATACTCTGCCCTTGATTTAATTTTACTTTGCACCTTAGATAATTTATTTCATTATCTTAATTATTACTTCTATGTGAAGTTTGTATACTTAGGTCAAACATCTCTGGAACACTCTTCTGATGTTTGTATTTGATAGCTGGCTATTCCCATTTTGAAGTTCTATCAAGATCTCACTCTCAATATGTCAAAACCTCAAGCCCATTGTGTAATGAACCACAACTCCTTTTTATTAATGGTTACCCTTCTTTTCCTGTTTTCCGTCTACAAACTTTAAAATTACTTTTACATCCTCCTACATCACTCCCTACCCAGTAGGTATTATCACGTTTTTCATTACACTGTTTCTCAAATAAGACTATATATTCAGTGTTTTTTCCAGAAACCGAGATTAATCTTTCATGTCACGGAAACTACATAAACATTTGCCTAATCATATCTTCTGTTCTCAGTAATTCCTCTAGAGCCGTTGGCTACAAATTCGAAGTGCTGTGACACAAAGATACACGAGATTACTCTTTAGAATTATTAAGTTTAGTCTAAAGCTGCCACCTTACATATTTTGACTGCAATCTAAAAGTTTCTGGGTACACAATGAACTGTAATCTAAGTGGTTTTAAAAATAGACGGCACTTATTCTTGTACCAATCATTGAGTTTTGGCCAGTTAAAGGCAACCAACTCTTCAGCCCATGTTGAAATAAACAAAACACCAAGCTGTGTTCAATCCACCTGTTTCTGGACCTCACTTTCAGTTTCTGTATGTCACTTTCCTGTTTTAGTCCACAAACATTCTTCAACCATGGGACATAACTGGAGATTCTTTGAACATATTCTGGTCTTAGAGACTGTCCAATTCATAAATTATGCTTTGCTCAATTAAACTCTGATTAATTTAGTTTGTCTAAAGTATTTCTTGGTGGAAGGGACAAGATGGCCAACTAGATGCAGCTAGGAAGAACGTGTCTCACTGAGAGAAACCAAAACCTTGGGTAAACAACCAAACTTCAGTTATTTCAGAGGAAACACTGAAAGTTGACAAAGATACAATACAGACTCCAAGATTAAACAGGGAGGAGGCTGAGAAGTCCACACAGAATCACCAGACCAGGCTCTTGGTCCTGAACAGGTCCTAAGGAACAGGTAAATGAAGGAACTCTGTGACACCACATTCCTGCTGTGGAGCCTCTGGAATCCTAGCTAAAACAGATGTCATGACGCTCACAGACATTTCAACTGGCAGAGGAAACTGCCTAAACAGTAGGCAGAGGCAGAAAATAAACTAGCACAGAGCCTAAAATGTTATATGGCACACATGGCAACTGCAGCAAAACGTGACCATAAGTGCCCATCTCCCAAGGTTCTCCATCTTGCTCTGAATGGGTGAAGCCCCTCCTGAATGTTGGCTAGGGAGAGCAAGTCTGCTTTTCCTGCAGCATTAAGGTACAACTTATCTGCATGCCCCCTTTTTCACTGGCCCCTCACAAAGCAAGGTGCCTTTCAGCTCCCACAAGAGAATGCACACAGCATAGCCTCCAGTATTTTTGAGTGTTTTTGCCAGCAGCCGAAGAGCGGTTCAACAGCCCAGTGCAGCCAGTTTTTGGCCCCAAGACCCCAGAGGACAAAGCCATAGGACTAGTTTCAACTCCCCAGGGTTTGAGCACACCAATCACAGTTATTGAGCTGAGATTTTTGGCTACAGTTCAAGTTGGGAGGGAAACCCCAAGTCTCAGAACACAGAGAAGAGTGAGGTATGGATTCATATGCTGGTGTAGGAGCTAAATGTCCCTCCCTCTACAAGACCAGTCAGGGAAAGGTGGAGCCTGTTGACCAGGCACAGTTTCTTCCTGAAAGAGTACCATGGTCTTGATCACCTGGAACATGCCAGAAATCTGAGTGCAGAAGGTTTGACACAAAACTAACTGATCAGGCTGGATATGGGGATCTCTTTGCCCAAGGATCCTCCACCCTAGACCCACTATATCACCAGATCACCTGCAGACATACACCATGACGTGCTCTGTCTTTGCTAAGCTCAGAAAACCAATGAGTCCCTGAGGAGTTGCAGGAATCCTGGTAACCTAAACTTTGGCTCTGGCCACCCTTAAGGGAGGAGAAATGTAGGCTGCCAGGGCCCTCCTTGGAGCTAAGAGAAAATGAGCACAGCACCAGTGATTAAAAATGGTTTCCCCAAGGCCCAGGAATAGACTTGGTGAGGGAGTTATTTCTTGCACACCCCATCTCTCTCTCCACAGAGCACTGCTGCATATGAGCCTATGTGCTGACCCTTATTCTTAAGCACCATCTACTGGATCACAGCCTGAATAACATTAATAAACAAAAATAAATTCATTTCACACTGTGAAACCCAATGTAGAAACCCAGTCATAACTATGGAACTCACAAAGAGCTTTATATAAGAAACAAAACAAAACAAAACAAAAAAAACACAATTAGAAGACAGAAATTTCAAAAAGATAAAGGAATACCAGCTTCTCAGATGAGAAAGAATCAATGCAAGAACTTCAACAATTCAGTAAGTCAGAGTTTTCTTACCTCTAAATATACACAGTAGCTCCAAAGCAAAGGATCCCAACCAGATTGAAATGTCTGAAATGACACACATAGAATTCAAAATATGGATGGGATAAAAGCTCAACGATATTTAATAAAATGAAAATCCAATCCAATGAAGTGAGTAAAATTATTCAAAAGTCACAAGATGGCATAGCTATTTTCAGAAAGAACCAAACTGAACATCTGGAATTTCAAAAAGTCACTACAGGAATTTCAAAATACAACTGAAAGCCTTAACAACTGAATAAGCAAAGCCAAGAAAAGAACTTCAGAGTGCAAAGATAATTCATTCAACTCAACCCAGTCAGACAAAGACAGAAGAAAATTATAAAACAATGAAAGTTTCTGAGAAATATAGAATTAACATATTTAAGGATAGAGTTCATTAAAATTTTCCCATTCATGATAGAGATCAACATGCAAATTCAATAAATTAAGAGAATCCTGTGAGAAACTGTAAAAACAATCAACCCAAAGACACAGTCACCAGAGTTTTCAAGGTCAATGTGAAAGAAAAAATCTTAAAGGCAGCCAAAGACAATGATCAGATCCCTTACAAGGGAAACCCTGTTAGTGTAGCAACAGGCTTCTCAGCAGAAATTTCACAGGCCAGAAGAAAATGGGGGCTTATTTTCAACATTCTTAAAGAAAAGAAAATCTAATGAAGAATTTAGTATTTCACCAAACTAAGCTTTATAAGTGAAGGAGAAACAAAATCTTTATCAGCCAGGCACTGCAAAGGGAATTTGTTTCCACTAGACCAGACATATGAAAGATTCCTAATGGAGTTCTAAGCATGGAAACAAAAGAATAATACTTGCTATCACATAAACACACTCAAGTACATAGTCTGGAGACCCTATGAAGAAGCCACACAATAGAGACTACAAAGAAACCACCTAACAACATTAAGATAGGATAAAAACCTTACACATCAATAACAGCCTTGAATGTAAATAGTCTAAACACCTCAATTAAAAGGCAGAGTATCAAGTTGGAGTAAATGCAAGACTCAACTGTCTGCTGTCTTCAAGAGACACATCTCACATAACAGCATGCACGGGCTCCAAGTAAAGGAATAGAGAAAAATTTATCATGCAAAGAGAAAACAATAACAACAAAAAAAGCAGAGGTCACTATTCTTATAAAAGATAAAACAGACTTAACAACAATATAAATGGACAAACAAGGGCATTACATAATGATAAAGTGTTAAATCAAGCGAGAAGACTTAATAACCCTAGATATATATGCATCCAACATTGGAGCCCCCAGATTTGTAAAACAACTACTTGTAAATCTATTAAAAAAAAAAAAAAAAAACCGTAGCCACACAATAATACTGAAGGACTTCAACACCACAATAAGTGAGCTACACAAACTCTTGAGGCAGAAAACTAATAAAGAAATTCTGCAATTAAATTTGACCCTTGACCAACAGGACTTTGTAGATATCTACAACATAATCCACTCATGAACCACAGAATATGCATTCTCCTCATTTTAACACAGAACATATTCAAAGATTGGCCATATGTTTGACTATAAAGCAACTCAATAAATTCAAAAAATATAAAAAATCATATCAAGAATGCTTTTGGATCACAGTGGAATAAAAATTGAAATCAGTACCAATGAACTCTATTAAAATCACACAATTACATGGAAATTAAACTTGCCCTCAATGACTTCTTTTATTCTTTGAGGCAGAGTTGCACTCCTGCTGCTCAGGCTAGAGTGCAATGGCATGATCTTGACTCACTGCAACCTACACCTCCTGGGTTCAAACAATTCTCCTGCCTCAGCCTCCCCTGCCTCAGCCTCCTGGGATTATCGACACATACTACCACACCCAGCTAATTTTTATATTTTTAGTAGAGACAGCGTTTCGCCATGTTGACCAGACTGGTCTTGAACTACTGACCTCAGGTGATTCACCCACCTCGACCTCCCAAAGTGCTGGGAATACAGGCATTAGCCGGAGCACCTGGCTGCTCCCCAATGACTTTTAAGTAAACAATGAAATTATAGCAGAAATCAAAACATTCTTTAAAGTAAATGATAACAAGGCCGGGCGCGGTGGCTCAAGCCTGTAATCCCAGCACTTTGGGAGGCCGAGGCGGGCGGATCACGAGGTCAAGAGATTGAGACCATCCTGGTCAACATGGTGAAACCCCATCTCTAATAAAATTACAAAAAATTAGCTGGGCATGGTGGCGCATGCCTGTAATCCCAGCTACTCAGGAGGCTGAGGCAGGGGAATTGCCTGAACCCAGGAGGCAGAGGTTGCGGTGAGCCGAGCTCGCGCCATTGCACTCCAGCCTGGGTAGCAAGAGTGAAACTCCGTCTCAGAAAAAAAAAAAAAAAAAGAAAGAAAAGAAAAAAAAAAGTAAATGATAACAGATGTGTAACATACCAAAAGCTCTGGAATGCAACAAAAAGAGTGTTAAGACTTAAACAAAAAAAATAAGCCTTGAGATCTAAGGCTCAGCTGTCACTTCGAAATTTTTCTGTCTTACTATTTAGGTAGGATTTATTGTTTCTTGGATTCTGTGGCTTTTCCTTTTATCTTTTTTCACTTGTTTTGGTGCAGTACATCTTCCAGTCATTCCCTAAGAAAGAACACACTATAGAGATACATTTTATGAATCTTCACATCTATAGTAATCATTTTTCTTTGTCCTGATTGGCAGCTCATTTGGGTATAGAATCTTAAGTTGGAAATAATAGTCAATCAGAATTTTAAAGTGATTCTGCTGGCTTCCAAAGTTGCTGCTGATAAATATGGTGTTCTAACCCATTATTTTCTTTTTTTAAAATTCTGCCTCGTCTTTCAAGTTTTTATGGGAAGTATTTTGGTCCTTCTTTTTATCATCCACCTTGTTGAATCTGATGGTACTCTTTGTTTTATGTCTCTTCTCATCTATGCTGCAGAGTTCTCATGAGATCTTTTAATCTAGAACACTTTCTTGTGTTTTTCTGACAGTTTATTTATTTATTTATTGAGATAGAGTTTCACTCTTGTTGCCTAGGCTGGAGTGCAATGGCAGATCTCAGCTCACTGCAACCTCCGCCTCCTGGGTTCAAGTGATTCTCCTGCCTCAGTCTCCCAAGTAGCTGGAATTACAGGCATGCACCACCACATCTGGCTAATTTTGTATTTTTAGAAGAGACAGAGTTTCTCCATGTTTGTCAGGCTGGTCTTGAACTCCCAACCTCAGATGATCCCTCCGCCTCAGCCTCCCAAAGTGCTGGGATTACAGGCATGAGCCACCGTGCTTGACTGTGACAATTTTTTTCTCTATATTTTCTCCTTTTGAAAAGTTGATTGGTAAAAGTTGGACCTCCTGGATTGATAAAGTATTTTTGTTCTTTACTATTTACTGGTACTTTGGGAGATTTCCTTAACTTTATCATCAAAATCTGCCATTACAATTTTCATTTTAGCAACTATCTTTTTCATTTGCAAGAGTTGTTTTTGTCCTTTGTTGGTCATTTTTGCATCTTATTTTTGACTTTTAGATGTCCTCTGAAGATGATTTTTGGACGTTGATTTTTTTTTTTCAATTTCAATAGGTTTTTGGGAAACAGGTGATATTTGGTTTCATGAATAAGTTCTTTAGTGGTGATTTCTGAGATTTTGGTGCACCCATCACCTGAGCAGTGTACACCATACCCAATGTGTAGTCTTTTATCCCTTGCCACCCCCAACCCTTTCCCCGAGTTCCCAAAGTGCAATGTATCATTATTATGCCTTCAAAAAGTCACTCAAATCTTTCTGCGTTGTCTAAATTTGTCAGAAGCAGGTGTTAGAGACACAAATTCCTAAAGGACACAGAAAACTTTTTTTCTTTCATATACATATTGCTCTCTTTCATGTCTCTTAAACATATTACAATCTTTATGTACTTTTTTTGCTATGGCAAAAACATGATAACATGTATCAATTGACACTTGGCCTTAAAGTCACAGAGACAAAAGAAAGAAGTTGCAAATTTGATTAAGTAGTTCAAGATGACAAAGGGCTTTAGAAGTAAAGGATCTAGAGAAAATAGAGACTCAAGAAAAGCCTTTGATATCAGAAAGAACTGTGGAAAAGATTTTCATACGTAGATTGCAAATGGCACAATTGAAAATCAGGCTATTAATAGTTCCAGAAAAATGAAAGAGCTGTAAAACGAAACAAATGTAATCACAATCACTAACTCATGCTACAATTAACAATGTAAACACTAATTATTCACTTAAAGTAGCACGTTTTAGAAAAAGAGCTAAAATAATTGAAGAAGAAGTTATATTTAAAAGATAATGGCTGAAAATTTTTCTAGAACTAATAAAAACAGGACTATAGATCTAGAAACCACAGCACACCGAAGCATTTGGAAAGAAAAGGCATCTAAAAAGAAACAATAATTTTAATTGCAACTTCTTTAAAACATTAAGAACTGGAATACAGTAAAATCAAATCATCAAAATTTCTGAAAGAAAGTAATTCAGTATAGATTACTGTACTGTTTTAAATTTTTAGTAATTGAGTCAAATTAATTTTCCTCCCTATATCCCTATAACCATGTCCTAACCCCTTCCATATTGACTTTGGGGTTGGTTCTGTGAATTGATTTGCCAATTAGACTTTATCAAATCTGAGACTTAAAAAGCACTTGATCATTGGGGCTTAGCCTCTTACTGTTGGAAAGTCTACCTCTATCATATGAAGTCTGGGCTGGCTTACTAAAAGATAAAAACATATGGAGCAGAAACAAAAAAAGATCTCAAGTGAGATCCTCCTAGATTGGCTGTGGTAGACATAATAATTTTCTCCCTAAACCATCCACATCTTAATCCCTGGAATGTATAAATATGTTACCTTACATAGCAAAAGTGACTTTAAATATATATTTGATTAAATTAAAGGCCTTAAGATGAGGCTATTGTCATTCAGTATCCCAGTGGTCCTAATGTCATCAAAAAGATCCTTAAAAGAGTCAAATAAAAAGATGTGACAGCAGAAACATAGAGAGAGAAAAAAAAAGGAAAAAGATGCTAATATTGCTGGTTTTAAAAACCGAGGAAAGACCCAGAAGCCAAGGACTGTGAGTAATCCCCAGAAGCTAGAACATGTAAGGAGATTCTTCACTAGAGTCCCAAGAAATAACACAACTCCACCAGCATATTGATTTTAGCCCAGGTAAGATTCATTTTGAACTTCTGAACTCCAGAGCTATAGGATAAAAATTGGGGTTGTTTTACGTTTTTACTTTTTAAAAAATGTATACATTAAAACTGTACATATTTTCATGACACAAGTGATAATTTGATATACATATACAGTATGTAATAATAAATAAGGGTACGTGAGATTTCCATCACCTCAAATATTTACCTTTTATTTGTGTCACCAACACTACAATTCTTCTCTTCTAGCTATTTTGAAATATACAACAAATGATTGTCAATTATAATTTCCTATTGTACTATCCAACAATAGGAGTTTCTCCTAACTGTATTTTTGTACTCATTGACCAACTTCTCTTTATCACTTTCCTTTTCTTCCTGGCCTCTGATAAGCACCATTTACTCTGTCTTCATTAGATTCACTTTTCTAGTTTCTACTTATGAATGAGAATATGAAATATTTGTCTTTCTGTGCCTGACTTATTTCACTTAACATAATGTCTTCATGTTCCATTCATGTTGCTTAAAATGACAGGATTTTATTCTTTATAGTTTAATAAAATTGATTGTGTATATATACCACAGTTTCATTATCCATTCATTTATTCATGGACACAGGTCGATTTCAGATCTTGGCTACTGTGAATAGTGCTGCAAGAAACATGAGTAAAGATATCTCTTTGATATCTTTATATTTAAGAAAGAAAATTTCTTGGATATAAATTTCTTGGAAAGAAAATAAGTATTCTTTCTTTTGGATATATAACGCATCTCAGTGAGTTTCATATGGTAGTTCTAGTCTTAGCTTTTGTGAGGAACCTCAATACTGTTTTCCATAGTGGTTGTACTACTTTACATTCCCACCAAAAGTGTAGGAGCATTCTCTTTTTGTCATATCTTCACCAGCATTTGTAATTTTTTTTTATGATTTCCATTATAACTAAGGTGAGATATTTCATTGTGGTTTTGATTTGCATTTTTTTGTTGATTAGCATTTAGTAGTTTTTTTTATATAGCTTAGTCATTTGCATTTCTTTTTTGAGTGATGTGTATTAATGTATTTTGTTTTGAAATTATTATTTTTGCTACTGAGTTTGAATTCCTTATATATTCTGGTTACTAATATCTTGGTGGATAGTCTCTGAACATTTAACCCCATTTTGCAGGTGATCCCTTCACTGTGTTAATTGGGGTGTGTGTGTGTCTGTGTGTGTGTGTGTGTGTGTGTGTGTGTGTGTGTGTGTGTTTTGCTATGCAAAAGCTTTTTATTTTGAGGTAATTCCATTTGTCTGTTTTTGCTTTTGTTTTCTGTTCTTTTGGGATTTTACCCCAAAAATATTAGTTTCAAATTTTCAGGTCTAACATGTAAGTCTTTAGTCCATTTTGAGTTTACTAGTTTTATACATCAAAGGATGGGGATCTAGTTTTATTCTTTTGAATAGAGATATTTAGTTTTCCCAGCATCATTTTATTAAAAAGACTATTCTTTCTCCAATGTATGTTCTTGGTGCAATGCTGAAAATGAGTTGGCTGTAAGTGCATGGATTTATTTATGTGTTCTCTATTCTGTTTCATTGTTCTATGTCCAGTTTATATGACATACTGTTTTGGTTATGACAACTTTGCAGCACAATTTGAAATCAGGCAGTACAATACTTCCAGCATTGTTCCAGCATTATTTTGTGAAAGATTTTTTTAATGAATTTGGCATATTTGATGGTGAAATTTGGGTTGTTTTTAAAACATTTGTTTTAATTTTGTGGGTACATAGTAGGTGTATATGTTTATAGGGTACATGAGATCTTTTGATGCAAGCATGCAATATTAAATAATAACATAATGGATAATGATGTATCAATCAATTCATTTTCTCTTTTATAAAAAGGAATTTCTATTTTGTGTTACAAACAATCCAATTACCTTCTTTTAGTTATTTTTAAATGTAAAAATATTGTCGATTATAGTCACCTTGTTGTGCTATGAAATACTAGACCTTGTTTAGACTTTAATTTTTTTTGTACCCATTATCCTTCCCCACCTTTTCCCAACTCCTCACTATACTTCCCTACCTCTAGTGACCATCCATTTACTGTCTATGTCCATGAGTTCAATTGTTTTGATTTTTAGATCTTACAAATAAGTGACAACATGCAATATTTGTTTTTCTGTGCCTAGCTTATTTCACTTAACATAAAAATCTCCAGTTCTATCCATGTTGTCAGTGACAGGATGTCGTTCTCTTTTATGGCTGAATAGTAAGTACCCCATTGTGTATTTGTACCACGTTTTCTTTATTTATTCATTTGTTGATGGACACTTAGGTTACTTTCAAATCTTAGCTGCTGTGAACAGTGCTGCAACAACCATGAGAGTGCAGATATCTCTTCAATATACTGATTTCCTTTCTTTGGTATATATACCCAGCAGTGGCAATGCTGTATCATACGGTAGCTCTGGTTTTAGTTTTTAAAGGAAACTCTACACTGTTATTCATAGTGATTGTACTCATTTACATTCCCAACAACAGTGTACACAAATTACATTTTCTCTACATTGTCACTAGCATTTATTATTGTCTGTTTTTTGTTTTTTGTATATAAGCCATTTTAAGTGAGGTGAGATAATACTGTAGTTTTAATTTGGATTTCTCTGATAATCAAAGGTGTTAGGCACCCTTCCTTATGCCTATTTGTCATTTGTATGTCTTATTTTGAGAAATATCTATTTAAATCCTTTGCCCAATGTTTAATTACACACACACACACACACACACACACACACACACACATATATATATATATATATATATTTTTTTTTTTTTCCTGTAGAGTTGTGTGAAATTCTTATATATTTTGGTTAAGAATCCCTTGTCAGATGAGTAATTCACAAATATTTTCTGACACTTTGTGGGTTGTCTCTTCTTTTCATGATTGTGTTCTTTGCTGTGCAGAAGCTTTTTAACTTGATGTAATGCCATTTGTCCATGTTTTCTTTGGTTACCTGTACATGTAGGGTATTGCTCAAGAAATACTTGCCCTGACTAATGTCCTGGAGATTTTCCCCAAAGTTTTCTTGTGGTAGTTACATAGTTTGAAATCTTAGATTTAAGTCTTTAATCCATTTTGATTTGATTTTTGTATATGGTGAGAGACAGTGTTCTAGATTTATTTTTGTGTATGTGGAAATCCAGTTTTCCCAGCACCATTTATAGAAAAGACTGTCTTTTCCCTAATGTATGTTCTTGGCATATCTGTTGAAAATGAGTTCACTGTAGGTGTGTGGATTTGATTCTGGGTTCTCTATTCTATTCCATTCTTCTATGTGTCTGTTTTTATACAAGTACCATACTGCTTTGGTTGCTATAGCTCTGTAGTATAATTTAAAGCTAGGTAATTTGATTCCTTCAGTTTTGTTCCTTTTACTCTGAATTGTTTTGGCTATTCTGGGTCTTTTGTGCCTCTATATAAGTTTTAGAATTTTTAAAATATTTCTGTGAAAAATGTCATTGTCATTTCAATAGGGATTGCATTAAATCTGTACATTGCTTTTGGGTAATATGGACATTTTAAGAGTATTCATTCTTTCAATTCAGGAACATAGAATATATATCTTTTTATTTTTTGGTATCCTTTTCAATTTCTTTTATCAATGTTTTATAGATTTCACTATCTCTATTTTACACTTCTTTGGGTAAGTTAATTTCTATAAGTTTATTTATTTGGATCATATCTCTTTTTTACTTAGTCTGGTTAAAAGTTTGTCAGTTTTGTTTTACAGTAAACCACTATTATGTTTCATGTTTCATTATCTCTTGTATTGTCTTCTTCATTTCAATTTTCTTTATTTCTCTCTGATCTTTATTTTTTCTTTTCTTCTGCCAATTTGAGGTTTGGTTTGCTGTTGCTTTTCCATTCCTTTAAGATGCATCATTAGATTGTTTATTTGAAGTTTTTCCTCTTTCTTTAAGAGGAAAAACTTTAAACTTTCTTTAAGTTTTTCCTCTCTTTATAGGTCCTTGTAGCTATTCAATTGTCCTTTAGTATGGCATTTGCTGTATCCCATAGGTTTTTATATGATTTTTTTCATTATCATTTGTTTCAATATTTTTTCAATTTTTTCTTAATATTTTATTGACTACTTGTCATTCAGAAGCATACTTATTTGTATGTATTTATACAGATACAAAAAAAATCTGTTTTTTTTATTTTTAGTTTTATTGTGTTAAGAGAAGATGTCTGATACAATTTCAATTTTATGTTAGTGTTTTAAGACTCCTCTTGTGACCTAACATATGGTCCATACTATACCTAACATGATCCATGTGCTGAGGAAAAGAATGTGTATTCTGTAGCCATTGGATGAAATGTTCTGTAAATACATGTTATATCCATTGGGTCTATAGTTCAGATTAAGTCTGATTTTTCTTTTTGGTCTGCAAGATTTGTACAATGCTGAAAGTGTGATGTTGAAGTTTCCAGCTATTGTGGTATTCAGACATCTCTCTCTCTTTAGTTCTGATAATATTTTTTAATTCTATCAGGCTGCTTCAGTGTTGGGACAAGATTTATTTAAATTTGTTGTATCTTCTTGCTGAATTGACCCTTTATCACTATATAGTGACTTTATTTGTCTCTTCTTATGGTTTTTGTTATAAAATTTATTTTTTCTTATGTAAGTATAGCAACTCCTGCTATATTTGGGTTTCCTTTGGCATGAAATATTTTTCTATACCTGTATGTTCAGGCTATATATGTCTTTATAGGTGAAGTGTGTTTCTTATAGGCAGCAGCTCAATTGTTCTTTTTTTTTTTTTTTTTTTTTTTTCATTTATTCAGCCAGTCTACACCTTTTGATTGGAGAGTTTAGTACATTAATATTCAATGTTACTATTGATAACTAAGGATGTACTCCTGCAATTTTTGTTTGTTTGTTTTTGTTTTTTCTTTGCTTTCAGATTGCTTTGTGGTCTTTCTCTCTCTCTCCCTCTTTCTATTTGTCTTCCTTTCTTTCTCCCTTTTTTCAATTCGGGAATGTAGTTTTCTCTTGTAACATGTTTTAGCTTCTTTCTTTTATTTTACTTTTGTGTGTGTGTGTGTGTGTGTGTGTGTGTGTGTGTGTGTGTATCCATTGTGGGTTTTTTTGTTGTTGTTGTTTTTTGATTTGAAGTTACCATGAGGCTTGCAAATACTATATTATAACCTATTATTTTAACCTGATAACAACTTAACACTGTGACATAAACAAAGAAGCCAAATGAAAACTGACAAAAATTTTACATCTTAACTTTGTTACTCCTCTTATGTTTTGTTCCTGCTATCTGTATCTTCTTGTATGTCTATGTGTTTAAAAGTTGCTGTAGTTATTATTTTTGATTTGTTTATTATTTACTCTTTGCACTTAGGACAAAAGGGTTTATTCACCAGAGTTAGTGTTATACTATTATGTGTTTTTTGTGTGCATTCTATTACCAGTGAGTTTTGTACCTTCCGGTGATGATTTTTTGCTCATTCACATCCTTTACTTTATGATTGAGGTATTATCTTTAGCATATCTTGTAGGACACATTTGGTATTTATTAAATCCTTCAAGTTTTGTTTGTCTGGAAAAGTCTTTACTTTTCCTTTATGTTTGAAGGACATTTTTGCTACATATACTGTTCTAGGGTAAAAGGTTTTTCTACATCAGCACTTTAAAGATGGTATGCTACTCTCTTCTGGCCTCTAAGGTTTCTACCAAAAAGTCTGCTGTTGGTTGTATTGGAGCTCCATTGTATGTTATTTTTTTCTTTTATCTTGCTTCTTCTAGGATCCTTTTTTTTTTTTTTTTTGTATTCTTGGTATTTGAGAGTTTGATTATTGTTTGATTATTAAATGCCTGGGGATAGTCTTCTAGGGTTAAACCTGTCTGGTGTTTTATAACCTTCTTGTATTTTGATGTTGATATTTTTCTCTAGGTTTGGGAATTTCTCTGCTATCAACTTTTAAAATAAACTTTCTAATTCTATCTCTTTCCCTACCTTCTCTTAATAGCTAAATAACTCTTAGATTTGCCCTTTTGAGGTTATTTTCTAGATCATAAAGGAATGCTTCATTAAATTTTATTCTTTTTTCTTTTGTCTCCTCTGACTGTGCATTTTAAATAGCTCTTGAAGCTCACTAATTCTTTCTTGTGCTTGAGTCCATTATTAAAAAACTCTGATACGTTCTTCCAGCTCCTCTTTCCCTTTTCTAAAGGCAGAGGAGGCTCACTCCCTAGCCACCTCTACCACAGGCCATGGGGAGTACTGCCAGACTACCACTGATGTTCCCTTAAATTCCAAGTGCTATTAAGTCAGCTTGTGGTAAATGCTGCCTGGCCAAGAACTTACCCTTTTGAGGCATTGGGCTCCCCTGTGGCCCAGTGCAGGTCCAGAAATGCCACTCAAATATCTAATCCTGGAATCAAAGGCCTCAAGTACCCACTTGGTGCTCTACCCTCCTGTTGCCATGCTGGTGCCTAAGGTGCAAAACAAAGTCTCCTTTACTTTCCCCTTGCTGGAGCAAAAGGCATTTTGTCTTGTAGCCACCATAGCTGGTAATGTGCCTAGTCTTGCCTTAAGCTAGCAAGTCTTAGAGCTCACTCAGTGTATTCAAGGTAGTAGCTGAGTATCGCTGCCAATTATTCAAGGCCCTACGGCTTTTTATTTAGCAGTTGATGAATGCTGCCAAGACGGAGTCTTTCCTTTAAAGTCAACATGTTTTATTTTATTTCATGGTGTGTCTAGAAAAGTCATCTAAGGGCCAGTGCCTGGAATGGGGTCCTCCCAACCCTTACCAGTGCTCTATGTGCTGTGGCTGAGCCAGTATCCAAGATGCAAGAAAAAGTCCTCCCCACTTTTCCTTCTCCTCACCTGAAGCAAAAGGAAGAGGTCTCTTTTGGAGCCATGAGCTGTGCAGCCTGGTGGTAGGAGAGAGGGGATGCCAGCACTCCCTTAGCTGGCCCAGCTGGGCTAAAGTCTCCGTAAGTCATGTGTTCTCCCAGTCCACTGTCTCTGGGCCCAGTTCAGCACTAGGAATCACCTAAGAGTGTCAGTCCTTATGGCTTAGACTGCCTCTCAAGTTTTTGGGGTTTGTTTTGTTGTTGTTGTTGTTGTTGTTGTTTTAACAGACCCAGAGTAGTTTAGCCCTTGGTGGCCAGGTTTGAAGAAACTCACCTTCCAGCTGCTGAGACTGTTGATTCACTTCTGGGTTGGGCTGTTTTAAATGCTCTCTTCATGGACAGGCATCAGTTGAGTTTGGTCAGACTTTCCTCTGTGCTCTAACAGCACAACACTAATTTCAATGCCTTGCAATTGCTGTGCTCTTCCTTCCCCAGTGCCCAGAGATGCTCTTCTTACCACCACACTGTTGTTGGGGGTGGGGAAGGCGTGGCATTGAGGATGCAGAACATTTTCTTCTACCTCTTCAGTGCCTCTTTCAGTGATATGAAAATAAAATCAGGTACTATGAGGGAGATTACTTGATTTTGTTTTTTTATGAAGGTATTTTTTATGTGTGTGTAGATAGTTGTTAAATTGGTTCTTGTAGTAGAGATGATCAGTGGAGTCTTCTATTCTGTCATCTTGCTCTGCTTCTTTCTCCTTGGGTTATTTTAAATCACTGTTAATTTGTTACAGCAGCAATAAGAAATAAAAAGTTAGCTAAGTGTCTCTCAGCCAGAAATGTCAGAGGACACTAGTGTGTATGTGAAGACATTTCTGGTTGTCATAATTTTGGGAGTTATATGGTTTGTAATAGAAAAAGGCTGTGAATATTATGAACATTCTACAATGCATAGGAAAGTCCCACAAAACATAAAAATATACAACTCAAAATGTCAAATATTCTGAGGTTTACAATTCCTATTCTGGGCTAACATGCCCAAGCTAATCCACAAGCTGAGCATAGCCATATGACTAAT
Organism: Saimiri boliviensis; assembly: GCF_048565385.1. NCBI lineage: Eukaryota > Metazoa > Chordata > Mammalia > Primates > Cebidae > Saimiri > Saimiri boliviensis. The sequence goes on along the minus strand of NC_133470.1, from coordinate 78,015,132 downwards.
GTTAGATAAGATCAGCAAAAAAAAAAAAAAAAAAAAAAAAAAATCCCATCCAGCTAAACATAACTCTAGTTGATAATTCATATTGTGATCACCTGATAAAATATATGTAGCTGTTTTGTGGCATAGAAGTAGATAACTGATACATATACCCAGCAAATCAATAAATTTAAAATAATAGTGGAATAAATATATTTTCAGAGAAATAAAAAAGGTAATATAGAAAGTGTACTAAGTCATCTTTTTAAGGATTAACAGTTGATGTCAGAAGAATAGTTTGAGAAGCAGAATAGCAATCAAATACAATGGTAAATAGGTATGTAAATTCAAATAATTTATTTTTGAGACAGGGTCTCATTCTGTTGCCCAGGTTGTGTGTCACCACGCCCTGCTTTTTTTTTTTTTTTTTTTTTTTGTATTTTTAGTAGAGATAGGGTTTCACCATGTTGGCCAGGTTAGTCTCAAACATTTGACCTCAACTGATCTACCCACCTCAGCCTCCTAATGTGCTGAGATTACAGGCATGAGCCCCTGTGCCTGGCCCCAAACTATTTTTTTAATTAATAGAAATAAGTTATAATGCATGATATTAAAATAAATAAATAAATAAATAAAATAAGAGACAAAAGTGGTATATGAATAAGGATGCAAATGTTTTGGATTAAAGTGTTCTAAGTTCTTAATACTATTCAGAAGGGGCAGCAAGATAAATTTACTTTTTTTACACCTGTTTTGTTTTGTTTGTTTTCATGTTATCTGCATTTTTTTTAAGTTGATTGAGATTTGTGATTGCACATTTATGTGATTACTGATACATTTATTTTGGTAAAAATGCAAAGAAAATTACTTAAATAATGTGGAAGGTAATTCCAAATAAGTGGAAAATATGGAAAATGAACAAAAGCAGACAAAAACTAAACTGATAAAAAGCCAAGCATATAGAAAATGCAGGACAAATACAAATAAAATTAGGATGGTGGAAGTAAGCCTCATAACAATAATGACCATTGCAATAAAATATAGGTAGATGAAATTTAAGTAAATAAGAGATAATCAAACAGCATTGTAAAGACTACAGCTGTAAATGTCTTCACAAGAGACAGTTCTTTATTTTTTTAAATATTTTTTGAGACGGAGTCTCGCACTGTCACCCAGGCTGGAGTAAAATGGCATGATCTTGGCTCACTGCAACATACACCTCTCAGGTTCAAGTGATTCTCCTGCCTCAGCCTCCCAAGTAGCTGAGATTACAGGTGTGCACCACCACCTCTGGCTAATTTTTTGTATCTTTAGTAGAGACGGGGTTTTACCATATTGGCCAGGCTGGTCTTGAACTCCTGATCTCATGATCCACCTATCTTGGCCTCCCAAAGTGCTGGAATTACAGGCATGCACCACTGCACCCAGACAAGAGACACTTCTTAAGTATAACAATGAAGATTGGTTACAAGTTAAAGTATGAAATTGATTTACTAAGAAAGACTAATTGAAAGAAAGCTAATATCAGACAAAATCATTATTAGGAATAAAGAGAGTTACAAATAATAAGATTTAAATTAACAAAATATAAAAATTCTAGACTTCTTTTAATAGTTAATTATATGTATCAACTTGTTTGAACCATTGAGCCTAAATATTTGGTAAAATATTGCTCTGCATGACTCCAGGAAGATGACTTTGGAGGAGATTAACATTTAAATTGGTGGACTTTTAGTAAACAAAATTGTTCTCCCTAATATGGGTGGACCTAATCCAGTCAGTTAACAAACTAGATAGAACAAAAGACTAACCTCCCCAAGCAAGGGAAAGTTCTGCCAAGATACAACCTTTGGACTTGAACACCAATATAAGATTTTCCCAGGCTCTCCAGCCTGATGGCTTTCAGATTGGAGCTGCAACATTGGCTTCTCCCTGGATCTCCAGCCAGGCAGCCCCTCATGCTGATTTTGATTTTCCCAACCACCATAAGCACTTGAGCCAACTTCTTAAAATAAATCTGTCTCTATTTCTCTCTGTCTCTCTCTATCCAAACACACACACAACACAGGAATACATCCTATAAGCTCTGTTTCTCTAGAGAATTTGATATACTTATATTTAACTAATGTGTTCTCAAAATGTATCAAGCCATACTTGAAATGTTGATAGGAAAAAAATTGAAATAAAAACATGCCACAATAGTTGGAAACTAATTCTGCATTATTGATGGATCAAGTTATCTAGAAGTCTGTATATGTAGAGAAAATTTTATAAATATATTTAACAATTATAGTATAATTGCATATGTAGCATTCTGTACCAAAATATTAGAGAAGATACATTATCCTCAATCGTACAAGGAAGATAATTTTCAAAATTCACATTTTAGATTATGATGTAAGCCAATTTCAACAACAAAAAATAACATATTTGCTACCACACTAAAATTAAGGTATAATCAATTTAGCACATTTTTTAAAAGTCATATTTACAGAAATTTTAAAACACACAACAATTTATTGAGTCAAAATGAAATTTTAACATTATGGAGAAAAGAAAGATAATACAAATATTTCTTATAAAGCTTTTTAAGATGCAGCAGCAACATGTTACTTTTAGAAACATTTATGGTCTTAATGACAGTATTAAAAAAAAATAGCAAGGCCGGGCACGGTGGCTCAAGCCTGTAATCCCAGCACTTTGGGAGGCCAAAGCGGGTGGATCACGAGGTCAAGAGATCAAGACCATCCTGGTCAACATGGTGAAACCCCATCTCTACTAAAAGTACAAAAAATTAGCTGGGCGTGGTGACACGTGCCTGTAATCCCAGCTACTCGGGAGGCTGAGGCAGAAAATTGCCTGAACCCAGGAGGCTGAGGTTGCAGTGAGCCGAGATCATGCCATTGCACTCCAGCCTGGGAAAAAAGAAAAAAAAAAAAAAAAAGCAAAGACTATAATATATGCCTAACTTCAGAAATTTAAAAATAATAAGAAAATAACTGTAAAGAAAATAGAATAAAAGAGAAAATAATAGAATAAAAGAGAAAATGTAGAATCTCAAGCATGTATCACACAGAAAATAAATGCTTCATAGAATAAGAATCCACAAAGCCAAGAGTTAGTACTTTTAAAACTTTCATAATACGGACAAACACTAGTCAAACCGATGAAGAAACATTAGAGAAAGGGCATATCAAAAAATGTAATGAACTTAAAAGGGTACATAAGCACAAATAGAGCAGATATATAAAGACAATAAGAAATCGTGATATATTTTCAGCAATAAATAAAAAAAATCAGTCAAATGAGATACACTTCTCTCAAAATAAAACATAAAGTTTGAATTCTCATGCACCTACTACTGAGCAAAAATGAAATTCTACCTCAAATGGTTTTACTTGAGTGTTCAAATAATGTTCCAAGAAATAGGTTACTTTATTCAGTAGTATTAATGTAGACTGTTTTAGACTAATTCTTCCAGTGTTAATAACTAAAGAATGATTACCTAATGTAGACAACATATGGTTAATAATGTTACAAAATGACCAAGTTTTCCAAGGATTTTGAGACCAGGATCTCACATGGAAGGGAAGCGTGTTGAAGTCAGCCCAATATTTTGTAGCAATTTGTCTCCAAGACATTTTCCATTCCATAATTGTCAGGAGGCTAAGAACAAGTTGAGAGGAAAAAAAAGAAAGCTACAAGTAAAGGGCTGGGAAGCCAAATATAGCTCTTAGTAATCTCACGGAGTTGGAGAGAGAAAAAAATACTGCAGTTAAGGCTGAGAAAAATATGATGAGTCTTGGTAATAAGATTGCTACAATCAGCAGATAAAAGTCCAATATGCCTCCATAAATTTGAACTTCAGCTAAATAGCAATTGTTTTATAGTATAAGCATGTACCATGCAATACTTAGACATACTTATACTTGAAATTATGTATTGTTTATCTGACTTCCATATTTAATTGGGTCTCCTGCATTTTATATGATAATTCAACTTGATCGACATACCAGATAACTAGTTTGAAAATTTAATAAGCCTATACTCCAGAAAGGAAGACAAACCAAAAATATACCAGCCCTAACAGACAATGAAATCAGAACAAGAAAAAAAAATAACATAATAAGGAATTGAAATAAAAATCTCATTAGTCACAAACACATTGCTGTGTATGTTCAAAATAAAAATAATCAGATAAATTACTGAGTGAATTAGAATTTATTAAGGTCAGTGGATGCAGATTAATTGATCAAAATGATTTTTAATAAGCAACAAATCTTCATAATATACAATTTTCAATGCGACCAAAAACATGCAATTCCAAGGATGATATGTAAAGAAAAGATGTACAAGACAGCTACATTAACATTTTAAACACAATTCAGAGAGAAATTTCAAAAGTCATACATAAATGAGGAAATATACCGTATTCAAGGAATGAAAAATTCAGTATCTTTCTCCAATTAACAAATAGATTCAATATGATACCAATCAAAATTCTAAGGCTTTTTAGTGGAAATTGACAAGTGGATTCTTAACCTAATATTTAATTTGAAGAAATAGCTAAGTAATTCTAGAAAGAGAAAGAGAAGAAGGGAAAGAAGGAAGGGGAGGAGGAGGAGAAAAACAACAGCAACTACAAAAAAAATATCAAAAGTTTGCAAACCTATACTATGATATATTAAGACTAGTTATAAAACTGAAGCATGGTATTGTAACAAAACAGACAAATAGACCAATAGTAAATTGTGGAGTCCAGAAACAACTCCACATAGTACGGATATTTAAATCTATGACAAATATATTACTATGGAACCATAGAGAAAAGATGATGTCTTCAGAGTGTGACTTCAGCAAGATGCTGGGTTAGGAAGCTCCAGGCCCTAACTTTCCCATGGAAGAATCAGATAAACAATATGTAGGCCAAAACAGCTTTTGAAGAATGCCAGAAACCAGTTGATATAGTTTAGATATTTTCTCCACCCAAATCTCATGTTGAAGTGTAATCTCCAATGTTGAGAGTGGTGCCTGGTAGGAGGTGTTTTGGTCACGTGGGTGGATCTCTCATGGCTTGGTGCTGTGCTGACAATAGTCAGTGAGCGCTCATGAGATCTAGTTGTTTAAAAGAGTGTGGTACCTATCCCCTCTCTCTCTTGTTTCTATTCTTGCATGTAATATGCTTGGGCCCCCTTTGCCTTCTGCGATGATCCCCAGTGCTGTGCTTTCTGTACAGTCTGCAGAGCCATGAGCCAATTAAACCTTTTATCTTTATAAATTACCCAGTCTTAGATATTTATTTATAGCAATACAAGAATGGTCTAACACAGAAAATAGATACCAAGGAGTGGGACATTGCTATAAAAATATCTGAAAGTATGGACATAACTGGAACTGGGTAGTGGGCAGAGGCTGGAGAGTTTAGAAAGCTCAGAAGAAGACAGAAAGATGAAAGAAAATTTGAAATTTCTTAGAGTCTGGTTAACTTGTTGTGACCAAAATGCTGATAGTGATGTGAGGGAAGCAGGAACCTAGGGAGCCAGAGTGACACCATTTTAAAATCAACCTCATATTAAAACTAGCAAGGCACCTTTCTTGTCAGTCATGACCCATGGTCTTAGAATATTTATGGTTGAGGATACAGCCTAAAGATACCTACGAGGACATACTCCTACAACAGGAGAAAGTCCAGAGATCCTAATACCCATAATCATATATGTTTTGAAGATAACTATAGTTATGCTTTGTTTTATTTGCATGCTACATTGTCAAGGATAGTTTTCCTTAAATCAATACAATAATAAATTTTATCATGCTGTCAGTCCACCTGCACATAGGCACACCTTTGCTTAGCTTTTACATCAGCAACACCCATATATATATATATGTATATATATATAAACTTAAAGAAGGTGCATTTTCCCACTTACGATCTGAGGATTCCCTACTCTGTAATGGAGTACCTTTCAATAAACTATCTCTTCTCACTGTAATTTGAGACTCACCTTGAATTCATTCCAGCATGAGATCCAAGTATATTCTCTTGGGGTCTGGATCAAGACATTTTTTCTTTATCTTTTTCTTTTTCTTTCTTTTTTTTTTTTTTTTTTTTTTTTTGAGACAGAGTTTCGTTCTTGTTGCCCAGGCTGTAGTGAAATGGCATGATCTTGGCTCACTGTAACCTCCGCCTCCCAGATTCAAGCAATTCTCCTGCCTCAGCCTCCTGAGTAGCTGGGATTACAGGTGCTCGCCACCATACCCAGCTAATTTTATATTTTCAGTAGAGATGGGCTTTCACCATATTGACCAGGCTAGTCTTGAACTCCTGACCTCGTGATCTGCCCGCCTCGGCCTCTCAAAGTTCTGGGATTACAGGCATGAGCCACCGCATCTGACCAAGACCTTTGTTTTTCAGTAACAATGATGTGGACAGTGAAGTTCAGACTGATGAAGTCTCCAATGAAAATGAGAAACTTTGAGAACTGGAACAAAGGTCGCTTGTGTTATACCTTGACAAAGAACTCAGCTGTGTTGTGTTTTTGACCTAGTAATTTGCAGAAGTTTGTACTTAAGAGTAATAATTAAGGCCTGGCACAGTGGCTTAGACCTGTAATACCAGCAGTCTGGGAGACAGAGATGGGTGGATCACCTGAGGTCAGGAGTTTGAGACCAGCCTGGCCAACATGGATAAACCCTATCTCTACTAAATAAAATACAAAAATAGCTTGGCTTGGTTTCACATGCCTGTAATCCCAGCTACTCAGGAAGCTGAAGCAGGAGAATTGTTTGAACCTGGGAGGCAGAGGTTGCATTGAGCTGAAATCATGCCACTGTACTCCAGCCTGGGAGACAGAGCAAGACAAGACTCTGTCTCAAAAAAGAAAAAAAAAAAAAGAGTGATAATTTAGAGTATCTGGTGGAAGAAATTTCTAAGTTGCACAGCATTTTAAGAATTGACCTGGCGGCCAGGCCTGGTGGCTCACGCCTATAATCCCAGCACTTTGGGAGGCCGAGACTGGTGGATCACGAGGTCAAGAGATCGAGACCATCCTGGTCAACATGGTGAAACCTTGTCTCCACTAAAAATACAAAAATTAGCTGGTCATGTTGGCACATGCCTGTAGTCCCAGCTACTTGAGAGGCTGAGGCAGGAGAATTGCTTGAACCCAGGAGGCCGAGGTTGCGGTGAGCTGAGATCACGCCATTGCACTCCAGCCTGGGTAACAAGAGTGAAACTGTCTCAAAAAAAAAAAAAAAGAGTTAACCTGGCTTCTTCTAACAGCCTATGATCAGATATGGATGCAAAGAAATGACCTACAGTTGGAACTTATATTTAAAAGGAAAGCAGAGCATTAAAGTTTGGAAAATTTGCAGCCTAGCAAATAAGAAAGGCTGAAAGTGACTCAGAAAAGTCAAGTTATGAGTAAGAAGTGATACAAGTAAATATAAAGTTATTATGAAAACAATATATAGAGAAAAAATGTTGCACAATGTAAAGACTGGGGTAATTGTTGGTAGTAACAAGTACAGGAGAAGCAAAGACAAGAGAAAAGGAATTGCCAGAATGAAAGATGTCTAATACAGGCCACCAAGAGACAATTATACCCCCAAAGATTGGGCAAACTCAGTCTCTAAATTGCATTTCATCTTCAGGTGTGCAGTCATACAATTAATTTTGAAATCCTGCAAAATTGCTCTTTCCTTTACTGACATAAGTGACATTTATTATTTATTACAATAATTTAAGCGAATTTATATTCTTTTTGATAAAAATAAACTATGACAGTTCTATGTTTTTGTTCTATATAATACAAATGTGAATTATTTACAAAAGCATATGGTTTGATAAGACTTCCTAAGAAAACAACAAGGAATCAAATATTTATAAGAAATATACCCATGCACCAAACAGTTGAAGCATTGTTTCTATTAGGGTATACAATTGTTAGGATTAAAATATTGAGTTTTTTCTTTGTTAAATATGATTGTTTTCTTCTTAAGTTCATGAATATTATTTCACGTTTTTCTATTTTACTTCTATTCTTCAATACATTATTTCGAAAGCTATGTGACCTGACTATTGAATTTGAAATGCTGCTAGACTTGGCAAAATATATTATGTAATCTATGTTGATAGGACTTCTTTATCATTTTTAATGTTTTTAACTTTTATTTTAAGTTCAGGGGCATGTGTGCAGGTTTGTTATATAGGTGAGCTCATGTCATGGGAGTTTGTTGCACATAATATTTCATCACCTAGGTATTAAGCCTAGTACCCATTACCATTAGTTACTTTTCCTGATCTTTTCCCACCTCCACTCTCAACCCTCCACTTGGCCCCAATGTCTGTCATTCCCCTCTATGAATCCATGTGTTCTCATCGTTTAGCACCAACTTATAAGTGAGAACACATGGTATTTGGCTTTCTATTCTTCTGTTAGTCTTCTAAAGATAATAGCATCCAGCTCCATCCATGTTTCTGCAAAGGACGTAAATAATTTCATTCTTTCTTCATGTCTGCATAGTACTCAAAGGTGTATATGTACCCCATTCTCTTTATCCAGTCTACCACCAATGGGCATTTAGGTTCATTCCATGTCATTGCTACTGTGAGTAGTTCCACAATAAACATGCACATGTACATGTCTTTATAATAGAATGATTCATATTCTTTTGGGTATATACTCAGTAATGGAATTGCTGGGTCAACTGTTAGTTCTATTATTTGGTCTTTCTGGTAGAATTCCTCTATAAAATTTTCACAAGGAACAAATTTATACTCCCACCAACAGTGTATAACCGTTCCTTTTTCTTTGTAACTTTACCTGCATCTGTTATTTTTTGACTTTTAATAATGGTCACTCTGACAGGTGTGAGATAATGTCTCATTGTGGTTTTGATTTACATTTCCCTAATAAACAGTGATGAGCTTTGTTTCATATGCTTGCTGGCAACATGTTTGTCTTGTTTTGAAAAGTGTCTGTTCACGTCCTTTGTCCACTTTTTTTCTTTTCTTTTTTTTTTTTTTTTTCAGACAGAGTTTCATTCTTGTTGCCCAGGCTGGAGTGCAATGGCGAGATCTTGGCTCCCTGCAACCTCCGCCTCCCAGGTTCAAGCAATTGTCCTGCCTCAGCCTCCTGAGTAGGTAGGATTACAGACATGTGCCACCACGCACAGCTAATTTTGTATTTTTGGTAGAGATGAGGTTTCTCCATATTTGTTGGGCTGGTCTTGAACTTCTGACTTCAGATGATCTGCCTGCTTCAGCCTCCCAAAGTACTGGGATTACAGGTGTGAGCCACCGAGCTCAGCCCTTTGTCTCCTTTTTAATGGGATTGTTTATTTTTCTCTTGTAAATTTGTTTGTTTCTTATAGATGCTGAATGTCAGATACATAGTTTGAAATAATTTTCTCCCATTCTGTAAGTTGTCTGTTTACTGTGTTGAAAGTTTCTTTGGCTGTGCAGAAGTTCTTTCGTTTAATTAGATCCTATTTGTCAGTTTTTGCTTTTGTTGCAATTGCTTTTGGCACCGTTGTCATAAAATCTTTGCCCACTTCTCTATCCAGAATGGTATTGCCTTTGTTGTCTTCCAGGGTTATTATAGTTTTAAGTTTTGCATTTAAGTCTTCAAACCATCTTTAGTTAATTTTCGTATATAGCGTAAGAATGGGGTCCAATTTTACTCTTCTGCGTATAACTAGCTAGTTATTCCAGCACCAATTACTGAATAGGGTATGCTTTACCCATTGCTTGGTTGTTTCAGCTTTCTAGAAGATCAGATAGTTGAAGGTGTGTGGCCTTAATTTTGTGCTAATTCTGTCCCATTGTTCTATGTCTGTTTTCATACCTGTGACATGCTCTTTTGGTTACTATAGCCCTGTAGGACAGTTTGAAGTCAAGTAGTTTGATGCCTTCAGATTTGTTCTTTTTTGTTTAGGATTTCCTTGGCTATTCAGAATGTTTTCTGGTTCCGTATCAATTTGAAAATCATTTTTTCTAGTTCTGTGAAAAATTTCACTGACAGTTTAATAGGAATAAAATTAAATCTATAAATTGCTTTGGGCAGTATGAACATTTTAATGATATTGATTTTTTTCTATACATGAAAATGGAAAGTTTTTCCATTTGTGTTATCTCTAATATCTTTGACAAGTGTTTTATAGTTCTGTTTATAGAGTTCTTTCACCTCCTTTGTTTTCTATATTCCTTGGTATTTCATTTTTCTGTGGCAATTGTGAATGCAATTGCGTTTCTGATTTGGCTGTCAGTTTGACTCTTGGTTTATAGGAATGCTAGTAATTTTTGTATGTTGATTTTGTACCCTGAGACATTGCTTAAGTTTCTTATCAGCTTAATAAGCTTTTGGACTGAGACTATGGGGTTTTCCAGGTATTGAATAATGTCACCTGCAAACAGAGATAGTGTGACTTTCTTTCTATTTGCATGCCCTTTAATTCTTGCCTGGTTATGCTGGCCAGGATTTCCAGTACTATGATGAATAGGAACAGTGAGAGAGGTCATACTTGTTTTGTGCCAGTTTTTAAAGGGAATGCTTCCAGCTTTTCCCTATTCAGTATTATGCTGGCTGTGGGTTTTTCATAGATGGTTTTCATTATTCTGAGGTATGTTTCTTCACATCCTAACTCATTGAGACTTTTTAACATGAAAGGGTATTGAATTTTATCAAAAGTCTTTCTGTACCTGTTGAGGTAACCATGTGGTTTTTGTCTTTCATTCTGTTTATGTGATAAATCACATTTCTTGATCTTCATATGTTAAACTTACCTTGCATCCCAAAGATAAAGCATATTTGATCATGGATAAGCTTTCTGATGTGTTGCTAGATTCAATTATCCAGTACTCTCATTGAGAATATTTGCACCAATGTTCATCAAGGATATTGGTCTGAAGTTTTGCTGTTGTTGTTGTTGTTGTGTCTCTGCCAGGTTTTGGTCTCAGGATGATGCTGGCCTCAAAGAATGAGTTAGAGAGGAATTCTTCCTCCTTAGATTTTTAAAATAGTTTTGGTAAGATTAGTACCAGCTCTTCTTTATACATTTGGTAGAATTCCTCTGAGAATCCATCTGATACTGGGTTTTTTTTGGGTTGGTAGGCTACTACTGGTTCAGCTTAGAAGTTTGTCATTGCTCTGTTCAGGGCTTTAATTTCTTCTTGGTTCAGACTTGGGAGAATACATATAATCAGAAATTTATTTATGTATTCTAGATTTTTTAGTTTGTATACATAGAGGTGTTCATAATATTCTCTGATGGTTATTTGTATTTCTGTGGGGTTAGTGGTAATAACCCCTTTGTCTCTTCTAGTTGTGTTTATTTGGATCTTCTCTTTTAGACTATCTGGAGGTCTATTTTTTTTTAACTTCTGCATTTGTTGATTTTTTGAATGTTTTTTATATGTCAGTGTCTTTCAGATCTTATTTTTGTTATTTCCTGTCTTCTGCTAGCATTGGGGTTTCTTTGCTCTTCATTTTCTAGTTCTTCTAGTTGTGATGTTAGGTTTTTAAATTGAAATCTTTATAAACTTTGATGTGAGCACTTACTGCTATATATTTCCTTGTTAATACTCTCTTAGTTTTGTTCTAGATATTCTTTTATGTTGAATCTTTATTCTTGTTAGTTTCTGAGAACTTCTTGATTTCTGTCTTAATTTCATTATTTACTCCAAAGTCATTCAGGAGCAGGTTGTTTAATTTTCATGTAATTGTGTAGTTTGTAGTGATTTTTTTAGCCTCGAATTCTATTTTGATTGCACTGTACTCTGAGAGAGAGTTTAGTGTGATTTTGGTTCTTTCGCATTTGTTGAGGATTATTTTATATCCAATGGTATAGTCCAATTTAGAGTATGTGTGATGTGCATATGAGAAGAATGTATATTCTATTGTTTTTGGATGGAGAGTTCTATCAGGTTCATTTGATTCCAAGCTCAGTTCAGGTCCTGAATATATTTGTTAATTTTCTGTCTCAATGATCTCTCTAATATTATCAGTGGGATGTTAAAGTCTCCCACTATTATTGTGTCAGAGTCTAGTCTCTGTAGGTCTCTAAGAACATTTTATTGTGAATCTAGATACTCCTGTGTTGGGTGCATATATATTTAAAATAGTTAAATTCTTCTTGTTGAATTGAACACTTTACCATTATGTAATGCTGTTCTTTGTCTTTAGCTTTTTGAGTTTAAATTCTTTTTTTCAGATATTAAGATGGCAACCCCTGCTTTTCTGTTTTTCATTTGCTTGTTAATGTTTTCCACTGCTTTGTTTTGAACTTACAGATGTGAGATGGGTCTCTTGAAAACCACATACCATTGGGTCTTTATGCTTTATCCAGTTTGCCACTCTGTGCTACTTAATCAGGGAATTTAGTCTATTGACATTCTAGGTTAGCATTGATATTTGTGGATTTGATGATGTCATCAAGATAGCTGGTTATTATGCAGACTTGTTTGTGTGGTTGCTTTTTATTGTTACGGTTTTATGTATTTAAGTGGGCTTTTGTAGTGACTGTAGTGATCTCTCCTTACCACAGTTGGTGCTTTGTTAAGGAGCTCTTGTAAGGCATGTCTCACGGTAAAGAATTCCCTCAGCATTTGCTTTTGTAAAAAGGATCTTATTTCTCTTTTGCTTATGAAGCTTAGTTTGGCCAGATATAAAACTGTTGATTATTTTTTTTTATTTAGGAATGTTGAATATTTGCCCCCTAATTTCTTTGGCCCTTTAGGGTTTCTACTGAGAGGTATGTTGTTAGCCTGATGGTCTTCTCTTTGTAGGTGAACTGACCTTCCTATCTAGCTTTAACATTTCTTCTTTCATTTTGACTTTGGGGAATCTGATGATTACGTGTGTTGGGGATGATCTTCTAATGAAGTATCTTACTGGCATTCTCTGCCTTTCCTGAATTTGAATGTCAGCCTCTCCAGCCAGCTTGGGAAAGGTCTCATGGATGACATCATGAAATGTGTTTTCCAACTGACTAGCCATGTGCAGAAAGCAGAAACTGGACCCCTTCCTGATACCTTACACTAAAATTAACTCCAGATGGATTAAAGACTTAAACATAAGACCTAACACCATAAAAACCCTAGAAGAAAATCTAGGCAAAACCATTCAGGACATAGGCGTAGGCAAGGACTTCATGACCAAAATGCCAAAAGCATTGGCAACAAAAGCCAAAATAGACAAATGAGACCTAATCAAACTCCACAGCTTCTGCACAGCAAAAGAAACAGTCATTAGAGTGAATCGGCAACCAACAGAATGGGAAAAAATTTTTGCAATCTACCCATCTGACAAGTAGCTGATATCCAGAATTTACAAAGAACTAAAACAGATCTACAAGAAAAAAACAAACAAGCCCATTCAAAAGTGGGTGAAGGATATGAACAGACACTTTACAAAAGAAGACATACAGGAGGCCAACAAATATATGAAAAAATGCTCATCATCACTGGTCATTAGAGAAATGCAAATCAAAAGTATGTTGAGATACCATCTCACGCCAGTTAGAATGGTGATCATTAAAAAATCTGGAGACAACAGATGCTGGAGAGGATGTAGAGAAATAGGAACACTTTTACACTGTTGGTGGGAGTGTAAATTAGTTCAACCATTGTGGAAGACAGTGTGGCAATTCCTCAATGACCTAAAAATAGAAATCCCATTTGACCCAGCAATCCCATTACTGGGTATATATCCAAAGGATTATAAATCGTTCTACTATAAGGACACATGCACACGAATGTTCATTGCAGCACTGTTTACAATAGCAAAGACCTGGAACCAACCCAAATGCCCATCAATGATAGACTGGACAGGGAAAATGTGTTACATATACACCATGGAATATTATGCAGCCATCAAAAACGATGAGTTCGTGTCCTTTGTAGGGACATGGATGAACCTGGAAACCATCATTCTCAGCAAACTGACACAAGAGCAGAAAATCAAACACCGCATGTTCTCACTTATAGGCAGGTGTTGAACAATGAGAACACATAGACACGGGGAGGGGAGCACTACACACTGGGGTTCATTGGGGGGAAATGGGGGTGGGATGGGGGTGGGGAGGTGGGGAGAGATAGCATGGGGAAAAATGACAGATATAGGTGAGGGGGAGGAAGGCAGCAAATCACACTGTCATGTGTGTACCTATGCAACAATCTTGCATGTTCTTCACATGTACTCCAAAACCTAAAATGCAATAAAAGAATTTTTAAAAAATGAAATATGTTTTCCAAGTTGCTTCCATTCTCTCCATGTCTTTCAGGGATACCAATGAGTAGCAGATTTGGTCTCTTTACATAATACCATAGTTGTCAAAGATTCTGTTTGTTGCATTTCATTTTTTTCCTCCATTTTTGTCTGAGTGTCTTATTTCAGAAAGCCAGTCTTTAATCTCTGAGATTCTTCCTCAGCTTGGCTTATTCTGTTGTTAAAATTTGTGATTGCATTATGAAATTCATGTATAATGTTTTTCAGCACTATCAGGCTGGTTACATTCTTTTCTATACTAGGTATTTTGTCTGTCAGCTCTTGTATCATTTTATTGTGACTCTACGCTTCTTTGTATTGTGTTTCAACATACCACTGCACCTCGATATCTCCATTCCTATCCACACTTTGAACTCTATTGCTGCCATTTCAGCTATCTCAGCTCAGTTTAGAACCCTTGCTGCAGGGTTAGTGCAGCTGTTTGTAGGAAAGAAGGCACTCTGGCTTTTTAAGTTGTCAGACTTGTGCTGGTTCTTTCTTGTGTTTGTGGGCTGATGTTCCTTTAATCTTTGAATCTGCTATTCTTTGGACTTTTTTTCTTTTATCTTATATGATGACCTTGAGGGTTTAATTGTATACGATGGGCTTGGTCTGCTGGTTACATTTCTGGAAGACTTTAGGGGGCCAAAACTCAGCTCTCAACTCTTGTCCTGTGCGTTCTGAACCTTGGAGACTTATATCATGCCCTGACTTATTTCTCTGGCTCCTTGAGATTAGAAACCACTGTGCTAGGGGGAACCACTGTGCTAGGGGGAGCCAATGTGCTTCTGGACTGCTGGTCACTACACTGATGGGTGATGCAGCCAAAGCATTTCATAGGTTGGTGGCAGTAAATTCCATTCTTGTTCATATGTGCCAGCAGTAGAGGCAGGGCGGCAAAATGCACACTCATGATCTGCAGCAAGGTGCTGATGGCTTCAAGGGCACTTGTCTCCCCAGGGGCATTCATAGCAGCAGCAAAGGCAGCATGGCGCTGGAGTAGTGGGGAACCCTTGATTGTCTACCGTGTGAATGGTCACCCTGGTGGTGATGTTAACAGGGGGATGGGGCACTTGCAGGCGCAGGTCTATGTGCACCTTCTGTGACTGCTCAGGGTGGAGAAGTGTCCACTGTTCTCAGTACGTAGTTTCACTCTGGCACAATGTTGTCACAATGTCAGTAGCTGGCTGGAGCAGGCCTGGGATACTCTGTGCCTGTCAAGGCTTTGACTGCAATCAATGGTGGGACAGGGGAATGGGGTGCATTTCAGATAGAAGCAGAGCTAGGGCAGGGTACACACACACACACACACACACACACACACACACACACGTGTGTGCTGGTGGAGCAGGGAGGTACAACACACTGCCATGCACACACACATTGGCAAAGTGATGTGGAGAATTGAGGTGGGCCTGGAGTAAGCTGTGGTATGGAAAGTGATACAGTGGGCTGGTCCATGGCTGTGGTGCTGCCCCACTGGAACTCTCTGACCGTCAGGCACAGTCCACCAGTGCAGGAGCTATGATACAGAAACCCTGGGCACCCAAGGCTGCCCTACAAGCAGCCACTACCAAGCTGGAGCCTCAGTAGAAGCCAGCACGACAAGGGGTGCTCAGGTCAGACTGGTTCTGTCTAATGGGCAAGACGGCACTGCAAAATTTAGGTCTGAGAGTTCCCCCAGTGCTAAAGTCTTCTATGGGAACAAGTTGAGCCTGTAAGGGATGGGCATCCCCGGCCATGTTCCACTACAGATGCTCCCACACTAAACCCTCCGTGCTCTGCACTGGCTGGAGTTCTGCCCCTACCACATCTCTAAGCAGCCTTCTCTGCCAGCTCAAGTGTCTATAGTTGTAGAGGAGTCTGTTACTGCCAGGATTCCAGAGATCTGTGGGGAGAGTAGGTTGCTCCTTGGCAGCTCAATAAACGTGGTTTCTTTAGTGGGATTAAAAATTTCACACAATTTATAGATATGTATGTATATATGTATACACGTAAATGTGTGTATATATATATATATATATATATATATACACATGCACACAAACATATATATTTATATTTATACACATATGTTTTATATGTACGCATAAAAGATCTTGACAAAATCAAGTCAAAATTGACATTAAGAAGTCTATTTTATTCATTTATTTATTTGCAGGATCTGTAAATCATTTTCTTGAAATTTCACGAATAACACAACAGTCGTTCTAGGCTAGAGGCCACCTTCCCCAAGCCATTTCCCACACTCTGTGCTTCTAGGCACAGAGCTTGCACAGTACATTTTTTTTTAAAGTTACCTCTATATAGAAATCAGACTCTGCCATGACATCATCATGGACTATTTACAAACCTTCACATTATAATTATTTCTTTTATGGTTTTTTCCTCCTTTCTTTCCATACCCAGGGGCTCCAGTACTTTCCCTTGAAGGATCCTGAAGGGGTGAGGGTTACTGTAGGGGAAGGGGTGGTAGGCTACTCATAACTATGGGCACCAGCCTTAGGGTGTTGTCTCTTACCACAAGGTGGTAAACAGTCTCTTCCCAGTTGAGTGGAGGACTTGGTGCAAAGGTATTAGACAGAATAGGTGGGTTGGAGTAACTCCCTATAGGCACAAGAATCCACAGCCTGGACTGACCGTAGCCTTCGCCCTCTCAATTTGGGAGCGGTGGCAACAACTAGTTGCAGTATGGGGATCAGCCCAGCCCTGGGTAGAGAGAGAAGCCCCCACCCAGTCTCCACTTCTATCAACAGTCAGCATACTGCCCATCCATCTGAAAGTGGGAACAGACGTTAGCTAGGTGGGAAGAATCAGGCTGGCACTGCCCCCAGCCTCTGTCCAACACAGGAGGAATCGAGGTAGCAAACCGTGGTAGCTGAAATGCTCTGACTAGGGCTTAAAAGGGAAGTGAAGAAAAGGAAGTTCCTACTTGTATACAGCGCTGACAGCCTAGGGGCTGGAAAGAGGCAGACCTTGCTGACAAAGTGCTATAGCCTCTACCAGGGTTAGGCTCCAGGCAAACTTGGAAGAAAACAGATGAGGCGAAGAACCAGGTACCAGGCATTCCTGACAGGTGTAAGCCCTGCCATGCTACTTGCAGGAGTGGCTGGGGAGAGTGGGGTGCTAACTCTTCCATTAGCCTTCACCAGCCAACAGTCACCTCTTGTCCACACACAAATCAACACCCAACCAATACTGCAGGACTAACCCACTCACACACAGCTGAAGGTTATGTGCCAACAGAGTTTATTCAGGGTTGTGGCCCCAGCCTGGGCTCCTCAATGGCAGCCACACCTTGAGCCTGGGAGTTTCTTGCTGGAGCAGGGGGAGCTGCTGTCTGCCACCTCCCAGGCTTATACCTCATAAAGGATCACAAGGAAATCTACGCAGATGTGGGGTAGAAGGGGGGTGATTCCAGAAATTCTATTTTATAGTAAAATAAAACTAAGAAAAGCAAATAGTAATGAATAAAAACATAGATTATCAATAGTGATTATTTTATTACAAAATATTGTAAATTTGGTATATTAAAAATATAAGATGAAATTTTTCCTACTTTGATAGAATTAACTGGTAGTGAACTTGCCCTCCTTTCAGAAAATTTACAAAACTTGAAAATATAGATGAAACACTGTTTGCCGACTTTGGCAAACATGCAGCATAGAACCATAATCAGTGAACAGATAAAAGACGGTAAGCACCACAATACCCAGACAGAGAAATCAGATAGGTAAATTCAGGAAAATGCCAGTAATCTTCCTGGATTGAAAAGACCAGAACTGAAATTTTGGAAAGTTTAGATGGCTAAACTTTGGAATTTGTGGAGTAGAGTACCAGAGTTGAAGGAATACCACCGAGGAAGAGCATTAAAAATCTGCATAGAAAAGCCTTTGCTTTTATTTATTTATTTATTTTTTATTTTTTATTATTTTAAAGACGGGGTTTCACCGTGTTGGTCAGGCTGGTCTTGAACTCCCGACCTCAGGTGACCCGCCCGCCTTGGCTTCCAAAGTGCTTGGATTACAGGTGTGAGCCACCACGCCCGGCGAAAAGCCTTTGAAATTTTTGCTAGATAAAAAGCTGTGCATACGTAAGATGGAATTCCACGAGGTAACACAGATAACTGGAAAGCGCTGACTTGAATAATTCCCAGATATTACCCAGGGTTGGGAAACATTTAAATTCCGGCCAATGAGGTTGAAAAAATTTCATTGTTTGATAGATTTTTCAGTAGAGAGGGATTCAACTGATCTCTAAGTAACTTAAATGCCTGTCTAAACATAATTCAAGTTTAGTTAATTTAGAACAACAAATTTAGACACTCAACACCATAATAATCACCGATATTGACCATAGAGTAAAAATTATTAAATATGAAAGAAGCAGAAAATTATGACACATAAAAGTAAAGTGATGGAGAAACATATACCATGCTAATGACACTAACAAGGAGACAGCTACAGTAACTATATTAATTTCAGACAAAGCAGATTTGAGACTAAGGAAAAATATCAAAAGTAAAGAAGGGTATTATATAAAGATAAGTGAATCAATTCTCCAAGAAGATATAACAATTCTTAATATGTGTGTGCTTAACAAGAAGCACAGAATATGTGAATATGTCTTCTACAATGAGTCTGATTTTGTCTCGTAAAAAGTGTGGCAGGATTTGGGTCCAAATTAACACTTGATATTTTATTTTTTCAGACTCTTGCTTTTTTCCAGTATTAGTGTTCAGTTAGCCAGTAGCGTCAGCCCCTACTATTTACTCCATGTGTGTGTGTGGTGGGGCAGGATAATACTGTTATTTCTCTTCCATGGGGTTTTAAATTAATATTGAACATTTTTATGTCTTCTTAATATGTTAAAATACATTCTCTAGCATATTGATGGTGTGCATGTGTGAGTATTTTAAAGAGAACCCATAGGATCACCTAGACTTGAATTGTCTCCTCTGTGTTTAACCTTTAGTTTTCTTCAAGATTTGAAGGATAAAAGTTTACCTAGGCAATTACTTCCTACTCTATAGCATATGCAGCTGGTTTTATAAAGCAACTATTCAAATAAAATTTGTTATATTTTCTTCTAAATCTTTTACTAACAGACACTTCTATAGCATATGGTTAGAAAAAAAAGGCCTAAAGGAAAATCAATTTACTGTTTATCATTCTTCTGAGACAGTTTCATAAACAGATATTAAGAGATTCTAAGATGATAAGTATGTATGTGTTTGTGCATGTGAAAGGTAAATCTTTTGAACTTACCTGCAGTAGATTTAAAAAGCAGTCTCTGTCTCTCTAACACACACATATACCCCCCATACATACACTCTTAGGTTTCATGCCACAATATTGTCATCATCAGCCTGTGTGCAAACATATTCTTGAGAGATTGTCCTTATTGTATGTTTACTTCTTTTGCTATCATAGAATTTGTTTGGAGTGTTTCATAGAATTTATGAATTATCTATTTCATATAAATATAAAATTATTCCCTTTTTAATTTATTATTTTTATTTTTATTTTTTGCAATGGAGACTCGCCCTGTCGTCCAGGCTGGGGCACAGTGGCATGATCTTGGCTCACTGCAACCTCTGCCTCCCAGGTTCAAGTGATTCTCCTGCCTCAGCCTTCCAAATAGCTGGGATTATGGGCACACGCCACCATGCCCAGCTGATTTTTATATTTTTACTAGAGATGGGATTTCACCATATTGGCCAGACTGGGTCTTTTTCTTTTTTTGATGGAAACAGTGTTGGGAAATGTTTCCAGTTTGGGGGGTACAATGCAAAAAGAAAAGTATAGCAGAACTGTGAGAAATTGTATATCAAAGCAAGATAAAAGGTATTACTGTGCAAAAAAATTTTCTTAGTCAATGGGTATTGTCTTTTTGGTCAGTATGTGGCATTAACAATGAGAAAGGGCAAGTTAAAATATGTAATTAATAAACAAGCACGATGGCTCATGCCTGTAATACCAGCACTTTGGGAGGCCAAGGTGGGTGGATCATGAGGTCAGGAGTTGGAGAGCATCCTGACCAACATGGTGAAACTCCATCTCTACTAAAAATACAAAAATTAGCCAGGCATGGTGGCACAAGCCTGTAATCCCAGCTACTCTGGAGGCTGAGGCAGGAGAATTGCTTGAACCCAGGAGGCAGAGGTTGCAGTGAGCCAAGATCACACCATTGTACTCCTGGGTGACAGAACAAGACTCCATCTCAAAAAAAAAACAAACCATATATATATATATATATATATATATATATATATATATATATATGTAATTAATTATTCAACCAAAGTATGAAACTAGGTGGCTGCACAAAAAATTTAATTACACATTTAAGGAACAGATTATCTGCACTATGCAATTTTGTTCTTTAAATATAAAGAACACAAAGATGATAAAAATATTAATCTGGACAACTATTATAATCATGCTATTAGTGGCTTCTTTTAGAAGTAATGGAAGATCTGGTAATCCTGGCCTTACATTTTTGAATGGAAATAATTAACGGCAGCAGAGCAGCAGTGGCATTTTGGAAATGAAACTGTAATCTTTGTAGCAAAATATAGTTTAGCATATTTTTCACCACTCATTACATTTCTGACATTGAAAGATTTTTAAATCACTTTTCGGCATAGTGTCATGAACCAATTAAAATAAAAACATGCTACTGATAACAAGTAATTATTTGAGGGATGAACTAAATATTAGAAAAGGAATCAATCTGAAGTTTCCATAAGCAGAAAAAAGTGCAAGAAGTAATTGCTAACTTTCAAGATAGCCGTATATTATGAATCACAAAAAGGCTGCAAATTTTTTTAAACTGTCCATTCAACATTGGCTATGAATTATAATAGTCATATGATTATTTCTGAGTCTTCATATGTCAATGACCATTTCAAATAATGATTTCAGGCTATAGAAACATAGAAAATAAAATGCGTTCATAAAAAATTGCATTATTTCATTGTGGAAGAAATTATGGAACTGTTTAGCTATTTGTCCCTTGAGTATGCTGCTAGGTCTCATATAACATCCTCACGATCCTTCAAGCAAAGTGTTGATATTAACTTTGTCCTATCAACAGTTTCTATCTCTTGTTGTTCATTGATATAGCATGTTTCTCATTTAAGAATTAATATGAAATATTGATGCAGTATGTGGAGTATTTTGTGTTATTAATAACACACTGTTGTTTCTCATCGTTGAATCTCTCTTGTAATGTTCCCAGGAAGAATAGCAAGGGTAGTGGTGAAATAAAAATTGGGTAATTACTAACAGCTGAGATGGCTGAAACTCATGGTTGAGATGATCATCTGTGTAGCTTGTGTGCTCTCCTTGAACCTCCTTCTGTGGGTAATCAAAAATCTGCTATGTGATTTCTTTAGCATAAATACTACATGCAGCTGTTAAATCATGTTGCCAAAATCTTTTTTTTTCTTGCTCTTAAAAGAGAATGCTAGTAGAAAACGTTTGTTGTCATGTAACTCACTTCAGCTGTGTAAGTGTGTTTTTCAGATATAAATTTTTAGGTGATTTCTGAAGCTAGGTGACTCAAAAGTAAATTTTTATAATACCACATCCAAATTACTGAATGCCTGCTTTAAAGCAAAAGAACATACTGTATCATGTTTTAGAAAAGAAACTATTGAAACAATAAGTAATCTGAGCATCTAAAAGGACAGTTTAAGCAAATATATATATATATATATATATATATATATATATATATATATATATTTACTTTAAAAGTTTATGCAAAACTTCAAAACACAGCTGTTTTTCCTCAGCAATTGAGCATGATTTGGCTATGTAGTCCTTGGCAAGTTATATAAGATTGGGTTTTCTTGGATCATTAGGATTTAATGATAGCTTTTTAATACCACATTCACTTTAGGGAATAGAATACCGCCAAAGCACAGAATTTGGGAATGCCACGAAATCACTCTCCTTAAATATA
This sequence comes from Saimiri boliviensis, assembly GCF_048565385.1. Taxonomy (NCBI): domain Eukaryota; kingdom Metazoa; phylum Chordata; class Mammalia; order Primates; family Cebidae; genus Saimiri; species Saimiri boliviensis. Next base: position 77,992,918 of record NC_133470.1, on the reverse strand, counting down.
GCTACCAATTGACGAACGCATGTCTCCCCGTTATATCATCAGCACTTTATCAAGCTCAAATTACACTTAATTCCTGTTCAAATTATCCTAAAAGGAGACACTAGCTGTAAGTTAAATAAACCATTAGGTTTAACGTAAAATGAGTCACATGAGCAAAATTAATCAGTTTTATTATTATTGCTGAGCTCTATCTGATTTCTATACCCATTTTACCAAAGTAATTGGTGGATTTTATTATCAAGACTGCATAACCTCACTTTTAGTTTTATGCATTATTCTATTTAAACAGTGCTAAAATGCATACCTATGACTAGGAGATTAATAGAAACAATATAGAAATCCTAATGGATGAATAAAGTACAGAAAAATGTATAATAATCTTCTCAGATACAAATTTAGAAGTGTTCAGGAAATTGTAGGTTAATGGAAAACTAATATATAATACAACTTTGAATATTTAGCTATATTTACAATTGAAAATTATGTGAGGTCATGGGATAATACTGCTAGAATTTCTGATATAATAACTTTTATTTTTTAATACATATATTCTAATTGTCTATATAATGTACAGGGCACCAGAGTTATAAAAAAGAAAATATGCAGTTCTTATGTATTAGTCAAAATATATGCATATGTCATCATAGCAGGTAACCCCACTCAACTGCAAGAGATGGAAAAAAAAAATCCCGAGGAAAACTCAATATAGGTGGCCACAGCAGTTCATGCAGGATAGCCCTCTTGTTACCAAATGTGTGGTTCCTTCTACTTCCCTCATATAGAACACACACTATTCATGTCAGATTCCATACTTTACATGTAATGTACGTTGTCACTTAACATCATGGATAGGTTCTTGGAAACTGTAACATTAAATGAAACAACATACAGGAAGTCCTTGAATAACATAATGGTGATGAGAAAACAAAATGATTTTGTTATGTAAATTGTTTCATTTGATGTAGGTTCATTCCATGAACCTATCAAAGATCTCAAGTGAGGACTTACCGTAATAGTCTTGTAACCACCCAACAGATTCACCTTGCCCACTGTCTAGGCGGACTTGATTTTTTAAGACAGGGGAGCTGCAAGAGAGAAACAGTAATTCACACAGAGCCTGCTGTGTATCAGACCAAAGTTTTATTATTACTCAAATCAGTCTCCCCAAGAATTAAGGGACTGGAGTTTTTGAAGATAATTTGACGGGAGTTCTGACTGGTCGGGTCAGAGATGAATCATAGGGAGTTGAAGCTGTCCTCTTGTGCTGAATCAGTTCCTAAATGGGGCAGGGAGCCACAAGACCAGATGAACTAGTTGATTAGTCTGGATAGTGCCTGCTAATACATCCAATGCAAAGTATGTCAAGCACTGATCTTACATTTCACAATAATGATGTTATCTCCAAGGAACCATTTGGGGAGGTTAAGATTCTTGCAGCTTCCAGCTGTATGACTCCTAAACCATGATTTCTAATCCTGTGACTAATTTGTTCGTCTTGCAAAGGCAGTGTAGTCCCTAGGCAGGAAGGGGATTTGTTTTGGGAAAGGGATATTATCGTCTTTGATTCAAAGCTAAACCATAAACTAAGTTTCTCCCAAATTTATTTTGTCCTACACTCAAGAATAAAGGACAACTTTGATGTTAAAAGCAAGATGGAGTCAGGTCATATCTCTTTCACTGTAAAAATTGTCTCAGTTATAATTTTTGCAAAGGTGTTTTCTAGTATCTTTAGCAGTACAGATCTTTTCAAAATCAGTAGGATACTATGGTCTTGAAAATAAAGAATCAACATTATATTTCAATTTTCCTTGAGTTATCTAAATGTAAAACTATTCCAATAAAAATACCATCAAGCACTTTTATGAGCCTCAGTTTTATAATTCATTTGGTAAAACCAACAAGAATACTTAGGAGGACCTTGAAAAATAGCCATGTGGATAGGAGGGCAAATGTCAAAATATATTATGATGTTTCTTTTATTAAACCAGTGGACTATGTGCATATACATAGATACATGAATCAATGGACCAGAACAAAACAGTCAAGAAATAAAACAATGTTATATATGACAAATATGACATCTCACAACAGTTGGGAGAAAAGATGGGCTTTTTAAATTAGTGGTATTGGAACTACACAAAAGCAAAACACATGAAACCCAAAATTTGTTCTGTTCCTCATACCATATACCTTGATGTGTTTCAAGTAGACCAGAGGTTGAAAAGATCGAAAAGTAAAATGAAACACAATGCCGGTAGTAGAATCAGGCAAGGATGCTTTAATCTATTACCTGTGAGAAATGAATATTTTCTTAATTGAGACTTAAACTTCAGATACTGTAAGAGAAAATATTAATAAATTTGAGCACATTTAATTAAAAAAGGTTTGTCTCAAAGAAAACACCATCAGCAAAAAAATAAAAACTTGTGTAGATTATATAACAGAAAAATAGTTAATATAGATAATATGCAAAGAGCTTGTAAAAAAAAAGAGAAGAATACAGCAATAGGCTTATGGGAAAATAGACATAAGATAAAAGCATATTAGCCACAGCTTAAACATATTACAAAATCACAGAATAGGTTAACATTAAAATCACATGGTGATATAATTTATCACTTATCAGATTATTAACAATTCAAAAGCTTGACCACATAGTTTTCTTTTTTTTTTTTTTTTTTTTTTTTTTTTTTTAGCAAAGCTATGGAAAAAATAGGCAATCTGGCACTACAAAAGGGTACAATCACTTAGGAGTAGACTTTGTCAAGATCTAACCAAAACAGTGTGACTGAATTTTTTGTAGTGGACAGCAGACAACTTTTAAGACCCACCACTCCTGCTTGCCCTTCCACACACATCTGCCATGAGAAAGCCTGGGTGTTCTTACCTTTGGTGTCAGTAGGAAGTTCAAAACACACAAGTGCTAGCCCCTACTCAGTAATTCTTATCCTAACCGCACTCCCAGCTACCATAAAAAACAAACTAATCTCCTTTCTCCACTTTCTCAAGCCGTCCTTATTTATTTTTGAGACATTGTCCTGTTCTTCTAAAAAAAAAAAAAACTCATTTTGTGAGTAATATAACTTTTTATACCCTCTTGGTACATATGTGGCATCATCAGCCTTGATATCCAAACCAAATTTTGGGTGAGGGTCTATCCCATTTTTGTGGGATGGCTGCATTAGAGTTGTCTAGAGGGACAGAACTAATAGGAGATATATATGTATGTGTGTATATATATATATATACACACATACATGACACTTCTAACAAATTCGGTATCTAATGTATAAAAAGTATAGAAAAATATAAAATACACTTTAATATCTATATATTAAATATATTAAAATATATATTTATATATATAAATAAAATATAGGGACATTGTGGCTAAAGAATTAAAATCACTTGCAAAATAAACATATTATTATGGCAAAAAAAAAATCAGTAACTATACCTCCAGTTCTTTTCAAGTTATATTCTCAAATATTATATAAATCATAAAAATATTATGGATTATATGATACTATATATTTTTATTTTAATGTTATATATATTTATATTTTACATATTTATATTTAGTTTTATTGTATATTATATAATCTATCATATATACATATATATATAGAGAGAGAGAGAGAGAGAGAGAGTTTTTGAACCTCCCTACTCTCCCTCAATTTAATCGGGATAGCCTTGAGGTGAGGCTTTCAGTATGGTCTTCTCTTGGAAGGTCACATACTTAACAGGATTTTTGTTCTGAGTTACCTTATTAAATTAAAATATTTTATTAGGTGCCACACTCTTAAGCAAAACTTTTTCCAGAGGAAATTTAAATCAGATTAAATGTTTTATTGGGAATTCATTTCTTAAAGTCTTATCACCTTATCTTTTATATTTGGAGCTCAGAAGTAAGTAGATTTTTTTAAACACTGGAAGGTCTAGAATTTTTGGACTTTTCCCATTATTATTATTATTTGCTTTCAAACTAGTCGATTATTTTCAGAGTTCTTCTTTTACTTATAATACTATGCCAAACACAACAAATAACAACTAACACAATTACCATTAGGTTGGTGTAAAAGTAATTGTGATTTTTGCAATGAAATTGTTGCCAAAACCACAATTACTTTTGTATCAACCTAATAATGTTTTCATTTTCTACTTTGCTTTCTATCTTCTTTTTGGCTACAAGTTCATTTGTTCCATGTTCTGCTTAATAATTTGTGAAACATGACAGTTATTCCAAATGCATTGTCACTGTATAATACGGTTACCATCCTTCCCAGCTATATTAAAATGTTTTATTTTATTTTACTGTTGCCACTTCTACAGTCAAATTTAGGTTATTTTTTTAAATTCATCTAAAAAATATATACTGCAATTACAGAAACTGCCAAACTTTGGAGGCTCTGCACAATCACCCAGAGACAGAGACTGATAGACTTTTCACTCTCTCTCGAAGCTGCATCGTTTAGAATATGTATATGTGTTAACATGTCACAGGAAGAAAAGACTGGAACTGATTATTTTAAACCAATTAGCCATAACTGTGGCACCATCTCCAGCCTTATTATAAAGGAAAGAAAAGTATAATTATCCTGTGTACCTGAAAGAAGAGAAAAGTTCATTAGATATTAGTGCACACTAGAAATCCATACCGCACCTTGACCTAAAGCACTGTGAATCAAGCAGATTAGTAAACCTCATGTTACAATACAGAGCAATAACTGATATGATAAAAGTATTCAGTGTACAACAAAACATTGTGAGTGATATAGAGGAACTCTCGTGGTTGTGTCTGTTCCATCCTTGCTATAAAGAACTACCTGAGACTGGGTAATTTACAAAATATAGAGGTTTCATTGGCTTATGGATCCACAGGTTGTACAGAAAGCATGGTGACATCAGCTTTTGGGGAGGCTTCTGGAAACTTTCGATCATAATGGGAGGCAAAGGGAGAGCCTGTCCTTCACGTGGCTGAAGATAGAAGAATAGGGAGAAGGAGAGGTGCCACACACTTTTAAACAACCAGATATCATGAGATGTTCTCACTATATATATGTATTTTATTGCACGTTTGGTTCTGGGGTACATGTGCAGAACATGCAGGATTGTTGCATAGGTACATACATGGCAATATGGTTTGCTACCTCCATCCCTCCCATCACCTATATCTGGCATTTCTCCGTGTTATCCCTCCCCAACCTCTCTACTCCCCACTGCCCTTCCCCTATTCCCCCCCAACAGACCCCAGTGTGTGATGCTTCCCTCCCTGTGTCCATGTGTTCTCATTGTTCAACACCCGCCTATGAGAGAGAACATGCAGTGTTTGATTTTCTGTTGTGTCAGTTTGCTGAGAATAATGGTTTCCAGATTCATACATGTCCCAACAAAGGACATGAACTCATCATTTTTCATGGCTGCATAGTATTCCACAGTGTATATGTGCCACATTTTCCTTGTTCAGTCTATCATTGATGGGCATTTGGGTTGGTTCCAGGTTTTTGCTATTGTAAACAGTGCCAGAAAGAGCATACTGGTGCCTGTGTCCTTATAATAGAACGATTTATAATCCTTTGGATATATACCCCATAATGGGATTGCTGGGTCAAATGGAATTTCTATTTCTAGGTCCTTGAGGAATCGCCAAACTGTCTTCCACAATGATTGAACTAATTTACACTTCCACCAACAGCGCAAAAGTGTTCCTATTTCTCCGCATCCTCTCCAGCCTCTGTTGTCTCCAAATATTTTAATGATTGCCATTCTAATTGGCATGAGATGGTATCCCAATGCAGTTTTGATTTGCATTTCTCCAACGACCAGTGATGATGAGCATTTTTTCATATGTTTGTTGGCCTTATATATGTCTTCTTTTCAAAAGTGTCTGTTCATATACTTTGCCCACTTTTGAATGGGTTTGTTTTTTTCTTGTAAATCTGTTTTAGTTCTCTGTAGATTCTGAATATTAGCCCTTTGTCAGATGGATAGCTTGCAAAAAATTTTTCCCATTCTGTTGGTTGCCAGTTCACTCTAATGATTGTTTCTTTTGCTGTGCAGAAGCTCTGGAGTTTTATTAGATCTCATTTTTCTATTTTGGCTTTTGTTTCCAATGCTTTTGGTGTTTTAGTCATGAAGTCCTTGCCTATGCCTACGTCCTGAATGGTTTTGCCTGTCTTGAGAACAGCACCAAGAAGAAATCTGCCCCCATGTTTTAATCACCACCCACCAGGCCCCATCTCCAACATGGGGGATTTTTTTTTTTTTTTTTTTTTTTTTGAGTTTCACTCTGTCACCTAGGCTGGAGTTCAGTGGTGCAATCTCAGCTCACTGCAACCTCCATCTCCCAGGTTGAAGTTATTCTCCTGCTTCAGTCTTCTGAGTACCTGGGACTACAGGCATTTGCTACTACGCCCAGCTAATTTTTTTGTATTTTTAGTCAAGACAGTCTTTCACCATTTTGGTTAGGCTTGTCTCAAACTCCTGACCTCAAGTTATCTGACTGCCTGAACCTCCCAAAGTGCTGAGATTACAGACTTGAGCCACCATGCTGGGCCAACATTGAGGATTAAAATTAAACATAATATTTGGGTGTCACACAGAGTCAAACCATATCATGCTGCCCCTGGCCCCTCCAAAATCTCATGCCTTTCTCACATTGCAAAATATAATCATGCCTTCCAAACAGCCCCCCAAATCTTAACTCACTTCAGCATTAACTCAAAAGTCCAAAATCTTATTGGAGACAAATCTAGTTCCTTCTACCTATGAGGCTGCAAAATCAAAAAATAAGTTCATTACTTCCAAGACACGATGAGGATACAGGCATTGGGTAAATACTCCCATTCCAAAAGGGAGAAAGCTGCCAAAACAGAGAGGCAATAGGCCACATGTGAGTCCTAAACACAGCAGGGAAGTCATTAAATCTTAAAAATCCAAAATAATCTCCTTAGACTCTATGTTCCTTGTCCAGGACATACTGATGGATCTTGTTTACTTTTGGTTTATCAATCTTGTTTATTTTTTGCAGAAACAACTCAGTTTTATTGATCTTTTTATGGATTATCACCTCTTAATTTTATTAAGTTATCTGATTTTAGTTATTTCTTTTCTTTTACTAGTTTTGAAGTTGAGTTGTTTCTTTCTAGTTGCACTAGGTGCAATGTTAGATTATTAATTTGAAATCTTTCTAATTTTTTAATGAAGAATTTGGCACTGTAAATTTTTCTCTTAACGTGAATTTAGCTGTTACGATTCTGGTAATTTTTATCTCTGTTTTCATTCATTTTATATTTTTTTTTACTTCTGCATTAATTTGTTGTTTACCCAAGAGTTATTCAGGAGCAAGTTGTTTAAATTCCATGTATCTGTGTAGTTTTGAGATACATTCTTGATATTGATTTCTATTTTTACTGCACTGTGGTCAAGCGTATGCTTGATATGATTTTAATATTTTAAATTTTTGAGACTTGCTTTATCCAAACATGTAGTTAATCTTAGAATATGTTCTATATGCAGATAAAAATAATGCATAGTCTGTACTTGTTGGGTGAAGTATTCTATAAATGTTTATTAGGTCCAGTTGGTCAAGTGTCAAGTTTAATTCCAGAATTTCTTTATTTTATTTCCAACTTGATGATCTGTCTAATGCTGTCAGTGGGTTGTTGAAGTCTCCCACTACTGTTGTGTGTGTGTTTAGTCCTTTCTGCAAATAAAAAAAAAAAAAAAAAAAAAACTTTTATGAATCTGGGTGCTCCGATGCTGGGTACATATATATATTTAGTTAAGTATTCTTGTTGAATTCAAACCTTTGTAATTAAGTAATGTCTTTCTTTGTCATTCTTAATTGTGTCAATTTAAAGTCTGTTTTATCTAGGATAACAATAGTGACTCTGGTCCTCTGTGTTTTTCATTTGCATTGAAGATCTTTCTTCATTCTTTTACTTTGAGCCTATTGGTGTCATTACACGTGAGATGGGTTTCATGAAGACAGCAGACAGTTAAGTCTTGTCTTTTAATCCAGCTTGTCACTCTAAGCAATTTAACCATGGCATTTTGACCATTTTCATTGAGGGTTCATATTTGTTTTTTACCTTTTAAGTTCAGGGATACATGTGCAAGTTTGTTATATAGGTAAATTGTGTCATGAAGGTGTGTTCTACAGATCATTTCATCATCCGGGTATTAAGGCTAGTAATCATTACTGATATTTCCTGATCCTCTCCCTCTTACCATCCTCTACATTCTGATAGGCCTCAGTGTGTGTTGTTCCTCTCTATGTGTCCATGTGTTCTCATCATTTAGCTCCCACTTACAAGTTTGCACATGTGATATATATATTTTTTTGTTCCTGTGTTAGTTTGCCAAGAAAAATGGCCTCCAGCTCCATCCCTGTTCCTGCAAAGGGCATGATCTCTTCCTTTTTTAATACTATATAAAAAAAAAGATACAATAGTATTCCATGTTGTATACATAACACACTTTATTCAGTCGATTACTGATTGGCATTTAGGTTGATTCCATTTCTTTGCTATTGCGAATAGTGCTGTAATGAACATACACTTGCATGTATCTTTATAATGGAACAGCTTATGGTTCCCTCTGTATAAAAAAGTAAACATCAGAAATAATAGAAATCAATGAAATTGAAAACAGGATATCAGCTAACAACATGAGGACAGGATCAAAATCTCATAATCTTTATTTTGTTTGCTGGTTTCCTGTTTTCAATTTCATTGATTTCTGCTCTCTTTGTAATTTCTAATGTCATTTTTTCTTCTGCATGCTTTGGATTTAATTTGCTGTTTTTCTAGTTTTCTAAGTTGGAGATTTGACTGCCGATTTTAGTTCTCTTTTCTTTTCTAATATAGGCATTAAATGCTATACATTTCCCTCTAAGTACTGCCTTGGTTCTATTCTACAAAAGTCAATAATTTCCATTTGAGGTATTTAAAAATATTTTCTAAAATTATCTTCACACTTCTGATTAGATATGTATGTTATTTTAAAGTATTAAACTCCAAGTATTTTAAATGTTTTCCATGTAACTTTCAGTCACTGATTTCTAGTTTAGTTGCATTATGGTCCGATAGCATACTTTGTATGATTGCTATTAATTTAAATTAATTGAGGTGGGTTTTAAGACCCAGAATACTTTCTAAGTTGGTAAATGTTTCATATAAGCTTAAGAAAAGTGTTTATTTTTCTGTTTTTGAATAAATTTTTCTATAAATGTCAGTTAGATTCAGTTTATTAAAGATATTATTCTGTTCAAACATGTCCATACTGATTTTATGAATTCTGAATCTGTCAATAATGATAGTGGAGTGTGTTGAAATCTCCAACTATATAAAGGTAGATTTTTCTACTTCATCTTTCATTTCTGTCATTTCTTCTTTCACATATTCAATGGTCATTGTTAAGCACACACATATTAAGAATTTTTATATCTTTTGAAGAATTGATTCCTTTATCATTATATAATGCCCTTCCTTAATTTTGATATTTTTCTTTACTCTCAAATCTGCTTTGTCTGAAATTAATATAATTACTACAGCTTTCTTATTGTTAGTGTGATTAGCGTGGCATATGTTCTTCCATAATTTTACTTTCATGGGTCATAATTTTTGGTGTCTTTGTACATCTAGTAATTTTTCACTGTATGGTAGATTATGACCCTATATTTGTTGTCCTACATTAACGAGATTTGAATTATATTTAGACGGGCAGCTATGTTACTTACAGATTAGTTTAATAATACTCTACAGAAAAAATCTGTCAACCTGATTGGTTAGATAAAGTCTGACAGATTTTTCAGCAGAGAAGGATTAAATGAGTTTTTTCAACCTGATTGGTTAGACTTTAAATGTCTTCCCACTTGTGTAATTTCTGGGAATTAATTAATTTTTTATTTTAATTTTTTTTTTTTTTTTTTTTTTTTTTTTGAGATGGAGTTTCGCTCTTGTTACCCAGGCTGGAGTGCAATGGCGCAATCTCGGCTCACCGCAACCTCCGCCTCCTGGGCTCAGGCAATTCTCCTGCCTCAGCCTCCTAAGTAGCTGGGATTACAGGCACACGCCACCATGCCCAGCTAATTTTTTGCACCTTTAGTAGAGACGGGGTTTCACCATGTTGACCAGGATGGTCTCGATCTCTCGACCTCGTGATCCACCCGCCTCGGCCTCCCAAAGTGCTGGGATTACAGGCTTGAGCCACCGTGCCCGGCCTTTCTGGGAATTATTAGAGTCAAAACTTTCTAGTTGTTGTTTAAGTCATGAGTTTCATCTTACGCATGCACAGCTTTTTATTGAACAAAAATCGCAAAGCCTTTTTTGTGCAGATTTATGAAGCTCTTTCTCTGTGCTATTCCTTCAACTCTGGTACTCTACTCTGCAAATTCCAATGTTTAGCCATCTAAACTTTCCAAAAGTTCAATTCTGGTCTTTTCAATCCAGGGAGGTTACTGGTATTTCCCTGAGTTTACCTTTCCTGTTTCTCTGTTTAAAATATTTTGGTGCTTACCTTCTTTTATCCCTTCACTAATTACAGTCCTATGCTGCATGTTTGTCAATGTCTGCAAACAGCATTTTACCTTTATTTTCCAGTTTTGTAAGTTTTTCTGAAAGGAGGGCAAGTCCACTACCAGTTATTCTATCAAAGTAGAAAAAATTTCATCTTGCAATTTTAATATAGCAAATTTACAATATTTTGTAATAAAATAACTTAGGGTAATCCACGTTTTTATTTATTATTTGCTTCCTTTAGCTTTATTTTACTCTAAAATTGAGTTAGTGTCAATTTTTACTTGTTTTTGTCAAGATCTTTTATGTATACATTAAAAGCGTATATGTATAAATATGAATATACATACATACATATCTAAAAATGGTGTGAAAGTCTTATTCCATTAAAGACGCCATGTTAATTTTAGCAACATTTCAATGAAAGTATGTATCAAAAATCAAGGATAGGAGCTTGGATTGTCTCTGAAACTGGTTGTGGTCTGGCCGTTGAGGTATTTGGGTCTTATAATAAACACATGTGTACAGGTGTTTGTATGGACATATATTGTCATTCCTTTTGAAGAAATACCTAAAAGTGGGATTGCTGGAATCAAGGATTCTATTGTAATTACTCAGCATAGATATTTATAGAGTTTTCTGGTGGATTTGAACAAGATGGCTGACTAGACTCAGCCAGGTGGAACAGCTGCCACAGAGGGGATGGGGATGACTGATGTACTCCTAACAGATCTTCAGATGGGAAGGCATTGAGAGTGGATGGAGGGAAGACACAAAAACTAGCCTGAAGCAGGAGGAAGCTGGGAATACTTCAAGGGGCTAACATGCACAGGGACTCATTCCCAGCATCCAGTGGCTGGGGCAGCCAGTGACTTGAACTGCCAAGGAGCAACCCACTCTCCCCACAGACCTCTGGAATCCTGGCAGGCGAAAACCTCTCTATAAGTATGGAACTTGAGTTGGCAGAGAAAGCTGCTTAGAGAAGTGGTAGGCGCAGAACTCCATCCAGTGCGGAGCCCAGAGCGTTCAGTGTGGGAGCGTCTGTAGTGGAGCATGGCCAGGAATCTCCATCCCTGAAGGTTCCACTTGCTCTCATGGGAGATTTTTGCCCTAAGTGAAGTGTTGGTCCTGAACTCTGGAGGGTGTCGTTGCCCATGAGTCATGGTGCCTCCCCTCAGCACCCCTCATTCTGTTTGCCTCTTCTGAGTCTCCAGCTTGTCTGTGCCTGTTTACAGTGCAGCCCCCAGGTAACTTCTGGGGCCCGCATAATAGCTCCTGCACTGGCAGATTATGTATGACAGACAGAGTGCTCCAACAGATTGGCCCCCAGAGACACGCACCACTCCACCTCTCCCCTCCCCACTCCAGCCTCCCCCATGACACTCACCCACAACCAGCCTTCCCCATTGCTTTGCCAGTGTTTGTGTGCATGGAAAGACCTAGCACCCTCTACCAGTGCTGGAGTGCTCATGCACCCTGCTGTGCCACTGTTGCAGAAGTGACTGCACACACCCCCCACCTACAGTGCATGGCCATTGCCCCAACCATTGCCCCAGTTCTGTACCAACACTGCTGCTGGTGTGAAACTAGGCATGGAAAACAGCAGACCTGCCCACACCTAGTGGCAGTAGCCACCGTGTGTTCAGAGAGGGTGCACATATTACAGCACTCTCAAGCACAGCACCCCTGTGCTGACATCAGCATGAACATGTTCACAGTGACTGGAGGGTGTTCTACTGCCATTAACACTGCTGTGAATGCCTGCACAGAGGCCAGCAACCAAGCACACACTAACGCCCCATCACTACCAAAAACCATGAACCCTCCTGTGTTGCCACTGCTGCTGTTACTACCACATGTGAATTAAGATGGATCCAGCTTCCACTGCCCTATGAAGTGGTTTGCCTGACCCCACTCATTAGATCGTTATGACCAGAAGTCCAAAAACACTTTGATCTCTCCAGCACAGAAAGTTCTTAACCTTTGAGGAGCAAGAGATAAAAGCTGGGGCCTGATATCTGTCCTCCAGAGTTAGAATACCCAGTACAGGAGTCCTGAGATGAGACTTGGCCCATAAAGGCTTCCAGGCATGAAACCAGATCACTGAAACTACCTTATGCCACAGTCAAACCACCAAGGTTTTCAAAAAGGGAAAAAACCTAACCAAAATATAACTACTTCAAAGATTAAAGAAACATCAGCCCACAAAGATGAGAAAGACCCAGCAAAAGAATTCTGACACCTCAAAAAGCCAGAGTGCTTTTTTACCACTGCCCCCACAGAACTACAACCATTAGAGACTTTTATGAATACCTCTATGCACACAGACTAAAAAATGTAGAAGAATTAGATAAATTCCTGGATATACACAGCCTTCCAAGACTGAACCTGGAAGAAATTACATTTCTAAACAGACCAATAATGAGCTTTGAAATTGAATCAGTAATTGACTACCACACCCCCACAGCCCCCAAAAAAGCCCTTGACAAGACAGATTCAAAGCCAAATTCTACAATATGTATAGAGAAGAGCTTGAACCATTTCTCTTGTAACGATTCCAAAAACTTGAAGAGGAAGAACTCCTCCACAACTCATTCTGTGAGGCTAACATCAACCTGATTCCAAATCCTGGTGGAGTCACCACAAGAAAGAAACTTCAGACCAATATTCTTGTTGAACATTGATGCAAAGTCCTCAACAAAACACTGGCAAACCAAAGCACATCAAAAATGAATCCACCACAATAAAATAGGTTTTATCCCTCAGAGGCAAGATTAGTTCAACTTATGCAAATCAATAGCATGATTCATCACATAAACAAAAGTAAAGACAAAAACTGCATGATTATCTGAATAGATACAGAAGAGGTTTTTATTCAAACTCAACATTTCTTTATATTAAAACTCACAACAACCTAGGTATTGAGGAAAAGTACCTCAAAATAATAAGAATAATCTCTGGCAAACCCACAATCAACAATCATACTGAATGGACAAAAGCTGGAAACATTCCTCTTGAAAACTGGCACAGGATAAGGATGCCATCTCTCACCACTCCTATTTAACATACCATTGGCAGTCATATCCCAAACAGTCACGCAAGAGAAAGGAATGAAAGACATCCAAATAGGAAAAAAGGCAGTCAAAATATCCCTGATTGCAGATGACATGATTCTATATCTAGGAAATCCCATACTCTCAGCCTAAAAGTTTCTTAATCTTCAGCAAGGTCTCAGGATGCAAAACCAATGTACAAAAATCTCTGGCATTCTTATACACCAACAATAGACATACTGATAGCCAAATCACAAATGCAATATCATGCATAAATGACACAATAAGAATAAAATAACTAGTGGTATAGTTAATCTGAGAGGTGAAATATCTCTGCAATGATAAATACAAAACACTATCCAAAGAAATCAGAGATGACACAAACAAATGGAAATACATCCCACACTCATGGATAGGCAAAATAAATATCAATAAAATGGCCATACTGTCTAAAGCAATTTATAGATTAGGTGATATTTCTATCAAACTACTAATGACATTCTTCGTAGCACTAGAAAATAATTAAAATATCCCACACCAATCAGAATGGGTATTATTAAAGAGTCAAAAACCAAGAGATGATGAAGTTACAGAGAAAATAGATCAATTACATGATGTTTATGGAAGTATAAATTAATTCAAACATTGTGGAAAGCAGTGTGATGATTCCTCAAAGAGCTAAAAACAGGACTACCATTTGACCCACAATCCTATTACTGGGTATATACCCAAAGTACTATAAATCATTCTATCATAAAGACACATGCATGTGTATGTTCTTTTCAGCACATTCACAATAGCAAAGACATAGAATTAACTTTAATGCCCATCAATGAAAGACTGGATAAAGGAAATGTGGTGCTAGTCGCCATTGAATACTATGTATCCATAAAAAAGAATAAGATCATGTCCTTTGAAGGAATATAGATGAAGCTGGCGGCCACTATTCTTAGAAAACTAATGCAGGAACAGAAAACCAAATATCACATGTTTTCACTTATAAGTGGGAGGTAAATGATGGGAACACATGGACACGAAAAGGGGAACAACAGACACTGCAACCTATCAGGGGAATGGGAGGAGGGAAGGGAGCAGAGAAAAAGTAACTATTGAGTTTTACGTTTAGTACTTGAGTAATGAAATAATCTGTACATCCAATTCCCATGACATGATCTTCCCTGTGTAAAAAACATGCACACGTAATGCTGAACCAGAAATTTTAAAAAAAGGCCGGGCGCGGTGGCTCACGCCTGTAATCCCAGCACTTTGGGAGGCCGAGGCGGGCGGATCACAAGGTCAAGAGATCAAGACCATCCTGGTCAACATGGTGAAACCGCGTCTCTACTAAAAATACAAAAAATTAGCTGGGCATGGTGGCACGTGCCTGTCATCCCAGCTACTCAGGAGGCTGAGGCAGGAGAATTGCTTGAACCCAGGAAGCGGAGGTTGTGGTGAGCCAAGATCGCGCCATTGCACTCCAGCCTGGGTAACAAGAGCGAAACTCCGTCTCAAAAAAAAAAAAAAAAAAAAAAAAAAAAAAAAAAAAAAAAAAAAAAATTAAAGAAAATTGAATGAGTTATATAAAAAAGAAAAAATAAATAAAATCATTAAACAAAACTCAAATCTCTCTGTGACTTGCCAGTCCTCTCCCTTATTTAAACATGTGCTATCCATATATAACACACTGTGAAAAGGAAACAACATATTTGGGTAACGTTGGCTCACCATCATTTTGCTATAGTGCTAGATCTGATAGTGGGTAGGAAAAATTTGTTAGTGAGAATGCCAAGCAATGTGATGTTGGAATTATCCATTCAAATTGAAGATGATGAATTTGCATCAGAAATGCTGTGTATAGTAAAACAATAATACAAAATAATTAAATGCATATGCAAACAGAGAGCACTAACAGGAAAATTAAAGAATAAGAGATTTAACTCTCAAAAAGGTATCCAGCTGAATATTGACTGAATAGGCAAACTAAGTATTTACAGATCATTTTGGATCACAGTGAATCAGAAGAATTGGTGCCAAGGATTCAGCTGAACCAATTGAAAGAAGCTATGGTTAACAGAATTTCACTAGCTATCTGATTGAATGGTATAATCTTTTCAATTTCATTTGATTATCTGAAATATTATGTCATACTCTTTTCTCTCTATTTTTTCTATGTTTAACTTTCATCCTCACTCCTTTCCATATTTCCTTTCCTACCTGTACTATTAGCATCACTTTTCATCAGTGTTCTATTGGTGATTCTGATACACTTAGAAGAATTATTACTAGCATACATAATGAACAACATTTAGGGCACTGAAAAAGTATCTGCCTTATGCTATGATGGAAATTACTTCAGGTCCTCAGATCAGTTTATTCTACATGCTTGTTTTACTTGTCTGCCTGTATCATCACTGGATAATTTTCATATTGATAAAATAATTGTAGTTCAGTGTAACATGACTTATGATAGATCACAAAGACCAAAATTATTCATGATTCTCCACTTTTTATTTAAATAATAAAAAGTTATATGATTTGGTACCATCTTCATCTGTCTCTCCTTTCATGTGGCAATGTTTTCAAGTGTCCCCTTATAGTAAATTGTATTTTAGAAAAATTAAACCATTAGGTTATTCTCCTCCTTTCTTAAACACTGTTTCCTTGCAACTTTCTACCTCCAATCCTTTCAGGAATCAAATTTCCTTGGTTAAACGTGATCAATTTCCTTTATTAGTCATGAGTGTCAACATTGACTTTCTTAAATTATTTAGCAAGAGAAATATTGTTAAAGGTCAGACAAGAGGAAATAATAAGTAACTTTATCTACCATTTAAGAAATTAAGAGGTGGACTTAGTTGATTATAAAATTTCAAATAACAATATTACCAAGATGGGAAAAGAGAAAGAAAAGCCAGCTCATTCTGGTTCCAGGAAATTCTGGGAAGAAAAATTGAGACACAATGAGGATTAGGAGATTAGACACCAGGACTTTCACGAACCCCTACTAGAACAAATGGATAGAGGTGAAGGAGTCAGATGGATGTAAATATTAAGATTATTGACACACTAGGCAGAAGCTGCAAACCTCTAGAAGAATCCTCACATGCCCCTACTTTCAACACAATGTTTGAGCTATGATGTTGAGGTGTAGGTATTAGTTAAATTGTTTGATTAACCTGAGTCCAAGTATCTGATTCCCTGTGGCCTGGAAAATTGGGACTTAGATGTTACAGTGTACCTCATTGTGGATGCTATTTGGAGTTCACAGGATGCTTTTGGGGCAGCAGCAACTTGGAATTGTAATGAAGAGAAATTATGTGAATTGAGACTTCAAGATTAGGGGCCAAAATCCAAGAACATGAGCTCAACAAGTAGGTGCAGCACACCACACATGAGAGGGCAAATGAGACCAGTTGCACATCAGAACTCATCATTCTAAGAAGCAGCACCAACTGCTGAGTATCTGGAGAGAACAACGGGAGTGCAATGGGTTCCATAAGAATGCAAGACATCCCGTACCCCTTTTAGTGCCTTGAGGGTCACATAAGCCATATCCACTTTCCTTCCAAACAAGCCATCTGATAAAGAATCAGGAGGAGGTAGGCAGAACACTAAAAATGGAGATACTTGGGTCTTCCAAGGAGACAGGAACTGAATTACCTAAAGAGATAGTTTCAGTTATTGGAGTGAAATGAGATTACGGGACTATATTCAACCTTGGGTGGGGGTAGTTTTTATTATTGCTTTTTATTACTATCTAATAGGATCATGAACAGGTCCTGAAATGAAAATCAAGTCAATTGTAGACAATTAGAAAAGACATTGCATTTATATATCTGAAGGCACTTTCCTAACAACGCTACATAATTAATTTTTTCTGATAGTCAAGCAAAGTTGGAATGTATTAAATAACTATAATTGAACTAACATAATATTGCTAATCATTTGTATTTTACATGGATATGTATTGTGCTGTCTTCCAACTTCTTATAGGCCACATGAGGGAAAACCACATGTAGAAGAGAAGGAAGCAACACACAGTTCACAAAGTGAAGCAGAGCCGAAAGAGTGAGGGAGAGCTAAATAGAAAACTTTTGAATATCTTGGTACTGTCATGCCTGAAACTGAAACTACACTTAGTCTTCCTCTATTTACAGGTCGCTACATTCCCTGTTTTACATAAGCTATTTTATGATGGATTTTCATCACTTACATTAAAAAATCACAATAAAGTATGTTTGTTTTCAAGTATACACTCTTTTAACATAGTAAGCATACATGTTAAAGATTTTAACTCTTGACTTTTACATCCATTGTAAAGATTGACACCAGATTTGGTGTCATTTTCATGTATGGATGTTTCGGATTTTTTGGTTCTATATACTTATTTATTTTTTACATTTTTCCCAGCTTTATTGAGGTATGATTGACAAAAAATACATATAGTTAAGGAGTACAATATGATTTATTAATTTACTTGTACATTGTGAAATGATTACCACAATCAAGCTAATTAAGCATGTTGTACACTGGATCTCCGTAACTTATTTACTCATCCTGAACAACTGAAACTTTTTACCCTTTGACTGACATCTCCCCATTTTCCCCACCCTGCAGCCCCTGGCAGCCATCCATATTTATAACATGCAATTCTTCTCTTTTATGTTTTCGTTTTCCCCCATAAGGTCAGAAACGCCTGCTTCAACAGAGATCAAATGTGCATTCAACAAGAGTTGTTCCCTTTTTATGATTTTATTATTAATGAAAATTTAACTATGATAAAGAAAATTCCAAATATCACATAATATTATTCATCAATAATTTGTTGTAAATTTTTAGAAAAACCACTTTTTTAACTATAACTATAATCTATTTTTACACTGACATATTAATACTAATCCTTTAAAGCAATACAATTCCAGTCAATATTAACATGTCCTTGATTGATTCAATGTGAATTTTGATAGTTGGTTTCTTCAACCCGTGTCCAAACAAAGATATTACACTACATTTGGTCATGATGTCACTTTTATACAATAACAGTTCCCTTTCCCTTTTTACTACATATTAATTAAAACAATTTATCTTTGAGAAGTTCCCATGTTCTGGAATTGCAAGATTGAATCATCTTTATGGCTTTTAGTATTCCTTTACTTTGCATTTTCTATAATCTGGTGGATAGTGTCTGGACATTTCACTTTTATGATGTTACATTTGATTAGGCACAGGTGTTATAGACCTGGTATATCTATTATAAAGTTTTTTATCAGCATTTCACTATAATATTTTAGGGAACATTGATTATCTTCATGTAGACTCAGTATTTCATTTTTGATTCGTTTACTGCCAGACTTTCTGTATTCTTATGTCTTAAATGTTTCTTTAAAACAGTATACGGGTAGATTTTTCTTCTGATATTTTGCTTCATAAATGGAACATATAATTCATATATAACCAACAAAATTACTAAAAAAAATTAGTTTTAATGAACTGTATTGTGTTGCGATTTTTGTTTGTACTAAATATCCTGTGTTACTTTGTCTCTTCTTTTTTTGCCTAATTTTGAATGGAATAAATTTTATTATGTCACTTTTTTCTCTACTAATTCAGAAATTTTACTTTCCATTTTGAATTTTGTATGGGTAACCTGGAAATTACAGATGTCTACTCGATGAAGTCTTAGTATAAACAAAATCTCTTTTCAATCCTTGTGATTGTGCAAATACCTTAGAATACCTTCATTCAATTTAATCACCTCAAAAAGCATTTGTCTCTTTTCTTACTTATTTTAATTCTTTTTCATTGCCCCATGATGTTATCATTATTGTTGCCTTATGCAGTCAATGTTTCTTTAGATTTCTTTACATATTTACCGTTTTATTTGTTTCGCATTGTCTTACATCTCAGACCCTCCATTTCAGTTTACTTTTCCACTTGAAGCATATCCTTTATTTAGGATTTTTATTTATGAACTTCAGTTGGTAATTACAGATTTCATTATCCACAAATGTTTTTGTTCCCTCTTAGTCGCGAAATATACCTACTCAGTTTAAAACTCTTTTGGCAGCTGTTTTTTAAAACTTTATTCAGTATACTGAAGATATTATTCTGAAAATCACTATAGTTGAAAAGTCAGATTTCTATTTAAACTGTTACCTTTTAAAAGTAATTCAGCTTTTTCCTCTGGCTACTTTTGAAATTTATCTTTATCTTTGGTGTTCTGAAATTTTATTAGAACATACCTAATGATGATTTATTGACATTTATCACATATATGCAATCCAATTGGTGTCTTAAAATTTCTAGAAATATCTCAACAATAGTTTTTCCAAATGATTTTAAGTTTAGTAAAATTGGATTTAAAATATAAGTGCATTATAACTTAAATCTGATATGAGTATTATTGGACATGAAAGCCACAATCATTTTTTTCAGTTTTGATTTTTGTATTTCATGCTTCTTTTTCATTTTCTCTTGGTGAACCGAATCAGTCAAATGTTATACATTCTCAGTCTATCCTCCATTTCTTTAAGTCTTTCTTTTTATATTTTCCATCTTATATCTTTAACTGCACTCTGAATAAGTTCTTTGGATATATTTTCTAGTTCACTAATCATCTCATTATCTGTGTGACAATTGCAAGCTGCCATTTATTCCCCTCATTGAAGTTTTGTTATTACACTGAATATGTATTTTTTTACTTCACGAAGTTTCACTTTGTCCACATATGTCTACTGCTTTCTGATATTTTCTTACTAAATGATCTTTGTAATTTAATCCTTTATTCTTTAAACATTGTGTGCTTAGCTACTCTATATTTCATGCCTGACAATGTATATAATTGCAGTTTGTGGATGCTTTATTCTTGGTTGCTTCAAAATTAAATCAAATTGCCTGTGAAGATGTTCACTCCTTCTTTCAGAGATTATACATTTTTGATGTGGTAAATTATGACATAACACAACATGTTCCATTGCAACCATTTTTAAGTGTACAATTCAATACTCTGCACAAAAACCACTATATATTTCTAGAAATTTTTCATCACACCAAGCAAAAACTATATACCTGTTAAGCAATAAATCTCCAGTGCCTCTCCTTTCAATCACTGGAAACCTCTAAAATGTTTTCTATCTCTACATTTTTGTCTATTCTACATAGTTTTGTTTTGTCCTTTGGTGTCTGGCTTACTTTATTTCAAATGATGTTTTTAAGGTTCATCTATGTTGCAGTGTGTATCAGAACTTCATCCCTTTTAATGCCTGAATAATATTCCATTATGTGACTATACATTTTTTATCCACTAATCCAGTGATGGACATGAGTTATATTTCCACCTATTGGCTACTGTGAATAATGCTTCTATGCACATTCATGTACCACTATCAGTGTGAGTCTCTTATGGTAATTCTACATTTTAACTTTTTGAGGAACTCTCAAACTGCACTTTTCACGGAGGCTGCAACAGTTTGTATTTGCACAAGTAATGCAAAAAGTTTCAATTTCCCCACATCCTTTACAATTAATGTTATTTTTTAGTAGTCATTCTAATGGGTGGGAAATGGTATCTTATTGTAGTTTTGGTTTGCATTTTCATATAACTAATGATGTTGAGAATATTTTTATATGCTTATTAGCCATTTATATATCTTCTGTGAAACGATGTCTGGTGAAGCACTTTGACCATTTTTTAAATGGGTTACCTCTTTGTTAGAGTCCTTTATATATTTTAGATGTTAAATCTTAAGATATTATTTGCAAATATGTTCTTCCATTCTGTGGGTTGTCATTTTATTCACTTGATTGTGTCCTTTGATATACAAAAGTTGTTAATTTTTATGTTATAAAGTTTAATTTATCTGTTTTTTTTTCCTGTTAATTGTGGTTTTGGTATAATGTTTATATAACTATTGCCAAACAAAAGGTCATGAAAATTTGTTCTTAAGATTTCTGCCAAGGATTTTGGAGTCTCAGCTCTTCAATTTAGGTCTTTCATTCATTTTGATCTATTTTTGGATATGCTGTAAAGTGAGGATTTTACTTCATTCAATACATTTGGATATCCAGTTTTATCAGTGCCATCTGTTGAATCACTTTCTTTCCACATTGAATAGCCTTGGCACTTTGTTACAAATCAATTCGTGATATATGTGAAGGTTTACTTCTGAGCTCTCATTTCTATTCTCCTTGCCTTTATGTATATCCCTATATGAGAGTTCTTAAAGTTATTGTCTAGTGTTCTTTTATTTCAGCTTAACGTAGTCCCTTTAGTATTTCTTGCAGAAAGTTCTGTGATTAATAACCTTTATCAGTGTTTGCTTATCTAGATATATTTTAATTCTCCTTCATTTTTGAAGAATAGTTTTGTCAAGTATAGAATTTTTGTTGCCAGTTTTATTTCTTTAGCACTTTAAATATGTCATCTCTCCTCTTGTCTTATTGATTCTAAAAAGAAATCAGTTGTTAATCATATTGAGGATTTCTTTATGTGAAATTAATCTTTTCTATCTTGTCATTTTCAAGAGGTCTCTTTGTCTTAGGTTCCAACAGTTTGATTATAATGTGTTTCAGTGTGAATCTCTTTTAGTTTTTCCTATTTGAAATTCATTTAGCTTCCTGGGTGGGTAGATTCATGTATTTTATCATATTTAAATTTTCATCCATTAGTTATTTAGTATTTTCTCTTTCCCTTTTTTTTCTCTTCTCCTTCTGGCATTGCCATAACATGTATGTTAATACATTTTTGATGTTTGACATTTGCTTCAGTTTTTGTTCATTTCTTTCATTATTTATCTTTCTATTCCTCGCACTGGTTAACTTTAATTGATTTATCTTCAATTTTGCTGATTCATTTTTCTGCCTGCTCAAACTTGAACCCTTTCAGTGAATTTTTAATTCAACTGTTGTACTTTTCATCTTCCGAGTTCCTATATTGTTTATTTTTCTAACATCTCTTTTTTATACTTACAATTTTATTATAAATAATATTGAAAAGGATACACATAAAAAGATTCATAAGGCTAAGAGTATGGGAGGGGTGTGAAGATTTTATGGCTCTCCTGGCACATCATCATTCAGGAAATTACCTGTGTTCAATTATTCAGAAATTCTCCACACCCATCCTTTTGAATCTTTATGAAGGCTTTATTATGTAAGCATAATTGATTAAACCATTGGCTACTGGTGATCAACTTAGTCTTCAGCCCCTCTCCCCTCCCTGGAATCTGGGGAAATCTCTCAACCCTCTAATCCTGCCTTAATGTTTCCCATAACCAGCTCCTATCCTGAAGTTACCTTGGGGCTGCCAGTCATCAGTCAAGTTATTAGCATATACAAAGACATCACTTTGGAGTTTCTAAAGATTTTAGAAATTGTATTACTGGAAACAAGATTGAAGACTAAATATATATTTCACAATATGGCAGACTGCCCCTGATCTTCAAATTCAAATCCCTTACCTCAAAAGGACATACAACTCAGAGGACACTGCTGCATACTAGAATCCCATGTAATCATTAATAATTAGTTCAGTCCATTATATCACATGAATGTCTTCCAGGGTAAAGGCATTAATGTTTACAGACATTAATTCAATCTTGGCAGGTTACAAAAGCAGCAGTGGTCTTCATCCTTTCAGGCAGCTGGCATACTTGAGCTAAGAGACAATATAATCTCTTTCTTTAAGCCTCTTTTGAGGTTTTAATATAATAAAGGATTTCCCTCAATTCATAACCCATTTATTCATTCCTTTACCCTCAGCTACTATTCCATCTCTCCATTAATACTCAGACTTTTCCACCTTTGGATTAGACCTTACAATCAGCAGTCATGTTGATTTCCATTGCAGGCACTAGTTTAGCAAGTACCTCCTCCTCAGTCCATTCACATTTAGATGGCTATTTTTACCACCAGAAAATATAGCTACACTCACTGTTAACTCCAGTTTTGCCAGATGGGGTGAATGCAACACCCACCCCCATCTGGCCTCTTGAAATTCTGACGTAAAGTTTCAATACATAGTTATAGGTTCTTTCTTAAAAATTGTCTCTGCTTCCAGCACTTGTTGTTACTGCCCTGGTCCTAGCACCACTGCATCAAATAGGGAAAATATTTTTTGAGGTTACGTAGGGAAAAAATATAGTCGTTATACTAATATACTCCTCCTCTCTTGGTAACTCTCACATAGTTACACTAGCATCCTTTCCCATCCCTTCTTCACCAAAACCACAGAAATGTGAAGGAATCTAACCAATGGGAAACTTCCCTTAGCCCCGCTTCCGTTGAGTGTGGGTACACATTTATGAAGCCCTGTGCTCACACTCATAAGCCATCCCTTTATTCTTTTATCTTCCCTTGTTTTAGACAGCCCACGTTTTCATTACCTGTTTCATTTTTCTATCAAACTACTGCTCTGAGAAGGAGATCTCTTTGCCCCCTGTTGAACGTTATTGCCTGTATGGTGAGTCTCTCAGCCTGAAGTAGTGATGCTTGACCATTCACCTCTACTCAATATTTTCTGTTCTGGTTTTCTTATAGAACTTTGAACATTTACATCTTCCACAGGATAATCAAAACCTAATCCAGAATCAGTAAATGTCCTGCAAGTAAAAAGATTTTAGTTCAAACTTTTAGGAGTCACCAGGCACTCACAGGCTTTTACCATAAACCCTACCTCAGTGAACACTTGCTGACCTAAATGGAAGAAGCCAGGGCAAAACTAACAAAAGCAGAGATTTTATTGGGGCCAAAATTAACAATTGCAGCCTAAGAACATAGATTCATGTTGTCATGAATATAGCAGGACAACTTCAATTAGCAGCAATTACAGGTGTATTTTTTTTAAAACTTTAAGTTCTGGGGTACACGTGCAGAACGTGCATGTATGTTACAAAGGTATACACATGCCATGGTGGTTTGCTGCATTCATCCCCCCATCATCTATATTAGGTATTTCTCCTAATGCTATTCCTCCCCTATTCCCCTACACTATGCTATCTCTCCTCTAGCTGCCTACCTCGTGACAGACCTCAGTGTGTGTTGTTCCCCTCCCTGTGTCCATGTGTTCTCATTGTTCAATACCCACTAAGGAGTGAGAACATGCAGTGTTTGGTTTTCTCTTCTTGTGACAGTTTGCTGAGAATGATGCTTTTCAGCTTCATCCATGTCCCTACAAAGGACATGAACTCATCCTTTTTTATAGCTGCATAGTATTCCATGATGTGTATGTGCCATATTTTCTTTATCCGGTCTGTCGTTGATGGACATTTGGGTTGGTTCCAAGTCTTTGCTATTGTGAACAGTGCCACAATAAACATGCAAGTGCATGTGTCTTTTTTAACAGAAAGGTTTATAATCCTTTGGGTATATACCAAATAATGGGATTGCTGGGTCAAATGATATTTCTATTTCTAGTTACAGGTGGATTTTTAAAGGAAAAGAGTCCGTTTCTGAGTTGTTTCCCCAGCATTTACACTAAAATTACATAAGCTATTGATCAGCTATACATTGTTCTTTTCATCACAAATTTCAGGAACATAAAAATAATGGGTAAGACAGCTATGCAGACACGAAACCGCTTTTAAAAATTTTCCCCAGGCAGAAGTGTGAACAGAGGGAGATGACTAACATCCCATACTCATTTTCTCTTGTTTCTACATACCTCACATAGTTCAGATTGCTCTGAGCTATTTTTCTTTTCTCTCACTGCACACAGGCTTATTAAATGGAGAATTTATGCCTACCAGAACTCCAGTTTCTCACCTACATTCTGTGGGCTCAGAAAACCTTACTGGTTTCGGTTTAACATGTCCAATTAATATTGCTAAATAGGCAGATTTATATTTCTTCTGTTTTAAACAACTAGGTAGGAGATTTCTCATTCAGATACAATGTCCATGCCCATTATACAATCAAGTAAAAGAGATACTACCACTTCATATAAATCATATTCAAATGTACAAACTCTCCTATAAACTTTTCATTTTATCAACTCTTACTTTCCTAACTGTAGCCTCCATTAGAACTTTATCAATAGGTTTTTGTTGTACGATATCAGGTAGGAAAAGTGTTCCCCATTCAGATGTAATATCCAGTTTTATAAAATATGTAGGTAAAGGAGACACAACTTCTTTATATGAAACCAGTTAAAGCATTCCAACTTTTATAATTATATCAACCCTTACATTTTTATGTTCTAGTCCTAGGAACGTCTCTTCTCCATTCCCAGACCCTTTTATCCCCTCTTGTACACAAAAGCTTTAGGTCCCCAGTAAAACTGCCTTTGAAAGAATTATAACTGAGAAAATTATGGCAGTGAAAGAGATCTTACCTAACTGACTCCATCTTGCATCTATCTCTAAGCTGTCCTTCTGCATTCCTAGACTGGGCATAGTTTGAACTAACTTTGGGAAAACTGAGTCTATATTTCAACTTTGAAACAAAGATGATAACAGCTTTTTTTCCAAAACAAGCTCCTCTGGCTGGGGACTAGATAGCTTCTCAAGACTAACAAATTAGCTACCCAATTAGAAATTATGGTTGAGAAGTCATGCAGATGCAGGCTGCAAGCTGGGGAACCTCCCAAAATTGTTTCTGGAGATAACATCACTATTCTAAAACCTAAGATCAGTCCTTGAGATATTTGTCAGACTCTGTCCTCAATCAGTTGGCACAACCCAGATCAAGAAACTTGTTCATCTGGTCTTGTGGCCATAATCCAGAAACTGACTCAGCACAAGAAGACAGTTTTGATCCCTATGACTTTATCTTGACCCAACCAAAATCAACACTCCCCACTTACTCTTCTGTACCCCCCAAGTTATTCTTAAAATAAACTCAGTCTCTGAATTTTCAGGGAGACTGATTTGAGGAATAATGAACCTCCAGTCTCCCATTCAGCTAGTTCTGCATGAGTTAAACACATTCTCTATTGGCATTTCCCTGTCGTGATAAATTTGCCCAGTCTGGGCAGCAGGCAATGGAAACCCATTGGGCAGTTATATTCTCACAATCCATTTTCGTAAAGGCTTCTTAGGATGTGATAATACAGATCTACAAAATGAAACAATTTTTTCACGCTATACCCTCTGCTTCCAATCATTACTTGATTTTTCCCTTCCCCCACATTGGATACCTTCTTAGTAACCACAGTTCTTAGAAGTACTGTCCGTTGTCCCTGCATAATTTTTCCCTTGGGCATCAGCTTAGAGGTTAGTAGCTGAAGCTCAGACTAACTGAAGTCTGTGCTTGTGCTAGAATGAAGGTCTGACCCAGTACTCTCTTTTAGTTTCATTTCAGCTTTCACAGATAACAACCAAGGGCTTGAATGTTTTGCCTTTTTTTTTTCTTACTAGGTGATATTTTGTTAAAGCATCCAGTGAACTGTCGATTTAAAAAACTCAAAATCTGTAAAATATCTGAAGAGATTTATTGTGAGCCAAATATGATGTACCAAAGACCTGTAATACAGTCCTTAGGAAGTCCTGAGAACATGTGTTCAAGGTGGTCTGGCCACAAATTGGTCTTATACATCTTATGGATAAATAAGTTATCAATCAATACATTTAAGATGTACATTGGTTTGGTCTAGAAGCGGGGGGGAACTGGAAACGTGGGTTTTCTAAGTCATAGGTGAACTCAAAGATTTTCTGATTGGCAGTTGGTTGGAAGAGTGATTATTGATAGATAGGAATGTCTGGGTTATGATAAGAGGTTTTGGAAACCCAGGTTTTATCATGCAGATGAACCCTCCAGGTAGCAGGCTTCAGATAAAATGTATTGTAAATAAATTTTTCTTATTAGACTCAAAGAGCTGTTCTACCAGTAGTTCCAAAAGGGAGGAGGGCGTAATGAGTCATGTCTGGTCCACCTTACAATCATGGCCTGAACAAGTTTTTCAGGTTAATTTTGGAATGCCCTTGGCCAAAGAGAGAGATTCATTCATATGGCTGGGGGTCCTTATTACTTTATTTTGGTTTAAAGGACCAGGTCCGTGGGAGCTAGATTCATCTCTGAATTCCACTGGTAAATTTTACCTTTAGTAACTGATTTCAGCACATCCATGGCTCCAAACCATGGGTGACTACATGGCCCCTCAGAAATCAAAGATTCCTTATCACCAATCTTTTATTCTTTTTCTTCCAAAACCACATGTTTCTAAGAGCCAGGACTATTCTAGTAAATCCCACTCCACTGACACCAGTTGAGAGTAGAAAAAGCTTACGCACAAACTCTAAGTGCTCTTTCTATTCTCTCATCAACAACAATCAACACAGAACATTTCTGTGACAAAATGTATGGGGATTTCTCTCAACTAACAAGCTATCAATCACTTCCACAGTTCATATCAGCCAGGTTTCCTCTAATTCAGTTCTATTCTGACACTGTCTACTTGAAGATAGTCTCAGATCCCACAAATTGAGGTCTCAATCCCAAAGACTGTATAACCCCTACACATGCCAATTGCAAGCTCCAGGCTGTTTTACCTGTGCATCTTACCAACTGGCTATCAGTCAAAATCCCACAACCCCCTCCTTTCATTTGATTAATTTTCTAGATCAGCTCACAGAACCCAGGGAAACATTTACTTATATTTTCCATCTTATTATAAAGGAAATCCCAAAAGACTGGTCAAGGTAGAGAGGCCCACTGGGTTCAACCAACAGGCCAAATGTGGCCAAATGTGGCGGTCATAACCTGAAGCTATCTGGCTCAGTGGGAACCTTATTCCACCCAAGCCAGTCCACCTCCGTGGCCAGCATCTTATAAAAAGATGCATAGGGAAAAGCACATGGAAAGGAGTATGAAGCTTGAATGCCCTCACTAGGTACGCCATCTGATAGATTGGCTCTGTGTCCCCACCCAAATCTCATGTTGAGTTGTGATCCCCAGTGTTAGAGGTGAGGCTGTCTAGTGCTGTCTTATGATAGAGTTCTCATGAGATGTGGTTGTTCAAAAGTGTGTAGCACATCCCCCTTCTCTCTGTCTCCTGCTCTCTGGCCATATGAAAACCATGCCTGCTTCCCCTTCACCTTCCACCATAATTATAAGCTTTCTGAGGCCTCCCCGGAAACAGAAGGCTGTGCAGCCCATAGAAACGTTAGCAAATTAAACCTCTTTTCTAAATAAATTACCCAGTCTCAGGTATGTCTTTATATCAGTGTTAAGAATGGACTAATACGTCACCATCCAGGAACCTTCGTAGGTTCCATTATCTGAAAGATCTATCTCTTTTCTAACATTTGCTAGTTGTTCAGACATCATTCTTCTGAATAACTTAAATTCATTTTCTTTGGTGTCATTTTGCTCTTTGAGGGTATCTCAGGCATTCTATGTAACGTATTTTACTATAAATTCAAATGTTTGGGCTTTCCCAGAGATGGGTTTTGTCAATTTTTCCCCTGTGAGTGGGCTATAAGTTTCAATTTTCTTTTTTTTGTATGCTTTGTAATTTTGTTATTGTTGCTATTCTTTGGAACTGTACGTTTTAAATATTATAATTTGGTAACTCTGGAAATCAGATTTTCTTATTCCTAAGGGTTGCTTATTTTTGCTTGCTGATAGCTGCCATTATCGATTTGTTTAGTAACTTTTTCAAACTATTTTTGCAAAGTTTGCATTTCTTGTTGTATATGGTCACTGAGGTTTCTGATTCAATATCTCTGCCATAAGCCAGTGCAAGTTCAGCATAGAAATCCTAAGCCAAAAATGTATAAGCCTGAAATCATCATTTTCTTTCATTAACCTCTCTACTATGGTCAGAAACAAACACGCAACCCTCAAACCTATATTATTCATTCCAAAAATAATAGTCTATAACAATTGCAATTCATTAGAGTTATCAGTAAATCCTTAACTATTGGCCACTGTGTCCCATGAACTAACAGTAATGCATTTTCCGATAGTAACAGGATTGTCATAGCTTTATACATACCAAGGCCAGATAACCAACACAAGATTACCAATTTTGAAGTTTAATTGCCCATAATTACTTCTAGTATCAGGCACTGTAGTATCAATCAGGGCTCAGTTTAGGTAACAGAAGTCACTTAGAATGTGTAAGTAAAAAAGAAACAACGGGGTAAATTTAGTATTGACTAGTTTATTGCAAGAATTAGAGAGTAAAGATTAAGGTTGTACCTCTAGAAACAACCCCTACTACTCGTAAGAACAAATATATCAGAACCACTACTACCTTCATCATAATCAGAAAGGTAAGGAATCAGAAAGCATGGCCCTAAAATATAAACTTTAATGTAATCTCATTGAAGCCATGATCCAGGGATTAGGAAGACTGTTTAGGAAGCTATGACTACTGCTGTAATTACTACAGCTGTGGTAGGCCAGGTCTCCATTAGGAACCAGAGAAAGCCTTCACCAACACCCTACAGAAACTCTAATAAAAGTACAAGTTAAATACTAATGAACTAAAGGAAATGACACCTTAGAACAAAGGCTGGAATGTAAAACAAGGCATTTAAGACCCCACCTGTGTTTCCTCGGAATTTAGTTTGATTAAAATAATGGAAACATTCTAACACATCTTGTACACCTTGTATCAGGATCCACTTTAGATTAAGTAATTCTTACAAGGCTCTAAAGTAATTTTTCAGATCCCAGACCCTAGTCAAAGATTAAACAGGGTGAAATACCTTGGCTTGCAGATGCACTCTCACACATAGGCATATGGTCTGAATTTATATGAGCACTGGAGAAGAAACTTGTAACTTTGAGTTGATCTGCTGAGTTCCTTCGAATTTCTGCCTGTAGCCGGTTGCAGAAATAAACTCGCTTCTTTCCCAGTCTGTATGCGTCTTGTTACTGGGCCGCAAGAACAGGCAGCCAAACCTTGTTTTGTCTGGGAACACAACTGTCTAGAAAATGAAATATGAAATCTAGCCACCATGACAGGCTGTATTTTTCCCAACACTCAGGATGCTTATAAACAAATTTTAAAATGTTAGTCCATTATTATTGCTGTCACTGCAACTTTCATTGTGAAAACTAGAAATTTAACAACAGAATCTACATAGATGTTGTTTGCTAGACAGAAACCTGAAAAAAGTCATTTTAGAGGAGTTATGCCTCATTTTAGCCTTAAAATCTTAAAGAAGTGCAACTTATTAGTAAAACTTAATTTGACTCTATGATAGCTTTCTATTACTACATAACAAGTTACCACAAACTCTATGGTTTAACACAACACTCGCTTTTTTGCCCACATTTATGTAGTTCAGAAATTGTCATGTCATAGTTGATTTCTTTGCCCAGCATATTACAAGGCTGGTACCAAAATGTCAGTCTGAGTTCCGGTTTAGAGGGTTTGGAATGTTTGTACTCCTAGCTCATTCTAGTTGTTGGCAAAATTTAGCTTCCTGAGGTTGTAAGACTTAGGTCTACATTTCCTTAATGGCTGTCAGGCAGGGGTCACGCTTATCTCCTAGAAACCACTCTCTGGTCCTTGCACGTGGTCCTCCTCATCTTCAAAGTCAGAAATGGAAGTCAATGTTTCTGCTGCTTCGAAGCTTTTCAATATTGTTTTCTGCTATTATTTGAACAAAATGTTCTGCTTTATGCCAGCCAAAATAAGCTAGACAGATAAAGACAAATATTGTATAATCTCACTTATATGTGGAATCTAAAAATGTCAAACTTATAGAAACAGAGGGCGGAATGGTGGATGCTAAGAACTGGAGTTCGGAGGGAATAAAGGATGGTCAAACTGTATAAACTTCCAGTAAGACTATTATGTTCTGGGAACATAATGGATCTTATCTGTGGCGACAGATGTATTAATTTATTTGATTGTAACAATTATTACAAAATATATCCACATATCAACTCATCATGTTGTACAATTTTAATATGTACAAACTTTGTCCATTAAATATTTTAAAAGAAAGAAGGTGCTCACTTGATTGGATCATGCTCACTCAGATAATTGCCATATATTAATGTCCATTAACTTAAAACTTAAATTACAGCTATAAAATCCCTTCACAACCATACCTAAATTAATATCTAATTCAGTAACCAAGAATGGAAACCTTGGGGCTAGAGAGAGCAGATAGAATTCTGTCTATTACAGCCCACATAACTGTAGTTCCAGCTACTATAGTACTAAAAAAAAAAAAAAAAAAAAAAAAAAAAAAAAAAAAAAAAAAAAAATCACACTGCAAATAACTTTGAATTTGGTCATTTAAACATTTTCAGCCTAGAATGTTTGGAATAAACAGGAGATATATTTTTAAAGTGGAGATATTTATGAAACTGCAAGAAGTTTAGTATGATTATATTGAAGGGTAGACACATGATGAGAGAAAGAGGAAAAAAAATCAGCCTCTAAATGTGGCTTGAGGAAAATTGTGAATAACTGTGTATGAATTTTTAGGAATGTTGAACTTCTTTCTACAGGCAATGGAAAGTTGTGAAGGATAGAGTTTAAAATAATAAATATTGATTTGGTATCAGATTCAATACATATTTGTTACATTCCAGTTTCAACACTTACTAACTTTATTCATCTGCTCAGATTATTTGAATTTTCTGAGTATCAATATCCTTATATATAAAGGAGGATGATAATAATAGTAATCTATGACTTGAAGAACATTTTTAAACAACTAAACATGTCATGTGAATAGAGTACACATTGCACTTCAACATGCTAACTTTCATTGACATTAAATATATTGAATAGGAGAGTTATGTTATCTATTATGTGTTTTTAAAATAAAACTCAAAAATTATTTTGGACGATAGTTTATAATGAAGAAAAGATCAGAAACAGACAAGTTAGCAAAGGTCCAAATAAGAGAAGGAAATAATATGTAAGCTAAAACACTATTGATGAAAATAAAGAGGAAAAGACAGAATCACTTCAGAAATAGATTTAGTTTTTCTGTGTTGATTTGTTTCCTTCACAGATGTTCTCAATCAGCCAATCATAATGCCTGCTCGGTCAAAGTTCATTCTATGCGGGATTATCCTCCGCAAGACTCCTGCTGAAGGAAGTGACCCCTGGTTGTTTCTTGATTATGGTCTGCCCACATGGTGTGTCCCTTTATGATTCTCTATAACCAGTACTCCAATACAGAAGATTAGACTACAAATGATAATTTGACCAACTTGACCAAGAAAAGCCATTTCCTAAACATCACTAACCTATAAGGTGGCAAACCATAAATAATTCTGGCCAAATATAGATAAACTGGTCTAATCAAATTATCTGTTAAGAAACTTAAATTAGGAGTCCAAAGAGAATGGGATAGTTAATCGGGGGAGATAAGACTGAAAGCATGCATAAAGAGGGGCAAAAATGCAAGAAGGACCATGAGAAATAATGAAATTCATGGGTCAAAATTATAAGCACACATAAAATTTTAGTAAATTGAACTAATTTTGTAGGACATCAATCTTACACACAAATAAAAGGAATTCATGAACAAAAATTTGGGGGATACTGGGGTATGGTGAATTAGGCATAGTAAATCTGGTTAACATCAGGTCAAATAAGAAATATATTAAATGGTGTAAAAAATCAATGCATAGAAGATGAAATGAATAGATACAAAAAAATCAAAAACCAGAAGAGTACCTGAGTTAAATTAGTAATTGAACATTAAATTGAAAATCCATTAAAAATGCTGCAGAGGTTTCTAGAATAGTCTTTGACAGTCCATAATATAGTCTCAGAAATATGTTTTAATTTCTATCCTTATGAAATATAACCAATGTCTTTTGGGTTTTTTATGAGTCTCATTATGTGTTTCTGCATATGTCTCCTTACATTATGCTTATAACTTGAACTAGTCAGTGAGAGACTCTGTTCCTTTCAATTAGAATAGATAGAGAATAAGGAAGCTTTTATCTGCCTCTGTCCTTGCTATTATATTCTATTTATTAGTATTTCTATTTTTTTTTTTTTTTTTTAGACAGAGACTTTGCTCTGTTGCCCAGGTTGGAGTGTAGTGGTGCGATCTTGTCTCACTGCAACCTCCACCTCCCAGGTTCAAGCAATTCTGCCTCTGCCTCCTGAGTAACTAGGACCACAGCAGCATGCCACCATGCCCTGCTTATTTTTGTATTTTCAGTTGAGATGGAGTTTCTCCATATTGCCCAGGCTGGTCTTGAGCTCCTGACCTCATGATCTGCCCACGATGGCCTCCCAAAGTGTTGGGATTACACTCTTGAGTCACCGTACCCGGCCTCTAACCCCTGAATTTTTTAAATCTCCTTATGTCAGGTTTCCCTCCTGTATCTACAAACATGGCTCAGCTCCTCTAAACCAAAAAAATCATTTACTAATTCCTATCACTGCTTCAAGGGACTATCTTGTCTATTTTTCATAGTCCCACATTTCCTCCAGAGAAGATTTCACGCCAGTTTTCTTCACTTTCTCATCACCCATTTATAATCATACTTTTTACAGTCAGTTTCATTATACCACTGCTCTACTGAAACTGCTTTAAGAGATACTACAAATGAGTTTCCCGTTTCTGAATCCAATCACCTTTGTCGGTATTCATTCTTCTTGACATTTCTGCAGTATTTGAGGCTGTTGATAACTCCATACTTCCAGGAATTTCTCCTCCTTTGCCTTCTGTAATACTATACTCTCCTCATTTCTATCTGGCTGATTCTGTATCCTTTTGCAGCTTCTCTTATTCTGTCAGCCTGCTAAATATATATAACACGAATTGCACTATCTTGTTATCATATTTGCTGACAAGATTTACTCCAGTCTCCCTGCAATGACTGCCCCTATCATTTTTCAAAAAATCTTATGAATGCTCCACTGCCAATGTATCTGCGTTACTCTATTAGGTGCTATAGTCATCACTGCCATTCAGCTAAGTACAGTAGTTCTCAAATTCTGATGGTTGCCTCTCTGCCTACTGCAGCAGGCATTAATTACTTCAGTATCATAGAACAGACTGTTGCCGCTGATACGACGCCCCTGCTTTTTTGGATATTGTAGTCTTTCTACTTAATCTGCTAGGCACAACAGCTATCTTTCAGTTGCCAAAGCTAAAAAGGTTTGCATGACAGTGTGATGAAGAGTAACTACTTATTTCTTTTAGAATTTGTTATAGAAATCCTTAAGAATTATTCTTGTGGATCTATATCTTAAAGAACATTCATCGAAAAATCTCTCCATAGGTCTCAGACAATCCAACTCAATTAGGGCCAGGCGACTAAGCATAATAACAGCAAACATTTGTTAAAGACTTAGTAAACCTCAAGAACTGTCTTATATACTTATTGTATTTTAACTTTTTAAATTACTAAAACTAACCTCTGGTGTAGTATTATTTTTCCCAATTATACATTTAAAGATACTGAGACAGCCAGGTGTGGGTGTTCACGCCTATTATCCCAACACTTTGGGAGGCCGAGGCGGGTGGATCACTTGAGCTCAGGAGTTCAAGACAAACCTGGCCAACATGGTGAAACCCCGTCTCTACCAAAAATACAAAAATTATCCAGGCATGGTGGTGCACTCTTGTAGTCCCCCCGACTTGAGTGGCTGAGGTGGGAGGACGGTTTGAGCCAAATGGCAAAGGTTACAGTGAGCCGAGATCGTGCCACTGTACTCCATCCTCGGTGACAGAGCCAGACCCTGTCTCAAAAGTAATAATAGTAATAAAGATACTAAGAAGCAGAGAAGTTAAGATAATTGCTCAAAGTCACCAAGCTAGTAAGTGACAGGGCAGGAATTCAAACCCATACGCTTTGGCTCTAGAAACTATATTCTTAACAAGTAGACTTTATCATCATTCAAAATTTATACTGAGGACACAATGTTTTACTTAGATTATTATTGCCTAAATTAACTAAGCATTGTTACTGGATCAAGCAAAGGGTGTTTAAGTCTCTCTGCTAAAAGGCTTCTATTGGGAGAGCTCACTAGTTTGATGGACATGCCACACTCTGAGTTGTTTCCTCAAATTTTACTCACACAAATAAATTTTGTGAACCTATCACATGAGCTATTTAGACATTTGCTAGATATGTCCTAATGACTTTTATCTTCAATATGGATTCTACTATTTTTGTATATCCCTTAAGATTTTATTCACATTTCTTTTTAGAATCTATTTATCAGAAATATATCTATATCCATAGCTTCAACTATCACCCCTATGTAAATGACTCTTAACGACCATATCTTCTGTCCTATCATCTCTCTAGTTCAGGAGGCCTACACATCCCACTGCTTCACTGATTTTTTCTACCTCATGAGCACAATACAATCGACATTTTCTTTTTTGTGCTCAAGGTAACTTATTTTCCTGATATTTAATTTATTCTAAAAGCTCTAACCAGGCTTGAGAACTCTTTATCATCGTTGATTCCCCTCTATCTATTCCTTATGGCCAGTTGCTGAATTGTATTGATTTTAGTTTCCACAAAAAAAACTCTTTATTCTCCTCTGTTTCCTCTGCCACCATTCAAGTTCAGGCTTGAGTGACTCAATCTTGTGCTATTGTAAGACGTTTTTACCTGATCTTCATGTCTTCTGCATCCTAACTTAAATTTTCCCGCCTGGACCTGGGCATAACTTCCCCTCAGTAAGCTTTCTATATTGTATAGACCTACTCAAAAGTATTCATTGCTCCTCAGCTAACTGTAAAATGAACTCAAAATTCCTCAACTTTCTATTCAAGACTCTCATCATTTTGTTCAAACTATATGATGTTCAGGCTTTTAATTGTCTAATCTGCTAGATTCTCTACAAAGCATCACTCCTCCATCACACTGGGTGCTTTCTGCCTCATGATTTGCTTTGTCTATGCATATTTTACTCCATTTTTTTTCTTTTTCTTTCTCTTTTTTTTTTTTTTTTTTTTTTTTGAGATGCAGTTTTGCTCTTGTTACCCAGCCTGGAGTGCAATGGCGCGATCTGGGCTCACCGCAACCTCCGCCTCCTGGGTTCAGGCAATTCTCCTGCCTCAGCCTCCTGAGTAGCTGGGATTACAGGCATGTGCCACCATGCCCAGCTAATTTTTTGTATTTTTAGTAGAGATATGGTTTCACCATATTGACCAAGATGGTCTTGATCTCTTGACCTCGTGATCCACCTGCCTTGGCATCCCAAAGTGCTGGGATTACAGGTGTGAGCCCCTGCGCCTGCCCCTCCATTTTTTTTTTTTTTTTTTTTTTAGAATGTCTTATATCCCCACCCTGAATGTCATATGTCAAAATTCTGGAATAATATCTAACCACCTCTTTAACAAAAGCACATTTGATCCTCTAATTCGATGCAATCATGTCTTCATTTGTACCCATATCATTTTGTACATTTTTAAATGCCACTCAACTCATCCCCATCCTGATTTTTATTTTTACATTTTTTTACTTACAAGACTTCCTTAGACCCCCACCTTATAGATCCACCTCCAACTTCATGTCAGCTAGTATCTGAGCATTTTAAGATTCTAGATGATCTTACTTATGTTTGTGTTCCCTGTAGTGATTAACAGATTTATTATAAACAGAAAGTAATCAGTGGAATCATTTAGTTCAATGAAAACTTCAAATAAGTAAGACTTTCTTATATATAAACTGGAAGTATAAAACATCTGTTAGTGCACATGAAAGCAAAAGGAAGTCTAATAGTTTCTTGAGTAGAACCAGAGTGGCAACAAATAGAGCTACACTATGGGCTGCTCCCTCATATTTTTATAGCACACCCCAAAATGTATCACTATATTAATTAGCATTCTCTAGAAAAAGAGAATTAATAGGAGATAGATTGGTTGATTGATAGATGATAGATAGACAGATAGGTAGGTAGAGACATATATAGAGAGAGAGATAAATGCATAGATACATAGATAGATAGAGATATACAGATACTGTTGGTAATTCCTACCCAATTAAATTCTGGGGCCGAGTGCAGTGGCTAATTCCTGTAATCACAGTACTTGGGGCGACCAAGGTTGATGGATCACAAGGTCAGGAGTTCCAGACCAGCCAGGCCAGCATGGTGAAACCCCCCTCTCACTAAAAATACAAAAATTAGCTGGGTGTGTTGGTGGTCGCCAGCTACTTGAGAGGCTGAGGCAGGGGAATCATTGAACCCAGGAGACGGAGGTTGCAGTGAGCCAAGACCGTGCCACTGCACTCCAGCTTGGGTGACAGTGTAAGACTCCATATCAACAAAATAATAATAATAACAAATTTTTTTAAAAAGTATGTACCCAAATACATAATTTTATTGAAAATGAATACAATTTTTATTTCACCAAATTTAGAATAATGAAGGGAGATGCTGCCTGCCAAAGATAACACAGAGGAAATCAACAGAACTTGCTGAACAAGAGACAAGTCAGGAATTCTGCCTTATTTCAGTTATAATTTTCAGTGTTATTTAAATCTTAGCCATTCCAACTGTGTTGAGGAATGCACTATTTATTTTTAATAAACTAGACACCTCCAACATTTACTTTTCACATATTGCAGATAAAAGAAATAAACAAATCAAATGTATTTCTTCTACAAAAGACACAAAAACAATGTATCCAAATGTAAACATGGCAGA
Source organism: Saimiri boliviensis (assembly GCF_048565385.1). Classification (NCBI taxonomy): domain Eukaryota; kingdom Metazoa; phylum Chordata; class Mammalia; order Primates; family Cebidae; genus Saimiri; species Saimiri boliviensis. Next base: position 77,954,801 of record NC_133470.1, on the reverse strand, counting down.
AATGGGGAAGATTGCAATCTCTTTTTTTCTTTAACGGTGTTTCTGTTTAGGCAGCTTTTCTGTCAGAGAAAGAATAGGTACATATATTTAATCCATTGTATTCTGGGTTGCAAATTATAACTCTGATTTATGTGGAAATATTCAAGAGGCAATTTATATGCAAAGTAAAAGATGAAGAATCAGAAGTTTTTCTTCCTTAGTCGGTGGCTTATCAAAGATTGAATCTAAGTGTTACTCTATAAACTATGTGTTTTTAGATAAATGAAATTCATATAAAGCAGCAGGTCTTAAAAATCTGTTTTGGTTTGTTTTAAATAGTAACTTAATTGTAGGTCAATGTAGAGTGATAAGTTAGGTATACATAAAACAATTGACTATTATTTATTCATTTGTTTCTTTTTCTTTGTAATTAATCTTTATTATGTTACTATGTAAACACCAATCAACAGTATGAATTAAGATTTCTTTTACCTCGAAATGCACTAGCCACTTCCTCTCCTTTTTACAAACAGCAAAATAAGCTGTGGAAGCCAGCTTTTATTTCTGGTTTATCATAGGCTAGAAGATTATACAAATAAAGAAAGCTTCCGAAACATTTATTTTTTCTAAAAAGATGAACCTGTACAATAGCAAAATTAACAGGCTCATCTTTTTTTTTTTTTTTTTTTTTTTTTTTGAGACAGAGTCTTGTTCCGTCGCCAGGTGCCAGGCTGGAGTGCAGTGGCGTGATCTCGACTCACTGCAACCTCTGCCTCCCGGGTTCAAGCGATTCTCCTGCCTCAGCCTCCTGAGTAGCTGGGACTACAGGTGTGCGCCACCACGCCCAGCTAATTTTTGTATTTTTGGTAGAGACGGGATTCACCATGTTGGCCAGGATGATTTCTATCCCTTGACCTCCTGATCCACCCGCCTCAGCCTACCAAAGTGGGAGCACCAGGCAGGCTCATCTTTGCTATTATACATGAAAATAAACATCTGGCAAAGGGGCAGAACAGGAAGGCTAAATAGAAACCTCCACCAATTTGACCATCCAGAGGAACACCAAATTAAAGAATTATCTATACAATGAAAGAATCTTCATAAGAATCAAAAATCAGGTAAGCAATCACAGTACATAATGTTAACTTTGTATCACTGAAAGAGGTATTAAAGGGAATAGAAAAAGAGTCTTACATGCTGATGCTACCCCTCTTGTATACTCTGGCAGCGGCTGTGTGGCCATGAGAATCTGTTCACCTGGGGAAGGCAAGGTGCAACAACTGTGGGAAATTGCATTGAATTCAGTGCTATCCTGTCACAGAGAAAAGCAAAACTGGACTAAACTCAGCTGACAACTACCCATGGGGAGAGCATTTAAAGCAGCCCTAGGTAGAGGGGATTCACCAACCCCAGTGATAGGAACTTGAGTTTCAGCAAGCCTTGCCACCATGGGCTAAAATTTCCCTGGGGTCTTAAATAAACTTAAAAGGCAGTTTAGGTCATGGGACTGTAATTTCCAGGCAAGCCCTAGTGCTGAGCTGAACTTGGAGGTAGTGGGCTTAGGTGGCACATGACCTAGTGAGACATCAACCGGGGTGTCTAACAGAGTGCTTGTGATACCCCTCTGCGAGTTCCACACAGTTCAGCATTTAGCAATGAAAGTGACGCCTTCCGACTGGGCGCAGTGGCTCACAACTGTAATCCCAGCACTTTGGGAGGCCAAGGCAGACGGATCACGAGGTCAAGAGATGGAGACCATCCTGGCCAACACGGCGAAACCCCATCTCTACTAAAAATATTTTAAAAATTAGCCGGGAGTGGTGACACGCACCTGTGGTCCCAGCTACTCAGGAGGCTGAGGCAGAAGAATCCCTTGAACCCAGGAGGCAGAAGTTGCAGTGAGGTGAGATTGCGCCACTGCACTCTGACCTGCTGACAGAGCAAGACTCCGTCTCAAAAAAAAAAAAAAAAAAAAAAAAAAAGAAAAAAAAAAAGAAAAGAAAAAGAAAGAAAGAAAAGAAAAGAAAGAAAATGATGCCTTCCTTCTGCTTCAGGAGAGGAGAGGAATTTGTCTTGCAATTTGGATACCAACTCAGCCACAGTATGATGTGGCACTGGGCAGAGTAGTGAGGCTCCCATTCTAGGCTCTAGCTCCTAGACATTTCTAGAAACACACTAGACTAGAAGAAAACCTGCTGCCTTGAAGGGAAGAACCGAGTTCTGGCACTATTCATCACCTGCTAACCAAAGGGTCTTTGTCCCTGAATAACCATTAGCAAGATCCAAGTTGTATATACCGTAGGCCTTGGGTGAAATTCTGAGGTGTGCAGGCTTCTGGTGAGAGCCAGGACATTCACAGCTATGGTGGCTATGAGGACAGACTCCTGCTTGAGAAAAGCAGAGGGAAAAGTAAAGAGAATTTTATCTTGAATTTTAGGTACCAGCTAGATCATATCATAGAAGAGCATCAAGAGGGAGCTTGGGATCCCTGCTTCAAAGCATTGGCTCACATTTAAAGTAGTGTCTAGAGGGAAATTCATAGCACTAAATGCCCACCAGAGAAGCAAGGAAAGATATAAAATTGACACCCTAATGTCACAATTAAAAGAACTAGAGGAGCAAGATCAAACAAATTCAAAACCTAGCAGAAGGCAAGAAATAACTAAGATAAAAGCAGAATTGAAGGAGATAGAGATACAAAAAATCCTTCAATAAATACATAAACTAAGGAGCTGGCTTTCTGAAAAGATCAACAAAATAGATAGACCGGTAGCCAGATTAATAAAAAAGAAAAGAGAGAGGAATCAAATAGATGCAATAAAAATGATAAAGGGTATATCATCACTGATTCCACAGAAATACAAACTAGCATCAGAGACTACTACAAACACCTCTGTACACATAAACCAGTTAATCTAGAAGAAGTGGATAAATTCCTGGACACATACACCCTTCCAAAACTAAACCAGGAATAAGTTGAATTACTGAATAGACCAATAACAAGATCTGAAGTTGAGGCAGCAAATAATAGCCTACCAAAAAAAAAAAAAAAGTCCAGGACCAGATGGGTTCACATCAGAATTCTACCAGAGGTACAAAGGAGGAGCTGCTACCATTCCTTCTGAAACTATTCTAAACAATACAAAAAAAAAAGGGAATCCTCCCTAACTCATTTTATGAGATCAACATCATCCTGATACCAAAACCTGGCAGACACATGACTAAAAAAGAAAATTTCAGGCCAATATCCATGATGAACATTGATGCAAAATCTTCAGTAAAATACTGGCAAACCGAATGCAACAGCACATCAAAAAGCTCATCCATCACGAGCAAGTCCGCTTCATCCCAAGGATGCAAGGCTGGTTCAACATCCACAAACCTGTTAACGTAATTAATCACATAAACAGCTCCAAAGGCAAAAACCACATGATTAACTCAATCAATGCAGAGAAGGCATTCAACAAAATTCAACTGCCCTTTATGCTAAAAACTCACAATGAAGTAGGTATGGATGGATCATACCTCAAAATAAGAGCGATTTATGACAAACTCGAAGGCAATATCATATTGACTGAGCAAAAACTGGAAGCATTCCCTTTGAAAACTGGCACAAGACAAGGATGCCTGCTCTCACTACTCATATTCAACATAGAATTGGAAGTTCTGGCTAAGGCTATTAGGCAAGAGAACAAAATAAAGGACATTCATATAAGAAGAGATGACATCAAATTGTCCCTGTTTGCAGATGACATGATTGTATATTTAGAAAAGCCCATCATCTCTGCCCAAAATCTCCTTAAGCTAATAAGCAACTTCAGCAAAGTGCCAGAATACAAAATCAATGTGGAAAAATCACAAGTATTCCTATATACCAATAACAGACAAACAGAGCCGCAGCATGAGTGAACTCCCATTCACAATTGTTACAAAGAGAATAACATACCTAGAAATATAACTGACAAGAGATGTGAAGGACCTCTTCAAGGAGAACTATGAACCACTGATCAAGGAAATAAGAGAGCACACAAACAGATGGAAAAACATTCCATGCTCATGGTTAGGGATAATCAATATTGTGAAAATGGCCATACTGCCCAAAGTAATTTACATATTCAATGCTATCCCCATCAAGCTACCATTGCCCTTCTTCACAGAATTGGGGAAAAAAAAAAAAAAAACAGAAAACAAAAACCTTAAACTTCATATGGAACCAAAAGAGAGCCCACATAGTCAAGATAATCATAAGCCAAAAAAAAAAAAAAAAAAAAAAAACAAAGCTGAAGGCATCGCACTACCTTATTACAAACTATAGTGTACAGGGCTATTGTAATCAAAACAGCATGGTACTGGTACCAAAACAGAGATGCAGACCAATGAAACAGAACAGAGGCCTCAGAAAGAATGCCACACATCTACAACCATCTGATCTTTGACAAACCTGACAAAAACAAGCAATGGGGAAAAAGGATACCCTGTTTAATACATGGTGTTGGGCAAACTGGGTAGCCACATGCGGAAAGCTGAAACTGGATCCCTTCCTTACACCTTATAAAAAATTAACTCTAGATGGATTAAAGATTTAAACATGAGGCCTAACACCATAAAAACTCTAGAAGAAAACCTTTGCAGTACCATCAGCATATAGGCATGGGCAAGGACTTCATGACTAAAACACCAAAAGCAATGGCAACAAAAGCCAAAATAGACAAATAGGATCTAATGAAACTTAAAAGCTTCTGAATAGCGAAAGAAACTATCAATAGAGTGAACCAGTAATCAGCAGAATGGGAAAACGTTTTTGCAATCTACCCATCTGAAAAAGGGCTAATATCCAGAATCTACAGAGAACTTAACCAAATTTACAAGAAAAAAGCAAACAACCCCATCAAAAAGTGGGCAAAGTATATGAACAGAGACTTTTCAAAATAAGACATTTATGGAGCCAACCAACATGAAAAGAATCTCATTATCACTGGTCATTAGAGAAAGGCAAATCAAAAACCACATTGAGAAACCCTCTCACACCAGTTAGAATGGCAATCATTAAAAAATCAGGAGCCAACAGATGCTGTAGAGGATGTGGAGAAAAGGAACACTTTTACACTGTTGGTGGAAGTGTAAATTAATTCAACCATTGTGGAAGACAGTGTGGTGATTCCTCAAGGACCTAAAAATAGAAATCCCATTTGACCCAGCAATCCCATTACTGGGTGTATACCCAAAGGATTATAAATGGTTTTATTATAAAGACACATGCACACATATGTTTACTGCAGCACTGTTCACAATAGCAAAGACTTGGAACCAACCCAAATGCTCATCAATGTAGACTGGATAAAGAAAATGTGGCACATATAAACTATGAAATACTATGCAGCCATAAAAAAGGATGAGTTCATGTCCTCTGCAGGGACATGGATGAAACTGGAAACTTGTCTCAGCAAAGTGACACAAGAACAGAAAACCAGATGCTGCGTGTTCTCACTCATAAGTGGGTGTTAAACAATGAGAACACACGGACACAGGGAGGGGCACATCACACACCAAAGCCTGGGAGTTGGGGGACTAGGGGAGAAATAGCAGGGGGTGGGTGACTGGGGAAGGATAGCATTAGGAGAAACACCTAATGTAGATGATGGGGCAATGGATGCAGCAAACCACCACCATAGCACGTGTATATCTATGTAACAAACCTGCATGCTCTGCACATGCACCCCACAACTTAAACTATAATAAATAAATTTTAAAATAAAAAACATTAGCTCTTGAAAGGTCTTTCAAAACATGCTCTGGGCCACGGGGGAACCCACTTTCCTGAAAGGCCAGTCCCAGGCCTGGCATAATTCACCACAAGATGACTAAGGAGCCCTTGGGCTTTTGGAAACATCAATGGTAGCCCTGCAGTACACTCCAAGGGCCTGTGGTAATGGTGGCCATGGGGTGAGACTCTTCTAACTATGGAAAGGGGAGAGAAGAATGGGAAAGACTTTGTCTTGTGCTTTGACTGCTTGTTTAGTCACAGTAGAACAGAGTACCAGGTAGATTTCTAAGTTTTGGCTACAGTCCCTGGCCGTGGGACAGCATCTCCAGGCCCACCCAGGGCCTAGAAGAACTCACTGTTCTCCTTGAAAGAAAAGACAGAAGTCTGGCTGGCTTCACCAGCTGCTAATTGTAAAACCCTAGGACCTTGAATGAACAAAGGTGATAAGCAGGTAGAGTTACAACAGGTCTTTGCTGAGACCCAGTGCTGTGCTGGCTTCAGGTCTAACTCAGTACAGTCCCAGTGGTGGTGGCTCTGGGGGTGATTGTGTCACCCTACACCCAGCTACAGAGGGCTCAACACATACAGACATTCTATTTGTTCAGAAGAAAGGAAAATAAACAAGATTCTCTCTTGAAAAGTCCAGAGATTTCTTCCAGATTATACCCTAGTCCAAGAAGAGGTACCCCCATGAGTGTGTAAGAGCCACAGCATTACTGAACTTGGTGCTCTCATTAATGTACACATGGCTTAGTTTACAACACCCAAGTCTTTTTGAATGTCTAGAAAGTCTTCCCAAGAGGGATGGCACAAACAAGCGCATACTGAGAACACTACAGTAAATACCTAACTACTCCATGCAGAGATAGCACTTAACACCCACAAGCATCAACGCTATCCAGAAAGCCATAATTTCACAAACTAAACTAAATAAAGCACCAGGAAACAATGCTAGAGAAACAGATAAATATGTCGTTTCAGACACAGAAATCAAAATAGCTGTTTTTAGGAAACTCAAGGAAATTCATGATAAGAAGAAATTTTAAAGAATGCCAGATACATTTCACAAAGAGATTGAAACAATTTTTAAAAATCAAGCAGAAATGATGGAGTTTAAAAAATGCAATTGACATACTGAAGGCTGCATCCGAATCTTAGTAGCAGAACTGATCAAGCAAAGAAACAATTCATGAGCTTGAAGACAGGCTATTTGAAAGTACACAAAGGAGACTAAAGAAGAAAGAATAAAAGGATTGAAGCATGCCCACAAGACCTAGCAAATTTGACAAGTTAAAGATACAAGGGCTGAAAAGAAGGAATAATAAAAACCTGTCAGTGGCCTCAAAAAGAGGAGGAACCAGGAGAATCATCCCTAAGTAAATATCCATGAAGACCATTCTCGTGATGCTTTCTTTGTTTGTTTGTTTAATTTCGGCAGCTTGCTCCCTGAGTTTTTGACATGATTCTGCACTATTCTCTATTTATTAACATGAACACAACATTCTTCTCCAAGGACTAAACAAATGCCTCATTGGGCTGCTATAAGCAGATTTATGACACAGCCAATTTGCATTACAATGTGTGTTAGGAAGTTGACCTGACTTTGGAGGACTTCCTGGGTGTCCGAGATATGTTTGAACTTGGTGGTGAGTTCCATTGAAAGGCTGTAATAAATACGGGCTGTGAAGCTCATACCTATTATTCCCATACTTAATCCAATGGCAATTGCTGGGCCAATGAGCAAGGCAATCAGATGGATTGCTCAGTTTTCCCTGCTAGAACTGTAATGTGGGATTGGGAGGAATTGTTTGGAAGGAGCAATTTAGATGTCTAGGGCTAAGTAAACTAGTGTACAAGTTCTAGTCCAGTTGGCTGAAAGATAAATATATGCATTTGATTCACAGAGGAAGAATGCTCCCTCAAATTTAAGGCAAGATATTGAAGTTAGAGTGAAGTTGTTAGAGGAATTCACAACCTTGCAATTTCTCCATGGAGTTACATCAGGGCAAGTGTCTGGAGAGGGCCTCACTGTACAGAAGTGACAGATTATATTGTGGAGATTTGGGGCATTGAGGTTGGCAAGGCATTATATTATAACTGGTACCAAATTATATTTTCTTCTGATACATATTTTCTATTGATGCCATTTATAGTTACAGTGTAGTTGCAAATGGGTTGAGGAACATTACCAACAAGGATGAAGTATTGTTTGTTTTCTGTTGCTTAAAAAAAAAATAGAATCTTAATGTTTAAGTTGGACTTGTTTAAAAAGTGGGGCTACAATGGGGTTTTCTCTTGGGTCAGGAAACCAGTCCTTTGAGAGGGTTTCTGTTTTTAGCTTGGTTGTGTATCAACTTAAATGGGCAGAGAATGAAGCTACCATTTCTTGTGTATGCTTTTTAGGGTCTCATGGGAGTGGGGAAACAGGAATTTGGGATACAAAGTGGCGTAAAAAGAGATGAAATTCTGAGCATAAATGGGAAATGTGAAATCATACCTTTCAGAGGCTAATAGTAAGCAAAACCAACAATCCTTTGCATACAGAGAATGTTGTATCCTTAAGAGCTTATGAGTCCCTTCAAGTAGAGTGTAATCCACAAGACTTGTCAGAGTAAGATTCAATCTACGTGTTAATGCTAAGTGGAGAGACATCCAAGTAACAAGGATGACCCCTGACCTGTTGAAATTGACAATATATAGTGAATTCAGGGAGACAGGAAAGGAGAAGGACTGTCAAGCATATAAGAAAAATAGTTAAACAAACACCTAGTATCTTGGTATATTGTTGTTGTGATGTGGAGGTATATGAGATTACAAGTACAAATACAAAGAAATTTTATCTGAGTGGTAATCTTGGAAGTCCCCCTGCAAACAGCAACCGTATTCTACTTCCCTTATAATAGTATTAATATCAAGAGGATGATGCTGTTTAAGTGAGGCAGTTGGATTATTACTGTGAGCCTATAATAGAATTGAGTACAAAGAGTTGGATCTAAGAATAAAGTTTAAAAAAGGCATTGGGCTAATCTCCATCAACTTCAGTAGAGTTCAAAATATTCTAGATCTCTTGGGAAAGCAGGAAGCCCTGTTATTAAATGATGTTTTGGGGATCTCTATAAATTATAACCTTGAAGTTCGTCCCTCCTTGCTTCGGTGATTGGTAATTTAGAAAGCACAATTACACACAAGGACATTAAGGATAAAGTATTGTTTAGGCATCTGGTTTTTAGACATTGTTCTAGTTGTTTATCTTCACAGAAAATCCAAACGAGGGAAGATTTTACTGAAAATTTTATGCTATTTTCTCTATAGTATGTGGTATTGACTCGGTGACATTAAATTATATGGCTAATTAGATAAACTCAATGCTCAAAGTTGGTATTATTGCCTGAGTCCACCAGTACTTGTAGGTTTTTATGTGCTTGACAGAGTGCAAATTACCTTGATGCGTATCTGTTTGCTAATTTAATAAATAGATTAACTATTTGGGATCTCAACCAGAAATTGAAAAGGACTCAGTAATAGCTTTAATTGTTAGCTGCAGTGGCCGAACATTGTTATGGTGGTTGGGTTATTGGAATGCCTATTCTTTAAGAGTGAAGTTCAAGAGCAAAGGAGAATGTTATTCCATCCAGATGTAAAAAGGTAGGTAAAGTGCAGGACGATGAAAGCAATGATCAGGATGCAGTTTACAGCTGTATTAAGTAAAGAATCCAGGAAAAAATAGAATTCTTTACTTTTAAAGAAAGTAAAGGGAGTAACAAAAAAGAAACTCCTTGAAGCTAGAGTTGAAAATTAGAGTTAATATTACCTGAGTCCAACTCAGAGTCTCAGTTTATCTAAACAACAGATAGAGTCATCTGGTTTGGCTATGTCCTCATCCAAATCTTATATTGAATTGTGAATCGAATCCCAAATCCCCACAGGTCATGGGAGGGACCGGGTGAAGATAATTGAATCTTGCAGGTGGTTTTGCCCATCCTGTTCTCATGACAGTGAGTTAGCTCTCAGGAGATCTGATGGTTTTATAAGGAACTTCCCCCTTCACTGGGCACTCATTCTTCTTCTCTCTGCCACCATGTGAAGAAGGATGTGTTTGCTTCCCCTTCTGCCATGATTGTAAGTTTCCCGAGGACTCCTCAGCCATGCAGCACTGTGAGTCAGTTAAAACTCTTTTCTTTATAAATTACCCAGTCTCAAGTATGTCTTTGTTACCAGCATGAGAACGGACTAATACAGAAAATTGGTACCAGGAGTGGAATGCTCCTATAAAGATACCAAAAAATGTGGAAGCAACTTAGGAACTGGGTAACAGGCAGACACTGGAACAGTTTGGAGGTCTCAGAAGAAGACAGGAAGATGTGGGATATTTAGAACTTCCAAGAAACTTGTTAAATGGCTTTGACTGAAATGCTGATAATAATATGAACAATGAAGTCCAGGCTGAGGTGGTTTTAGGTGGAGACGGGAAACTTGTTGGGAACTGGAGTAAAGGTCACTGTTGCTATGCAAAGAGAATGGTGGCATTTTGCACCTGCCCCAGAGATCTGTGAAACCTTGAATTTGAGAGAGACGATTTAGGGCACGCACCCCCGAACTATGGCCCGCGGGCCTCATGCGGCCCCCTTGAGGCCATTTATCTGGCCCCCCTCCACACTTCAGGAAGGGGCACCTCTTTCATTGGTGGTCAGGGAAAGGAGCACAGTATATGGCGGCCCTCCAATGGTCTGAGGGACAGTGAACTGGCCCCCTGTGTAAAAAGTTTGGGGATGCCTGATTTAGGGTATCTGGCTGAAAAAATTTGTAAGTAGCAAAGGATTTAAGAGGAAGCAAAGAATAAAAGTTTGGAAAACTTGCAGCCTGGCCGTGGGATGGGAAAGAAAACCCCATTTTCTGAAGCGAAATTCAAGCCGGCTGCAGACATTTGCATAAATAATGAGGAGCCAGATGTTAATCACCAAGACAATGGGGAAAATGTTTCCAGGGCATGTCAGAGACCATCAGGGAAGCCCCTCCCATCATAGGCCCCAAGGCCTAGGAGGGAAATGTGGTTTCCTGCCCCAGGTTGTGGCCCCAAATACTGTGTGCAGCCTTGGGTCTTGGTGCCCTACATCTCAGCCACTCCAGGCTAAAAGGTGCCAACATACAGCTCAGGCCATTGCTTCAGAGAGTGCAAGATGCAAGACTTACCAGGTTTCACATGGTATTGGGCCGTGGGTGCACAGAAGTCAAGAACTGAGGTTTGGAAAACTCTGCCTAGATTTCAGAGTATGTATGGAAAGGCCTGGATATTCAGGCAGAAGTTTGCTGCAGGAAACTCTGCCAGGGAGGTTAGTATAGAAGGAAAATGTGAGGTAGAAGCCCCCACACAAAGTCCCCACTGGGGCACTGACTAGTGGAGCTCTGAGAAGAGGGCCACTGTTCTTTAGACCCCAGAATGATAGATCCACCAACAGTTTGCACCATATGCTTAGAAAAACTGCAGACACTCCATGCCAGCCCATGAAAGTAGCCAGTAGTAGGGCTGTACCCTGAAAATGGTCCTAACCCAGACATTGGGTCCCTTCCAATGACCAATCACATAGTTATCAAAGAACCCTGATTGGTTCACACAGGGCTGTCCTCCATTCCTCCAGGCACTAGCATCTGTGACCCTATTGGTTGAGGGGTTCTCCAAGCTAACTCAGGGCAAAGAAATAATGATATATACCCTGCACAATGTAATAAATATTTTAAACTCAAAGACCATCACTGAGTCAAATTAGCAGATATCAAACACTACTATAAACACCGTAATTAAATATTAAGCCATGCCAATTTCTTAATCCTGCCACCCTGTTACCAGATCCAAATGCAGATGGACCACTTAAACACTCCTGCTTACAAACTATTGATTTAACTTATAGCACCAGAATGGACCTCCAAGATATCTCCCCTTACCAATCCAGTGGCCACTCAGTTCACAGATGGCAGTAGTTTCATGTTGGAAGGTACCCAGTTATCAGGATATGCTATTGTTAGCCTTACTGAAGTTATAGAATCAAGGCCCCTACCAGGTGACACCACCTCGGCCCAGAAGGCAGAACTTAGTGCCCTTACTCAAGCCTTAACAATCAGGAGCTGGCATGAAACTTAATATTTACACAGACTTGGCCTATGCATTCACATAGTTAATGCTGATGCAGCCATTTGATGGGAAAGGAAACTCTTAACAGACAAAACGTCTCCAATTAGACATGCTCCTATAATCATAAATCTGTTAGAGACAATTTTGCTTTCTCACAGGTAGCTATCATTCACTGCAGAACCCATCAGGGAAGCAGTGATGAAATCTCAATCGGGAACAATTGAGCTGATGACTAAGCAAAAGCCACTGCCAGGCTGTACCTTCAGGCAGTTTTGGTTCCTAATCCTGGTCTCCCCTCATGCTATTCACAGAAAGGAACCTAAAGGGCTCTAGTGAAAGGCTTCTCCTGTACCACAGAAGGCTGGCTAAGAAGCTCTAATGGCAAACTTTTGTTGCAGAAGCCTCACAGTGGAAACTTACAAAAAGTTTCAGGCCAGGTGTTGTGGCTCATGCCTATAATCCCGGCGTTTTGGGAGGCCTAGGCTGGTGGATCACAAGATCAGGAGTTCAAGACCAGCCTGGCCAAGATGGTGAAACCCCATCTCTACTAAAAATACAAAAACTAGCTGGGCGTGGTGGCAGGTATCTGTAATCCCTGCTACTTAGGAGGCTGAAGCAGAGAATTGCTTGAACCCAGGAGGCCGAGATCGGCCGCTGCACTCCAGCCCGTGCAATAGAGCAAGACTTCATTTGTTACAAAAACAAAAAAGCTTACACAAATCAACTAATTTGGGGGCCAAAGCCCTCCCAAACTTAATAAATACACTCTTGCTTGGCAAAGAAATAACCTAATCGTAATGAGCCATCTCGCAGGCTTGTGCCACCTGCTGCGAAAACCAATCCTGAGGCCAGGCCAGGCCAGGAACGGTGGCTCATGCCTATTATAGGGCCCACTATTATAGTGGCGCAATCTCGGCCTCCCAGCACTTTGGGAGAATAGTTTGAACCCAGGAGGCGGAGGTTGAGGTGAGCCAAGATCGCGCCATTGCACTCCAGCCTGGGTAACAAGAGCGAAACTCCGTCTCAAAAAAAAAAAAACAAAAACAAAAAAAAAACAATCCTGAAGGGACCCACAAATCTCCTCCTCTCCTCTAATCAATTTGAAGACGAGGGGCCCTACCAGGAGAAGACTGGCAGCTAGAGTTTACACACATGCCTCCAATACAAGGAACTTCAATGCTTGCTAGTCTTTATAGATATTTTCACTGGGTTGATAGAGGCCTTTCCCACCAAAACTAAACAGGCATTAGAAGTCACCATGGCCCTTTGGACCACATTCTTCCCGGTGTTGGGCTTCCTTTTCTCACTTCCGTAAGACAATGGCCCTGCCTTCATTTCTCAAAGCAAGCAGTTGCTAAGGCCCTTCAAATCAAACACTACTCGCATGCATTCTGACATCCACAATCCTCTGGAAAGGTAGAGAAATCTAATCAAACCATAAAAAGGCATCTCACAAAGCTAATGCAGGAAACAACAATTACGGCCCCTTGCGTTCCCTATTGCCCTCTTAAGGTCTTGCATTACCCCAATTTCAGAAACCCATCTCAGCCCTTTTGAAGTTCTTTATGGAAAGCCCTTCTTACAGACAGACCTCTTGTTAGATCCAGAAAGTCATTATCTCACACAGCATGTTATACCTCTAGGACACACCATCAAAACCATTAACCATTACCATACTCTTCTTAGTCCAAAATCCAGTCCCTCTTTTCCAGAGAACACACAGCCGAAACTGATGCCTGAGGACTGGGTGGATTTTAAAACTCTCCCACAGGATGAACCGCCTTTAGAATCTGTTGGGACTGGGCCATTATCAAGTTCTTCCTGCCACTCCAATGGCTGTAAATCTCTGAAGTCTCTCTCCTGGGGTCTGCCTCTCCAGGGTCAAAGTCACTCTGGCACCAAGTGAAGATCCTTCACTGCCTACAGCTGTGAGACAATCAGAGACCTCTGTATTAGTTTGTTGTATCACTGCTAATAAAGACATACCAGAGACTGAGTAATTTATAAAGGAAAGAGGTTTAACTGACTCAGAGTTCAGCATGGCTGGGGAGGCCTCAGGAAATTACAATCATAGCCCCTTTTAGCCACTGCTGGAGCTGAAGCAGCTGGGATGCAGGGTACCACGTTTGCATACAACAGGAGGCTGCATAGAACAGGAGGGCACTGGGCCAGGCCCACAGAACCAAGTACTGTTTTGAGGACTTTGGGCCTTTGATGGGAGGGACTGCCATGGAGGTCTCAGACATGCCCTGGAGACATTTTCCCCATTAGCTTGGGGATTAACGTTCAGGTTCCCATTACTTATACAAATTTCTGTGGCCCGCTTGAATTTCTCCCCATCAAAATGGGTTTTTCTTTTGTATCGAATGGTCAGGCAACAAATTTTCCAAACTTTTATGCTCTGCTTTCCTTTGAACACGTTGCCACTTTAAAACGCCATCTGTTAGATATCCTAAATCATTTATCTCAAATTCAAAGTTCCACAGATCTCTAAGGCAGGGCCAAAAAAATGCCACCAGTCTCTTTGATAAAGCATAGCAAGAGTCACCTTTATTCCAGTTTTCAACAAGTTCCCATCTCCATCTGAAGCCACCTCAGCCTGGACTTCATTGTCTATATCATTATCAGCATTGTGATCAAAATCATTCAACAAGTCTCTAGGAAGTTCCAAAATTTCCCACATCTTCCTGTCTTCTTCTGAGCTCTCCAAACTGCTCCAACTGCCTGTTACCCAGTTCCAAGGTTGCTTCCCCATTTTGGGGTACCTTTATAGCAGCACCCTGCTCTCTGCTGTATCATCTTACTGTATTAGTCCGTTCTCATGCTTCTGTAAAGAAATACCTGAGACTGGGTAATATACAAGGAAAAGAGGTTTAATCACCAGAGGGATGAGAAAAGCTGGTTGCTGAAAGACAGAAAAAAAGTTAGTAGACTCAGGTCCCTTACGAAACAAGTTATGGTGGTCAGACCCTTCCACATAGACACCTTTTGGTCTCGCCAGAGTGTAATTCCAGTCCGTGACCTGAACGTGGCTCTGTGCTTAGATGCTGTCTGCTGAGGGTCCACAGTGCAATCTTGGCTCACTTTCCCAAGTTGGGAACCGGAAAGAGAGAGGGGAGAGAGTTCCCCGTGAAAAGAGAGTCCCCTAATGGGCCACCAAAATGTTACAGGCAAATGACAACTATCTGTGCCAGTGGCATGGGGATAGAAGAATATACCATGACAATTGTAGATAAATAAAGACAGACTTATTAGAAAATTTATTAGGAAAATCGCTTTCAAGAAGGAAATGGGCAGGCCAGCAGAAGCTGACTGCCAGGAAACAAAGGCTTACTGGAAATCTAATAGAATAGCATTTATGCTGTCTGCTGAAGAGAGTTCCGTGCAGTACTGATAATGCCAAGGTTGCGGTGACCTAATTTGCAAGTAACTAATGGTAATTGGGCTCAGGAAGATTGTCAGTGGTGTGTACAGGAGATCTGTGTGCCCTGAACCATGAAGAAAGGCACACTTAACAGCTTACCTGTTTTTTTCCTTTTTGTTTTTCCCATCTCTCACCAGCCTAACTCCTTTGTCTGTTTAAGACTCCACGCAGATCAAACTCGTAGATGGAAATCCCTTTTGGTACCAACAAATTTTACTTTCTGTCACTGTTCAGAGAATATTCCAAGGGTGTATATGTTTGCCTTAACATTTTCAAAATCAAAAAATGTTTCACATCTTTAGAAATAATGCAAATAAAGCAAACTTACCTATCAACCAGAAGAAATAAATGAGAGACAGAAGTCTACGGTATGAAATTCAAATATGACAATATACAAAAAATGTACAAAGGTGGTGTTTTTGCCAATTTTACATGTAAATAAAGATACAAATGGAAAAATTTTACATACAGACATAGAGATAGAAATACATACATAGAGTCGATTCAATAAGCTTTTGTTACCTAAAAGAAAAATCAGAAGTTGATTAAAATGTATCAAAAGACTTGTTGGCTTAGCATTTGTTTTCTCCACTAAACAGCCTTGAAAATGATGGGAGCCGTGGGTGATGAATGCTTGCTTGTCCCTTAAGCTATAGTGAATAAATTGCACAATAAATGAGCAGGGATCTATAAACATAGCTCCAGGATCCTCCATTCTGTTAGTTTCTGATTCGGTGTCCCTCCTGTATACTTTAGGCAAAATGATGCTTCTCTGAAAGTGCATTGTAACTGCTTGAAATGATTTTAAAGCAATAGCATATAAACTATTTCTAACCCCTTTTATATTGCAACTTTTCTCTGTTCTTCAAGAATTGATCAAGTTGGAAGGAATATTCAATTTCAAAGTTTGACTGTAAATAATTTTTATTTGCAAAAAGAAAACTTCTAGAAAATTGTCAGCTTACTAAAATTAAACCTATGAAATGTTTCAATCTACAGAAATTCACAAGGTATTTTCTAGATGTATTATAAATATATGTCAATGCAAAAACTGATTCTAGAATATAGAGATATAATAAAGTTATATATTATAGTAACTATGCCTCATGTTTCTTTGAAAAAGTGACATTTATTTTATTACAATATTTTGCATTTTTAGTGAAAAGGATTAGATATGTTTGCTTTAACTGTTAAAAATCAAAATTTTTTTTCGCATCTTTAAAAATAATATAAATAAGGCAACTTATTTATTAACCAAAATAAACAAATGAAAGACGGAAGCCTGGGGTATGAAATTCAAATATGAAAATATATAAAAAACGTACAGAGCTACTTAAAAAACAGCTTTGCTTAGATAAAATTTCTTTTTTTCAATATTTAGATTTTTTCATAAAAGCCATAAATTGACTTTTTCTTATTAATTCTAGCTCTTCAAAATTTGACACAGGCTATACAAGAAATTACCCATGCATGTATTCATTTGTTCAATCCACCAGTGAATAAAGTAAACAAATATTGATTCATTGGCTAAAATGAAAGTTTTTAATTAATTGGTTTGAAGATACATT
Organism: Saimiri boliviensis; assembly: GCF_048565385.1. Classification (NCBI taxonomy): domain Eukaryota; kingdom Metazoa; phylum Chordata; class Mammalia; order Primates; family Cebidae; genus Saimiri; species Saimiri boliviensis. The sequence continues at coordinate 77,937,939 of NC_133470.1, read as the reverse complement.
GTTTCAATGATTTATTGCTGCATAAGATATCATCCCAAGCTTAATAACATAAAACAAACTTCTTTTAATTATTACCTTTTATGGTTTGAAATATAGGTTAGGATTAGATCAGGTAGGCAAATATTTTTGTACGTCTCCCAGACTATAATCCATAGGTGACCAGGGCTGGAGACATTTAGAAGGCTTCCTGATTCATGTATATGACAATTGATTCTGGCTGCTGCCTGGAAACTCAATAATGGCCTCAGCTAAAAGATATAAATATGTGATGTGACCTGGGCTATTTTCCCAAAAGTAGCCAAGTAGAAGCTCTATTATCTTGTTAAAGATGTGACATCTTTTCAAGGACACAGTCTATCCTTAAACTTTATATATCATCATTTACATTGTATGTAATATCACTTGCATTGGGACAGTAACAAAGGCCCACCCAAATTCAAGAGAAAGAAACACGAGCTTCACTTTATTTATTTATTTATTTATTTATTTATTTATTTATTTGAGACTGGAGTCTCGCTCTGTTGCCAGGCCAGAGTGCCATGGCGCAATCTTGGCTCACTTCAACCTCCACCTCCTGGGTTCAAGTGATTCTCTTGTCTCAGACTCCCGAGTAGCTGGGATTACAGGCACGCACCACCATGCCTGGCTAATTTTGTATTTTTAGTAGAGATAGAGTTTCACCATGCTGACAGGCTGGTCTCAAACTGCTGACCTCCTGATCTGCCCACCTAAGCCTCCCAAAGTACTGGGATTACAGGCATGAGTCACCATGCCCAGCTCTAGACTCCACTTCTTCACAGGATAGTAGCAAGGATGTAGAAGAGCCTGTGGGACCATAAATATTGTTGCAGTTATTACTTGAACAAACAATCTGCCACAGGCATTATAGAAAGCAATGTAAGAAAACAGCTCAATGCAGTACAAATTCTGATGCCTGCTAGATGTATGAACGTAGTAAATTGCTTGACTTTCCTAAGGCATAGTTTCTTCATCTGTAAAATGCAGATAATAACCCATAATTTATAGGACTACTATTATTATTATTACACATTATTATTGGTATTATATGACATACAGCCATTCTTTGTGATAGTATTTTCTTCAACAGTGGAAATGTTCCATATCTTCACTGCCAATAAGATAGCTTCTAGCCATATGTGACTACTGAACTCTTAAAAGTTGACTCATGCACCTAAGGAACTGACTTTTCAAATTTATTTAATTAGATAGTAATTTGGGGAGATAGTTTTCAATAGATCTTTTGAGTGTCTGCAAGTCGTGTGAATGGGGTGCTAAGTGTCCCTTGTTCCAAACAAACATTTCAAGGATGTGTATAGAGAACAGCCTTGAAAGATTGAGACTGTTTCTCTCTGGAGAAAAAGGAAGGCATATAGAGAACCCATTATAAAAGATGTGAGATTCATAAACTCAAGATTTCTCTCGTGCATATATCCTTTTATAAGAGAGACTATCAACTGGGTTTCTATTGCATCACTCTGTGAGAACTGGGGCTCAGTAAAGCAGTGCAAAAAATGGTGACACTCTTGATTACTGCTATTGTTGTGAATAATAAACTGTTCTTTGTTGCTGATCTAGGAGTTCCAAGTCTTCTTTCTGAAGGAATGTATTCTCTCCCTGGGTCCACAAGGGGGTGCAGTTTTGAATGAATAACTTCCCAGCGCCATACCTCACCACATTCTCCATCTGGGAGCTTAGAGTTCTTTGACTTTCACCCGCTCGCTCGGGAAGATAGACTGCCCAGAAACAGAGATCAATCACTCCAGCGAAAGTTTGAAGGAACTCCTCTCATAGGACAAAAACTGTGAATAGTGCAGGAGTAATTCCCAGGTTAAATTCCCCTGCTCCTTTGCCCACACGGACTCCATCTTTTTGGATTCCCCTTTACGCAGTGTGAGAGTTGTTTTTGTCTCCTCTCACTGTGACAGCTGTTTTTCACTTCTCTCTCTCTCTCTCCCTCTCACTCTTCTCTCTCTGTCGCTCTCTTTCTCTCCCCAAAAGAAATCACTTTTCTATAAAACTTTTGGGGTCTGATATTTACTCTAAGGAGCTCACCATTGCTGGCGGGGTCCACTCCCCCAATTCTTGGGCGAGTGTGAGACCGAGGAACCTCAGGCACACCTGATCAGGGAAGGAATAGGGCTGTTGTTCCTCTGATAACATCATCCTCTTTGGTTACATTTCCATTAGGCTGGCCCAAAATCATGCCCACCTAACAAGTTTGAGTAAAATTTCAGACCCTTCACAGTTGTTTGCAGGAGCATATGGCTCATGATTACCGTATTTCAAATATTTTTCTTCAAATATTTTCTCTGTTCCCACTCTCCAATGTTGGGGGTCAACTTAACATGTTTACTAGGTTAAAATTTTCTCCCAGCTCACACTTTTTATTCCTTTTTATTCCAGTTTTATTTATGATGGTTGATGATAAGTCTTTAAGTTCAATTATCTTTTCTTCTGTAAGTCTAATCTGCCATTCATCTAGAATATCATCTGAGACATTGTATTTTAAAATCTTACAGATTTTATTTGTGTCATTTTGAATATTTTTCTTGTCTCTACATAATGTTGAATCCTTCCACTATCCTGTTGTGGTGGCGATTTTTCTATTCTCTAATTCTTCTCAAGCTTTATTCTGCGATGCACTTTTATCTCATAAACAGCCTTATCCATGCTTTTTAAGGTTTGTTAGGTGAGACCTAAGAAACATTTAATGTAAGGCTAATTATCTCCAATCCTGAGGAAAGACTTTTAAAAAATACTTTTTATGTCTGGGCACGGTGGCTCACACCTGTAATCCCAGCATTTTGGGAGGCCAAGGCAGGTAGATCACCTGAGATCAGGAGTTTGGGACTAGCCTAGTCAAAATGGTGAAACCCCGTCTCTACTAAAAATTAAAAAAAAAAAATTAGCCAGGCATAGTGGTGAGCACCTATAATCTCAGCTACTTGGGAGGCTGAGTCAAAAGAATTACTTGAACCTGGGAGGCAGAGGTGACAAGAGTGAAACTCCATCTCAAAAAAAAAAGAAAAACACTTTACTTAATGCTCTGTGAATTATTACATTTACCTGTCCGGTCCAGCTGGTAAGAGCAGGCATTATTCTAGGCCTTTTTTGAGCTCTAAGTATTCTATCCTCTAATTCTTTTGGGCAGTTATTTTGTCTTCAGTAATTTTCTCTTGAGCATCAACTTAACAGTATTCTGCTAAATACTCAGTGATGATCCTATTGTGTTCTCCAAAGTGTTTTCTCTGTGTAGACCTTTCCTTTAAGTTACTCTACCTTGTAAACTCTAACCACCTTGCTCTCTCTTGATTCACAGACAAGTCTCTTCAACTGTGAGAGTCTGCTGGGTTTCCCCTGGCTTCCCCGTCTCTGAGCTGCATCTGAAAATCTCTCAAAAGGCGGTAAGCTGGGGAATTATTGTTATGCATTGCCTGAACACCAATGTTTTGAAAAGTGTTATTTTCATATGTTTTTCAAGTTATTGCTTGCTTTTAGGCAAAAAAAAAATCAAATATCTGTTACTTTCTTTGAGTTGGATAAATTGTTTTATTCATATTATCGGACAGTTCTTTTGCCTTGAGTAGTTTCCTTCCCAAGCATGAACTGATCAGTACTCTGATAACTACTCCAGAAATTTTCCATCAATGATTTATATTGTTGCTGTTTTATTGGCATTTTGTATTCCAGTTTTTCTCAAAAGTCATAGTTAAGAAAGAGAAACCAAAAACTGTTAAGAAGCTCTGTATAAGTAAATCGAGCTTCCTTACATATAAGCTTAGGAAGACCTTTGTTTCATTAGAGATTTGCTCGTTATGTTGGTAAATGTTCAAACGGAGAACTCAGAAAATTTCACTCTAAGATAACTCTGTTTTCTTTAATTGGAATAATCTGCTATATCTGGAAGCTAGTACTTCCAGATGTGGAGGCAATACTTATTTTTTATGATGGATATATTGAATGGGAAATTTACTCATTAATATTCATACTTTCAATCAATTCCCTATTGTCAACGCAATGTGTGTCTCAAAAACTCTCTTACTTAGTAGAAAAAGTAATAATTGGGATTGAAAACCACTAGAGAGGCTGAATACTTAGCACATACATGGTGGAGTGCACACTTGTCTATCAGTCACAGAAGTGGAAGACTGTCTACAGATACTCCAACATCCTCTTCAAGCATAGAGGTGAGCATGTGCATTCCAAGATATTTTCTAATTTTTAGTGACATTGTGAGACTTTTGTGGGTTTCAGAATTGGTCATGAAATGAAGAATTTTATACATTTTTTTTTTTTAAAAAGAAAACAACAGATACAGAACTCACAGAAATGAGTTTTCTATACTGGAAGAAATAGTATAAGCATGTATTTTAAGGCATCTGTGATAGAACTTTTAAAGCAAGGCAGAACAGTTTTGTGTAAGTGTAGATGAGTGAGTTACAATTAGAAGCACACCACCCACCATTACTGTGTGTAAAGCACTATGATTTGCATGCTCCAAATAATTTAATCTCCACACCCATCCTTTATTTTACTATGAAACAAGAAGTTTATAATCCTGATTTTATCTTTGCCTTTGGTATAGTGGGATTCAACTAATTTTGAAACTAAAATACATTAAATAATTAACCAATAACAGTACAAACCCCAATAAGATGATTTGGAATGTACATTTTTATAGACTGAGGGTCTAGAGAAAAATAAAGACGAGATGTTTTAAAAATGGGTTACCTCTAACCCTAGATGTTTACAACCTAATTTAGCATGGTACCAGCCTATTATGCTCTCATAAGCATTACAGATTAAATAAAAAATCTCAGTTTTTAATGTGTAGCACTTAGGAAGGCCAGTTTTCAAGTAGTCATTGAGAATCACCAAGAGGTAAAAACTATCACTTAATATGGAACACTATCACGTAATTATAGCAACATTGATTGAAGCTTGGCTAAGATAAGGAATGGCATGCTTTGGAATCTAACCCCTTGAAGTTCATCTTAGCACAATACCCTTATAAGGTCAAAACAGCTGACTCTCCAGTCTGAATTTCATGGAAAATATCTAATTTATAAGACATACTTTTCGTTTTAATTCACACAAGATACAATATTAAATATTTCATGTGAGAACCTGACCCATTCCTCATAGAAGTATAGGTTAATGTGAAGAGTGATGCCTTTTGTTATATTTTACATAGAATACTGAAGCTATTTAATTTGAGTACAATCTATAATTTTAGTTTCTTTTAATAATTCATATGCATTCATTTATTCTTGATTAATGAATCAAGATCTGAAAAAGAATATATTTTACTTTATGGCATGTATTATTAATAATTTATTACTTCACTCACAAATCTTTTATTTGAGAAAAGAGTGAAAAAATATTCAGGGAAAATAATTTATCCAATCATAATCATACTAATGACAGGTAGCTATAGCATGCTATAAAGGGCAATGTTGCTGAAATTGACAAGAGAAATTAGTGTGTGGAGAAGCAGAGTTATATAAAACTAAATTTCTATGAATTTAGAATGAGCACTTTTTCCTGGGATTATCTAGGTAACTGTGCCTAAGTAAAATACATTCTATTTATGGTTTATCCTCAAGAACTCTCAGTTGACTTTCCAATGTTTCTAATCTTTTTAACATGGTTGTACTTCTGTGACTGACCAGGCACACAAAATGGAAAATAGCAAATTTGGTGCTCTTAGATACCTTAGTAAACACAGGACCTCTATAATGAAAAGACTATGTTGAATTCCATTACTAAGACAAAGACTCTTAACCAGTCATGTGTGTGAAAACCCTTCTTGGTGTGTTGCCAAATTCTTTTTAAAGTATATGTTTTATTGTTACTATTGAGAATACATAAATTTTATGGCAAAGTTTGTCAGAAGAAATACTGACTTAAACAGTTGTGAGATGCAATGCAAGAAGAAAGAGGTATGAAATATCAAGATACTCTTAACAGATTGGGAACGTTCTCCTGGATAATATCCTGAAGAGTAGTTTTCCAACTTGGTTTCACTTTCCCTGTCACATTCAGGTACACAAATCAAACATAGATTTGGTCTTTTCACATATCCCCATATTTCTTGGAGGCTTTGTTTACTTCTTTTCACTCTTTTTTCTCTAATCTTGTCTTCAAATTTTATTTCATTGAGTTGATCTTCAATCTCTGATATTCTTTCTTCTGCTTAACTGATTTGGCTATTGAAACCTGTGTATGCTTTGTGAAGTTATCCTGCTGTGTTTTTCAGCTCCATCAAGTCGTTTATGTTCTTCTCTAGGCTGGTTATTCTAGTTAGCATTTCATCTAACCTTTCTTTCAAGGTTCTTAGTTTCTTTGCATTGGGATAGAACATGCTCCTTTAGCTCGGAGACGTTTGTTATTAGCCACCTTCTGAAGCCTTATTCTGTGAGTTCGTCAAACTCATTCCCCATCTAGTTTTGTTCCCTTGCTGGTGAGGAGTTGTAATCCCTTGGAGGAGAAAAGGAGTCATGTCTTTTGGAAATTTCAGCCGTTTTGTGCTGGTTTCTTCTCAATGGAATTGTTGGATCAAATGGTATTTGATTTCATTACCGGGTTTATACCCAAAAGATTATAAATTATTCTACTATAAAGATACATGCACATATATGTTCACTGCAGCACTGTTTACAATGGCAAAGACTTGGAACCAACCCAAATGTCCACCAATGAAAGACTGTATAAAGAAAATGTGGCACATATACACCATGGAATACTATGCTGCCATAAAAAAGAATGAGTTCATGTCCTTTGCAGGGACGTGGATGAAGCTGTAAACCATCATTCTCAGCAAACTAACACAGGAACAGAAAACCAAACACCACATGTTCTCACTGATAAGTGGGAGGTGAACAATGAGAACACATGAAGACAGGGAGGGGAACATCACACACAAGGGCTTGTCAGTGGGTGAGGGGAAAGGGGAGAGAGAGCATTAGAACAAATACGTAATGCATACAGTACGTAAGACCTAGATGAAGGGTTGATAGGTGCAGCAAACAAACAACCATGACACATGTATACATTCACCTCATGTATCCCAGAACTTAAAAAGAAAATAATAATATTTTTATGAAGATTCCCCAAACAATAACTCCATTGGGATTATTACTGGATGCAGTAAAAAAAATGTAATTAATTACAAGGTCTTCATATTTTGATGGTATTATGTCTTCTCATCTGAGACCATGACTTGTTCTTCCATTTAGACTCATTTGTTTTTGTGTTTTCTATGAAATTTTATAGATTCATGTAGATTTTTTCCCTTTTGTTGAAATTGATTACAAAGTAATTGATGGTGGTGTTATTAGTGTGAATGAGATTTTTTTTTCTTTTCTATTTTTAGTAGGGTAGTATACAAAAAAATGTATTGATACGTTTATGGTAAAAATTTGGTAAAAAGTTTAATAATAATTGTACTATGAAATTGTCTTAATTCTAATAACAGAAAGTTGAATCTTTTAAATTACTAGAATACTTTTATTTTTGAGTTTTTAAAAAATTTTCAACGTTTATAATGATGTTTCATTTGCTTATTGTGCATTGCATTAGCTAAAGTCTCCAAAAACATTGTTGAATAATACTGAGGATGGCAGCTATAAATCTTTTTCTGATAGCAATAAAAATTAGTATTTCAGTATAAACTATGTTTGCTCCTAGTTTCATTGCAAAATGTATTTATCAATTTTTATAGTTCCTCTTAATTTCTATCTAAATTTTTATGTAAGTTGAATGTTTATTTTGACATCTATTGATGCAATCAGATATTTCCCCTTAAATTCATTGATAAAGTGAATTCTTTTGACATTTTCTTTAAAAAATGTTGCATTTAAGAAATAAGATATTCAGAAATCACGGTATTATTCTCTTTATTTATTTCTCAATTTGATTTACTAAGATTTGTTTTAAATTTTTTCACTGATGTTTATAATTTACATTTGCTACCATTTTCTAATTTTGTACTACTGTTTTTAGTTTTCATTTCAGTAGAAAACGTTTGTTAGTTTTATATGATTAATTGTGGAAGTTTGTAATAGTTTTTTTTACCAATGGAATGAGTTGGGATAATATAGAAGTTTTCTTAGAAGAAAACACAAGGGAAAAGCCTCTTGACAGTGGCCTTAGCAATGATTTCTTGGATATAACAACAAAACACAGGCAACACAAATGTAGACAAAGGAGAATTCATTAAACTTAACAGCTTCTGCACAGCAGAAGGAGGAATAGCCAGCAAAATGGAAAAAAAAAAAAACCTCATAAAATGGGAAAAAAATATTTGCAAACCATATATCTGATAAAGCCTTGATATCCAAAATATATAAGAAACTCCTACCACTTAGTAGCAGAAATAAAACCAATAAACTTACTTAAAAATTAGTAAGACACCTGAATAAACCTTTTTTTCAAAAAAAAAAAAAAAAAAAAACATACAAATGGACAACAGGTATATGAGATGGTGCTCAAACCAAACTATAAAAAAAATTATGTCACAACTCTTATGATGGCTATTATTAAATATAAAAGAAGAAAAAATAAATATTGATGAGTATGTAGAGAGAAAAATCCCTTGTACACTATTGGTATGAATGTAAATTGGCATAGCTACCATGGAAAACAGTATGAAAGATTCTCAAAGAATTAGAAATATAACTACCATATGATCCATCAATCCTAATTCTGAATATATTGCCTCAAAGAATTAAAATCAGGGTTTTACAGATGTATCTACACTCTTATACTTATTTCAGCACTATTTATAATGACCACGACATGGGAACAGCCTAAATGTCCATCAACAGCTGAATAGATAAAGAAAATGGGATCTATACATAAAATGGAATATTATTCAGCCTTAAAAAAAGAAGAAAATTTTACTATTTGCTAAAATGTAAATAAACTTGGAGAATACCATGATATGTGAAATAAGATAGACGCAGAAGAGCAAATACAATATGAATCCATTTATGGCATTGTTTATGGTGATGATTTTGTAGGCATATATTATCTTCAAACTCAACAAGATGTAAACATAAAATATGTACAGCTATTTTGTACATGAACCAATTCTAAATAAAAAAAATATGAGTTTTATGGTTTTATGTGCCCAAATCATTATGTGTAATTAAAGACCAAAATAATCTAAGCATGATCTCTTTTTAAATAAGTCGATTTTAAATTGTCTTTGCTCTCTCTTCTGAGATTACTTTACTGCCTAGATATTTTACCATTTCCTCAGTCAGTTTTGGTAATTATGTTTGCAGAGAAATAAATTACTTTTTCCAGACTTTAGACCCACATTAATTTTTTAAAATTTTAATTAACACATAATTGTACATATTTATGAGCTATGTTGTAATATTTTGATACATACAATGTATAATGATTGCATCAGGGGAATTAGCTTACCCATCACCTCAAACATTTATTATTTTCTTGTGTTGGGAATGTGCCAATTCTTTTATTCTAACTATTTTAAAATATACAATAAATTATAGTTAATTATAGTAACCCTACAGTGCTGTAAAATTCTAGCACTTACTCCTCCTATCTGGCTGTAACTTGCATTTTTTTAACCAACATCTTTGTATTCTCCCCTCTTTCCCTTCCCAGCATCTAGTAACCACTATTGTACTTTATACTTGATTGTGAGCAAGTTTTTTTGTTTTTGTTTTTGTAACCTGCAACATATAAGACAGAATATGCAGTATTTATCTTTCTGTGCCTGGTTTATTTCACTTGATATAATGTCCTCCAGTTCCATCCGTGTTGCCACAAATGAAGGATTTAATTCTTATGGTTAGTGTTTCATTGTCTATATATACCATATTTTATTTACCGATTCATCTTTTGATGGACACTGAGGTTGATTCCAAACCTTGGCTACTGTGAAGAGGGCTGCAATAAACATGGGAGTGGAGATATCCCTTCTATGAACTGATTTTCCTTCTTTTGGATACATATTCAACAGTGGAGTTGCTCGTTAATATGGTAGTTTCAGTTTCAGTTTTTTTGAGGAACCTCCATATTGTTTTCCATATCGGGTGTACTACTTTACATTTCTACCGACAATATGAAAGCATTCCCCTTTCTCCATATCATCATCAGCATTTGTTAGTTTTTGTCTTTGATAATAGCCTTTCTAATTGTGGTGAGATAATATTTCCTTGCAGTTTTGATTTGCATTTCCTGATCATTGAGAATGTTGAGCATTTTTAATATACTTGTTCGCCATTTGTATGTCTTCTTTTAGAAATATCTATTCAGATTACTTGTGCATTTCATACTTGATATGTAGTTTTTTGCTGTTTAGTTCCATTTATATCCTGAATATTAATCTTTTGTCAGATAAATACTTTGCAAATATTTCTTTCCATTCTGTAGGTTGTGCCTTCACTCTGTTGGCTGTTTCCTTTGTAGTGTAGAGGTGTTTTAGTTTGCTGTACCGCCACTTATCTGTTTTCCCTTTTGTTGCCTGTACTTCTGAGGTCTTTCTCATAATTTTTTTTTTTTCTGACCACTGTCTTAAAGCATTTTACCTATGTTTCCTTCTAGTTGTTTTATGATTTTGATTCTTAAGTCTTTAATCCACTTTTAAAATGGTTTTAGAGATGAGAGATGGGGTATCACTCTGTTGCCCGGAATGAAGTGCTGTGACTAGCCAACCACAGGTGCAATCATAGAGCACTACAGCTTCGAGCTCCTAGACTCAAGTGATCCTCCTGCTTCAACCTCTTGAGTAGTTAGGACTACAAGCTCATGTCACTACACAGAGCTTTTTAATCCATTTTGAGTTGATTTTTGTATGACGTGAGAGACAGGAGTCCAGTTTCATTCTTCTGCATATGGATTTCTTGTTTTCCCAGCACCGTTTATTGAAATGACTGCTTTTCCATAATGTATGTTCTTGGTGCCATTGTTAAAAGTCAGTTGGCTGTCTCAAGCCTGTAATCCCAGCACTTTGGGAGGCTGAGGCGGGTGGATCACGAGGTCAAGAGATCGAGACCATCCTGGTCAACATAGTGAAACCCCGTCTCTACTAAAAATACAAAAAAAATTAGCTGGGCATGGTGGCGCGTGCCTGTAATCCCAGCTACTCAGGAGGCCAAGACAGGAGAATTGCCTGAGCCCAGGAGGCGGAGGTTGCGGTGAGCGAGATCGCGCCATTGCACTCCAGCCTGGGTAACAAGAGCGAAACTCCGTCTCAAAAAAAAAAAAAAAAAAAAGTCAGTTGGCTGTCAATACATGGATTTCTTTCTAGGTTCTCTACTCTGTTACATTGGTGTATGTGTCTTTTTTTTATATCAGGTCCATGCTGTTTTTAGTTATTTCAGCTTTGTAGTATAGTTTAAAGTCAAGTTTGGTAATTTCTATTTGAAATAAAATATTTTATCCAGATCTTTAAATTTCTTGAATAATGTTCCACATTTAAAATTTTTCAGTAACTTCAAAATCTTTGAATATGTAGTCTTTCTCATCCTTTATTTGATGTTTTTTAACTTTCTTGTCTTACCCTTCAGACAGTTTCCCATTTCATTCCTATTTTTCAACAATTAGCTTTTATTTTCATTTGCCATTTCTTCAAATTAAAAAAAAAATAGAGAATTTAGTTCCAAAAAAGTAGCATCAGAAGTTTCCCCCAAAACAACAACCATAACTGGTATAAATTATTTAATAACAAATATTTAGGCCAGGTGCGGTGGCTCAAGCCTGTAATCCCAGCACTTTGGGAGGCTGAGGCGGGTGGATCACGAGGTCAAGAGATCGAGACCATCCAGGTCAACATGGTGAAACCCCATATCTCCTAAAAATACCAAAAATTAGCTAGGCATGATGACGTGTGCCTGTAATCCCAGCTACTCAGGAGGCTGAGGCAGGAGAATTGCCTGAACCCAGGAGGCAGAGGTTGCAGTGAGCCGAGATCGCGCCATTACACTCCAGCCTAGGTAACAAGAGTGAAACTCCATCTCAAAAAACAAAAACAAAAACAAAAACAAAAACAAAAACAAATATTTAAAGTGTCTGAAAATTATTCTACAGACATACTGTAAATTGGAAAGAAAACACTTTTTTTGTCAAGAAAATTTACGGAATCTTGGCAAGAGCAAAGCAGGCTTGTGGCATTTGGAGTATAACCCACTCCCTCACCCCAACTCCAGCGTATAATAACAAGAGGCATACGCATAGTGGGGTCACCTAGGAACTCAGGGTTCTCTGTCTTTCAACTTCAAGTCAAGATTTACAGTGTAATGCAGGGATGAGAAGGCCACCAGCATTTTTTTTTCTCTCAGCCCTGTGTAACGTACAAATGCTCTGTTCCAAACTATAGCATCTAAAATTTCTGAGGCTCTCTTCTACTACCCAGTCACCACTCATAACATACAAGCTCTTGCCCTGGTGTGGCACACGAAGGATTCAGGGGCCCATTTGTCTTCACTTCAAATTACTTCTAAAGTGAGGATTTCACACTAAAGAGGGCAAACTGAGATAATCAGAAGCTACCACTTACCACCTTGGTCATGAAGCAAATGTGCCTCGATGATAGTAACGAGTCACTGTTATCATAGCAAGTTTTGGAGAAGTGGCTCAAAACTTTTACATAGGGAAGGAGGCAGGTTGTAAGAATAGAAAACTGTGAAGCTCATCAAAAGTTATAAGACTATCTTCAGAACAGACTGTGTAAAAGTTCAATTCCAGGAGTAAGTTGAAAGTAATGGAAGATTTGGTCACAACCAATTAAGAGGAGACTTTTGGCTCCATGAGAGCAACAAGCCAAACTGTAGACCACGTAGAGCTTTACCAGACAACCAGAGAAAATGGTAGCTAACAAGACAATTATAAGATACCTCAAAGACATCCTCAAAACTATATTTGTAAACGGAACAGTGTTTAATCAATCGGTAGAGCAATTTATACCTTTGAGTATTGTTAAAACCAATAAAGGAATCAAATGGGAAGTTGAGGCTTACTTCCCAAATTTGATGGAAAACAATCTGCCAAACATTATATCAAATGTTGCAAGGTAACATTGTCTTCTGAAGAGTGTATCCCAAAGATCCATACCCACACACATAATAGTAAAACTGTGGAAAGTCCTATGCAAAGAGAAAACCTTGAAAGCAGCAAGAGGAAGAAAACTCATCATACGTAGGAGAACCCCAACAATATTAACAGCTGCATTCTCACTATAAACAATAAAATGGAATAGTATATTTAAAGTACTAAAAGAAAAAATATGCTATCAACCAGGAATTTTAAATCTTGCCAAAACTATATTACGAAAATAATGGCAAAGTAGCAATATTCCCAGATAAACAGAAACGAAAACAAATTGCTACTAGAAGAACCACCTAACAAAAAAATACTTAGGGAAAGAAATTCTTCAATCTGCAAGCCAGTGACTCCAGAAAGAAATGTGAATTAATTTTAAAGCATATAAAGTATTGGTAAAGGTAACTCTGTAGCTTTTGTAAAAGAAAGTATAATAGTATATTCCTTCTCCTTTTCTTAATAGTTTAAAAAAAAACAATTGCATAACAATGTATATAAATTATTAAGTCTACAATATATAGAAATTCAATGTATTTTACAATAGCAGCACAAAGCAAGTGAGTAGAAGCAAAGTTGCATTGAATTAAGGGGAGAGCACCAAAGTGGTAGCTCAGACCCACAGGAACAAATGAAAAGAAGAAGAAATTTTGAGAAGAATGTTGATATAATGAACTCTTTAAAAATGTATTCTAGGCCAGACGTGGTGGCTCACGCCTGTAATCTCAGCACTTTGGGAGGCCAAGGCGGGCAGATCACAAGGTCAAGAGATCAAGACCATCCAGGCCAACATGTTAAAATCACATCTCTACTAAAAACACAAAAATTAGCTGGGCGTAGTGGTGTGTGCCTATAGTCCCAGCTACTCGGCAGCTGAGACAGGAGAATTAGCTTGAACCCAGGAGGGAGAAGTTGCAGTGAGCCGAGATCATGCCACTGCATTCCAGCCTGGTGACAGAGCGAGACTCAGTCTCAGAAAACAACAACAACAACAAAAAAAATGTATTCTATTCCTGTCTCTCTTCTTTAAAAGACATAAAATTATATAAGATAAAAATTGTAACAACATATTTTTGGATTTATATAAACGTAGTAACAATAATAGTACAAAATGTGGGGAAAATAATAAGAGTTTTAAAGGAATAACATTCCTATTACTAACTTATTTGGTATAAGTTTGAAGTAGATTTTCATAAGTTAGGATGTATACTAACTCTAGAGAAACTACGAAAAATACTCAAAAATATATTGAAAAAATAATTAAAGGAATTAAAATATTACAATAGACAATATTTACTGAATGCCAAACAATGTAGTTAAAAAAAAGAACAGAGCCACAGGAAAGAGATGAGACACATAGAAAACATAAAGTTAAATGTCAGATATAAACCCAATTAGATGAATAAAATCAATGATTGTAAATTCATTAAAGAATCTACTAAAAAGGCAAAGGTAGTGTTTTTCATCCCCCAAGGGGTCAGATTAGCAGTTTGTTAGCATACCTCTTCAACCTGTAAAGACAGGATAGTGTTTAGAGATTCATACGTGAAATGTTTTCCACGAAGCAGCACAATAAATTAACAGAAAAACAGAACAAAACCACAGAGTTTTTGAAAGAAGCGGCAGGTCGCAGCCTACAATTTGAACCAGAGGAAAACCGTGAGTCTCCACTGCGTGAAACAGAGAGAGACTGCTGCTTTGACACACACGCCCACAAAGTAGCCAGGCAAGCCAGCCCATGGGGCAAAGCTGTAACTCTACCCAGCACTGGAACTGGTTTAGTGAACAGTGGGGAATATATGAGAAGCAGCATGCTTTGTGCACACTCTCAGACTCTAGTGAGGATGGAGAGAAGCCATTCCTGCTCCTTCCTCACAGGGGACCGTGGAAGTCTGCCAGCTAACTCAGGCAGCAGTTCAGAGACACACCCAACGGAGATTTGCGATATAATCTTGAGTGGGCATGAGCCCCATTGGCCGGAACCGAGGGGTGAGCAGGAAGTGTACTACAGCCATAGTTGCAGGAGTTCCGTGACCCTGGGTGTCCCTGCTTCATGGGCACATAGAGAGAGGTGTGGCCTGAAAGCCACAGTTTCAGCCTTCCTGGAAAAAGGCTTATGGCTTAGGGCAGTTTTGAGTTGTGAGCTCTGGCTGCCTGGAATCCAGATAGCTGTTGTTGGCATAACACTCTGGATATGAGGCCTGCCTTGCCAAGTGTGTGGTAGCTGAGTGGAGCTCACTGCCACCTGCTATACCCTGCTCCTCGTTCAGATTCTTATGGGCAACAGAGTTAGTTGTGCTCCTCCCTGGAACATTACTCCAGCAGCCAGGGAACTGTCATCTAATCTCCATACAGCAACTGCTTGCGGCTGCATGTTGGGAGCCAGAGGATAATCCTGCCTGACCCACCCCCAACTCAGCTTTATCCCTTCACCACCCTGGTAGTGTAGCATGTAGACAGGGATATTTGGGAGCTCCAAGGCCCTGCTTATTGCCTGAGGCACCATACTACCTCCTCTGGGTAACATAAGGCAAGAACACATTCTATTGCTCCCTCTGCAGGTGTTATTCTTTTGCAAGTGCCACTTCCTGGCTGGAGGTCCACCAGCAAAGCCTATTACATCTGCAGGCACAGTAACACAGCACTCAGGAAGAAAACCCTTGCACGACCTCAGCTATTTCCAATGCCTGCATCACCCTGATGAACCAAGAGGTCTTGAGTCTGTGCTGGTGTTTGAGAAAGCCAACATGCTAAGGCTATTTATAATCAAGGAAATCTGAGAGTCTATATCATTCGCTTCCAGCCTGCATCAGAGAGGGTGCTTATAAACACTGCTGAGAGATGAGGACACGTCACATCACCAGATCCCTTGCAGACATTTCTCAGCATCAGCCTGGAGCGTGGCAGCCCAAATGGGTGGCTAGACCCAGAGAAGTAACAGGATTCACAGTAGCCTTGCCCTCAGGGACTGCTAATCCTAGGGGAATGGTGAGTACACCACATTAAGGGAGTACCCAATTGGAAAAAAGAAACCAGACTGAAGGCTTTGCATCTCTGAACTTTCCATGTGTGGAAAGTTTTCTTCAGCATTGGTACAAGTGCAGTGTTAGGCTCAGTGGAAAAGTCTGTGGTTTGCTTCCAACACTCAGGCACCCATCATTCTTGTGTAGGATCTGCGAGGAGGAGACTTCTTGTCCCCCTTACCCACCACTGCAGAAACATCTGGGGTGTCTACCATGGGAACTTGGCATGGATCCATCTGCAGGGAGCCTTTCTGGAAGACTTCAGGGTGATTGTATCCAGAAAAGAAGAGTGCCTTACAGGTTCAGGTTTGCACTAGAGGGAAAGTCACAATCCCTCTCTTCATGGAACATCAGCATTCCTCCAGATGAGTAGAAGGTGCCTGCCCTATCTGAATAGCCAGAATCCTGGTTAGGAACATGACTAGGAGGCATATTGCTTTTCTGAGGCCTAGAAGGAGAGCTGTGGTAGCTTCCTCTCTTCTCCCTGAAAATACCACGTTGCAATTTACTGAGAATTTTCATAGCAACATCTAATAGCTGGGACCTCCTCTCACCATTGAGGTATTGCATTTACTTACCTATTTTAGCCACTGCTGATTTTATCTTTGGGCATCTTCTACTGGCCTGAAGCCTGAACTGTACAACCCAGTGGGGAAAAAAAAATATTGGGAGTAAAGGTTAAAAATACACACCACTGGGAAACAAGATAAGCTTCATGAGGACTCTGCCACTTCAGCCAAACAGGAGACAGTGAATCTGCTCATACACCTAGCATAACCGTAACACAAGCAACATCAGAGACAGCCATGGCACAAAATCCTTAAGGGGAAAAAATTACAAAACCTAGTTGAATCAAAAATAAATTAAAAATAAAGAAAATGAAAGGTTTATCCAAATAAGAAGGAACCAAATAAATATTTCTAGCAATATGAATAAAACAAGTTTCTATATCATTCCTTCTCCCTAAATCACAATAACTGTCCAGCAATAGATCCAAGTCAAAATAAAATATTCGAAATGCCAGATAAAAATTCAAAAGTTTGGTTATTAACTTACTCAAGAAGACACAAGAGAAAGGTTAAAACCAACATAAAGAATTTTTTTAAAAAATCAGTATCCAAATAAGAAATTTTCTAAAGAGATAGATACTTTGAAAATAAGCAAACCAGAACTTCTGGAAATAAAAGGAACATTTAGGAAAATACAAAATTCAATGGAAAGTTTTAATATTTGACTAGAACAAGTAGAAGGAATTTCAGAGTTCAAATACAAGGCATTTAAATGAATGCAAACAGATAAAAATGTTTTAAAACTTAAATTATCAACATCTCCAAGAAAAATAGGATTATGTAAAATGCCCAAGTCTAAGAATTATAGGTGTTATTAGGGAAAAGAAAAAGCAAAATGTTTGAAAAACCCATCTGAGGAAAAAATTATGAAAAACTTCCCTGGTCTTCATAGAGTTTTAATCATACAAATATAAGAAGCTCAAACTCCTGTGATACTCACTGAGAAAAGGGCATATAGTTATCGAACTATCTAAAATCCATGTGAAAGAAAGAATTTTAACAGCAATGAGACAAAAGCACCAAATAACCTAAAAGGAAAACCTATCAGACTAACTGCAGACTTCTCAGCAGAATCCTTACAAGCCAGAAGTGACTGTAGTCCTATTTTTATTCTCCTTAAAGCCAAGAATTTTGTATCCAGCAAAACTAAGTTTTATAAATGAAGGAGAAATAAAGTATTTCTCAGACAAGCAAATACTGACGAAATTTGTCAATGCTATATCAGTTTTACAAGAAATTCTAAAAGGAGTTCTCCATCTTGAAATAACAGGTCAATACACACCAGAATAAAAACTCCTGAAAGCGTAAAAGCCACCAGTCTTATAAACAATAACACGGTGAAGAAAACAAAGTTACTAGGTAAAAATCAACATGATGGCTGGCACAGAACCTCACAACTCAGTATTAATGTAGAATTTAAATGGTCTAAATATTCCATTAAAAAATATAGATAGGCAGACTAGATGAAATTGTTGTAAATCAAATATCTACTACCTTCAGGAAATGTACCTAAGACATAAGAATTTTTTATATACTCAAGGCAAAGGGGTGGAGAAAGATATTTCACGGAAATGGAAACCAAAATTAAGCAGGAAAAGCTGTTATTTTATAAGACAAAACAAACTTCAACAACAGTAAAAAAAAAAAAAAAGGCAAAGACGATTATATACAATGAACAAAGGATCAATTTGATAAGACAATATCACAATTGTAAATATATACCTGTATACACTTAACCCCTCAGCTATCAGATTCATAAAACTATTTCTACTAAAGTAAAGAAAGATCATAGCACAATAATAGTGGGGGACTTCAACACTCCATCGACTACATGAGACTGATAATTAAGGCAGAAAGTCAACCAAGAAACATTGGACTTAATCTGTACTCTAGAACAACTGGATATACTGTAACAAACACTTACAGAACATTATATGCAAGTACTATAGAATATACATTTTTGTCATCAACACACAAAACATTCTTCAAGACAAACCCTATTAAAGGACACACAAAAAGCCTCAATAAATTCTTCAAAATCAAATTTTTTTTGTAGAAGTATTCTTTTTTTTTTTTTTTTTTGGTCAAAATCCTACTTTACTGTGCAAGGTTACAACCTCTTAACACTTTAAGGTTCTACTGTCCCAAAGTTGTTTGGTTTTTTTGTTTGTGTGTTTGTATTATAATTTAAGTTCAGGCGTACATGAGCAGAACGTGCGGCTTTATTACATAGGTATACATGTGCCATGGTGGTTTCCTGCACCCATCAACCCATCATCTACTTTACGTATTTCTCCTAATGGTATCCCTCGTGCTGCCACCCACCACCTGACATGTCCCAATGTGTGATGGTCCCCCTCTCTGTGTTCATGTGTTCTCATTGTTCATCTCCCACTTATGAGTGAGGACATGTGGTGTTTAGTTTTCTATTCTTGTGTTAGGTTGCTGAGAATGATGGTTTCCAGCTTCATTCATGTCCATGCAAGGGATGTGAACTCATCCTTTTTTGTGGCTACATAGTATTCCATGGTGTATATGTGCCTCAATTTTTTTTAATCTAGTCTATCATTGATAGACATTTGGGTTGGTTCCAAGCCATTGCTATTGTGAACAGTGCTGCAACAAACATATGTGTGAATTTTTCTTTATAGTAGAATAATTTATAATCTTTTGTGTATATTCCCAGTAATGGGATTGCTGGATCAAATGGTATTTCTAGTTCTAGATCCTTGAGGAATTGCCACACTGTCTTCTACAATGAACTAAGTTACACTCTAACCAACAGTATAAAAGTGGTCCTATTTCTCCACGTTCTCTCGAGCATCTGTTGGTTGCTGAAATTTTAATGGTCACCATTCTAACTGGGGTGAGATGGTATCTCATTGTTTTTATTTACATTTCTCCACTGACCAGTGATGATAAGCATTTTTTCATATGTCTGTTGGCTGGCTGAATAAATGTCTTATTTTGAGAAATATCTGTTCATATTCTTCATCCACTTTTTGATGGGGTTGTTTGTTTTTTTATTTTAAATTTGTTTACATACCTTGTAGATTCTGGATATTAGCCCTTTGTCAGATAGATAGATTGCAAAAGTTTTCTCTCATTCTGTAGGTTGCCAATTCACTCTGATGATAGTTTATTTTGCTGTACAGAATCTCTTTAGTTTAATTAGATCCCATTTGTCAATTTTGGCTTTTGTTGCCATTGCTTTTGGTGTTTTAGTCATAAAGTCTTTTCCCATGCCTATGCCCTGAATGGTATTGCTTAGGTTTTCTTCTAGGGTTTTTATGGTATTAGGTCTTACATTTAAGTCTAATTCATCTTTAGTTAATTATTGTATAAGGTGTAAAGAAGGGATCCAGTTTCGGCGTTCTGCATCTAGCTCCAGTTTTCACAACCCCATTTATTAAATAGGGAATCCTTTCCCCATTGCTTTTTTTAGAAATATTTTATTTTTATTTCAAAATTATAAGGAAAAGAATGTACTTTTTAAAAGATTTATTTTTAGTTTGAGGATGCATGTACAGGTTTGTTACATAGGTAAACGTGTCAGGGGGTTTGTTGTACAGATTATTTCAGCACCCAGGTATTAAGCCTAGTACCCATTTTTATTAGCCCATTTTCACACTGATTACAAAGACCTACCCAAGACTGGGCAATTTACAAAAGAAAGAATTTTAATGGACTTACAGTTTGGCGTGGCTGGAGAAGCCTCACATTCACGGAGGAAGGTGAAAGGCACTTGTAACATGGAGGCAAAAAAGAAAAGAGAGTTGTACAGGGAATCTCCCTATTACATACTCATCAGATCTCCAAGGTGCTTCCATACATCTGAAATGAAGCTGGTGGTTACCAAACCCCAATTCTTGAGTTCTGTGCACTGGCAGGCTTAAAACCATGTGAAAGCTGCCAATGCTTGAGGCTTACACCCTCTGCAGCCACAACCCAAGCTCTATGTTGGCCTCTTTCAGCCATGACTGGAGTGAATGGGACACAGGGGACAAAGTCCCTAGGCTGCACACAGCACAGATACCCTGGGTCTAGCCCATGAAACTACTTTTTCCTCCTAGGCCTTCAGGTCTATGATGGGAGGGTCTTTGTGAAGTCCTCTGACAATACCCTGGAGATATTTTCACCATTGTCTTAGAAATTAACATTAGGTTCCTTGTTACGTATGCAAATTGCTACAGCCAGCTTGATTTTCTCCTCTGAAAATGGAATTTTGTTTTCTATTGCTTTGTCAGGCTGCACATTTTCTGAACTTTTATGCTCTGTTTGCCTTTTAAAACTGAATGCCTTTGACATCACCCAAGTCACCTCTTGAATGTTTTGCTGCTTAGAATTTTTTTCCTCAAGATACCCTAAATCATCTCTCTCAAGTTCAAAGTTTCACAAATCTCTAGGGCAGGAGCAAAATGCCATCAGTCTCTGCTAAAATATAACAAGAGTCATCTTTGCTCCAGTTCCCAACAAGTTTCTCATTTCCATCTGAGATCACATCAACCTGGAGTTTATTGTCCATATCATTATCAGCATTTCGGTCAAAGCCATTCATCAAGTCTCTAAGAATTTTCAAACTTTCCCACATTTCCTATCTTCTTCAGAGCCTCCCAAATGGTTCCAACCCTTGCCTGTTACCCAGTTTCAAAGTCACTTCCACATTTTCAGGTAACTTTTCAGCAGCATCTTACTCCTGTGGTACCATACAATTTACCATATTAATCTGTTTTCATGCTGCTGATGAAGAGATAGCCAAGATTGGTCAGTTTACTAAAGAAAGAGGTTTAATGGACTTACAGTTCCACGTGGCTTAGGAGGTGCACAGTCATGGCTGAAGATGAAAGGCATGTTCTCACATGGCGGCAGACAAGAGAATAGAACTGGTGCAGGGAAACACCTCCTTATACACTCATTAGAACTCATGAGACTTATTCTCTATCACCAGAACAGCACAGGAAAGACCTACCCCCATGATTCAATTGCCTCCTACTGGGTCCCTCCCACCACACATGGGAATTCAAGATGAGATTTGGGTGGGGACACAGCCAAACCATATCACCATTAGTTGTTATTTTTCCTGGTCTTCTCCCTCCTTCCAACCTCCAACTTTTTAGAGGCCTCAGTGTATGTTGTTTTCCTCTACATGTCCATGTATTCTCATCATTTAGCTCCCCGTTATACGTGAGAATGTCCTGTATTGATTTTCTGTTCTTTCGTTTGTTTTCTAAGGATAATGGCCTCCAGCTGTTATCTTGGACATGATTTCATTCTTTTTTTATGGCTGCATAGTATGTCATAATGTATATACATAATTTTATCTAGTCTGCCATTGATAGACATTTAGGTTGGTGTCATGTAGTTTTCTATTGTGAATACTGCTGCAATGAACTACACATGCACATCTTTATAAGTAAATGATTGATATTTGTTTGAGTATATACCCAGTGATGAGATTGCTGGGTTAAATTATATTTACATCTTTAGGTCTTTGAGAAATTGTCTCACTGTTTTCTACAATGGCTAAATTAATTTGCCTTTCCGTTAACAGTGTGTAAGCATTTCTTTCTACCCACAACCTTGCCAGCATCTGTTATTTTTGACTTTTTAGTAATAGTCATTCTTACTGCTATGAGATGGTATCTCATTGTGGTTTTGATTTGCATTTCTCTAATGATCAGTGATGTTCAGCTTTGTCTCATATGAATGTTGCCTACATGTATGTCTTCTATTGAAAAGTTTCTGTTCATGTTCATTGCCCACTTTTAATGTGGTTGTTTGTTTTTAACCTGTACATTTGCTTAAGTTTAGTTTAGACGTTGGATATTAGACCTTTGTAGGATGCACAATTTAAAAAAAGGTTCAAGGAAAATAATTGTTTAGTCTATCGATGGTTTAGTCTGTTGATAGTTTCTTTTGCTGTGCAGAAGCTCTTTAATTTAATTATACCCTATTTGTCAATTTTTGCTTTTGTTGCCTTTGCTTTCTGTCTTCATCATAAAATCTTTGCTCCCGCCTATGTCCTGAATGGTATTGCCTATTTTGTCTTACAGGGATTTTATAATTTTGGGTTTTACATTTAAGTCTTTAATCTATCTAGAGATAGTTTTTAATTCTGTTTATGAGATTAAAAACTCCTTTAGGAGGAGTTCAGTTTTAATCTTCCACATCTGGCTAGCCCATTATCTCAGCATTGTTTATTAAAATGATAAGTATCTTAAATCACAGCAGAATAAAACTAGAAATTAATTGCAAAAGAAACCCTCAAAACTATACAAATGCATAAAAATTAAACAATCTGTTCCCAAATAATTATTGAATTAAAAATGAAATCCATATCCAAATTTTTAAAAATATTCAAAATGAATGTTATAACTGACACAAGTTATCAAAACCTCTGAGATATAGCAAAAGCAGTGCTGAGGGGAATATTCATATTGCTAGATGCCGACAACAGAAAGTCTGAAAGATCACAGTTTGGCAACCTAACCTCACATCTCAAAGAACTACAGAAACAAAAACAAACCAAATTCAAAACTAGTAGAAGAAAACAAACAAACAAACAAACAAAAAACTCAGATTAGAGCATCATTAAATAAAATTGAAGCATTCTTATTCAAGTTCAAAATGGGTCGTAAGGCAGTGGAGCCAAATCGCAACATCGACAATGCATTTGGCCCAGGAACTGCTAATGAACATACAGTGCAGTGGTGGTTCAAGAAGTTTTGCAAAGAAGATGAGAGCCTTGGAGATGAGGAGCATAGTGGTCAGCTATCAGAAGTTGACAATGACCAACTGAGAGCAATAATTGAAGCCGATCCTCTTACAACTACACGAAAAGTTGAAGGACTCAACATCGACCGTTCTACTCATTCAGCATTTGAAGCAAATTGCAAAGGTGAAAAGGTCTCAACAAGTGGGTGCCTCATGAGCTGAGCAAAAATTTTAAAAAATTGTTGTTTTAAGTGTCGTCTTATTTTATTCTCTGCAACAACAATTCATTTCTCTATTGGATGATGACGTGCAATCAAATGTAAATTTTGTATGGAAATCAGAGACCATCAGCTCAGTGGTTGGGGACTGAGAAGAAACTCCAAAGCACTTCCCAAAGCCAAACTTGCACCAAAAACATGTCATGGTCAGTTTGGTGGTCTGCTGCCTGTCTGATCTACTACAGTTTTTTGAATCCCAGCGAAACCATTACCTCTGAGCAGTATGCTCAGCAAATCGATGAGACTCACTGAAAACTGCAATGCCTGCAACCCACAATGGTTAGCAGAAAGGGCCCAATTCTTCTCCACAACAACGCTCAACTGTATGTTACATACCAAGCTTCGAAAGTTTAACGAATTGGGCTACCAAGTTTTGCCTCATCTGCCGTATTCAACTGACCTCTCCCAAACCGGCTACCACTTAGTCAAGCATCTCGACAACTTTTTTCATGAAAACACTTCTACAACCAGCAAGATAAGAAAATGCCCTCCACAAGTTCATTGAATCCTGAAGCACTGATTTTCATGCTACAGGAATAAACATACTTATTTCTTGTTGGCAAAAATTAGCTGATTGAAATGGTTTCTATTCTGATTAACAAAGATGTGTTTGAGCTGACTTATAATGATTTAAAATTCATGGTCCAAAACCACAATTACTTTTGCATAAGCCTAATAACACATGCTACAACATAAATTAACCTTGTAAACATTATAATAAATGAAAGAAGCCAATCACAAAAGACCACATATTGGGTGGTTCCAATTATATAAAATATTCACAATTTGTAAATGTGTAACAGAAAGAAAATTATTGGTTGCATAGACCTTGCACCAGGAGATGTAGTGACTTTTTGTTGGCGTAAGATGTCTCTTGGGGATGAAGAAATATATTCTGGAGTTAAATAGTACTGATGGTTGCACAACTTTCTGAAGATACTGAAACCACTTAATTCTTCACCTTAAGCAGATGCATTTTGTGGTACGTGAACTACATCTCAGGGAAAAACAGATTGTATGAGACAGAAAAAGACCTTGGGGATATGATGAGAAAGCAGAATAATTGAAAATAGAAGCACCAGCTAGAGCTGTAGGAGAAAAACCAGACACATGTGGTGTCATAAAAGTCAAGTGAAGAAAAGTTTTCACGATGGATGCTTAAACTATGTCAAATGTTTCTGAATACTTCAGTAAGAACTGGAAAACTAGCCATTGCAGTTAGCAGCATGGTGTGATTGGTTACCTTGATAAGGGAAATTTTGGTACAGTTGTGGGATAAATAGCTGATTAGAGAATAATCAATGGCTTAATTAGATACATTGACTAAAAACAGCTCCCCTGAAGAGTTTGTTAAAGGTGAAAGATAAAAAAAGAATAGGAACTGGAGGATGAAATAAGGTCAGGAAATAACGTTTTAAATAGCAAAATCAATTGCACATTTTAATGCTGATAAGCATGTATGGTAAAGGCATAAAAGTTAATGATACAAAATAGATAGGGGAAGATTGTTGAAGCAATTTGCTTAAGTAGGCAACAGAGGATTTGACGCAATGCATATCTACAGTGACTGACCTTAAATTAGAGTTTCAACAGCTCATTGATACTAACAGGAGAGAAAGAAGACTACATAGTCACAGATGCAGGTAGATGGAAGTAAGTATTGTTGGTAGGAGCTGAGGATATTCTATTTGTGTTGCTCTAATATTATCATTGAAATAGAAAACAAGACTATCAACTATGAGAGAGTTAACTAATAATCTACAAAGGTAGGAGAGAAAACAAAAATATTGTATGGTTGTAGGCCAGCACTAAGGTCCATTTGAGGGGAGAGACCATTAACCTAAAGTTCTGACATTTACCAGAACCAAATATTCATATTTCATTGATATTATTTTCCTCTTTGGCTTCCAAAAATTACTCTTGGTGTTTCATTTACCTATGTCATCTTCTTCTCACTCTCGACTCATCACATATTTGTCTCTTTTTGTTGTTCATATCTCCTCTCAAATGTCTTCTCACAAATACCTTCTAAACTGGTTATGGTGTTTAACTACACCGAATCTATTCCATATAGTCTAATTTATTCATGGCTTTTTACTCAGTTTAGCAGTGATTGGTTTTAATAAGGGCATATGACTTCATTTTGGCCAATAAAATAGTCAGATGGAAGGCTCCTGAGAAGATTTTTCTCTTTTTTAAAGAGTGATATCTCCTCCTCTTTCTAAGAATGTTGCTGTGTCTAGACGCAACAATGAAACTGCAGCAAAATTTTAATATCATCCTGAGGAAAGAGCCAAAAAACAGCAAGAATAGAAAGCAATGTAAATACAGGAAAACAAATTCAGAGCCTGAATGTGCCATGCTTGAAGTTTTCTTACCTCTGGATATCATGTAAAGGAAAATAATAAAATTTCTCATTTTGAAGCTCTGTGAATTAGGGTTTTTCTGTAATCCGGAGCTAAACTTATCTTAACTGATACAAATCTTAGATAAAATAGCCTCTATTGGCTGGGCACAGTGGCTCATGCCTGTAATCTCAGCACTTTGGAAGGCCGAAGTGGGTGGATCACCTGAGGTCGGGAGTTCAAGACCAGCCTGACCAATATGGAGAAACCCTGCATCTACTAAAAATACAAAATTAGGGCCGGGTGCAGTGGCTCAAGCCTGTAATCCCAGCACTTTGGGAGGCTGAGGCGGGTGGATCACGAGGTCAAGAGATCGAGACCATTCTGGTCAACATAGTGAAACCCCGTCTCTACTAAAAAAAAAAAAAAAAAAAAAAAAAAAAAAAAATTAGCTGGGCATGGTGGCACGTGCCTGTAATCCCAGCTCTACTCAGGAAGCTGAGGCAGGAGAATTGCCTGAGCCCAGGAGGCGGAGGTTGTGGTGAGCCAAGATCACGCCATTGCACTCCAGCCTGGGTAACAAGAGCGAAACTCTGTCTCAAAAAAAAAAAAAAAAAAAAAAAAAAATTAGATAAACGTGGTGGCACATGCCTGTAATCCCAGCTAGTCGGGAGGATGGGGCAAGAGAATTGCTTGAACCCAGGAGGCGGAGGTTGCAGTGAGCTGAAATTGAGCCATTGCACTCCAGCCTGGGCAACAAGAGCAAAACTCCATCTCAAAAAAAAGAAAAAAAAAAAAAGCCTCTATCATATTACCTTGTTTGATTTTCCTTACTTATTTATCACCATCAGACATTCTCTTATAAGTGTCTATATTTTCTTGTTTGTTGTGTTTTGTCACCAGCATATCATTAGATCATAAGCTCTAGAAAAGCGACACGGCTTTGCTCATCGGCATTGTATTTTCATCACCTATAACGATGCTTGCTACATCATAGGCACTCATTAAATGCTCATCAGATACATGAACATTCTCTTTTAGGCCTCTCTTATTTTCTTTCTTGTCTCACTAGCTCACGCCTGAAATACTTGTTTCCCTGGAGTCTTTCCTTGGCTGCTTCCTTCCTCACTAATGGTGTTGTAAGTAGAAATTTTTAGCCATAATGTGATGGCCATGGTCAGGTTAGGTATTTGAAAACAACTGTAAGCATTGCCTCAACACAATAAAGAACCACCGACTCTTTGGTTCTTTAGGTGAGTGCTGTGGTCTGACTGTATCTCCCCCAAAATTTATATGTTGAGACTTAACCACCACAGTGATAGTACTAATTGCTGAGGTCTATAGGAGGTCATTAGATCATTAAGGCTTTGCCTCATGAATGCAAATATTTCCCGTATAAAAAGGCCTGAGGAAGACTTTCACTCCTTTTACCATGTTAGGACACAAAGAAGGTGCCATTCAGGAGTAACAGCTCTCATCAGACACAAAAATCTGCTGGTGCCTTGTTCTTGGATTTCCCAGCATCCAGAACTATGATCAATACATTTTTCTTTCTTTCTTTCTTTCTTTTTTTTTTTTTTTTTTTTTTTTTTTTTTTGAGACAGAGTAGTCTCTCAGGCTGGAGTACAGTGGTGTGATCTTGGCTCTCTGCAACCTCCACCTCCCAGGTTCAAGCAATTCTGACTTAGCCTCCGGAGTAGCTGGGATTACAGGCATGTGCCACCACGCCCGGCTAATTTTTGTATTTAGTAGAGACATTGAGTTTCACCATGGTTTTCAGGCTGGTTTTGAACTCCTGACCTAGTGATCTGCCCACCTTGACCTCCCAAAGTGCTGGGATTACAGGTATGAGCCAGGCAATAATTAAATTTATTGGCCAGGCAATAAACAAATTTATTGCCTGGCCAATAAATTTGTTTCTTATAAATTACTCAGTTTAAGATATTTTATTATAGTAGCTCAAATAGGCTAAAAAGGACATTGGTTTTAAAAACTGGGGTGCTGTTGCAACAAACACAAAAAATATGAAAGCAGCTTTGGAACTAGGTAATGAGTAAAGGCTGGAGGAATCTTCAATTGGATGCTAGAAACAGCCTATATTGCTGGGAACTGACTAAAAAGGGAAAATCTGGCAAACACTTCAAATAAGAAGAGAGCTGTAGAGAAAATGTCAGTCTTCTTAGAAATTACTTAAGTGATCACTGCCAGAATGTTTGTAGAAATGTGACAGCAAAGGTCATTCTCATGAAATATCAGACTGAAATGAGGAAAGGTTATTAAACACTAGATGAAAGGTGATTCTTGACATAAAGCAGCAAACAACTTGGCTGAAATGTCCAGGTCATAGTGTTCCCTCGAAGGAGTTATGAAATAGAATATTTGGCAGAAGAAATCCTTTAGCTAACAGTTGAGGGTATGGCATGACTTTAATTAGACTGTGTATAGTAAAATATGAGAAACAAAGTTGGAATTGATAATCGGAAGGGAAGGAGGGCTTAAAGATTTGAAAAATTCTCAGCCTGGCCATGTTGTAGAGTGGGAAAATGTGTTCAGGAAAGAACATCAAGGATGTGGCCAAGTGAGTGTTTGATAAGATTAGTCTGAATAGAAGGAAGCCAGATGCTTTTCATTCAGGCAATGGAAGAATGATCCTAAAAGCATTTCAGACATCTTTGGGTTGTACCACCCACTATGGGCCTAAAAGCCAGGGCTTTTGGGGCACAATTATTACAAAGTTCCACTCTCCACATTCCAGTAAAGCACTCTTTGGCTACCCTATCTGTGGCTCAAGCAGGCCCAGGTGCAGCGCAGGTTGCCCTCTGAAAGGCACAGATGGTAAACCATGGTAGCATCTACATAGTGGCATCTCCAGGAGTGTGCAACTTGCACAAGGTTTGGAAGCATGCCTACCTTTACCTAGAGTTCAAAGGATGCCCTGGAGAGCCTCAAGGCCCAGGCAAGTAACTGCTAAAGTGGTAGAACCGCTATAGAAAGCCCCACTAGGGCAATGACCAGTGAAACCATGGGAGCAGGGCCGTCAAAAATAATCCCCACTAGGGAAATATCCAGTGAAAAGATGTTTATGGGACCACCTTCACATCCTCAGATTAGTATAGCCACGACTGTACTAATATAGCCATAATTTCTCTGTTTGCCATAATTTCTGAAATTTTCATTGCTAGTGGAATGTACCACACAACTCATTTCCTATTGAGAAAATTGGAAAGGGAAACACATTTACTTAATATGTTTCTATTAATATTTTATTTTCAATTGTTTTATTAGAGACTGAGTAAAATAAAATTTAAAGGTGGTCTTCTATATGATAGGTGGGAATCTGAGAAAAGAGCATGTCCTGAATTGTCCTAGCCGTCAAACTTAGAAAGGACAGGTTGGTCTCTGCCTCAATGGTGAACAGTACATCATGAGCATAAAGCAAAATGATTCCAAATGCTAACTTATACAGGTTAAAAATGTGCTATCACTTACTCCTGATGGCATGTGATGACATGAGATACGTTACCTCTGAAATCTTCCACACAAAAACCCATAACCCTGGTCTAAACACAAGAAAACTTACCATTGAAATCTCAACTAAGGGACATTCTACGAAATACCTGATCAGTACTCTAACAATTGTTCAAGGTCACTATCAACAAGGGAAGTCTAAGAACGTGTCACAGTCCACAGGAGCCTATGAAGATACAATGAATAAATATAATGTTGAATTTTGTTTGGAATTCTGGAACCAGAAAAGGATACTAAGTAAAAATTAAGGAAATCCGACAAAACTAATGGACTTCAGTTGACAATAATGTAAGAACATTGGCTCATTAATTATAAAAAAATACCATGTTAAAAATAAAGAAAACTGGGAGTGGGATATTTGAGAATGAATTAATATCACAGTAATAAATATGTAAGTGAGAAAAGAAATAAAACAAAAAGCACTAAACAGTGCAGTATGCAATTCATCAAAATTTGGAGCTAATAAAATTATAAATGGAATTACATATTGAGTGACACCATGTAGTTTGAGAGGTTTCAATGAATTCTCTCCATTTAGCCAAAGTGAAAACAAAGCCAGGAGTAAAGTTATTTTGTTCCACAAATATCATCAACAATCTCCAGAAACTGATTTCACGCGGATCGCCTGTGGCTGTACAGAGAAATCCTTAGGTAGCTTTTACATCAAGTCAAGCAAAAGGTCTAATCGGGAATAAATAAATCTCTCTTAAACCATGTCTTAAAAGATGTAAAATAAATGCTCAGAAACACTATAATAGTGTTCACAAATTTTGAAAGTGATTGAAATTATGTCGAAGGCAGGAATTTTATTGATGGAGCAATCAGAGTGAACAAAAATATGCTAACTCTAAAATATGCCACTGAAAAAGGGTATTTTATTCTACATAAATTTAAAATTTTATTTAAAATAAAGTGAATCCTTTGTGTTTTGCATTAATGAACACACATAATAAAAATGTTTTTTCATAACTTTTATTAATATATATATATTAATAAGAAAACATGCAATACAGAACCTGAAATAGAACAATTAATACAAATTTGCTGCTGGATTACACACTACCACCCTCAGCCATACAATAGCCAACCTTCTTACTTCCAAATCATGGTTAGAACTGCTTTGGGATACTGTTCACTTTCAGATGCTGTATAATATCACAGAGGAGGAATCTTTCCACAACACAAACATAAATATATATTTTATAAAATTTTTAACGTTTTAAGCAGGGATAGCATAAATTTCACACAGTTTACTCCTAAAAAAGTATCACTTACAATCACTAAACAATTGCCATCATTTTTTTTTATTTGTGCACATACATTTTTTTTTTCTGAGCGTTACTGTTTCTGCTGTTTTCAACTTGCACTGCTTTTAAAAATTGTATTTACTAAAAGCACATGATGGTTAGTGTAAGAAAGCTACTGTGAAAGAATATTTTAAGGCCTCTGCATAAAATTGATCTGGTGTGGTAATTGGCACATAATATAGAAAGGTTCTCGTAGAAATATATTTCAGCTTCTCTTGCTCCCGTGTTTTCCAGGCCAATGGGGCCAGTTGGAAACATTCAACATAGTTTCTAATGATAATGATAAAAATTTTATCCAAACTAACTATAGATTTGGTTTTCAAAAAATATAAAAGAAAGATAAGAAATAATAATAATGAAAAATATAAATCAGAAGTGTATAAATAAAGTCTAAACAAGTAGATTTTCATAAATGTATATTAGGAAGTACACACAACTTCAGTAATAACATGAAAAAGAAACAAACAAAAAAAACCTAATGTTGAAATATACGTGAGTAAAACTCCCTTAACTTTCTCAAGATTGAAAAGGATTTTTGTTTTGTGTGTGATATGATTACGTTTTAAGAACTGAACAATTTGTGATTTTTTTTAGTCTTAGTTTTTCCCATTTAATGGCTGTGTGTGATAAATATTAGTTTGGGAAGGCAGAGGCTCTTTGTAACTGTTACCATTACACAATAGCACTAACCATTTAACAATCATTTTTTCTAACCAAACATATATAATTAAAAATAAAATGTTAAGTAACTAAATAAGACTACACAAAATTACTCTCTAAATTTATTACATTGTAGTCATCACATGTAAAAGCTAATTTTTAATACACTGACACAATATTAGTTAAAACGAAGATAAAGTTTAAGAAAAGAGTGTGTATGCACGTAGCATAAAGGTACTTAGTATTTGAATACATACTTACACGTGTAATAGTAATGCGATAGCTAGAAAATTAATAAGTTCAATCTAATTGAATATGGACACAAAACAGAAAAAGTAGTTTGATTGAACCTAGTATTCTCATATAAGACATTCAGTTTGAAGTTTTAATTTCAAATAAAACCAAATCCTTCTTTTTAAAACAGAACTACTTTTTGATTGACGGTTAAGACATTTTGCAGTTCTAGGACTACATCTTCATACATCACAATAGCCACCTGTGAGCTGTGTCAACCGATACCTCTGTCTAATTCAGTCAAAGAAAGAATCTGTAATGTGATGAAACAGATTTCATCAGATCTGAAGCCCTAGAAGTTACAGGTTTCCAGGGTCAGTCCTAGTGGAAGCTTAGAAAGAGAATGCATAGGGGAGAATAACTGGGCTCACTCCCCTTGCCTCTTCGGCTACTCTCAGCCTGCTTCCATTCAAAGCCTCTCCGGTGCAAACCAAGAAGAGGGTGCCCAGTCATTTAATATTCGAAACACAAATCTAAGTCTGATTATAAAATCAGAGTTAGAAAGGGTAATAAAAGCATATTGGTTCATTCCTATATGTATAGGAAAGGTGTCAAAACTTCACAAGTTTTTAGACATGAGGATTTAGGAACCTCCCAAGTAACTCAGTAAATTATACTACCAGAATAAAAATCCCAAATATCCAGCTTGGGGTCCTATTCGATTTTCATTAACATAGATAGTAATCATTGAGATGCCTGATAAGTTATTTAATAATCTTTCAGCCTCTTCCTTTTGTATCCGTTAAGAGTGTCTGTGTGTGCGTGTGTGTGTATGTGTGTGCGTGTGTGTGTGTGTGTGTAGAACATAACAAAATTAAAGGTTTGCAGAGAGAAAATGTGAAAATAATTAAAATACAAGAAAAAATCTTATTCACATAATCTTTCAAGTTGTTGAGGCAAAAAGTGTTCTAAAATCTACTGTAAGCACTGATTTTTGTCATTATTTTTTCTTTATCTTCAAGTTCAAAATTTTCATCAACAATAGCAACAATAGCAACACATTTATATAATATTAATAAACGTTCAAATATCATCAGTCCTTCAGGATTCACATGCACCTGGAAAACCAGTATGCTCCAAATCCCTTGGAACATCAACAAACACAAAAGAAAAATAAATATATTAATTGGGTTAAACTGATAGTTAAAAGTTATTCTGCACGTCCAATCAAATATGATTTAAGGAGCTTTACAATCGATGGAATAATATATATTCTGAAAACGGCACTTAACCTGCTGGGCACATGGAAAGCTTTCTCCACATTCAGTGGAGATCCTCACTAATGAAATTATGCAATTACCACAGTTTATGTTACACAATTTACACATAGTTTAGTTGTAAATTAAATATCAAGTTACACATCACAAAATCTATGTCTAACTTAATCAATAGGAGATATTCACTCCTCCCGACTGCCCTCATTAAACATCAATTGGTTTAGTGTTACACTGAAACAAGATATTTTCTCAGTTTTACTATGGAAGAAAAATAAATTGGTAGTGTTTCTGTAAATTTATGAAATACGCACATAGAAGATAATGGCCAGTTAAGAGGATAAAAGAAAAAAAGTAAAGAACAGATAACAGAAGAAAACTAATGTTTTCTCTGAATAATACTGTTTCTTTGCTTAGAAGGACATATTTAATATTATATATGAGATTTTCTTGTTTTTTTGTTTTGTTTTGTTTTGTGTATATTCTTGTTGACCGCAAGAAGCAGTCATGAGCCTTATTTCTCTCTCTGCATTTTTCCTTAAAATTCTATGTTTGATGTCGGTTTAGAATTACATTTCTTAAAAAGTTTGTTCCTGACTTTCCTGTTGTTATTAGTCATTTTCTTCAGTAAGTTGAGCTAGAATAAGAAAAATCCCTTAGTCTTGTAGATTTAGTATGTGGATTTTATGTACAGTTATAGGTATTTGTTATTTTTACTGAACACCCTTTGGTAACAGCCTATTGAGCTGTCAAATCAACATTTAAATCTTCCTGAGTTTCTCTACAAAATAGTACTTTGCAGTCAACACTGTAAGTGACTCATGCATTGAATGCATCCACCTCCTTTTAATTTTCTAGACTGTTACATACAAATTCCCCGAAGTAAAGACCCAAGTGATAATGGACTACAGGCTTAAAATGGCAGATACAGTTTTATTTCTGATGTACTTTACACTAAACTATTAAAGTAAAAAGAGGCCCTTTTTAGCAAATAGTTGCCTAATTTGGGCAGATATTGCACTTTTGTGTCTCGGACTCTACTAAAGAGTAGAGAAATAGGTTATAAACCTAGATCTGTACAGTTTATATATATTCTTTATTGAAAATGTATATACAAATTATATCAACAATATAGTACTGGAATAAAGTAGAAAATATAAAAGCAGAGACAGAGACACAAACCACAAGCAGTATTTACACTACCTACTGTGTATTTTGAAGGGAAAAACACTAAAAAAAAAAAAACAAAAAAAAAAACAAAAAAAACCGAAAGCAACAAAAAAATCAAACAAAAAGCCAAAAAAAAGCTAGAGTATGTACACCTTTAAATATTATCAGAAGAAAAGTTGAGATAAACTAAAGGTAAACTTGGAAAATAAGATATTTCTAGGCTTTCCATTAGGTACATACTGGTTCCACACAATCAGAAAGGAAAAAATCAGTAATATTGCACATGGTGACAAAAAACAACAAAAATACTGTACATCAGAAATAGTATACACTGTCATGATAAGCCTTACTGTACAAGGGGATGCAAATTGTTAAATTCCTTTTCTTTTTGAATATACATTCTGAATTAAACAAATTGCAATTTTTTTGTTAACTTTTGACTAAGGGTCTAGCTCTAGTCTTATTCTGGTGTCTGTATCTATTTACATAACTATTTACAAACCTGATAATCAGAATACTCATTGAAATTGTATCTTAACTTTTGACTGCATACTTCTTTTCTGAAAGTTT
The DNA here is from genome assembly GCF_048565385.1 of Saimiri boliviensis. Taxonomy (NCBI): domain Eukaryota; kingdom Metazoa; phylum Chordata; class Mammalia; order Primates; family Cebidae; genus Saimiri; species Saimiri boliviensis. The sequence goes on along the minus strand of NC_133470.1, from coordinate 77,903,172 downwards.
GAAATAACTATTTTAGCTTTACAAGGGATGTTCTTCCATAACGGGCGAATCAGGACTAGAGGGTCTGGCCTGTTGGCCTGGAGCGAAGGTTGTCAAAGGAATTACTTTAATTGAATCATCACTGGAATGCAGTCTTTCAGACATGGTATAAAACTGAGATGTTGCACTACCTTGCACTCCCTGATCAACAGAGCATAGTCCATCAGCACCTTGCACCCGACCTTGCTGTAAACTAATTGACATTTGGGCCTGGCTGAGATGGAGGGCAGTAACCTGTGGCAGAGGAGAGCTGTGGCAGACTGCAGCAGCCTGTGCTAAAGGAGGGCTGTAGCAGAGGGCTGAGGCCTGTGCTGATGGTGGGCTGTGGCAAAGTGCAGTAGCCTGCACTAGCGGAGGACTGTGGCGGAGAGCAGAGGCCTGTATCCGTGGAGGGCTGTGGCACAATGCGATGGTCTGTGTCACTGGAGGGCTGTGGCAGAGAGCAACGGTTTGTGTCACGGTTGGGCTGTGGTGGTGAGTAGAGGCCCATGCTTGCGAAGAACTGGAATGGGTCAGAGATGCCGGCATCCAGCAGGCATCAGAATGGCCCAAGATGAGACATTCTTGAGTGCAGGTGTCGGAGACCTCTTCCACAGTTGGCTGAACAGTTATTTCTGCAGCTGTTGGAATGAGGAAACAAACAATAAAATTTATATTTCAAAGGCATATTTTTATTAGCTACTTAAGTAACATTGTAACAAAGAAAGGTAACAACCTATATACAAACACATTAGAGACTCCCATTATTTACAGAGTTAGTATTTTTAATTTGTTGAGACATAATTCCTAGGGAAGTATAAATGACTTGGAGTGGGTGGATGGGATCTCATTATTATAATTAGGATCTTTTGGCCTAGTCTCCCAAATGTAGGTATTTTTTATTGTATTTGTGACCCTCAAGGAAACTATGCTCATTCATCAAAACATGTAAGTCAGCTGAAATATAGCTTCTAACTAGCACTTAGAGAGGATGTAAAAATAAAACGAATAGGAAAACAAATTAAAAGAATATATAATTAACTAATTATAGCTAAAAAATAGTTGAGAATAAATTACATAAATTTGGAAATGTAGTTCATTGAACTCTAAGATATGACTTAGTTTCAAGAATAAAATATAGTTGCAATTGTTTTAAAGACAATTAATTTCTGTACTTTTCATTTTCTGAAATCATCATAAAATAGAGGTTAGCAACATAATAAATTAGAGATCCAAGTACTTAGCTATAAACTATAATAGCTTGTAGTACTCTTTTTATAAAATTTCTGTATAGTCCTCAAATGTCAATAGATAATCAGATATCAATATAAATATTATACAAATTTTAGTAAAATAGAGATGGAGTTACCATATCTATATAAAGTTTACTTGAGAGCAAGAAATACTATCTAGTATAAATAAGTACATTATATAACAACAAAAAGACCAATTCTCCAAGAAGACATATGAATCATAAGTGTGTATGCAGCTTACAGCAGAGCTTCAAAATATGAGAAGCAAAACAAGCCAGAAATGAAAGGAGAAATAGACATATCCACAGTTACACTTGGACACTACAATACTTTTTAGAACTTGATGGAAAAAATAGAAAATCAGTAAACACATAGAAGACTTGAAGAATACAATCAACCAGTGATATCAAAACTAATATTAGAACTATCCAATCTTAACAAATTAGAAACCGGGGAATATCTTCAAATTGACATGTAGGTTCTACAAAAAGATAGCAACTGACATTATATTTAAAGGTTAAATATTGATTACCTTTCCCCCAAAATCAGAAACAGTAAGGTTGACACCACTCCTATTGGACACAATATTATAAGTTCTAGCCAATGAAATAAAGCAAGAAAAATAAATGAAAGACATACGGATTGAAAATAAACAAATAACACTGTATCTATTCACAGACACATTTAGGTATATATCTAACAAAATGTGTGTTGTATCTGTGTGCTTAAAATTTTTTTAAATGATAAAAAATAAAGAAGATGTAAAGAAATGGAGAGATATACCATGTTCAATAGCTTGGAATACTCAATATTGTTATGATGTCAGTGGTTTCACAATTGATCTGTAAACTCAACATAATCTAAACAAAAAAGAAAATCCTAGATAGATTTTCTGTTTTTGTAGATATCAACAAGCTGACACTTTAATTTATAGTGAAAGATAAAGTAATTAGGCTAGGCAATAAATTTTGATTAAAAAAAACCTATTTGTGGACTCACATGATCTGATTTCAAGATTTACTATAAAATATACATAATCATTATAGTGTAATATTAGTAAAATGATTAACAAAAATAGAATAATCAGTACAGAAATAGATTCACAAAAATATAAAGTTATTTTCAATGAAGGTCTGAATTCAATAGAGAAAGTATATACTTTTCAACAAATGGTAATAGAACAATTATAGGTTATAAACAAAAAATTAAAACTTGACCCACATTTTTAATCTTATAAAATAATCAACTTGGAATCAACCAAAAGTCTACATGTAAAACTCTACAATCTCTATTAGAAAATATTGGATAAAATCTTTGTGACTATGGGTTAGGCAGCATTCTTAACTGCAATATCAAAAGCACAATTTGTTTTTAAAAACATAACAAGTTGAGCTTATTTGTAATTAAAAATATTTACTTTGCAAAAGGTAATATAAACGAATGAAAAGGCAAGCCACAGACTAAATAAAAATATTTGCAAATCACATTTCTTACAAGAGACTTCTATATTTTGAAAAGGATGTAAACTAACTGTAATAACAGATTATTTTTCCATGATGACAGATTAAAGCCTTTTATCATGCCTCAGTGACTTGGAAATAGCAAGACAGTATGTAAAGAGCAACTTTGTAAACTTTAATTCAAGAAGAAAAATGAGAATCCACCAGTATTGTGAAGGGTGCTCCAGGCCCCAGGGAGGAGAATGTGGGCAAACAGTCCACGTGATGGCATCCAGTTGATAAAAGTAAGTGAAGCCCCAGTACATCAGAGAGGCAGAGAGCCTCCCTCTGACTCACCTTTCTACTGGGGATCTGAGCAACCCAAGAGGAGGGAGAATATTTTGTTTCTTTAAAGTCCTGGTGTTAACTTGGGGAGAGGCTTGGAGACCTGTGAGGGAAAAACACCAGGAAAAACTACAGACATTTGCCCAGGCTGAGGACTGAGAGCAGGATGCCATTTTCAATCCAGGCATATACAAAATCAGCCATTCCTTTGAGACCTAGCAGCATGGCCGTGCAGGTATTTTAGTCTCAGGTAAGAAATTGGAACAGCTGCTCTGGAGCAGGGCAGGGGCCTCCATAGCCAGAACTGTAGAAAGCACCACAGCAGTAGGCACCAGAATTGTACGCTCCCCTGCTGAAGCCCTGGGGCAGGAAAAGAGCTGCTATAGCTGTAGTTTCTCCTGAGTGATGAGACTTTCATTCAAGGCCAGCTGGCAACGTGAAACTGACCTGCATATGCCATTAATGGGTTCCCCAGCATGCTCCCTTGAGATTGTAGTATAGCAGGGCCCTCTCCATTCCACCTCCATGCAGAAATCCAAGCATTTGGAGCACCCATTTGCTTGAATCAGCAATCTGAGTTGCCCCACTCTTCATGGGCATAAATTGTGCTATAGCAGGCACTTTGCCCTCAACGCTCAAACAGATCTCCGGGTATTTATTTGAAGCACTGCCTCACCTGGATCAACAGCCTTAGCTGCCCGTTTCTGTGCATAGATTGTGATGCAGTGGGGCTTTCATCACAACACATGCAGACACATCTCCAGGAATTTGGAGTACTTGCTCGCATGGACTAGTAGTCTGAACAATCCCGCCCTTTTTGGGCATGGATCATGGTGCAGTCAGGCCATCTACACTTTATGCCCATTCAGATCTTCAGACATTCAGAGCACCCACTCACCTGGTTCAGCAACCTGGAGTTGCCCCCTACATACTGTGCAGAGATCTTGGTGAAGGGTGGCTCTCTCTGCATCACACACAGGCAACTCTCTCTGTTCCATACCAAGGCATATGTCCAGGCATTGGAAGCACTAGCTCTTCTGGATTAGAAATTTAGGCCTCCTCTAATTCCTGTCCAGAGAACTTGGGGCTCAGGAGGTCTCCCAGCTCCATGCCTAGGCACACCTTTGGGTGTTTAGTGGCTGTCCACTGGATACTTGCTAAGTGCTGGTGCTTGTGCCTGACATCTGGGGACATTTAGGCAGGCCACACCCATCTTGGACCTACCCCAACATAGTGCTGAGCAAGGAGCTCAGACAACTGTGTACTGCACATATCAGCCCATTGCCTTAGAAGACAGAGAGCCCATCTTCAGCACTCCTATTCAACAAACTACTGGAAGTGCTAGAAAGAGAAATCCAGAAAGATAAAGAATTAAAGGCATCTAATCAGAAAAAGAAGATGTTAACCTAACTCTATTTGTGGCCAGTAGTATTCTGTATGTAGAAAACCCTAAAGAGCATTGAAAGATTCCTGAAACAAAAAAATTCAGCAAAGTTTCAGGATACAAAATCAATGTGCAAAAATCAGTAGAATTTCTATATACTAGTAATATTGAAGCTGAGTGCTGAATCAAGAATAGAATTGTATTTGCAATAGCCAAAAAAAAAAAAAAGCTAGAAATGTATCTAATCAAGTCAGCCAGAGATTTGTACAAGAAGACTACAAAACACTGCTAAAAGAAATCATAGATGACACAAACAAATGAAAAACTATCCTATGCCCATGGATTAGAAGAATAAATATAAAAATGGCCAAAGCAAAATTCAGATTCAACACTCTTCCTATCAAACTACCAAAGTCATTTTTCCAGAATTTGGGAAAGAAAAAACTGTTCTAAAATTTATTTGGAACCACACAATAAGCCAAATAGCCAAAGTAATCCTAAGCAAAAAGAACAAAGCTGGAGGCATGACATTATCTGATTTCAAACTGTACTGTAAGGTTACAGTAATAAAAAGAGCATGGTACTGATACAAAAGCAAACACATAGACCAATGGAATAGAAATAAAGGACACAGAAATAAAGTTGCAAACCTATAGCCATCTAATATCTGACAAAGTTAACATAATTAAGCAATGGGGACAAAACTTTCCATTCAATAAATTGTGCTGGGATATTTGACTAGCCACATGCAAAAGAATGAAACTGGACTCTCATCTATCACCATAAACAAAAATTAACCAAAGATGAATTACAGATTTAAATGTGAGACCAAAAAACAAAGAATTCTTGAAGGAACCATATAAAACATCATTCTGGATATCAGTCTTGGCAAATAATTTATGACTAAATCCTCAAAAGCAATTGCAGCAAAACTAAAAATTGACAAATGGTACCTAATGAAACTAAAGAGCTTCTGCAAAGCAAAATCAGCTACCAACCAACCAGACAACCTATAGAATGGTAGAAAATATGCCTAAACTATACATTCAGCAAAAGTCTACTATCTAGAATCTATACGGAACTTAAACAACAACTCAAACAACTTAAGCAAAAACCAAAATAATCCATTCAAAAGTGGGCAAAAGATATAAACAGACACTTCTCAAAAGAAGACATTACAAGGGGCCAACAAATATATGAGAAAATATTCCACATCACTCTTCACCAGATAAATGCAAATCAAAACCACAATGAGAATCTATCTCACACCAATCAGAATAGCTATTATTCAAAAGTCAAAAACCAACAGATACTGATAAGGTTGTGGAGAAAAGAGAATTGTATACACTGTCGATGGGAATGCAAGTTAATTCAGCCTTTGTGGAGAGCATTTTGAAGATTTCTCAAAGAACACAGAACAGAATTACCATTCAACCCAGCAAATCTCATTACTGTATATATATCCAAAAGAAAACAAATTGTTCTACCAAGAAAGACACATCCACTTGCATGATGACATAGCACTATTCATAATAGCAAAAACATGGAGTCAACCTAGGTGCCCATCAATGGATCACTGGTGGACCGAATTTCTTAAATGTAACGCACATTTACTATAGGATATAAGCAGTCTTAAAAAGAACAAACTATATTATTTGCAGCAACATGGATGCAGCTGGAGGCCATTATCCTAAGCAAATTAACACAGGAACAGAAAGCCAAATACCACATGCTCTCTCTTATAAGTAGAAGCTAAATATTGGATACTAATGAAAATAAAGATGGCAACAATAGACATTGTGGGGTATTAGACCGGGGAGAGAGGGGAGAAAGGATTGAAGAACTATGAATATGATGGGATTATTTATACCCCAAACCTCAGCATCATGCAATATACACAGGTAACAAATCTTCACATGTACCCCCTGAATCAAAAATAATAGTTGAAATTTTTAAAAACTAAAAACAGCAATAAGAAAATAAAGAACTCAATTAAAAAACTGGCAAAGGATCTGTATAGACACTCTAACAAGGAAGATATGAATATGTTAGATAAACATATAAATAGAGGCTCAGCACAGTCAGACATTGAAGAAATGCAAATTAAAAACACAAAGAGATAACATTCTATTTGAGTGATTAAAAGAAAAAACTAAAAATACCAAGTGCTGGTAAGTATTCCAAACATCTGGAATCTTCAATTAATGCTGCTGCTGACACAGAATGGCACAGGGAATTTAGATAACAGTTTGTCAAATTCCTATAAAGCTAAACATAGACATGAAAAACAAAAACAGAAGAAAACCAGCAATCTCAGTCCTGCACATTTATGCAAAATATTTGAAAACTTATGTTAACATAGAAATTTATATGTGCAAGTTAAACAGCATTATTAATAATCACCAAAAAGTAGAAACAACCCTTACTGTTTTTCAGCTGGTAAAAGATGAACTGTATCATAGCCGTACACTGAAGTACTACTCATCAATAAAAAGGAGCATATTGATTCTTAGAGCAATATGGATGAATCTCAAATGAATTTTGTTAAATGAAAGAAACCATAATCAACAGTCTACATCATGTATAATTTCTATTACATAATATTCTGGAAATGGCAAGCTTACAAGGACGAAAAACCGATCCGTGATTGTCAGGAGCTGGGAACTAAGGTAATGTTGACTAGCAGAGCAGCACAAAGAAATTTTAGGAATAATGAAAGTGTTCTCTATATGAAAATTGTGATGGATATATGATTGTAGGCATTTGTCAAAACTGGTAGAACTATAGAACATGAGTGAATGTTATTGTATGTAAACATAAAAAACATCAATGAGTGTTTTCAACTGTCGAGAAATTGTACTTTTTATAAATTATCTTTTATCTCTTTTATTCAGTTCAGAATTATTTTTCCAAAAAATATCCTAATCAAATTAAATAGCATTGGATGCAAATATTACGTGCTTCTTTTTGGGCTCACTGTCTGAAATATTTGTAATATAAAGTTATCAAATTCAAAACATAACTGAAAATAATGTGTGGAAATATTTAAAAACATAAGCAAATACCGTATTTCTTTACAGACAATATAGGAAAAACTATAATACAAAGGTTTCCTAAGATATTTAGCCTCATACATTTTCAACTTTCACAAAGCTACAAAAATGACAATGAGTTTTGTTTAGGTGCATGGAAAGAAGGGCAGAGCAGGAAGAAAGAACTTGTGGGTTTTTTTTTTTTTTTTTTTTTTTTTTTTTTGGTGAGGGGAAGAAACGATCCATATAATCCTCACCATTTTCTTAACTTTGAGTTGCAACTACTAGTTAATTTCAAAAACTTTATAAGTGATTGATATAATTTGTTTTCACACTTAGTTTCCAGAAAAGAAAAATAAATATTATTTTCTCTCTGAACATGTGTGCTTGCTGAGTGATAATGGCAATTCAAATTTTTGTGCATAATTCAAAAAATTTAAAAATAGAGCTTCAATTTCTTATAGAGTCTGGTGACTCATTATCTTATCATGCTTAGTACTAAAGAATGGGATGTAAAATAAGTTATAGTAAGACTAATAGCTCCCCATTAGACAACCATTGATCTTTCTTTACTTAGAGCTCACTTAAACGGGTCCCTAGGTTATTAACATTTAAAATGTTCTATATTTTTTGCACAATTGTATTTGAGAAATGGAAATATAGAGTTTTACATATTTCAAACAATATTAAACCATAATCACAGGCATGAAAATACGTGAACACACATATAACTTTACTTTCAAAGTTTAATGTCCTGGTCATCAGAAAAGCAATTAATTTGGTAGCCTGAAATTTCACAAAAAATAATCCATCATAGTCTCAACATTGAGCTTCCAGACTATTTGTGATAAGGAAATTGAAGCAAAGTCATTTTCTCTGGAAAATGATATAATTTATAATCATTCCTTTTTAACAATGTTCTTGAGATATAGTTTATACCTCAAAATTCACTCATTTAACATGAGAAATTCCGTGGTTTTTAGTGTATTCACAGCATTGTGCAACGATTTCAATTCTAGGATATCTTTATCACTTCAAAAAGAAACTACTAGCAGCCACTGCTCAATTCCTGTCAAACTCCAGAGCCCTAAACAATCTCTAATCTCCCTTGTCTCAATAGATTTGTCAATACTATACATATAATAGAATGTGATCCTTTATTCGGACAGTTTGGTAAGTGGTCTGTTGTATTTAGCATAATGTTTATCGAATTTCATTCATGTTGTAGTATGTATCAGTATACATACTAATATGTATCGGCATCTTTTTAATTACTCAAGATTATCTTTTATATGGATATGTTACTTTTAATTTAGCCATTCATCATATCATAGATGTCTGGGTTGTTCTTATCTTTTGGCTATCATGAACAATGCTTTTATTAACATTTATGTAAAAGCTTGTATGTTGGGTCATATGTTAACTCTGTTTTCCATTTGAGGAAGTGCCAAATTGTTTTCTAAATTAGGTGCACGATTTTACATAAACATCAGAAATGCATGAATGTTCCCATTTCCCTGTGCATTTGCCAACGTTCATTATTATTTGTCTTTTTATTACAGGAATCTTAGGAGTAAGAAGTGCTGTCTCACTGTGATTTAGATTTGAATATCCTTAACTGCTAATGAAGTTAAATATATTTTTATATACCTGCTGGCCATTTGTTGACTTTCTTAGGAAAAATATGTCTATTTGTATTTTTTACCCATTTAAAAATTATCTTTTGCATTACTATTGTTGGATTTTATAAGTTCTTGTTATGGTCTAAATTTAAGACCCTTATAAGATATACAATTTACAAATATTTGCTTACATTCTGTGGTTTGTCTTTTCACTTTCTTGATGATATCCTTTGATGTACAATAGTTTTGAAGTTGATGAGGTGTAATGTATTTTGTTGTTGTTGTTGCTTGTACTTTTAGTGTCGGATCTAAGAAAACTTTGCTTAATGCAAAGTCATAAAGGTTTACCTCTGCTTTTTCTAATAGTTTTATAGTTTCAGTTCTCATATTAAGGTCAGTTATCAGGAGTGGTTATTGTCATGCATTTTGTAAGAAAGGAATCTAAAAATTGTTCTTTCGCATGTGGATATCCAGTGATCCCAGTGCCACTTGTGGAAAGACTATTTATTCTTTATTGACTTTAATTGGCTGAAAATCAATTGTCCATGAATATGAGGGTTTATTTGTGGACTGTAAGTTCTATTAAATGCGTATATATTTCCTTATGTCAGTATCACACTAGCTTGATTGCTATTGTTTTGCAGAAAGTTTTGAAATTCAAAAGGCTTAGTTATGCAACTTCATTCTTATTTTTTCACAATTATTTTGGCTAATCTAATTCTCTTAAATTTCCATGGTTTTAGGATTAGAGTCATAATTTCTGCAAAATCCAAGTGGAATTGTGTTTAATCTGAAGATCGATTTGTGAAGAATTGCATCTTATTGTCTTACAAATTATGAACATGGAATGTCTTCACTTATTTAGATTGTTCATTTCTTTCACCAGTACTTTAGAAGTTTTAGAAGATAAGATGTACTTGTGTTAAATGTATTTCTAAGTATTTTATTTCATTTTATTCTACTGTAAATCAAATTGTTTTCTTAATATTTTTAGAAATGCTTAATGCTAGAGTATAGAAATACACTCAATTTTTAGTACATTGCTCTTACACCTTGAAGCACTTCTAAAGTATTAGTTATAATAGGCTTTTAAAAGATTTAAGATTTTCTGTATAAAAAACTCACATCATCTTCAAATAGAGATAATTTTACTCCTTTCTTTGCAATCTGGATGCTTTTGTATCTTTTTTTTTTTTTTTCCTAATTATCTGTGGTAAAATGTTTAATAGAAGTGGTAAGTATGAACATCCTATGTCTTGTTTCTGATCTTACCGGAAAAGCATTGAGTATTTCACCATTAAATTGTCATTTCTCTTGTTGTTTCTTCTTTAACCAATTTATTCCGTAGGAAGATCTTGTTTAATTTTGATATATTTGCTAATTTTCCAAACTTCTTTTGTTATTCATTTCTAATTTCCTTTCATTTGGTCAAAAGAGATATTCTGGATGAGTTCAATCTTTTCAAATTATTGAGGCTTCTTTCATAGCCTACCATATAGTCTATCTTGGAAAATGCCTGTGTACTTTCAGAGTATACCTATTCTGCTTTTACTAGTTAGATACACGTCTGTTAGGTCTAGCTGAGCGAGAGTGCTGTTTGAGTCTCCTGCTTATTGATCTACTGCTTAGTTGTTCTATTATTGAAAAAGAAATATAGAAATATCCAATTGTTATTGAAGTGTCTATTTCTCTCTTCAATTCTGTCAGATTTGCTCCATGATTTTGGTGGCACTGGAGTTAGAGGCATATATGTTTATAGTTACTATGTCTTTATGATAGTATAACCTTTTTGTCATGATAAAATGTTTCTCTTTATTTCTGATAACACATTTTAAAATCTTTCATTGCCAAATATTTGTGTTGTCACTTCAGCTTTCTCATGATTCTTACTTACATGGTATAATGTTTTTCCATAATTTTACATTCAATACATTTGTAGATTTGAATCTAGGGTATGTGTGCTGTAGGCATATGTTCAGATCTTCTTTTTATTCTATCTGACACTGTTTACCTTGTTTTATGTTGTTTAATCCATTTACTTTGTTATTAATATAAAAAACTTATATCTGCCATTTTTCTTTTTATTTTCTATGTGATTTGTGGTTTCCCCCTACTTCTCCTTGCAGCTTTCCTTTGCATTAGGTGAATATATTCTAGTGTAATATTTTAATACTTTTCATATTTTTCACTATACATGTGTAGGTATATATATGTGTGTGTATATGTATGCCTGAGTGTTAGTCTCTTAGTGTCTAGTGCTTGAATCTTAATTTATCAGAGTTGCTTTGACTTATTGTAAGTTAATTCCATGGGGACATAGAGATATTACTCCTATATGCCTCTATTTACTATTTCCTTTCCTGTAACATATATATGTAAAAAATTCAATAACTACATTGCCATAATTATTTTATGTATTTTAATGAAGCTAATAAAAGGGGAGTAGTACATAATTATAAATTATATTTCATTAACCTTCCTATTTTACATTTTTTGTTCTTTTATTTCTTTTCCTGTGACTTTTAATTATGATCTGGTATCATTTCCTTACTCCAGTGCTTTGTTTCTACCTATTTTTTTTTTTTTTTTTTTGAGGCAGAGTTTTGCTCTCGTTACCCAGGCTGGAGTGCAATGGCGAGATCTTGGCTCACCACAACCTCCGCCTCCTGGGTTCAGGCAATTCTCCTGCCTCAGCCTCCTGAGTAGCTGGGATTACAGGCACGTACCACCATGCCCAGCTAATTTTTTGTATTTTTAGTAGAGACGGGTTTTCACCATGTTGACCAGGATGGTCTCGATCTGTCGACCTCGTGATCCACCCGCCTCGGCCTCCCAAAGTGCTGGGATTACAGGCTTGAGCCACCGCGCCCGGCCCGTTTCTACCTATTTTTGTGCTATTGTTGTAATTATGTATCATTATTATACATGACAGTTCCATATGTTATAGACCCAACAACAAAATTATATATAATTGTTTGTGTATATATATATATATATAATATGTATAAATCTTGTCTTATACAATTGTTTATATTGGTATCTTGCCTTATACAATTGCTTTTCAAATTCATTAAGAGGAAAAAAGAGAAAAAACCATAAAATTATACTGTTTTGTACTTACCTACATGATTGCTTTTACTGATAATATTGTGTTTTCTAATATGATTTCAATTATTATCTTGGGTCACTGATTTTCAGCCTGAAGAATTTCTTTTTGTATTTTATGTAACATGAATATACTAGCAATAAATTTTCTCAATATTTGTTTAGCTAGGAAGGTTTGTATTTTACTTTCATTTCCAACAAATATTTTGCTGAATAAAAAATTATTTCTTAACTTTTTCTTCTTGCGATTTTTTTTATTTCACAGCCTTTTTCCCTTCTGGTATCCATTGAGAGTCATTTTTTTCCTCCAAAATTTTCTCATTTTCTTTATCTTTCAGTATTTTTACTGAGATGTGTCTGTGTAGATTTCTGTGTTTATCAGGCTTCATTAAGTTTATTGTGTGTATATATATGGCTTTTTAACAAATTTGAGAAACTTAATAACATTATTTCTTCTAGTATTATTTCCACTCCTTTTTTTCTCCTTTCCTTCTGATAGGCCATTTCTTCATAATTGTCCTTTTGTTCTTTTTTACTTCAACAAAGTAAATGGATTAAACAACACAAACAAGGCAATATTGTCAGATGGAATAAAAAATAAGATGTGAGTATATGCCTTTTTCTTTTTTTTTTTTCTATCTTTTACTTTAGATTGCATAATACCTACCTACCTAAATTCAAGTGTTCTGATTCATTCTTCTATTGGTTCAAATGTACTGTCGAATCACTCTAATCAATTTTTTATTTTGGTTATTGTACTTTTCAACTCCAGAGTTTCCATTTGGTATTTTTATGCCTTTTATTTAATTGTTGATACTCTGTATTTGATAAAATATTGGCATTTTACCTTCCTTTACTTATTTAAGCAGAGCTTCTTTTAAATATTTTAATATTATTATAATGGCTTCATTGTAGCCATTGTCTGTTAAATCTGACATAGGAACCCTCTCACAGTTTTTGTTGCTTGCTTTTTTTCATGTATAGGTCACAGTATAACTCATGATTTTGTTACAGATTACCTCATAATTTTGTCAAAAAGTAGACATTTTAGATTACATATTGCATTAACCACAAATACTGATACCCCTACCCTTTCTGGGACTTGATTTTCCTGTCGTTTATTTGCTTATTTGTTTTGTTACTTGGCTGGACTATTTGGTGAAGTCTATATCCCATTTAATGTGATAGCTCTGATGTCATGCATCAGAGGGTGCAGCCTTAAATATGGACATAAACTAAGATGTCAGTGATTTTAGCTAGGCTTTCTTTGATGGTCTCTTTCCCTGATTTTTCAGCTAAACTACCTGCTTCATTTGGTATCCATTCTAAGCCAGTTAGGCTTCACTCATTACTGGCTCATTGCTTGATTGTTTTTGGCAATGTCTTGGGGCATAAATTGCTCAGCAGTCTGATCCAATTAAATTTGAGCTCCTTTGCAAGGGTAGTTTTTAAGCCAAGACTTCGATGTTGGTTCTGACCCAAGTGGGCTCTTTCTCTGCACTTTTTTGTCGTTCTCTCTGCTAAACATACAGCTAATCTACAGTCTTTTATTTTTTAATTTAATTTTTATATTTTTGCTCTCATGGAGCTATCAGCTTCTTCTTATTGCCTTACCATCAAAATCTCCACTGGTTTTGACAACTCCTTTAGCCTGAACTTTCCCATACTTTGCTCCAAATGAAGTCCCTTCTCTTGAGGACAGCTTTGGTGCCCTCTGTATTTATGGTCCCCTGGGAAAAACGTGTGTGCCACTGCTTTGGGGTTAAAAATGAGAACAATAGCCTGCTTCTTCTAGATTGATACTCCTGCTTTTTATCAGACAGTTGAAGTATCCTCTGGTCTTCTTAACTTGCCTAACCCAGCATAGGATTTCTACCATATAAGTGAATGGGAGTATGGGCTTTAGGCACAGTATTCTTAACCATTCTTGCCTGATAGAGTTTCTGTAACATACACCTGTTATTAAATTAGAAATCCTGGAAGCCTGTGCCTCAGTGGAAGATACCTTAACCCTAGACTTGGAGTTGGAGGGAAAAGGAGTTCTGTGTTTTTGAATGACCCTGCAAGAGATGAAGATTTTGTCACACTAAATTATGGGGAGAGATATGGGTTATGATTCCCATGCCACAAGCTCTCACTATTCATGCAGAATACTAGTAGATTTTGTAGAATAAGTGCTTTTGCATTTCCTGTTTGCTCTTAGGACAATCTCTTAGGTTGCTTCTAACTCTTGGCTGTTGTGAATAATCTAGCTATGAATATGGGTACTGATATCTGTTTGAATCTCCATTTTAAATTCTTTTTAATATCTACCCAGAGTATAACAGTTGGATCATATGGTAATTTTATGTTTATTTTTTTTTTGATGAATCACCATACCATTTTCCTTAGTATCTACACCATTTTACATTCCCATCAGAAATGTATTAGCATTTTAATTCCTTCACATCATTGTCCTTCCTTCCTCCCTTCCCTCCTTCCTTCCTTCCTTCTTCCTTTCTTCCTTTTCCTAAAACTTATTCACTATCACAAGAATAGCATGGGAAAAATCCACCCTCATGATTCAATTACCTCTCACTGGTTCCCTTCCACAACACATGGGGATTATGGGAGCTTCAATTTAAGATAAAATTTGAGTGGGGGCACAGCCAAACCATATGATTCTGCCCCTGGCAACTCCCAAATCTCATATTCTCACATTTCAAAACAAATCATGCTTTCCCAACAGTTCCAAAAAGTCTTAATTCAGCATTAACTCAAAAGTTCACAGTACAAAGTCTCATCTGAGACAAGGCAAGTTCCTTCAACCTGTGAGCCTGTAGAATCAAAAGCAAGTTAGTTACTTCCTAGATGCAACGGGTGTATAGGCATTGGGTATATATACTCATATCAAATGGGAGAAGTTGGCCAAAATGAAGAGACTATAGGCCTCATGAAAGGTTGAAATCCAGCCAGGTGGTCAAATATTAAAGCTCCAAAATAATCACCTTTGACAGCATGTTTTACATCCAGGGCACAGTGATGCAAGAGGCAGATTCTCATGGTCTTGGGCAGCTCTGCCCCTGTGGCTTTGGAGAGTTCAGCCCCTCTCCTGGCTGCTTTCACAAGCTGGCATTGACTGTCTGTTGCTATTTCAGGTGCATGGTGCAAGTTTTTGTTGGATCTACCATTCTGGGGTCTGGAGGATGGTGGCTCTCTTCTCATAGCTCCACTAGGCAGTGCCTCGATGGGGACTCTGTGTGGGTGCTCTCACCCTACATTTCCCTCTGCACTGCCCTAGCAGAGGTTCTCCATGAGGGCTCTGCCCCTGCAGCACACCTCTGCCTAGACACCCAGAAACTTCCATACATCCTCCAAAATCTAGGTGGAGGTTACAAAACCTCAATTCTTGACTTCTGTGCACGCAAAGGCATAACAACAAATGTAATACACCAACGTGTGGGGCTTGAACCTTCTGAAGCAATGGCCTCAGGTGTACATTGGCCCCTTTTATCCATGGCTGTGATACAGGACACTAAGTCCCAAGACTGCAAAAAGCAGAAAAGCCCTGGGCCTAGCCCATAAAACATTTTTTTCCTCCTAGGCCTCCAACCTTGTGATGGCAGGTGCTACCACAAGAACCTCTGACATGTCCTTTCTATTATGTCATCAGGCTGCTAATTTTCTAAACTTTTGTGTTCTGCTTTCATTTTAAATATAAGTTTCAACTTCAAACTATTTCCTTGTGAATGAATACAACTGAATGCTTTTAAAAGCACCCAAGTTACATCTTGAATGCTTTACTGCTTAGAAATTTCTTCTGCCAGATACACTAAATCATCTCTCTCATGTTTAAAGTTCCACAGCTATCTAGGACAGTGGCAAAATGCTACCAGTATCTTTGCTAAAGCATAGGAATAATCAATAAGTTACTCATCTCCATCTGAGACCACTTCAGCCTGAACTTTTTGGTTAACACCATTCAACAAATATGTAAGAAGGTCCAAACTTTCCCACGTCTTCCTGTCTTCTGAGGCCTCCTAACTGTTCCAACCTCTGCTTGTTACCCAGTTCCAAAGTCACTTCCACATTTTCGGGTATCTTAGTAACAGTGCCCCAATCCTGGTACCAATTTGTTCTATTAGTCTATTTTCTTACTTCAATGAAAAAATTCCTACAACTGGGTAATTTAAAAAGAAAACAGGTTGAATGGACTCACAGTTTCACATGGCTGGGGAGGCCTCACAATCATGATGGAAGGCCAAAGGCATGTCTTACATGGTGGCAGGCAAGAGAGCATGTGCAGCACAACTGCCCTTAATAAAAGCATCAGATCTCATGAGACTGATACACTATCATGAAAACAGCACAAGAAAATCCTGCCACCATGATTTAATTACCTCCCATTGTGTCCTCCCATAACACATAGGGATTATGCGCACTACAATTCAAGATGAGATTTGGATGTGGACACAGCCAAGCCATATAAGGGCAAATAAGATGTTTTGTTGCAGGCATGCAAAGTGTAATACTCACATCATGAAATATGGGCAATCTATCCCTCAAGCATTTATCCTTCATGTTATAAACAATCTAACTATAATCTTTTAGTTCTTTTTAAATGTATAGTTAAATTATTATTGACTATAGTCATCCTGATGTTCTACCAAATATTAGGCACTATTCATTTATTCTAACTACTTTTTGGAACCATAAACCTGCCCTGCCACCCAATCACTTTCTCTACTATGCTTTCCAGCCTCTGATAAGCATATTCTACCCTCTCTCTCCATAAGTTCAATAGTTTTTCTGGATTTCACAAATAATTGAGAACATGCAATGTTGATCCTACTGTGCCTTTCTTATTTCACATAATATGATAACCTCCAGTTCTATCCATGTTGTTGCAAATGACTGAATCTCATTTTTATATGAATAAATAAAACTACATTGCATATAAATTTTATATTTTCTTTATCATACATCTGTTGAGGAACACCTAGGTTGTTTCCAAATCTTCCTTATTGTAAACAGAGTTGTCAAAAACAGTGAGTGCAGATATCCAATTTCTGTACTTTGGGCATATACCATGTAGTAGAATCATTGAATCACATAGTAGCTCTATTTTTAGTTTTGTGAGGACCCTCCAAATTGTTCTCCATAGTGGTATACTAATTTACCTTCTCACAAACAGTGTATGAGGGTTCCCTTTCCTCCACATCCTTTCCAGCATTTTTTATTGCCTGTCTTAGATAAAAGCCATTTTAACTGGGGTGAGATGATCTCTCCTTGTAGTTTTTATTTGCATTTATCTGATAATCAATGATTTTGTGCATCTTTTCATATCCTGTTTGCCTTTTGTATGTTATCTTTTGAGAAATGTATATTGACATCTTGTGCCCAGTTTTTGATGAAATTATTAGTTTTTGTTGTTGTTGTTGTTGTTGTTGTTGTTGCTGTTGTTTTTAATACAGTTGTTTGAACTCCTTATATGTTCTGGTTGTTAAAACCATGTCAGGAGGTAATTTGCAAATATTTTCTTCCTTTCTGTGGGTTGTCGCTTCACTTTGTTGATTGTTTTATTTGCTATGCAGAAGCTTCTTAATTGGATATGATCGCATTTGTACATTGTTGCTTTGGTTGCCTGCACCTGTGGGGTATTACAGAAGAAAACTTCGCCCAGATTGATGTAGAGCATTTTTCAAATGTTTCCTTTTAATAGTTTTCTTTTAATGCTTTCACAGTTTGAGGTCTTAGATTTAATTCTTTAATCCATTTAGATTTGATTTTTTTATATGGTGAAAGAAAGGGATCTGGTCTCATTCTTCTGCATGTGAATATCCAGTTTTCCCAGCACTATTTTTTGAAGAGACTGTCTTTTCCCCAGTGTATGTTCTCAGCATTTTTGGAGAAAATGAGTTCATTTGTAGGTGTTTGGATTTGTTTGTAGGTTCTCGATTCTGTTCCTTTGGTCTATGTGTCTGTTTTTATGTCATTATTATGCTGTTTGGTTACTACAGCTCTGTAACATAATTTGAAGCCAGGTAATGTAATTCCTCCAGTTTTGTTCTTTTTGCCTAAGATAAGCTTGGCTATTATGGGTCTTTTGTGGTCCCATATGAATGTTAGGATATTTTTTTTCTATTGCAATAAAGAATGCCATTGATATTGTGATAGGTATTACATTAAATCTGTAGTAGCTTTGTGTAATATGCACATTTAAAAAATATTAATTCCTATAATCCATAACATGGAATATTTTACCTTTTTTGGGTGTCCTATAAAAATTTTTTCATCAACATTTTATAGTTTTTTAGCATAGCGATCTTTTTCTTCTTTGGTTATGTCAATTCCTAGGTATTTAGTTTTATGTGTGGCCACCGTTAATTTGACTACTTTTTCATTTCTATTTCAGTTTGTTCACTGTCGGGATATAGAAATACTACTAATTATTGTCTTTTTATCTTGTGTCCTGCAAGTTTACTAATTTTTTAAATCAGTTCTAATAGTTTTTTGGCACTCCTTAGTTTTTTTCTCAATATGGAATTATGTCATCAGCAAGAAAAGATAATTTGACTTTTTCCTTTCCAATTTAAATGTATTTTATATATTTTTCTTGTCTGATTGCTCTAGCTACAAATTCCAGTATTGTTGAATAACATTGGTGAAAATGGGCATCCTTGTCATGTTCCACATCTTGGAGGAAAGGCTTTTATTATTTTACTATTCAGTGCAATACTAGCTATGGATCTGTCTTATGTGGCTTTTCTTATGTTGTGGTATGTTCATTTTTTCAGAGTTTTTTTCATTAAAGGGTATTGAAGATTATTATTTTGATATCAATTGAAATAATCATAGTGTTTTTTCTTTCAGTCTGTTGATATGATCGATCACATTGATTGATTTGCATATGTTGAACCATCCTAGTGTCATAGAAATACAGATTTCTTGGTCATGACAAGTAGTCTTTTTAATATGCTGTTTAATTCAGTTTGCTAATATTTTGCTAAGGTTTTTACATCAATATTCATCAGAGATATTTGGGCCTGAAGTTTTCTTTTATTTTAACATCTTTTTGCATGGCTTTGGTATCATGGTAATACTATATTCATAGAATGAGTTTGGAAGAATTTTCTCATCTTCTATTTTTAGGAATAGTTTGAGTAGGCTTGGTTTTAGTTCTTTAAATTTCCGGTATAATTCAGCAGTGAAGTCACAGGTCTTGGGCTTTTTTATCCTGAGAGATTTTTATTAGAGCTTTGATCTCATTTTTTTTTTTTTTTTATTGGTTTGTTCAGGTTTTGGAGTTCTTCATGGTTTAATCTTGGTAGATTGCATGTCCCCAGAAATTTACCCATTTCTTGCAGATTTTCCAATTTTTTGGCGTATAGTTGCTCATAGTCAAAATTTTTTCACTGATATATTTTTTTTCAAAGGTGGTTTCAATCCCCGTTTGCCTTTTTTGTTTTTGTTTTGAGACAGAGTCTCACTCTGTTGCCAGGCACCAGGCTGGAGTGCAGTGGCACAATCTCGGCTCACTGCAACCTCTGCCTCCCGTGTTCAAGCAATTCTGCTGCCTCAGCCTCCCAAGTAGGCAGGACTACAGATGCACGCCACCATGCCCAACTAATTTTTGTATTTTTAGTAGAGACGGGGGTTTCACCATGTTGGCCATGATGGTCTCGATCTCTTGACCTCGTGATCTGCCTGCCTTGGCCTTCCAAAGTGCTGGGATTACAGGCTTGAGCCACTGCGCCTGGCCTGCCTTTTATTCACCTTATTCTTTTTTCTTTTTCTTTTCTTTTTTCTGTTTTTTTTTTTTTTTTTTTTTTTTTTTTTTTTTTTTTTTTTTTGAGACAGAGTTTCACTCTTGTTACCCAGGCTGGAGTGCAATGGCGCGATCTCGGCTCACTGCAACCTCCGCCTCCTGGGTTCAGGCAATTCTCCTGCCTCAGCCTCCTGAGTAGCTGGGATTACAGGCACGTGCCACCATGCCCAGCTAATTTTTTTTTGTATTTTCAGTAGAGACGGGGTTTCACCATGTTGACCAGGATGGTCTCGATCTCTTGACCTCATGATCCACCCGCCTCGGCCTCCCAAAGTGCTGGGATTACAGGCTTGAGCCACCGCGCCCGGCTTTTATTCACCTTATTCTTAAGATGTTTGTCAGAGAGATGGAAAAACAGCAATGACTACTCTGGCTTCTTCTTGCTGACAGGTGGTATAATGGGGGGAAGGTTGGTCCCAGGAGAATAGGAGTAAAATGGCTGCTTAGCAGCCATCTGCATGTATTCATTGGTGTATGACGAAAACTTTAATATTCTCACCCACAGTTCTGATAAAGCACTTAAGTGAACAATAAACCATAGGTTGTTAGAAAGACAGATTGGGAGAAACAGGAAAGGGCAAATTAAATATATCATCATCTTTAGTATATTTGAATATCTTTTGAGTCAGTTCAGTTAAACAGCTGTTTCCCACATGAGAAGGTGGCATTTCAGATTGGCTAGGCTTCTCTATGTTATGAAGGCAAACTAATTTTAATAAGAGGCTTTTTTATAGAGACAGAAGAAAAACAAAGGTTAATGTTGGGTACAATGTAACCAGGTGTTAGTTTTAAAGCATCTTTAGGTATAGAAGAGGACATCGGTAGCAATCTGACACATTTTTCTCTCACCTGTATTACAAGCAATACGCTTCAACTTACAGGGCCTCAGGAAAGAGGTAGTGATAATTTGATTGAGGCCAAGTCAAAAAAAAAAAAAAAGAAGAAAAAAAAAGAAACAAAACTTCGCAAAGATTAGTATGGACACCTGTAGCCTGGAAAAAAAAATTAGTAATTGTATTCTGTCTAATTTGCACTCAAAATAGGGGGCTAGAATCTAATAATGGGTGTACTACAGTTTTTTTTCTGAAATATAATTTTTATCTATCCAATCCTTGTTTTTACTAAAAACAAATCACAGCAAGACTGATTTTTTTGTAAAATAAGTTTTAGTCTTACTATACTTGGCTGGAGTATTTGCAGAACTCCAGCAAGAATAATTATTTGCCACACAGTCCCTTTTTTAAATTGAATTTTCTAGAACGTTATTCCACAAGAAATCTCAGGTAAAACATTTTTAAAGCCTTTAAGCATAGCCCCAGATTTATCTGTGCTTACAAATACCTGTATTAATTGGGTGAATTTCTTACCTCAAGGTCCCAAGATAATTTGGGCTTTTGGAGCCTGTCAGGAATTGACATTCTTTACTTACCACATGGGAGGAACCCTATTCAGGGACTGTATAGACAAGGTGTGAGGTCAGTTTTCCCAAGGGGCTTTCATTGGCCCTATCAGTCAACTTTGACCCTTAAATGAATCTGAAAGTGGCTGGGTGTGGCTCACACTTGTATTCCCAGCACTTTGGGAGGCCAAGATGGGCAGATCACAAGGTCAAGAGATCAAGATCATCCTGGCCAATAAGGTGAAGCCATCTCTACTAAAAATACAAAAATTAGCTGGGTGTGGTGGTGCATGCCTGTAGTCCCAGCTACTTAGGAGGCTGAGGCAGGAGAATCGCTTAAAGGTGATTGTCCCTGCTTCTGGTAGGAGGAGGTTGCAGTGAACTGAGTTTGAGCCACTGCACTCTCCAGCCTGCTAACAGAGTAAGACTCTGTCTCAAAAAAAAAAAAAAAAAAATCTGTAAGTATGCCATTCCATAGAAAGACTTGGTAAAATAACCACTGTCTCTAATTTTTTCTGGTTACAAAAGAAAAAAGATTCTTATTGAACTTATGCAAATAACTATACCTGTCATAAAGTAAGTACACATGGAAATAGTTTTCAAGTTCTGGAGAAATCAGGTAGAGAGAAACATGCTTCAGATTTTACTCACAGGAGTGTAACTCACCAAATTGTTTAAAGCTATAGACATCTCAAATGAAAAAAAAAAAAGTCTGCTAGACTCCAAAACAAAAGAATTAGCAATGTTTTAAAAAAAAATTATATAAAGATTATTTTGGTTTTCCATTAATTCAGTCTATGTAATTAATTCCTGTGCTGCTTGATATTCGTAAACACATTAGATCTCTATGGGAGTCTTGGAAGTTTCTTCTCCTATTTTAATGTCACAATCTCCAAAGTTATCACAAACCTGCATTCAAGTGCACCTGTCTGAGGCCTATAGCTGATTATAAAACCTACCTGAATAAAGTCAAAATAAAACAATTGTGGATGAAAAAATCTCAAAATCGCCATGATTAAGGTCTGGCCATCTCTGTAGCACATAATAGCAAAACAAACATAATTATTACTAAAAATATACTGAGACATATCAGAATTACAGGAATCTCACACAATTCTGAACACACACCAATAACACATTTATGCAAATACAGCCCACAGAAGAAAGCCAAACACAATTTCATACTTGACAATGCTTCCGGTGTGATTTTGGTACACCAATTAAGCCAAATATATCTCTTTTGGACTTCGGAGTATTTAATATCTGAAAGGTTAACTAGATCAAAAAAGGGCTTATTTTAGAATTTGTCAGTCAAAGTTTGTCAAATATCAAATAGTTAAACACTTGATATTACAAAATAGAACCCATGTAACTGTAAGTAATTTATTTAGCCCAAAAGGATAACTAAAATAAATGTAAAAAAACAAAATTCTTTACTTGCTGATAGAGGGGAGACTCAGCTTTCCAAATAGGACCCAATAAAGACAGCTTCAAAACAAGTGGATGTTTTCTTTCACCCCTCTCTAATTATTGTCGTTTATTCAAAAGGCATATAAAAATCTTTTACAATATTTTATAATACACTAAAATATTGTTTAAAAGAGAACACAAAATTTCGCCTTTGCATTAGTGTCTTATTAACTGTTAAACCCTATTGTTAGGGACAAGGAAACCCCCTTCCTGTAGGCTGACCCCTTACCCACCTCTGATTGCTCTGCAGCTGCAATCCTGAACCCCTACCTAGGCGCCACACCAAGGCTGCCAGACGTGCTGCAATTAAGGAAAGCCTGATTACAGCCATCCGGGCTGCATGGGCAGCTCGAGGGAGGACAGGGAAAACGAATGTTGGTTATCTATACTTGTAAATTCCTATTTGACACATAGCTATAAAAAGAAAATCCTGGTTTCTGTCTTTTTTAAAAGACTGCCGCCACAAAAGTCACAGGATGATGTATTGTAGGTCTGTTATAAGTTAAAAAACTATCTCTGTGCCTGTTACCAGTGGATAGATTATCTCAGTTCTAACCACCCCCCCCACCTTATACCTCCCTCACCATATATAAAGCCGTCGTTTTGTAAGCTCGGCACTGCCTTCTCTGATTGTTACGGAGCAGACTGGCAGAGGTTAACAAAACTTGCTTGCCTGACTTTGGGTCTATGCTCCTTTCTTTCAGCTACCCTTACACCTATTATTAATAAAACCTTAGAAACCAATCTATACAATTTTAATTAGCTTGACCATGAGGCAAAATTTTCCTAAAACTCTTATAATTCTTTACAGTTTTCTATTAAACAGCAGGTCCATTCTCTAAGAAAAACATGCTATTCAGACACATGGGCAGAGATTCTGGCCCGGCATTAGTGTGCTTTTATTTTAAGGTTTAACCTACAGAAAAACTAAATAATCCTTTTAAATTTTAGCTAATGTGTCAATATCCACAAACCTTCATTTACAAGATCAGTCCTTCACAAATCCTTTATAGCTTGCTTCAATTTTGTTTTGTCCTATTATCCTTTTCAGAATTAAAAAAACAAACAAACAAACTTCTGAACTAGACAAAATTACACTCCCTTCAACAAAAAACACATTGCCATGCCTTCTTATAACCTCCTACAAAAACCAAATTCTACTTTCCTTTTACAACATGCTTGTAAAATTGTTTATCCAGTAGTCTCAAGTACATGTTACGCTGTGAACTCTTAGCAACTTTCATTCTTGGAAAAAAACCCAAAAAACCAGAAACCTGGTAAGCAAGCAATTTTAACCATGTATAACACTGCAGAGACCATGACAAAGACAAAGCTGCTGACAATGTCTGACTCTTCCCAGCCCAGCCAGGGACTCTGACTAACCCATATGTCTCCAGGCCTTATTTAGAATCTAATGACTGTCTGTAAAACAGACAAATTAACAATTATTAAAAGTCATATAAGCAGTTTATTACCTTAAAGCATCCAGCAAATTATATTTGACCTGCCTAATTCAGACCAAATGTGTAAACCCTGAAGACAGTTTTTAGTTTACCAATAAATAATCTTTTAACTGTCTTTATTTTTCAGACATTATCTCAGTCACATGACCTAAAACATACTAAAGTTTCTTTCTGAAATTTGATCTAAGCATTAGTTTTCATTAAGCCAATTCATTAGAGCTCTTTTATATAAACAGCCCATACATACATACATACATATAGTGACACATACAGACAGAAACAGAGAATCAAGACAGAGTTCCGTCAACTGAAAAGTGATTAGAGGCAGAGCAGGGTCTTCAAGACAATATCTGCATGCATATAGCACAAATATTTTCTATGGAGTTCTCCAAAGAAAAATCCATTTAAAATATTTTACTTAGCCAGGATAAATAGTCAATATTTCTGGCATTTGAATCTTTTTTACTAAAGGTAACCTCCTATGTAAAATCAATAAGCCATTACTAAGGGGATAGCTTAACCGCAGACACACAAGGTTTCTCCAGAGAAATGGTAAGGGATTTTTACAAGATCTAGAATCTCCCCAAAGGTAGTTCAAATAAAAGAAAATTCAAGACAAAAAAATCAGAAGCTGTCTGTGGAGGGGAAAAAAATGTCAATAAATGGCAAAATTTCCACAAGTATCAAACTTCGAAGGATTCACTCCAAAGCCAAAACTGAACACAGGCCACCATTGGGAGCAGGTAAAGAGTTAGCACCTGACCCAGAGCAAAGGTGACTGCTGTTCTTCCCTGAGGGAATCTTGAACATTTTCAAGCTTGCAAAGTATTTTAACTGCTCAGGAAAATTTTCTAAGACTAGCCATGTTATTATGATGCATCCTTCTCTTAATTCAATCATTTACTTTTAATGGTACACTCAGTTCCAATAGTGACTCAATCCAAAATGTCTGGTAAAGTCCAGATCATAATTTTCCAGGTTTTGACTATATCAGCAAAAGGCATTTCCAGAAAGGGGGTAGAGGAGGTGTTTCCAGAAAAGGGGTAGAGGAGGCATCTCGATGATCTTCATGATTCCCAGGAATTTACTCCCAGAAATGGGCTTAAGATAGCAAAAGATCATAAAAGCCCAACAAAGATGAGACCTTTTAAGACAAAACTCACCCAGGGGCTTGGCACATTCAGGATGAAGAGCATGCTGAGTCATCTCAGACTCCTCCTCTCAGACTGGCTGCCTGAAATAAATTCGAATACTCCAGCCCTCCAGATGGTACAGGCCAAGAGAGAGTATTCCACATGGTCGTAAAGTCATGCTCTCAAGGACATAAAGCAAGACAAGAAGAAACCTTCATCTAATTTTTGCTCCAGGGATCTGTAGCTTAGTTTGTTACTGACCAGTATGCAGGGCTGGCTTGAGTAGTAAGCTTACAGGAGCCCTAAATACACATTCTATTCTGTGGTACCTCTCTTCTTTATGACAGAATGGCATAGAAAGACACATTCACAGTGCAAGGTACACCAAGTTTACTACAGTCTCAGACTTGCCTCATAAAAACTTTTTCTCATTAATAAACAGTGATTTCTACAGATCACTCAACTGGTTTGCACAGAGAGAAAGAGGGCCTACAAGCCAGATTGGTAAGAAATTCATTCTTATGCTGTTGCTGGCATGCGGGATTTCCGGGTTCTCTTTCCCTTGGGGCCCTGGCCGCCCTGCTCACTGCACTATAGTCACAAAGGAAAATCACCTTTCTCCACTTCATGGAGCCTTAGGAAAAAGCCTCTTAATTTTGCAAGATGCCACCCAGTGGGCTGTGAGGGGAATCCTAATTGGGGGAACCAAATTAACCTTTTCCATCCCAGCTGACCCAAAACACACCTAACAAAACAGACATTAGTCAACTTGCTGAGCACCCAAAATTGACCAATTCCCTTTGCTCCCTGTTTTCTTTGATCCATTCAAAGTGGGGAGGGACCTCTGACTGATAATTCAATGGGTGGTGTCTGGGCAATTTGAAGAGGAGATAGTCAGCCCTAGTCAGGCCTGTTGACTTTCCACTAACAATTCCTTCAGGGCTTACCAAATGTGACCAGACATATAAGGAGGCTTCTCTTGAGTTAGGCCTGCTGGACCTTCATCCGCAATTTCTTCAGAGATCCCATCCACAAACAAAAACACACACAACAAAGATAAAGAGAAGACCTTCCAAACTGATTCCAGACCAGAGGATCATTCCTCCAAACAGTCCCATATTCTTCACCCAACTGAGGAGACAGTTCCCCAATCTGAAAACCCTCATGATAGGGCCAGTCCCTGTGACAGGGCTACAGTGCATCTTAGTAAGGTCAACAGATCAGGAGAACGGTGGAGGTGATGGCAGTGCCTAGCATGCTCACCAGGCAAGTTCCAGACTATTTCTCCACTGCAGTTTGGCCCAAACACTGTGGGTCAACAGCACCTCATCAGCAGAGACAGCACCAGAGATAGCCTTCGGTTAATGCTTACTTCCATGCTCCTCATTCTGGTGGGGGGGGACTAACAAACCGTGGTCAGGGGATCCCCGATGATTCCCCAAATTTGTAACTTCCCATCAGGTTCTTCCTGCCTACTGCATAAAGAAAGACCATGCCATTGCAGAAAAGCGTTTAATAGATATGAAGCCAGGAAGCCCAAGTGGGACTCGGAGTTTTTACTTAAATCATCTCATCCAAAGCTCATCAGTTAGGGCTTTTTAAAGGCAGTCTGGGGGAAGGGGTGGGGGTGGCCAGGTAATGAGTATTCATTGCTGATTGCTTGTGGTCGAGATGAAATCATAGAGGGTCATAGCTGTCCTCTTGCAGGATGAATTGGGTGGGGTTGGTGGGTCCAGGTGGAGCCGTGGGTGTCAGATATGCAAAAAAAAAAAAAAAAAAAGAAAAAAGAAAAATATATCCCAAAAGGCCAACCTACAATAGTGTTGTTATCTGCAGGAATAATTGGGAAAGTTGTAGATCTTATAATCTTCATAATAATAGCTGAAAATCTTTCAAGTCTGCACTTCAGCAGGACTCAGGCTCCTCTCCTCAGCCCACACTGATGGCCTCCCATTAGCTTTACAAAAGCCCTCGAGTTTGGGGCAAGGCTTATTATCATTTAAACAATAGACTAAATGTCTCTCCTTGGCTTGTATTAATAGCCCAGGAATAATTAAGGGAAAGCTAAGATGGGGGCAGGTTAGCTCAGATCTTGTTCACTTTTGTAATTGTCTCACTCATATAATTTCTGGAAAGGCAGCGTCTTCATTTTAATGAAGGTGATTTTCCCTGATGATATGATTTCATTTCTTGCTTTTTATTTTTTCTGTATCCATTGTATATTTTTTGGTTTCAGATTACCATGAGGCTTGGAAATGCTGTTTTATAGCTCATTTTTTTTAAGGTGGTAAAAAACTTAACAGTACTTGCATAAACAAACAGGCAAAAATAAAACTAATAAAGACTCTATGCTTTCACTTTGTCCCGCAGTTTTCAAGTTTTTGTTGCTAATATTTATATCATTGTACTGTTTAAGTCTTGAAAAGTGGCTAAATTATTATTTTTATTAGGTTTATCATTTTGTCTTTCTACTTAAGAGTAGATTACACACCACAGTTACAATGTCATAATAATCTGTTGTGTGTGTGTGTGTTTGTGTGTGTGTGTGTGTGTGTGTGTGTGTGTGTGTGTGTATTTACTATTGCAGTCAGGTTTGTACCTTTAAATGATTTCTTATTGTTCATTAATTTCATTTTCTTTCTGATTCAAGTACTCCCTGTAGCATTTTTTTGTAGAAGAGGTCTGGTGTTAATGAAATATGTCAGCTTCTGTTTGTTTAGGAAAGTCTTTATTTCTCCTTCATGTTTGAAGAATATTTTTTAACCAGACATACTATTCTAGGGTAGATAGGGTAGAAGGTTTTTTGTATTTTTTTTTTCTTTTGGTTGTTTTGTTTCCTGTCAGCACTTTAAATTTGTCTTACCAGTCTCTCCCGGCCTGTAGGGCTTTCACTGAAAAGTCTGCTTCTAGATGTGTCTGAGCTCCACTGTATTTTTTTTCCCCTGAGGTGCATTTAGAATCTTTGTTTTTTAGTCCTTGACCATTGGAGGGTTTCATTATTAAATGCCTTGAGGTAGTGTTCTTTGGGTTAAATCTGCTTGGTGTTCTATAGACTTCTTATACGTGGATATTGATATCTTTTTCTAAGTTTGGGAAGTTCTCTGTTATTAAGTATTATCCCTTTGAATAAACTTCCTACCCTCATCTCTTTCTCTACCTCTTCTTTAAGGAAAATACCCCTTACAATTGCTCTTTTGAGGCTATTTTCTAAATCCTCTAGGCATGTTTTATTGTTTTTTATTCTTTATTATTTCATTTCCTCTGTGTATTTTCAGTCTGTTTTCAGGCTCATTAATTCTCTCTTCTGTTTGATCAATTCTACCATTAAAAGACTAACACATTGTTCAGTATGCTAATTGCATTTTTCAACTCCAAAATTTCTGCTTGATTCCTGTTATTTCAAGCTCTTTGTGAAATTATACATATATGCATATATATATATATATATATATATATGTAGATACACACACGCGCACACACACACACACACACACATATATGAAAATCTACCAAACATTAGTAAATCAATTTTAAACGATGCACAAAAGACAGAAGTGTAATAAGCATTTTCAGGATTTCTATGTGAATGAATGCTGCTAAAATATTCTTTTAAATATATACATTTTTAGTGCACTGTACGGTCTTTCTTAAATAGCAACATCATTTAATTATCTTAAAAATTATTTTTCAAGGAGAAAGTATGAGACTATCACAGATTAACTCAGTGTAGTTTCAAAATAACATGCATTGAGAATTTGCGGGGTTCAATTTAATTATACTTAAAACAATATACTCTGAGGGCTTCTGTAACTCATTAATAACATTTAATTTTTATGAATTGAATATTCTTCCTAGAGAAATATATTAGCCTCTCACATAGCACCAAAATACCCTGTGGATATCACAGTAATTCTTCTCTAGGGAAATTGTGATGCAGTCATACAGTTGATAATTTTATCTTGATGAAAAGGAAACTTGAATTAAAATTATTATTTAAATGCTGGACAAAAAATTCTGCCAACACACACATCAATGGAATACACTGGGAAGATAGAATATACAGCAGTGTAATAGAAATAGCTATCAGCAAAGAATAGATTTCAGAGAAGACTGCTCCAATATCTCTTCTTGGAAACCATTTACAAGTACACTGTTGCCATCTGCATTTACTGAGAAGTAGTAAGAAGCAATTACAGTATTTTGAAATATATTTTAGCACAATTCAATAAATATCACTGTCAGAGCATAATTCATCTGTTTTGGCTCAGAAGGAAGATTTGCTCTTATGATATTAAATTCTTTTGGGCAAGTTTTTTCTGCATTCTAAATGCTTTCACTTTTATAGACTTTAGATTGCTTTTGATAACTATGTACTATATCATATTTTTAATTGGATGATGCAGAATATGTTTCAAGAAATAAAGAAGAAAATCCCAGTCTTTCAAAATTCAGATAGCAAGTTAACAGACATGATTAAATCCACACTTGTGATGCTCCCTATTATTTTCTAATCTCTATCAATTTGAGAGCAAATATATATTTTATCGATGTTTTTCTTAATATCATTCCAAAGCAGAACTGAATGCTCATTATACAAATATTTCCAGTCAAACTGTTCTATTTAATGTATCTGTTAATGTCTGATAGCAAATTTCATATGATAAAGGTCTCATACAGACTATGTGATTAATGTTCTAAGCTGAACTCTCATGAAAAGAAATAAGATGCTGTAAAATTGCTTTTGATCTTTCTTTTTGATCTCTTGCACTTTCAACAGCTTCCCAATTGCCCCACTGAAGACTGTCAATGTTGTGTTTTAGGGCCATATCAGGTTGTAACTGATATACTAATTTCAGTCAAAAAAAAAAAAAAAAAAAAAAAAGCTCTGTGTAGAGTTCATCATTTGCTCTTTTCAAAACAATAAATGACTCACCTAATGGGCTGACACATCAATGTTTAGTTAAGTGTGGTATACATGCATAGCTGAGTTATTTGAAACATTCAATCCAGATTTTAAGTTTTTATTTAGGGACTTGTGTGACTAAGCTCTGTATTGTTGGGGATATTCTGTGAAGATTGATAACTTCAATCTATTCTATTCATGTAAACTAACCAGAGCAGCCAAAGGACACCCTAGGAAAAAAAAATACCATAAGATGAGTCATCCCATTTTCACCTAACATTTCTTATAATATTTACTGGAATTTGCTGGACACCAATTTAATGAAGTTATCATCACCAAGTTAGTAATTTGGAACCTACATAGATAGGCAGATATCAGGAACTTGGTAAGCATGGGCTTTCTAAGAAAGTATCATCAAATGTTGCTACTTTATACATATAAATATAGCTATACTTTATGTTAATAAAGTGTGCTTATTCAACTCCAGACCTTTAATCAATCCATGGTTCCATAATTGTATTCTAGGTTCAATTATTCAAGTTTCCATAGTTTTATTCCTATACAACTTGAAGTCTAAATCAGATAGGTTACCTACTTTTACAAAGATCAGGTTTAAGCAAATTCTTATTATTAACAGTCTAGCATTGCAATTAGAATAAAATGATGAAAAAAATCCACATTCTCACTCAGTGAAATAAACTATCTGCAGTGGCACAAAAATATTCTTTATATATTAAAATGCTGCCCATACAGCAATACAGAGCTCATTATATCAACAACCATCAAACAATGACAAGCAACTTTCATTTGCTGTAGCATTTCTAATTAACCAATACCTGCAGCATTTTTTACATTATCAGTTTATTGGAACATCAGTAAAAGGAGTGTAATGACCACCTTCCACTGGTTCAGTCAGCAATAGGCAGTAAAGTCTTTTTTTCTCCTTTAGAAGTAGTCTTCGATGAATACTGCAGTGAAGTCCTGGTATTTTTAAAAGCCCCTGAATTATCTTAGCAACTAAAAATAACCCATGAATAACAACAGTATTAAATATTATGTTACATATTATTCTGTATCACATAACTGTAATGTATTTTTAAACACCCAAAGCTATCCATGTTAAAACAGAGTGCACACAAAAGCCAAATTTTCAATTCCTTTATCATTTTATATTTTATCATATTATGGGTATTATTGAAATAGTGCACTCAACTTTGATGAAGATGCAATCACAATTTGATGCAAAATGTTCTCATGCTAGGGGTTTAGTGATTGAAAATATTCTTTAGAAAGCATTATTTACATTTGGCTTTTGAAATAGGAAAGGACAATTAATAGGGTTTAGTTCTGTGACCCTGCCCAAATCTCAGGTGGAATTGTAATCTGCAATGTTGGAGGTGGGGGTGCAGCTGGTGGGAGGTGATCGGATTATGGGGGTGAATCCTTCATGAATGGTTTAGCACCATCCTCTTGGTTCTGTTCTTTTCATAGTGAGTCAGTGACTTATTGTGAGATCTGGTTGTTTAAAACTGTGTAGCACTCCACTTTCCTGCTCCAGCTATGTGTAGTGTTGACAGCACTTTGCCTTCTGCCATGATTATATCCTTCCTTCCTCCTTTCCTTTCCTTTTTCCCTTCCCTTCCTCTCCCTTCCCTTCCCTTCCCCTCCCTCCCTTCCCTTCCCCTCCCTTCCCCTCCCCTCCCCTCCCTTCCCCCTCCCCTCTCCTCCCCTTCCTTCCACCTCCCCTCCCCTCCCCTCCCTTCCCTTCCCTTCCCTTTTTTTGCTTTTCCTTTTCCTTTCCTCTTTCTCTTTTTTATTTTATTTTATTTTTTTCTGGAGTCTCACTATTTTGCCAGGCTGGAGTGCAGTGGCGCAGTCTCAGCTCACTGCAACCTCTGCCCCCAGGGAACAAGCAATTCTCCCACCTCAGCCCCCCAAGGAGCTGGGACAACAGGCACCTGACACCAAGCCCTGCTAACTTTTATATTTTTAGTAGAGATGGGGTTTCACCATGTTGGCCAGGATGGGCTTGATCTCTTTTTCTTGTGATCTGCCTGCCTCAACCTCCCAAAGTGCTGGGATTACAAGGCGTGAGCCACGGTGCCCCACCGATTATAAGCTTTCTGAGGTCTCCCCAGAAACCTAGCAGATGCCAGCATCATGCATCCTGTATAGTCCATGGAACCATGAGCGAATTAAACTTATTTTCTTTATAAATTACCCAGTCTTAGGAATTTATTTCTCGAAATGCAAGAACAAAGTAATGCAACAAATTTTCCTTTTTGTGGTGGGACTTTTAAAAAAATATATTGTTTCATTTACAGCTTAGGCTTAGTATTTACTGAAGAAGTCCAAAGGAGATCAAAGCCCTTGCCTTTGGTATACCTTCCAATTTTTGTTTGTGTGTTTAATGGAGAGTATGTCAGACTGAAGCTTTCATTTGGGAGATGAAGAATGTGTTTTTTGGTCTATGGCCACAGACACTGAAGAAACATACAGAATTATTCATAACAAATAAATGTAGCCGATGCCATTCAGTCAATAACCCTGGCCAATTTGTGCCAATGAAGTGTATTAGGTAATAACTATTGCTACTCTATGAAGCAGGAAACTGGTATTTATTTAGATTGTGCAAACTGGGATACAACTGCCTTATGCAAGAAATTGTTTGGTTAAACCTTCATGATTCAGTGTTAATCCATGCCCCTGTTAGGTTTAGTATACCATATGAGAAACAGAAATCATTCTCTCTTTTTAAAAATTAAGAATTCTACCATTCAAGACTTCCTCTTTTATAAACTCTGGAAATTTCTTATAAGCATGTTAGGTTCCTCAAACAATGAGTTGCTTTAGAAACTTGCATCATTAATAATAAATGTGCTCACTTTATTTATTAGAAAAGGTTATTCAAATTCAACATAATTACACATTATTTTTTTCAGAAACTCAAAAGTGATCATTAACATAAAAGCATTCATGAAATTTTCGTGACTTTTTTGGAAAACATTTTCAGACATTTACCATCAGTTAGTTACTTATTCAAAGTTGCATTTGGCAAAAACAAGAGTTTATTTTAATGAATAAAGAGGTCTATAATTAATAAATGCATTTAGTAATTTTTTAAAATGCCATTTTAATATGCCTTTCAACAAAACCTACAGCATGAGTATATTTAACTTTAACGTAAGGAATAGGAAGTATGGCAGGCGCAGTGGCTCGTGCCTGTAATCCCAGCACTTTGGGATGCTGAGGTTGGTGGATCACTTGAGGTTAGGCGTTCAAGACAAACCTGGGCAACATGGTGAAACCCCATCTCTACTAAAAATACAAAAATTAGCCAGGTGTGCTGGCATGTGCCTATAGTCCCAGCTACTTGGGAGACTGAGGCAGAAGAATAGCTTGAACCAGGGAGGTGGAGGTTGCAGTAAGCTGAGACTGTGCCACTGCACGCCAGCTTGAGCATCAAAGTGAGACTCCATCTCAAAAAAACAAAAACAAAAAAGAATAAGAATTATCAGAAAACAATATATTCAAATATCCTGAAAAAGTAGCATTTGACACTTGTTTTTAAAAGTATATAATTTCATTTATATCAAATTAATTTTTATGCTAAAATATTTACAACATCAGAGAAAGTGTTAGCTATCACTATTGTCATTACTAACTACTTAAGAATTGGAGAAAAGAAAGAATTTATTCCTCTAAAGATGCTCTTCGAATAGGGCACCAGTAAGAATAAGATTAAAAAAACAAGAGCACCAGAGAGTCCCAATGCTAACATCAAGTCTACATTGTTCTGGACTCAGCTTTGGAAATGCCAAAGTATATAATGAAACCAATGTGAACATTTATTTCAAAGCGACTTAGAATAGATTGATCCAATTGTGAAAGAAGCCATAAAAATTACCTTTAGTGGCAATATTATTCTTCCCATTGTGGCATTTATGAAGAATTTTCCAGGTTATAGATGTGTAGGAATTAACCATTTATATTTGACTATTTTATATTATTTGAAGGCAATAGTCAATAAATTCTAATTCAACGAAGCTAAACGTCATGTTTAGAAACACTTATTCACTATTTTGTATTTCAGTCAAACTAATTAAATTATGTTCCTGGTGTCAATATGCTGGTTGCCTTTGAGCAAGATTTAAAAAAAATAATTGCCTTTCCTTTTGAAAGATGCTTGCTACTTGCTTTTCTAGTTGTGCTTGTATTGATTTGCATATATTTTAGAGGTGTATCATTAAAAGAGCAACTATATAGTTTTACACTTGTAACAGAAGCACATGTTAATTGGTTAAAAGATGAAGCTCATTGCTCACTTTTCATGATGCAGATCTCATACATAGACTGTAAATGTCACATGAAGATATTTTTCCTTCAAATTAGATTTTCAGAACTGGCAATCAGTGTCCTGGATGTATTAAGTATACTACATATTCAAAATTCTATCTGGAATTTTGTAATGTGAAGGCATTAGAGTGTTTCTACCGATGTAAGATCAATATTAAATAAATCAAGTTCAGCCTAATGACTGATAGCGTTGATGTTTGCAATGGACATAACTTGTATTTGCATTTCCCTTTATAAGATGTCAAAGGTAAGTGTATGTGCCATAAAAATATGTACAATTATGGAGTATGATATCATTGAACCAAAACTCATTTTCCAAAAAACTAGTCTTGATTATTTAGATAAATAAACTGTTACATTGTGATGAACAAATCATATTCTACTTTCAAAATAGCTGAAGAGAGGTTTGAGAAAAAATGGGGTTTCTTAAAAATTATTTGATTTGGAGATTCATAGGTAACTTATGAATAACAACCAAGTTAAGTACTCCACATATGAGAAAAATGATGAATAAGACATGGGTTTGTGTTAACAAACGATGTGTGTGTGTATGTGTGTGTGTGTGGGGGGGGGGCACGTGCATGTGCACATGCCTATGTGTATAAAGAGAGCCAAAATGTGATTGTGGTCAGTGTTGTGAAGAGAGTACAATATCCACAGTGGACTAGAAATAATGAAAATAAGCAGATGAGAGAGAAATTGTATGGGAAGATTTGCAGCAAGCATTGATTAATTTCTGGATACACGCACCCTCCCAAGCCTAAACCAGAAAAAAAGTTGAATCTCTGACTAGACCAACAATGAGCTCTGAAATCGAAAAAGTGATAATCTACCAACCAAAAAAAAAAGCCCAGGACCAGATGAATTTACAGTTAAATTCTATCAGAGGTACAAAGAGGAACTGCTACTGTTTTTTTTCTGAAACTATTACAAACAATAGAAAAAGAAGGACAGCTCCATAACTCGTTCTATGAGACCAGCCTCATCCTGATACCAAAACCTGGCAGAGATACAACAAAAAAATAAAATTTCAAGCCAATATCCCCGATGAACATTAATTCAAAAATCTACAATAAAATACTGGCAAGCCAAATCCCGCAGCACATTAAAAACTTCTGTACCATGATTAAGTCAGTCTCATTTCTAGGATGAAAGGCTAGTTCAACTTATGCAAATTAATAAACATAATTAATCACATAAAACTAGAGACAAAAATCACATGATTATCATAATAGTGCAGAAAAGGCCTTCAATAATATTCACCATCTCTTCATTTTAAAAACTCTCAGTAAACTAGGTGTTGAAAGAACATACTTCAAAATAGTAAAAGCCATTTATGACAAACCCACAGCCAATATTAGACTGAATGGACAAAGCTGGAAGCATTCCCCTTGAAAACTGGCATTAGACAAGGATATCCTCTCTCACCACTCCTATCCAACATAGTATTGGAAGTTCTGGCCAGGGCAATGAGGCAAGGAAAAGAGATAAAATGTATTCAAAGAGAAAGTGACAAAATCAAATTATCTCTGCAGATGACATGATTGTATATTTAGAAAACCCCTTTTTCTCAGCACCAAAGCTTTTTAAGCTGATAAACAACTCTGGCAAAGTCTCAGGATACACTTTGGGAGGCCGAGGCGGGTGGATCACGAGGTCAAGAGATCGAGACCATCCTGGTCAACATGATGAAAACTCGTCTCTACTAAAAATACAAAAAATTAGCTGGGCATAGTGGCGCATGCCTGTAATCCCAGCTACTCAGGAGGCTGAGGCAGGAGAATTGCCTGAACCCAGGAGGCAGAGGTTGTGGTGAGCTGAGATTGCACCATTGCACTCCAGCCTGGGTAACAAGAGCGAAACTCTGTCTCAAAAACAAAAACAACAACAACAAAAACAAACAAACAAAAACATTCCTATACATAAACAACAGATAAGCAGAGAGCCAAATCGTGAATAAACATCCATTCACAATTGCTACAAAGAGAAATACAATTGCTAAAAACAGAATAAAATACCTAGGAATTCGGCTAATAAGGAAAGTGAACAACGTCTTCAAGGAGACCTACAAACCACTGAACAAGGAAATAATAAAAGGAACAAACAAATGGAAAAATTCCATCCTCATGGATAGAAAGAATCAATATTGTGGAAATGGCCATACTGTTCAAAGAAATTTATAGACTCAATGCTATTTCCATTAAGCTACCATTGACATTCTTCACAGAATCAGAATAAACTATTTTAAAATTCATATAAAACCAAAAAGAGCCCTTGCAGACAAGACAGTCCTAAGCAAAAAGAACAAAGCTGGAAGCATCCCATTACCTGGTTTCCAACTATACCACAAGGCAACAGTAATCAAAACAGCACGGCACTGGTACAAATACAGACACATAGACCAACGAAACAGAATACAGAACTCAGAAATAAGACTGCACATCTTTAACCATCTGATCTTCAACAAACCTGACAAAAAAAAAAAAAAAAAAAAAAAAAAAAACAATGGGAAAGGATTCCTTATTTAATAAATAGTGCTACGAGAACAGGCTAGCCATATGCAGAAAACTGAAACTGTATCACTGTATCTGTTTCTTACAACATATATAAAAATTAACTCAAGATGGATTAAAGACTTAAATGTAAAACCTAAAACTCTAAAACCCTAGAAGAAAGTCTAGGCAATACTAATCAGGAGCTCAATGTGAGACATTGAACTCATTGCCACACTGTTAAAAAGGAAAAGCTGACCAAATTCAGAAAGCACCCTGCCACAAAGGAAGAATTTAAACCAGCCCAAGTCAGAGGAAATTTGCTGATCCCAGCAGTCAGAAGTTGAGTTCATGCAAGCTGTACCATGACACACTAAAGTGCTCTAGGAATCTAAATAAACTTGAAAAGCAGTGTAAGACAATAAGAATTCCAACATGAAGGTGACCATTAGTATTTGAACTGGGCTGAGACAGTAAACTTGAGGGGATACAACCTACTGAGATACCAGCACAGGCAGTTAAGGGAGTGTTGGCCTCACCTCTTCCCTAACCCCAGGCTGCACAGCTCATGGCTCAAAAAGAGATTCCTTTCTGCTCTTGAGAAGAGAAGATAGAAGAGTAGGAAATACTTTGTCTTGTATATTGAATACTAGCTCAGCCACAGCAGGATATGGCATTGGTCATTCATGAGGTCCCCATTCTAGGACCTAGTACCTGGATGACCTTTCTAGACATACTCTTGGCTGGAAGGGACCTGATGGTTTGAAGGGAACGACTCAGTCCTGGCAGCATTCATCACTTGCTAACTCATGCGTCCTTGGGCCCTGAATATCCAAGTATGACATTGAGGGCCTGGTGAGCCTCTGAGACTCTCTGGTCTCGAATGAGATTCAGGATATTACCAGCTGTGGTACCTACAGAGCCAGACTCCTTCTGCTTGAGAAACACAGAGGGAAAGTAAAGGGAATTTTCTCTTGTATCTTAGGTACCAGCTTGGCCACATGGGGGTAGAGCACCAAGTAGGCTCATGGGGTCTATGATCCCAGGATTAGGCTCTTGGATGACATTTCTGGACCTGCCCTGGCACAGAGGGTTGCCCATTGCCCTGAAGGTTGAACCTCAGGCCCAGCAACATTTACCTCAAGCTGACTGAATAGCCCTTGTCCCTTAATGAAACATTGACAGTACATTAGAAGTACTCCCACAGGCCTGAGATGGCAGTGGCCACAGGGTGACTCCTCTGCTTTTGCATAAAGGGGGAAGAGTGAGAAAGATTGTTTCTTGTGGTTTGAGTGCCAGCTCAGCTGTAGTTCAATAGAACACCAGGTAGACTTCTAGTATTTACTCTAGTCCTTGACTCCCAGATGGCACCTCTAGACTTGACCAGGGCTTGGGGAAATTCACTACCTTGAAGGGAAAGACACAGGCCTAGCTTGCTTTGGCCAACTGCTGATTGGAGAGCCCCATGGATTTGAGAGAATCCCTGGTAGGAGCCAGGGAGTGGTTACAGCAGGCCTTGGGCAAGATCCAGTTATTCCAAGTAATGCATCAGGTGGCTCATAAAATAGACTGAGGCTATGTTTGTTGGGGGAAAGTGAAGGAGAGAACAAGAGTCTCTCCTTAATTCAGAGAATTCTACTAGACCTTGTCAAAGACTATCAGGGTGATTCCTCTATGAATCTGCAAGAACCACAGTGTTAGTTGGCTTGTGGTTCTCCCTAAAGCAGAGATACAACTTAAATAATCAGGACATCCAAGCACTTTTGAATACCAAGTGCTTTTGATACCTTGATAAAAACAAGCCCAGACTCTGAAGACTACAATAAATACCTAAATAATCAATGTCAACACCCAGACAAACATCTGCAAGTTTCAAGACAATACAGAAAAACATTAGCTTCCCAAATGAACTAAATGATGCACCAGAGACCAATCCTAGAGAAACAGAGGTAGGTAATCTTTCAAAAAGATAACTCAAAGTTATCTTTGAGATATGAGGAAATTCAAATAAATTCACAAAGACACAGAAAAGAAAATTGAATTTCTATCAGGTAAATTTAACGATGAAACTAAAATAATTAAAATGAATCAGGCATAAATTCTGAGCTGAAAATGCAAATGGCATACTGAAGAATAAATCTGAGTCTTCTAAAAGCAGAATTGATTAAGCAGAAAAAAAAATTAGTGAGCTTGAAGATAGGCTATTTGAAAATGCAGTCAGTGGACAGATATACAACAAAGAATAAAAAACTGTGAAGCACACCTACTGGACTTGAAAATAGCCTCAAAAGATCAAATCTAAGAGTTATTGGCCTTAAAGGGGAGGAAGAGAAAGAGATAGTGGTAGAAAGCTTATTCAAAGGAAAACTAACAGAATACTTCCAAAACTTAGAGAAAAATATCAATATCCAAATACAAGATGGTTATAGAACACCAAACACCAAACAGACTTAACCTGAGGAAGACTACTTCAAGGAATTTAATTATCAAACCCCCCAAATCAAGGATAAAAATGAATCTGAAAAGTAGCAAGAATAGAAGAAATAACAAACAATTGAGAAAACTTTAGCCAGACTAAGAGAAAAAGAAAGAAGATTCACATAAATAAAAATCACAGATGAAAAGGGAAATATTACAACTGATATCAAAGAAACTTAAAAGATCATTAGTGGCTACTATGAGAATCTATATGCCAATAAATTGGAAAATCTAGACAAAATTTACAAACTTCTGTACATATACAACATACCCCGATTGTACCATGAAGACATACAAATCCTGAACAAACCAAAAATAAATAACAAGATCAAAGCTGTACAAAAGAGTCTCTCTGTAAAGACAAGCCCAGTGTCATATGGCTTCACTGTTAACTTCTACAAAACATTTAAAGAATGTGAATGCTACTCAAATTATTCTGAAAAGTAGGGGATGGAGGAATACTTCCAAACTTATTCTACAAGCCCAGTATTAACCTGTTACCCCCAAAACCAGACAAAAACACATCACAAATTTTTAAAAAAGAAAGAAAACTACAGGCCAATGCCTCTGATAAATACTGATGCAAAAATCCTTAGCAAAATATTAACAAACCAAATTCACCAAGTGGGATTTATCTCAGGAATGCAAGAATGGCTCATGATATGCAAATCAGTTAATGTAATACATAATATCATCAGAAAAAGCTCAAAAAACCATTTAAGCTTTTTAATTGATGCTGAAAAAGCATTTGATAATGTTCAACATTCATTCATGATAAAAACCAAGAAAAAACAAATTATAGGAAGAATATACCTCTCTAAAATAAAAGCCATATACAACAGATACAGCTAGTATCATACTGAAAGTGGAAAAAATTGAAAGCCTTCCTTCTGAGACCTGGAACATGACAATGCCCATTTTTACCACTGTTATTCAACATAATACTGTAAGTCCTAGCTAGAGCCATTATACCAGAGAAGGTCATCTAAATAAAAATTTTAAAAAAAGTAGTTTTACTATCTTTGTGTGCAGATATTATCTTACATTTGTAGAAACCTAAAGATGCCACAAAATAGCTACTAGAATGAATAAAGAAGTTCAGTAAATATGCAGAATACAAAATCAACATAAAAAAATACATAGCATTTCTATATGCCAATAGTGAACAATCAAAAAAAAAAACTCAAAATATGTAATTTTCAATAGCCATGAATAAAATTAAATACCTAGTAATTAACCAAAGAAATGAAAGATCTCTAGAATAAATACCATAAAACACTGGTAAAAGTAATTGAATAGGACACAAAAACTAAAAAGGTATTCCATGTTCATGGATGTGACTAATAAATATTGTTATAATGCCCATATTACACAAAGCAATCTATAGATTCAATGTACTTGTTATCAAAATATCAATGGCATTCTTCACAGGCACAGAAAAAAACCAATTACAAAACTTATGTGGAATCACAAGAGTCAGAAAACCCAGTGCTAACCTAAGCAAACAAAAACAAAACTGGAGAAATCACTTTACCTAATTTCAAATTATATTACAGAGATATAGTAAGCAAAACAGCATGGCACTTCCATAAACACAGACACATAGACCAATGGAACAGAACCCAGAACTCGGAAATAAATCCAAACACCCACAGTTAACTCATTTTCTGCATAGATGCCAAGAACATACAATGGGGAAAGTAACCTCTCTCAATAAATGGTGCTGGGAAAACTAGATATCCGAATACAGAAGAATGAAACTAGATGCTTATCTCTCTCCCTACACAAAAATCAAATCAAAATTGATTAAAGACTTAAATATAACACCTCAAACTATAAAACTACTACAAAGAAACATTGGAAAAACTCCCCAGGATTTTAGTCTTAACAAAAATTTCTTTAATAGTACCCCACAAAGATAGCCAACCAAAATAAAAATGGACAAATGGGATTACATCAAGTTAAAAAGTTTCTTCACAGCAAAGGAAACTATCAACAAAGTGAAGAGAAAACCTATGTAATGGGAGACAATATTTGTAAACTACTCATCTGACAAAAAAATAAAAAACAGAATGTATAAAGAGCTCAAAAAACATCACAGAAAAATATTATGATATAATAATCAGAGCAAAAAAATGAGCAACAGATTTGGATATACATTTCTCTAAAGAAGACATACAAATGGCAAACAGACATATTAAGAGAAGCTCAAGATCACTGATCATCAGAGAAATCCAAATCAAACTACAATGAGATAATATTTCACCCCAGTTAAATGACTTATATCTAAAAGACAGGCAATAACATACTGAGAGAATGTGGAGGAAAAGAAACCCTCATATACTGTTGCAATGTAATGTAAACTAGTATAACCTCTATGAAGAACAGTTTGTAGGTTGCTCAAAATAGCTAAAAATAGAGCTAACACATGATTTAGCAATCCTACTGTTGGGTACATATCATATTAATAGCATTACCATATGTTTAAGACATTTTTTCCAAAACTTTTTCCGTTTTGAAGTATTCATGTTAGCCTGCTGAACCAAACTCTAAGAGTTAAGTGAAAAAAACTACCAAGCAAATACACAATATTTTATAGCAATCTTCAAATGCAGAAAACCTACCTGTCAAAACATATAGTAGATGTCAAAACATCTAATATAATTGACTACCTGTCAAAAACAAATTTTTGTAAATTTATGTGCAATAACTGAAATCACATAAACAACTAATTAGCCCAGTAGTTAGTAAATCTAATCACTTCATGCCTGTGCACTTGACATGAGGAAAGAACAATTAAATCAATTTCACCAGATGACAATATTAAAAATACTTGAATGGCATTTCAATAACTGAAAATTAACTGCAGGGTTTACTATATTAGTTTGTAAGAATGAGAGTAGCCTTTCCTCAATGTATATTCTTGGCACTTTTGTTGAAAAGTAGTTCTCTGTAGGCATGTGAATTTATTTCTGAGTTATCTATTCTGTTTCTTTCGTCTATGCGTCTGTTTTATATCAGTACATACTGTTTTGGTTACCATACCTCTGTAGTATAATTTGAAGTAAGGTAAAGTGATGACTCCAGTTCTGTCCTTTTGGCTCAGAATAGTTTTGACTATTCTAGGTCTTTTAATAAACCATATAAATTTTAGGATTGTTTTGTTCTATTTCTGTGAAAAATGTCACTGATATTTGAATAGGGATTGCATTGAATCTGTAGATTACTTTGGGTAGTATGGACATTTTGAGAATATTGATTCTTCCAATCCATGAACATGAAATACCTTTCCAGTTTTTGATGTCCTCTTCAGTTACTTTTACCAGTATTTTATAGAGTTTATTGTAGATACTTTTCACCTTTTTGGTTATTTCCTAGGTATTTAATTTTACTTGTGGCTATTATAGATGGGAATATTACTTTATTTCGTTTTCAGATTGTCTCCTGCTGAAATATAGAAATGCTATTGATTTTTGTATATTGACTTTGTATCCTGAAACTGTATGGAATTTATCAGTTCTAGAAGTTTCCTGGTTGTTGTCGTTATTTTTTATTTCTTTCTGCTTAAGACACAA
This sequence comes from Saimiri boliviensis, assembly GCF_048565385.1. Lineage (NCBI taxonomy): Eukaryota > Metazoa > Chordata > Mammalia > Primates > Cebidae > Saimiri > Saimiri boliviensis. The sequence continues at coordinate 77,859,898 of NC_133470.1, read as the reverse complement.
GTCATTTACACACCACCATTAAAGTGTTTTACTATTCCATTTTTCTGTGTGCTTACTATTACCAGGGAGTTTTTATCTTAAGATGATTTCTTCTAGCACATTAATATATTTTTCTTTAAAGTTGAAAAACTTTTAGCATCTCATGTAGGATAGGTTCAGTGTTGATAAAATCCCTCAGCTTTTGTTTGTCTAGGAGTGTTTTTATTTTTTCTTCATGCTTTAAGGATGTTTTCACTGGATATACTATTTGAAAGTAAAAGCTTTTTTCCTTAAGTACTTTAAATATATGATGTCACTCTTTTCTGGCCTATAAGGTTTCCACTGAAAAGTCTGCTTCTAGACCTGTTGGAGCTTGATATAATTTGAGTGTGTATCCTTGCCAAAATCTCATTTAAATATAATCCCATATACTGGGGATGGGACCAGGGTGGAGGGTGATTGAATCGTAGGAGAATATTTCTCAGAAAAGTATTAACACCATCCTTCTTAGTGGTGTCCTCTTGATAGAGAGTGAGTACTCCTGAGATCTGGCCATTTAAAAGTGTGTTGCACCTCTCTCCTCCCTCTCTTGCTCATGCTTTAGCCATGGGACATAACTGTTCCGGTGTTGCCTTTCACCATGATTGTAAATTTTCTGAAGCCTTCCCAGGTACTGAGCATGTGCCAGCATCATGCTTCCTGTGCTGTCTGCATTATGATGAGACAATTAAAACGTTTTATTTTATAAATTTCCCAGTGTCAGCTATTTCTTCATAGCAATGGGACAATGGACTAATACAAAAAAATTGGTGCCAAGGAGTTGGGAATTCCTCTAAAGATATCTGAAAATCTGGAAGCAGCTTTGGAATTGGGTAGCAGACAAAAACTGGAAGAGTGTGGGAAAGGTTCAGAAGAAGAGAGAAAGATGAGGGAATCTTTGAAACATTTTAGTGAATGATTAAATGGTTGTGGCCACAATGCTGATAGTCATATAAACAATGAAGTCCAAGCTGAGGAAGTCTCAGATGAAAATGAGGAACTTATTCAAGTTAATATTGTTTTAATACCATTAATGTTAACACCAATATTTTTCCAAGAGTTTTTAGTAGGATTTCTGATACTTTAAAAATCATTGATCTTATATCCTTAGTACTGTAAAGCATTCCAAATCACTCATAAGCTAAGTGTAGCAGTGGATGATCTTATTTTTTTTCTTGTTTCCAGACAGTACTTCAAGCACATAAGTCTTAATCTAATTTACTCTTTAATTAGTTCCTTCCCAATGAACTCCATATTTTCAGAGTTTAAACATTATTTCATATATTTTTTATATTATGCCATTAGTAACAATGTAACTCTTCTATGAGCATGTGCCTTTTTAAAATATGTCTCATTTATTTATTCATTCAGAAACTTAATTTAGTTTCTACAATATGTCTGGGCACATAGAACAATGGGCAGGGAAAAAAACAACCTGTGTCGTGATGAAAGTGCGTACAAGGGAAGAACAATGTCAAGAATAAAGTGTGGTGTTTTGAATGCTGTGTATTCAAATAGTGAGTCCCCTGTGAAACATATTATGTGTTGATATGGTTTGGCTGTGTCTCTACCCAAATCTCATCTTGAATTGTAGTTTCCATAATCTCCATATGCATTGGGAGGTAATTGAATTATGAGGATTACCCCCATGCTGTTCTCATGATAGTAAGTGAGTTCTCACGAGATCTGATGGTGTTATAAAGGGATTTTCCCCCTTAGCTTGGCACTCACTCCATCCAGCCAACCTGTGAAGAAAGTGTCTGCTTTGCCTTCTGCCATAATTATAATTTTCCTGAGACTTCCCCAGTAATGCAGAACTGTGAGTCAATTAAACCTCTCTCCTTTATAATTACTGAGTGTAGGGCTGTGTGTGTGTGTGTGTGTGTGTGTGTGTGTGTGTGTGTGTGTGTGTGTGAGTATGAGAGAAAACTAATATAGTCAATTGGTACCAAGGTACCACTGCTGTAAGGACACTGGAACATATGGAAGCAACTTTGGAACTGGGTAACAGGCAGACATTGAAACCGCTTGGAGGGCTCTAAAGAAGACAGGAAAATGTGGGAACGTTTTAACCTTCATAGAGACTTTGAGGGCTCAAAGGTAGACAGAAAAATGTAGGAAAATTTAGAACTTTCCAGAGACCTATTGAATGGCTTTGACCAAAATGGTGGCAGTGATACAGACAATGAAGTCCGAGCTGAGGTGGTTTCAAATGGAGAGAAAACATTTCTTGGGAATCGGAATAAAGATGATCCTTGCTATGCTTTAGTGAAGAGACTGGGGGCATTTTGCTCCTGCTTTAGAGATCTGTGGAACTTTGAATTTGAGAGAGATAATTTAGGGTATCTGGCAGAAGAAATTTCTAAGTGGCAAAGCATTTAAGAGGAAGCAGAGTATACAAGTTGGAAAATTTGCAGCTTGATGATGCGATAGAAAAGAGAAATCCATTTTATTTTCTGGGGGAAAATTCAAGCCTTCTGCAGAAATTTGCATAATTAATAAGTAGCTGAATGCTAATTGCCAAGACAATGGGGGAAATGTCTGCAGGGCATGTCAGAGACCTTCACAGCAATCCTTCCCCTCACAAGCCTGGAGGCCTAGAAGAAAAAAATGGTTTCATGGACTGGGCCCAGGGCCCTTCTGCTCTGTGCAGCCTCAAGTTATGGTGACTTCTTTCAGTCTCAGCCCTTGATGGCAAGAAGAGGTCAACATATAACTGACGAAGTTGCTTCAGAGTATGCAAGTCCCAAGCCTTGGTGAATTATACCTGGTGTTGGGCCTTCTAGCACACAGAGTGAAGAACTGAGTTTTGGGAACTTTCAACTAGATTTCAGAGGATGTATGGAAACACGTGGATGTCCAGGCAGAAATTTGCTGCAGGTTGGGGGGAGCCCTCATGGAGAATCTCTTCGAGGGCAGTGTAGGAGGGAAATGTGAAATCGGATCCCTCACACAAAGTCTTCAATGGGGCACTGCCTAGTTGGATGTGTGAGAAGGCCACTGTCCTCCAGACCCCAGAACGTTAGATCCATAGACAGATTGCCATGTGCACTTGGAAAAGCTGTAGACACTAAAAGCCAGCTTGTGAAAGCAGCTCAGAAGGGTGTTGTACCCTGCAAGGCCACAGGGGTGGACCAGCCCAAGGCCAGGGGAGTCTGCCTCTTGAATCAATGTGGCCTGGATATGAGACATGGAGTTAAAGAAAATCATTTTGCTGTTTTAAGATTTAATGACCTCCCCCGTTGGATTGTGGACTTGCATAGGCCCTGTAGCCTCTTGGTTGTTGTCAATTTCTCCCACTGGGAACAGGTATAATTACCCAATTTCTGTACTTTCATTGTTTCTAGAAAGTAACTAACTTGCTTTTGATTTTACAGAGTCACAAGCGGAAGAGACTTGCCATGTCTCAGATGAGATGTTGGACTTGGGCTTTAGATTAATGCTGGAATGAGCTAAAACATTGGGAGACTGTTGGAAAGGTATGATTGTGTTTTGAAATGTGAGTACATGAGATTTGGATGGGACCAGGGGTAGAATTATGTGGTTTGGCTATGTCTCCACCCAGATCTTATCTTGAATTATAGTTCTTATAATCCCCACATGTAATGGGAGGAACCCAGTGGGAGGTACCTGGATCATAGTGGTGGTTACCTCCATACTGTTCTCATGATAGTGAGTGAGTTCTCACAAGATCTGACAGTTTCATAAGGGGCTTTTTTCCTTTTTGGTTAGCATTCACTCTGTCCTATCATCCTGAAAAGATGGTGCCTGCTTTGATTTCTGCCATAATTGTAAGTTTCCTGAGGCCTCCTCAGCAATGTGAAACTGTGAGTGAGTCAATCATATCTCTTCCCTTTATAAGTTACCCAGTTTGGGGCATTTCTTCACAGCAGCGTGAGAATGAACTAATACATGTGTTTAGGCAAAAGGACCTTCCAGGAACTTATAATAGCCTATGAAATATGATTTTTTTATCAATAATTCTTTTAACTGCAGAAGGACAGAAGCTTTCTAAAATTGAACACAAGGAATGGTAATGCAAGTGCTATGCAAATACCAACCAGCTGTTTCATAAGGGAAACTGTGGCTTTGGAAATCTAACAGCACTACTTACGTGAAGTCATCAATGTGTTAGTTTAAGTCCTCAGACCTCAGACATCTCCAAACTGCAAGTACTGCCTACAATAAACTTTAAAATATTCAGTTGAATTCTCTAATCTGTATGATTCAGATTTCCTTTGGTTATATCAGGATTATAGTACTATCATATTCCAGAAAATATTAGACATTTTTCAGTCAAAATTTCAGGTCTTTGGGAGTTAAAAAATAATCTCCCTATCATAAACCTAATTTTTTTTATGCGAATGCTAAAATACCATCACGATAGACCCTACATACATATTTAAAAGAAGTACTGAAGGTGAGATATTTCTTCTGTGTTTTAGACTATACGCTTGAATTAAAAATTCCTTTCCATTCCAAAGTTTTAACCTTATAAACTCAGTAAACCACTTCTGCTGTGTGGGCCTCAATTTTATTTTTTTAAATAATAAAGTTGTAGAACTAGATGATTTCTAAGATTCTTTCTGATATCAGCATGCATTTCAAAAGTTAGGAGCTTCCTATGTTGCACCAGATATTGGGCTAAACATTGCAAAAACAAAGATAAACATCACAAAAATCCTTCTACTAAGGCTCTGATATTATAATAGAGAATACATATTTGTAAACAAGTAATAACACTAGAAAGTGCTAAAATACGAATTGAGATGCTTTGGTGGGCTAAGGGAACAAAGAATAATCTTAGACAGTATGGAAAGTTTTGGGGGAAGAGGGATGTTGGCAGTGAGAAGAGCTAGCTTACATAAAGGCATGCAGAGAAGAAAGTGAGGCTCTTTTGCAGGACACTTCTTAGTTCACACTAGTAGAAGAATGTGACATATAGAAAAAGACAGAAAAAAAAAGGTGGACGTTATAGAGCATAGAAAACAGATAAGAACTACAAACTTATTTCAATTATTTTTGTAGCCATTAAATAGCTAATAAATTCAGAGCAGTGATATTCAATTTAAAAATTAATAATACATCAATATAAAAATTATGAGTAGCCAAGTGCTCTAGGCTAAAGAATAGTTTATAAAAATGGTGGATTATGGAAGGGGTGATAGTAAGATATACATGTTTGAACTGTATAATTAATATAGTCCTTCTGATTCTAAAGGGTTTGAGGCTTTAACAAGGTTATGCCATGTACCCCATAAATAAATACACCTACTATGTACCCACAAACTTTTTAAAAAATAATATTTTAAAAAGATTCTATAGGTCCTGAAATATCAGACTAAATCTTAGTGTTTAGCTGTAAATAATGCAGTTCTTTTAACTGATTTAAAGAAAGTGGCATGCATAAAAGTGGCATAGAAAGTCTGCATCTATTCTTACTGTATACAAGACATTGAAGAGTAAAATGCAGAATATCCCTGTCTTCCACAATTAAAACATAATACTTACAATAAATATTATGTTTTGAGGAACTTACAGGTCATCAAAGTGGCCAGTTAACTCTTCTTTGCAGATTTGCTGGTGAAAAATGTTGAGAAGAATCATGGTACCCAATGTCTAAGGTATATTCTACCTCTAAAATCGACTGTTCTATGATTACAAAATTTGTCCTTGGTTGATTAACAGTGAAGATCTAGTGTACTTCCAATCTGAGTAAAATTGACTCTGTAAATAAAGAAGACTCTCCAGTAATGGAGAATGAGATACTGAATTGGCCAAGCTTTTCCTACTGAATTTTTGTCACTTCTATTACAAATTTATGTTCTCTATTCCGAATAATGTAGTGGGTTGATTTGAAAGTTTATCCAGAACTCCAGAAATTCAGACAGGTGGGAGAGCAAGATGGTGGAATAGAAAATTCCACCTATTCTTCCTCTAATAAGAATGCCAGTTTGGCCGGGCACGGTGGCTTAAGCCTGTAATCCCAGCACTTTGGGAGGCCGAGGAGGGTGGATCACGAGGTCAAGAGATTGAGACCATCCTGGTCAATATGGTGAAACCCCGTCTCTACTAAAAATACAAAACATTAGCTGGGCATGGTGGCTCATGCCTGTAATCCCAGCTACTCAGGAGGCTGAGGCAGGAGAATTGCCTGAACCCAGGAGGTGGAGGTTGCGGTGAGCTATCGCGCCATTGCACTCCAGCCTAGGTAATAAGAGCGAAACTCCATCCCCCCCCACAAAAAAAAAAAAAAAGAATGCTAGTTTAAGAACTATCTACACAAAAAAGCACCTTCATGCAAAACCAAAATGTGGTGCACACTGACCGTACCTGGATTTTACTTTGTATTGCTGAAAGAAGTACTGACGAGGTAGAAAAAAACAGTATTAAATCACCAATGCCAACCCTCTCTCACCCCCAGTAGTGGCAGTATGGTACAGAAAATATTTCTGAGTGCTGGGAGAGGAAAATCCCAGTAATTGTGATGTATTTAATTCAGCGTTGTCCTGTTATGGCAGAAAGCAAAACCAGACCAAACTCAACTGATGTTCACGCACAGAGGGAGAATTAAAACAAGCCCTAGCCAGAGGGGAATCACCAATACAGTGGTTGTAACTTGAATTCCCACAAGCATCAACACTGCAGATTAAATTGCTCTGGGGATCTAAATAAACTGGAAAGGCAGTCTGGGTCAGAAGAACTGAAATATGTACGAGAGATTCTTAGTGCTAAACTGGGCCCAGAAAGTGGACTAAGCGGGCGCATGCAAGCTACCAAGATACCAAGTAGGGGAGCGAAGGCATTACTGGCGTCACACCTCCCTGAACCCGAGGCTTCACATCTTGTAGCTCAAAAAGAGACCCATACTTCAGCTTGAAAAGAAGGGATGAAAGAGTGGAAAGGACTTTGTCTGAACATGCTTACCAGCTCAAACACAGCAGGACAGAGAATGGGTCAGAGTCACAAGGCCCCCCCTTTCCAGAAGGGCCAGAAAGGACCTGCTGCTTTGAAGAGAAGGAGGGAATCCTGGCAGCATCGATCACCTGCTAATCGAACAGACCTTGGTCCCTGAATAACCAGCGGTGATACCCAGGTACTAAGTCAAGGGCCTTGAGTGAGACTCTGAGGCTTGGTGACTTCAGGTAAGATTGATCACATTCCCAGCCATGGTGCCTAAGGGGCCAGACTCTTTCTTCCTGGGGAAAGCAGAGGGAAATGTAAAGCTTTTGTCATGCACAACAGGTAGCAGCTTAGCCACAGGAAGATAGAGCGTCAAGTGGGCTCTTTGGATCCCTGATTCCTGAACTTGGCCCTTGGACAGCACTTCTGAAACTGTCCTAGGCAAAAGGGGAGCCTACTGACCTGAAGTGTGAGTCCTAGGCTAGGCAGCATTCACCATAAGCTCAATTAAGATCACATGAGCCTTTAAGGAACATCAATGGCAGTCTGAGAGTAAGCCCTGTGGACCTCTGGTGGTAGTGACCATTTGCTGGGGCTCCTCTGTCTTTGGAAAGGGGACGAAAGAGTGGAAAAGACTGCCTTTTGCGGTTCTAGAGCTACACTACAATGGAACACCAAGTACACTTTTAAGGTTGTTGATTCTAGTCCCTGGCTCACAAATGGCACCTCCGGATGCTTCCTGGGCCTGGGGGAACTCACTACACTGAAGGAAAACCACAAGCTTTGCCGGTTTGGGCACCTGCTGACTGCAGAACCCCAGGACATTGAGTGAACATAGGCAGAAGCCAGGAAGAGTTTACAGAAGGTTGTCAGTGAGATCCAGTGCTATGCTGGCTTCAGGTCTGACCAAGTACAGTCACAGTGGTAGTGGTCAAAGGGACGCTTGTGCTGCTCCACCCTCAGCTTTATGTGGGTCAGAACAAAGGAAGAGAAACGTAAGGAAAAATGAAGAGTGTCCGTCTCATAATTCAGAGAATTCTCCCAGATCTTGTCCAAGACCATCACGATGGTACCTCTGAGTCTGCAAGAACCACAGCATTATTGGGCTTAAGGTGCTCCCTAAAGTAAATACAGCTTACATCATGAAATACAAGTTCCTTCAAATATCTGAAAAGCCTACCCCCAAAAAAACAGGTAAAAACAAGCCCAGACTGTAAAAACTAATAAACAGCTAACTCTTCAATGCCCAGATACAGGTCAACATCTACAAGCATCAAGTCAATCTAGGAAAACCTGGCCTCGCCAAATGATCTAAATAACACATCAGGGACAAATCCAGTAGAGATATGTTACCTTCCTTTCTTTCTTTCTTTCTTTTCTTTTCTTTTCTTTTTTTTTTTTGAGACGGAGTTACGTTCTTATTACCCAGGCTGGAGTGCAATGGTGTGATCTCGGCTCACCGCAACCTCCGCCTCCTGGGTTCAAACAATTCTCTTGCCTCAGCCTCCTGAGTAGCTGGGACTACAGGCACGTGCCAGCATGCCCAGCTAATTTTTGTATTTTTAGTAGCGACGGGGTTTCACCTTGTTGACCAGGATGGTCTTGATTCCTTGACCTCGTGATCCACGCGCCTTGGCCTCCCAAAGTGCTGGGATTACAGGCGTGAGCCACCATGCCTGGCCATGATATGTTACCTTTCAAAAATAGAATTCAAAATGCTTATTTGAGAAAACTTGAGAAAATTCAAGATAAAACAGAGAAGGAATTCAGAATTCTATCAGATACATTTAACAAAAAGATTTAAATAACGAAAAAGAATAAAGCAGACACTCTAGCTGAAAATGCAACTGGAATAATGAAGAATGAATGACAGTCTTTAAATAGCAGAACTGATCAAGCAGAAGAAATAATCAGTGAGCTCGGAGACAGGCTATTGGCAAATACACAGTCAGAGGAAACAAAAGAAAAAAGAATAGAAAAAAAAAAAAAAAAAAGCATCACACCAACAGGATCTAGAAAATAGCCTGAAAAGAGCAAATCTGAGTTACTGGCCTTAAGGAGAGTATAGAGAAAGAGATAGGAGTAGAAAATTATTCAAAGACATAATATCAGAGAGCACTCAAAATGTAAAAAAGATATTCATATTCAAGTACAAGAAAAATGCAGGGCACCAAGTAGAATTAGACCAGAAAAGTATACCTGAAAGCATCTAATAATTCAACTCCCAAAGATTAAATATAAAGAAAGGATTCTAAAAGCAGCAAGATAAAATAAATAGCTTTCAATGGAGTTCCAATATGACTGGCAGAGGACTTTTCAGTGGAAACCTTACGGGTGAGGAGAGAGCGGCATGACGTATGTAAAGTGCTGAAGAAAAACAACTTTTATGCTACAATAGTGTATCTAGTGAAATGATCTTCTAAACACGTAGGAGAAATAAAGACTTTCTCAGAAATCAAAAGCTGAGAAAATTAATCAAGGTGAAATCTGTCCTATAAAAAACATTAAAGGGAGTATATCAACCAGAAAAAAAAAAAAAAAAAAAAAAAAAAGCTATTAATGAGCAATAAGTAATCACTTGAAGGAACAAAATTCACTGTTAATAGTAAGTACACGGAATATTATAAAACTGTAATTGTGGTGTATAAACTACTCATATCCTAAGAAGAAAGACTAAATGAAAAACCAATTGAAAATAATAAATATGACAACTTTTTATGACATAAACAATACAATAAGATATAAACATAACAACAAATTATTAAAAGCAGAAGAACAACGTTACAGCATATTGTTTCTCTTAGTTTTCTATTTGCTTGTTTGTTTATGCAAACAGTGTTACGTTGTTGGAAGATTAAAATGAGAGGTAACAAGATTGTATTTATAAGCCTCATGGTAACCTGAAACCAAAAAACATACAATGAATACACAAAATATAAAAAGAAACTAAATTATATGACTGGAGAAAATCAACTATACAAAAGAAAGACAGAAAGGTAAAAAGGAAGTAAGGGAAGACCATAAGACAACCATAAAATAAATAACAAAATGGCAGAAGTCCTTATTTATCAATAATAAAAGTGAATGTAAATGGGCCGAACTCTCCAATCAAAAGACATAGACTGGCTGAATAAATTAAAAAGCAAGACCCATTGATCTGTTACCTACAAGAAACACACTTCACACATAAAGACACACATAGCCTAAGAATGATGGGATGAAAAAAGATATTCCACCGGGCGTGGTGGCTCAAGCCTGTAATCCCAGCACTTTGGGAGGCTGAGGCGGGTGGATCACGAGGTTGAGAGATCAAGACCTTCCTGGTCAACATGGTGAAACCCCATCTCTACTAAAAATACAAAAAACTAGCTGGGCGTGGTGGCGCATGCCTGTAATCTCAGCTACTTAGGAGGCTGAGGCAGGAGAATTGCCTGAGCCCAGGAGGCGGAGGTTGCGGTGAGCCGAGATCGCGCCATTGCACTCCAGCCTGGATAACAAGCGCGAAACTCCGTCTCAAAAAAAAAAAAAAAAAAAAAGATATTCCATGCCAATTCAACAGAAAAAAATAGCTAGAGAGCTGTACTTTTATTAGGCAAAATAGATTTAAAGACAAAATCTGTAGGAAGAGGCACTATGTAATGATAAAGAAGTCAATTCAGTATGACAATATAACAATTTTAAATATATATACACTCAATACTGGAGCACCCTGATATATAGAGCAAATATTATTGGATAAAAAGTGAGATAGACTCCAAGAAATAATAGCTGGATATTTCAACAGCTGACTTCCAGCATTGGATGTAACTTCCAGGCAGAAAATTAACAAATAATCATCCAACTTAATCAGCACTATAGACCAAATGTATCTATCTAATTGGTATTCACAGAACACTTTATCCAATATCTACAGAATATGCATTCCCTTTCTTGGCACATGAATCATTCTTAAGAATAGACTTTAATGGTGAATTCTACCAAACACGTAAAGAGCTAATAAGGATGCTACTCAAACAATTCTTAAAATAGAAGTGGATGGAATACTTCCATATTCACTCCACGAGACCAGTATCATCCTGATATCAAAAGCAGACAAAGGCAACATCAAGAAAAACACATACATACACACAAGAAAATTGCAGGACAATATCCATGATGAATATTGATTCAAAAATCCCCAACAAAATACTAGCAAACCAAATTCAAAAAAGCAATAGAAAGATCATTCATTATGACCAAGTGAGATTTACCCCTGGGATGCAAGGGTAGTTCAACACACACAAATCAATCAGTGTGATAAATCATATAAGCAGGTGGAAGGATAAAAGCCATATGACCTTTTCAACTGATGCTGGAAAGTATATGATAAAATTTAGCATTCCTTTATGATTAAAAAAAATAAAAGTAATAGGTATAGAAGGAACATACATTAATACAATAAAAGCCAAATATGACGGAACCTCAGCTAGTATCATACTAAATGGAAAAAAAATGGAAATCCTACTAACACCTGAAACTTGACAAGGATACCCACTTTCACTGCTGTAATTCCACATAGCAGCAAGAACTAGCTAGAGCAATCAGATAAGAGAAAGATATGAAGGGCATCCAAATTGGAGTGAAAGAAGTCAAATTATTCCTGTTTATAGAAAATATGATCTTGTGGCTGGGCGCGGTGGCTCAAGCCTGTAATCCCAGCACTTTCGGAGGCCGAGGCGGGTGGATCACGAGGTCAGGAGATCGAGACCATCCTGGTCAACATGGTGAAACCCCGTCTCTACTAAAAATACAAAAAATTAGCTGGGCATGGTGGTTCGTGCCTGTAATCCCAGCTACTCAGGAGGCTGAGGCAGGAAAATTGCCTGAACCCAGGAGGCGGAGGTTGTGGTGAGCCGAGATCGCGCCATTGCACTCCAGCCTGGGTAACAAGAGCGAAACTCCGTCTCAAAAAAAAAAAAAAAAAAAAAAAAAAAAAAAAAAAAAAAGAAAAGAAAAAGAAAATATGATCTTGTATTTGGAAAATCCTAAAGATTCCACAAACAAAACCATTAGAACCCATGAACAAGGTCAATAAAGTTGTGGGTTAAAAAAAAACATGAAAAATCAGTAGCAGTTTTATATGCCAACAGTGAACAATCTGAAAAAGAAATTTTAAAAGGTTATCCTATTTACAATAGTAACAAGTAAAATTAAATACCTAGCAATTAACCAAAAGTGAAAGAGCTCTGTAATGAAAACTATAAAAAGCTGATGAAAAAAATGAGGACACTAAAAAATGGAAAGATATTCCATGTTCGTGAAATGGAAAAATTAATATTGTTTGTTAAGATATCCATAGTACTAAAAGCAATTTACAGACTCAAGGCAATCCTTATCAAAATACCAATGGCATTACTCACTGAACTAGAAAAAAAAAATTCTCAATTGGTCAAAGCTATCCTGAGGGGAAACAAACAAACAAACAAACAAACAAACAAACAAACTAGAGGAATCACCTTACCTGACTTCAAATTATACTACACTGCTCTAGTTAACCAACACAGCATGATACTGGCATAAAAACAGACACACAGATCAATGGAACAGAATAGAGAACCCAGAATCAAATCCACACACTTACACTGAATTCATTTTTGACAAAGATGCCAAGAACATACTCTTGAGGAAAGATAGTTTCTTCAATAAATAAGTCTGGGAAAATTGGATATTCATATGTAGAAGAATAAAACTAGACCCTATCTCTCATCATGTACAAAAATCAAATCAAAATGGATTAAATACTTAAATCTAAGACTTCAAACTATGAAATTACTACAAGAAAACATTGGGGAAACTTTCCACGACATTGGTCTCGGCAAAAATTTCATGAGTAATACCTCACAAGCACAGGCAACCAAAGCAAAAATAAACAAATGAGATCACATTAAGTTAAAAAGCTTCTGCATGGCAGAGGAAGCAATCAACAAAGTGAAGAGACAACCCACAGGAGACATACAAATGTAAAACAGGTATATGAAAAAGAAATGCAAATCCAAACTACAACGTGATATCCTCTCAACCTAGATAAAATGGCTTTTATGCAAAAGACAGGCAACAACAAATGCTAGCACAGACATGGAGAAAGGGAACCCTAGTACACTGATGGTGAACATGTAAGTTAGCACAACCACTAGAGAGAACATTTTGAAGTTTCCTCAAAAAAAAAAAAAATCACTAAAATTGAGCTACCATATGATTCAGCAATTCCACTGCTTGGTATATACCAAAAAGAAAGGAAATCAGTGTATCAAGGAGATATTTGCACTCCTATGTTTGTTGCAGCACTGCTCACAATAGCTAACTTTGTAAGCAACCTAAGTGTCCATCAACAGATGAATAAAGAAATAAAATATGGTACATATATACAATGGAGTACTATTTAGCCATGAAAAAGAATGAGATCCATTTATTTGCAACAATGTGAATGGAACTGGAGATCATTATGTTAAGTGAAATAAGCCAGGCTCAGAAAGATGAACATCATATGTTCTAACTTATTTGTAGGATCTAAAAATCAAAACAATTGAAGTCATGGAAATAGAAAGTAAAGAGATGATTACCCCGGGCTGGGAAGCATAGAGTGTGGTGGGGTTTAAGTGGGAATAGTTAATGAGTACAAAAATAGTTAGAAGAATGAATAAGACCAAGTATTTGATGGCACAATAGGATGACTATAGTCAATGATAATTTCATTATCCATTTAAAAGTAACTAAAAGAATATAATTGGATGGTTGGTAACATAAAGGATAAATGCTTGAGGAGACGGGTATCCCATTCTTCATGATTTGATTATTACATATTGCATGCCTGTTTCAAAATATCTGATGTATCATATAAATATATATACTTACTATATATCAAAATAAATCAAAATTTAAAAAATTAGAGAAAGAAAAGTATTCCAGAAATTTATACTAAACTAGTCATGTCTTTCTTTTTTAACTATATAAGTGAGAGAGTACCTAGATATCCCAGGAAAATATTTATGATATTACAATAGGAAAAATACAAACCCCTTATTTAACAGCACATTTAATATGCTTTTTATGTGAATACACAGATATGGGTGAACCTGAAGGATATTATACTAAGTGAAATAAGCCAGGCACAGAGGATTAATATTGCATGTTTCCACTTATATCTGGAAACTAAAAATTTGATCCCATGTAAGCGGAGAGTAGAATCATGGTTACTAGAATAGTGGTTACTACAAAGTCTAGGGAGAAGAGGAGAGGGGGAGACATTCATCAAATGATACAAAATTACAACTAGATAGGAAGAAGAAGTGCTAGTGTTCTATAGCATGTGGGATTACTATAATTTACAATAGTTTATTATATATTTTCAAAAAGCTATAAGAGAGTATTTTGAAGATTCTCACTACAAGAAATAATAAATGTTTCGTGACTAATACACTAATTACCCTGATTTGATCACTATCCATTGATGTACCAAAGCATCACTATGTACCCCATAAATATGTACAATTATGTCTGATATAAATTAAATTAAAATACCTGTGCTGTACCATTAGTAGTATACTTGAGTTTCTTTATATGTATATTTCAGTGAGATGACTTTATTTATTCTGAACTATAGATATTCTTCATTCTCCTTTGCCATCATGAAAAGGATGATAGGAAGAAATTAAATAAATCGTTAAAGTTTTGTTCTGAATAGATAAACCACAGAAAAAAAAGGCACTACTCATTGTGAGAAATACATGTGTTGTCTTAGCAAGCATTTTATAGAGGAACTCAGTGAATCTGAATTTAGATATCACAAATTTGAAAATGTTCATCATTTTCATAAAGCTTCTCATTTTTTATGTTATTTCAGAACTTATTTACATGCATAAAGAAAATTTGCTGAAGGTAAATGTAAGCACTGAACACACTTAACTTCAGATTGAACAATACAGGTAGCATCTTTATATTGACCTGAAATCATGATACTTTCTAAGTAAGCAGTAAATGAAATGAAGTGAAAGTCCATTTCATGTTCAAGATGAAATTATTAATGAGTGCTCCAAAATAAGGCAATGTAAGGTATTAAATCAAATTTTAAATTAGAAAAGCAAAGTCAAATTACATATACGTATATATATATAATTTCTTAATTAAATGTTGTGATATTTGGCAATTACATCTTTGTGTCCCTCATAAAGTACTGAAAGATAGCATTTTGGACCTGTATAATATGCTTTGTGAGAATACATAATGAATCATTTTTTTTTTTTGAGACGGAGTTTCACTCCTGTTACCCAGGCTGGAGTGCAATGGTGCGATCTCGGCTCACCGCAACCTCCGCCTCCTGGGTTCGGGCAATTCTCCTGCCTCAGCCTCCTGAGTAGCTGGGATTACAGGCATGCGCCACCATGCCCAGCTAATTTTTTGTATTTTTTTTTTTAGTAGAGACGGGGTTTCACCATGTTGGCCAGGATGGTCTCGATCTCTTGACCTTGTGATCCACCCGCCTCGGCCTCCCAAAGTGCTGGGATTACAGGCGTGAGCCACCGCGCCCGGCCGAATCATTTTTTATACATTATCTAGTTCTATAATGGTTAGATGTACCTGGCGTAGGCTTTACCATGCTGAAAGGCACACTTTAAGCCTGATTTCAATAAATGACAATTGCACTGTTTTTTTTTTTTTTTTTTTTCACATATCAAGAAAATGGATTAGATAGTTTTAAAGACCTGAGCCTTTCATTTATGTTTTGGTGATTGTTTCAGCTGACATAATTTTTAAAACTCTAGTAATGCTTGCAATATTCTCTAATTATGGGTCAAACATATCACTGAAAAGCAAATGTACCTTTTCTTCTTTGATCCTGTGAGCAAATATTTGAAATAGAATTTATGTCATTTGGTGTTGGCTCTGTCGTCTTTTAAAATGACTATAGCATTTCTATAGCATTTTTGGAGATATAAGGGGAAAATGACTGAAAGGAAAACTTGACATTGCAGTATCGAATTTGGCTCACATTTCAGAAGGCGCTAGTGTTAACTGAAATTAACTTGGGGATGTTCATTATGTCATCATAGGTTTGACAAAATCAGCAACTATCATTCCACATACTAATGATAAGATGCCAGAAGGCGAGGTAAGAGAAACTAAGGGCCTGTGTGCGATGGCTCACGTCTGCAATCCCAGCACTTTGGGAGGCTGAGGTGGGTGGATCGCTTGAACTCAGGAGTTTGAGATCAGCCCGAGAAACATAGTCAAACCCTGTCTCTACAAAAAATACAAACATTACCCAGGAGTTGTGGTGTTCATCTGTAGTCGCAGCTACTCAGGAGGCTGAGGTGGGAGGATCACCTGAGCCTGGGAAGGTCCAGGGTGCAGTGAGCCATTACTGTGTCACTGCACTCCAGCCTGGGAAACTGAAAGCATGTCTCAGAAAAGAAGAAAAAATCTAGAAAGAGAAAGAGTTAAAAAAAATAGAATTGCAGAAAAGGAATGAGTTCTTTCCTTTAAGAGTATTTTATGACATGGCAAAATTTAAACTTGAATTGTGAGACAGGAGGAAACCAGATCATCTCCTTTTTACAAAGGCTTTTGGTTTTAATCACCTTTTACATATATTGAAGCTATTGGCACTTTACAAAAATAGAATAAGCATGTTAATGTAATTTCTGTATTTCCAAAATTACATTTTGATCTATGCTAAAATTCTTGCAAATAGTTTACTGTCCATACAATGAAAATTAAGTAGAACAGTTTGTCAAAGGCCTGTGTAAGGTTTCTTTCTCATGTATAGGTGGAATTGATACACTTATACAGGAAAAAGAGAATCCATTTAACATCAACAAAGAGTTCAGTCTGGGAGTGGTGGTTCACTCCTGTAATCCCAGCACTTTGGGAGGCTGAAGCAGGTAGATCACTTGAGGTCAGTAGTTCGAGACCAGGCTGGCCAACATGGAGAAACCCCATCTCTACTAAAAAATACAGAAAAAAAAAAAATGATCTGGTTATGATGGTACCCGCCATTAGTCCCAGCAGCTGGGGTAGCTGAAGCAGGAGAATGATCTGAACCTGGGAGACTGAGGTTACAGTGAGCCAAGATCCAGCCACTGCACCACTGCAGCCTGGAAAACAAGCAAGATTCCATGTAAAAAAGAAAGACAGAAAAGACAGAAAGACAAGAAAGACAGACAGAAAGAAAGACAGACAGAAAGAAAGAAGAAAGAAAGAGAAAGAAAGAAAGAAAGGAAGGAAGAAAGGAAGGAAGGAAGGAAGGAAGGAAGGAGCTCATTAGAAAAAAATGTCTATCATTTTTTTCTCAAGGTAAATGTTTAGCTTTTAAAGGCCTTGATAGGAAAGAGCAACACTAAATATAAATCCTCATAATTGTATAAGAAAAGTGACTAGAAACATTCAAAATACTAAGGAGGGAGGAAAAGAGGAGAAAGAGAGGGCAAGGGAGAGAGAGAGAAGGAGACAGGGAGAAAGGGAGTAAGGAAGATAGAGATTTTCATTCACATTTCTTTCTGAGATTACAATTTAATCTTCCCTTGGAAACTTCAGGTGAAAAGTAGAATCTGCATTTCAACAGCATTTTTCCAAATAACAAATATTGCCTTAAGCAGCATTTTTAAAAGATCTGCTTTTATTTCAACATGTTTTATTTTATAACCATTTCCTTTTACTACTAATCTGTCACCTTTTATGTCATGTTCTAAATAGTTTATCCAGGAGTTTTGACAGTTATGAGCCAATAGAGAAATCAATCATTAATTTTCGCAGTTCTTGCCAAATCACCTTAATACTTCTTAAATTCACAGAAAGAATTAACAATTCCTAAAAGGGAATTCATGTAGAACTTCTGTAATAGTATTTTCTAACAAAACTATCTGGCAGCTGCTTCTTTTTTTGCTGGGCTTTCCTTAAGGTACAATAAATATGTCCATGCTGAGGAGGAAAATCATTTCTTCCCACAGCAGTGAATGATGTCAGTGCTTCAAGGAGGTGAATAAGATACTATGCTAAGATGCATTGCAAGGACACAGTAAAGAGAACAAAAGATAGGTATTTCAGGCAACAAGTCCTTGAAATATAATTATTGAATATTGACTAGATGATATATGGTCCGTTTGCCCCTGCAGACTTAGACCCAATATAAAGGGCAATAACTAAAACTCACTTTCAGATATTCTATTTTTTAAGTTAAAAGGAATAGACTTGTGTAAATAGTGAGCAGTGATGAAATGATTGTGTGCTTTGAAATACCGCAAGGAAACACAACATTTCATCAGACACCTACACGTTTTATATACTTCCTCATATGAATATAAACCTAGATATTTTTCTCCACCGAAATGTATTATTACTATATAGCAACTTAAGTTAGACTGAAAGAACATGTGTAATTTGTAGAAGAAAATGAGGAATTTGGCATGACCTTATTTTCTTCCTTATGCTAACATATGAGAACTACTATTTTCCATTTTTTTTGCTATCCATTCTCAAAATGAGAATTGATAAGAAAAAACACAAGTAATATAATTTAAATTTGTATTAGAAAACTGTTATATATACAGGGAGATAAGAATTTTTTAAGGCTCCTCTTTTATGTATGTTGATGGAAGATAACATTATTTGGACTTTAAATCAATGCAGTCTTCTCGATAGTGTATAAGTTTTCTGATGTTAACCCCATTCCAGCTAGAATCTGATAGATGGATATTATTTGCCCAATAATTTTTCTTTCAGTTTATAGTCTTTGTTCCACAACTGAATAAATGTGTGATTGTGGGTAAGTCACATATGCTCTAAAACTTAGTTTTCCCATATACACAATAATTTGGTCTCTGTGATTTTTAAGAATGTTTCAAATATAAAATTCAATTATTTTTCTTTGCTCTTTTTCTAAGAGTAGAAAAAGGTTCTCTGTGGTGCAATAATCAGCTCACCACATAGTACATCAAATTGAATATTCAGAAGTTTATCATTGGGTTCACATTTTACAAATATAAAAGAGGTAGACTCACAGCAACAGTACCTGAGGGGTAGTGATAATACTTCCCCTACTCCCTATCATACAATTTAGTGGAAAATGGTATCAGAGAAAATGCTATTTGTAAATCAAAAGCATTAAGTGTGATCACAATTTTATATTCTTGAGATGTTGAATGTAATCACACCTTTTAACTAATTCTACTAATAATCAGACTGATGCAAAAGCTTTATTTAAATTTGTATTTATAAATAGAGAACTCTACGCATACCAGATAATTAATTACGGATTCAAGACTTTAACCCTTGAGGCTGGGTGTGTGGTGGCTCACACCTGTATTCCCAGCACTTTGGTAGGAAGAAGGGGGCAGAGCACCTGAGGTCAGGAGTTCAAGACCAGCCTGGCCAACATAGTAAAACCCCGTCTCTACAGAAATACAAAAATTAGCCCAGCATGATGACAGGCACCTGTAATCCCAGCTGCTCGGGAGCCTGAGGTGGGAGAATCCCTTGAACCCAGGAGGTGGAGACTGCAGTGAGCCAAGATCGAGCCATTGTACTCTAGCCTGGCCGACAGAGCAAGATTCTGTCTCAAAAAAAAAAAAAAAAAGAATTTAACCCTTGAAGTCAATTATGCTAAAAACGAGGTTTTAACAACTTCCCTTATTTGATAGACTACATGTCTCCTATGTAGTAACTTCTTACTGATCTTTGGAACCAATAAGCCTCTAAGTTGTAAGTCACTCAAGTAAAAATGTAAGAATATGCACTAAGGTAAATCCTCATATGGCCCCCGAGTTTTCATGTCAATCACAAAACTTAGTTGCTAATCATTACAACTTCTCTCTCTACTCTTTCCCACAGAGCGTACCAAAAGCTAAAACGGCCTTTTTATTCCAGGCCTCCACACGGAAGCACACATTTGGACAGCAGGATCTCTCCAACTATGCTGTTAAAATTCTACCCTACTGAATAAGCTTTCTGTTCACTTAAAGAAATCACAGAATCTGGGCAAAGGCAATATGAAGAGACAGGTAGCAATATACTCTGACTGCATTTTGTAGGGGATTGAATCTGGATATATCAATTATAGTAGTCTGCACCATCAGGAAAAACATGGCATCCAAATGTAATGTAAAATTTTCATTCATACTAGTTTTCCTTGCTTTCAAAAAGTACTTCCATTATTAATGCACACAAGTAAATTTTCTTCATAAAAGACACTTCTTCATAAAAAATTTGATTGAATTAGGACCTTTAATTAGGGTGAACCTGAGAAAATCTGATGTTTGTGCTGAACATACCTAACCTTCTGAGTTAAAATAAAATTATAATGATGGGATTAAATTTAAGGTGTCTTCAATGGTACCTGTTCACCTAAGACAAGATTAAAAGGAGTAAGAAAAAAATAATAAAATGAAAGCAAAACAAATCATAACAAAATCCAACTCATGCTGACTTTTCAGAGTACCTCAATGACTAACTAACTTTAACATATCTTTGCAAGTCTTTCTAGTCTCGCCATTTAAATAAGAAAATCAAGGGCAAAATGTTTTGCTGTATCTTTTGTTAATTATAGTGAATAATTTCTCTTCTATTCTCCAAAGGCTGTGCTCTTCACAGAATCTATTTTGCAGGAAAATGTAATTATATTTTCCCCAAGGGTAACTTACTCACCTAAGAAAAAAGGTTCCTTCTTGAAATGGTAAATTTCTTTAAGGCATTTTGCTGTCCTACTTAGCAAGTACATGGGCAAATGTCAAGTATGTGGGAATCATGCTCAAGAAGAAAAATTCAATGAAAAAAATGGTAATTGCTTAAAACTCAGGGTTTTATTCCAATTACCTATAAAGTCCATGGTGAGAAAGGTGTCTGACAATTGCCACACATTAACCCTCAAGGATACTAGTTTTATCTCACAAGATACTTTAAATGTCTGAAGGATGTGGTTTTAAAAATTACCTCACTTCCTTTCTTCCTTCCATTGCCTATCATCTGTGCTACTTACGAAGTTTTGTGGTTAGTTTTCAAATTATTATATTAGCATATCTATATTCTTATTTATCTTTAATATGTTTGAAAAACAAGATTGGCTTTTGATGACTTCCCTTAGATGGTATGAGTGTAGTATTTCCTTCTGTTATTTCAGACTATGTATTATGATAAAACTTATTTATTTATTTATTTTGAGACAGAGTCTCACTCTTTCACCCAGGCTGGAGTGCAGTGGTGTGATCTTTGCTCACTGCAACCTCTGCCTCCCAGGTTCAAGCCATTTTCCTGCCTTAGCCTCCCTAGTAGCTGGGATTGCAGGCATGTGTCACCAAATCCAGCTAATTTTTATATTTTTACTAGAGACAGGGTTGCACCATGTTGTCCAGGCTGGTCTCGAACTCCTGACTTCAAGTGATCTGCCTGCCTTGGCCTCCCAAAGTGCTGGGATTACAGCCATGAGCCACCGTGTCTGGCCAAAACTTTATTTATAAATAATGACCCTGATCCCAATTTAATGAATTCATATCATAGCTTCTAGACCATTTAGAAAGTTTCAAAAAATGAGTTAGCTAGATATTTCTTTCTAGTTTCTGATTACTAAGGATTATAGGAAAGGTAGAATTAAAAACAAAATCTCTTTCCATGTATATATATATATATATATATATATATATTTTTTTTTTTTTTTTTTGAGATGGAATTTCACTCTTGGTACCCAGGCTGGAGTGCAGTGCAATGGCGTGATCTCGGCTCACCGCAACCTCCACCTCCTGGGTTCAGGCAATTCTCCTGCCTCAGCCTCCCGAGTAGCTAGGATTACAGGCATGCACCAGCATGCCCAGCTAATGTTTTCTATTTTTAGTAGAGACAGGGTTTCACCATGTTGACCAGGATGGTCTCCATCTCTTGACCTCGTGATCCACCCGCCTCGGCCTCCCAAAGTGCTGGGATTACAAGCGTGAGCCACCGCATCCAGCTCCATGTATATTCTTAACAAGTTCTTAACATCTTCTTTTAGAAAAGTTGTGCCAAAAAATGTGAATATCAATACAATATAGTACTGTATTAATAAGTACATTACTGTAATATTTTGCAAGTCAATTTTATGTAATATTTGCTTTCAATCACGATTGGAGAATATTATGTCTACAGAAAATTATTATAATGTTTTAAAATAAAGTTTAAAAGATATTAAAAGCCAAAATTTTAAAGGACAATATTGTTATTGTATGATTAACAATTGCTGTGACCTGATATTCAGGAGACTTTACACTGAGTTGGAATTTAGAATGCTTTTAAAATACTTGTAGAAATCATATAATCTCATTAGTTCCTTTTATTCTCAACAGAAAAGTGGAAATGAGTGGTTTTATAATCTAGATTTAAGAAGCATATTTTTTGAAGGATAAAACTGTGGGCTAAAGAATTTTGATGTCCTATAATTAATAATCCTGTTCAGGATTGTTAATAACAGAATTGGTTGAAACACTTCATTTTTTTCTATACTTTGAAAAATCTAGAAAGATGGCTCTCAAGAGACTAAAACAATATTTTCTTTATGGTATTGTTTTAAAGATCATGTATTCTTTATATTAAACCTGTATTGAATTTTGTAAATTTCTGCCACTAGAGAGGCTTTAGATTTTTCAGAGTACACCAGATATCAGAAAGTAAATGACAATCTTTTTTAAAGGTAAAACATTCCATTTGTTGAAGTTATTTTGCCTATATTCACAGAAAATAATGTTTTGTCCTTTCATCTAAAAGATTTATATGTCTTATATATTAGTTGACTTCTAATTATATTATTTTAGATAATTTTTAAGAAACATACATTGATAATATATCATGAGTCCCACAAAACTTTGTCTTCTATTATAAGTTCTTAGAAAAAATATATAAAAATGTGGTTTTATTATAACTTTATTCTAATTTATGGACAGTTTGAAAGGTTCTAGTAGTCCCAGTGTTCTAACAATATAATATAAAATATGGTAATACATAAAATTGTAAAGTCAAAAGTTTGGAAATCATTGGGACAATGATTAGTATTTGTGTGCAAAACTACAGGTAACTCTTCTTCATCTTCTAATGCACAACGACATATTAGGGTGTCCTAATATCAATGGAAAAGTGATATTTAATGATTTCTTTTCAATAAAAGGGATTATATCTGCAATGCCAAAATATTCACCTGGTAGAGTAAAATTCAATCAAATAGGTGTTGAATTTCAGTTTATTTAATTCAAAAAGTTTTAAGCTAAATTTAATGATTTTTATAGATTTCATCTTAAATATGTAGTGTGAGAATATGCTATATAATTATATAAAATACATTTGAAATAATCTGATCTCTCCCTGAGGAAAAAATAATATAGAAAATTGTTTGAACTAGAAAACATATACGTGGCAACGTAATTTTAAGTGCAGTATAGG
This sequence comes from Saimiri boliviensis, assembly GCF_048565385.1. Classification (NCBI taxonomy): domain Eukaryota; kingdom Metazoa; phylum Chordata; class Mammalia; order Primates; family Cebidae; genus Saimiri; species Saimiri boliviensis. The sequence continues at coordinate 77,836,549 of NC_133470.1, read as the reverse complement.
CTTTTTATAGTGAAAGGGGGTAGATGGTCAAATATGGCTTTTTAAAAATTAATTATTTAAAAGAACTTCTTGTTTAAAAGAAGTAAAAACTTAAGAAAAATATCTAAAGAAGGTGGAGTAAGATGGTAGAAGAAAAGCCTACACTATTTGTCCCCATGCTGGAACACCAAATTTTAACAAATATCTGCATACAGAAAAACACTATCACTGGATCCAAAAATCAGGTGAGTAATCACAGTACATGCTTTAAATTGATATCACTGAGAGAGGTATTAAAAAGGATAAGAGAGATAGTCTTAAATAGCTGACACCACCCCGCCTCATCCACTGGCAGTTGTCCTGTGGCACAGAGAGTCTGTATATTTGCGGGAGGGAGAGCACAGTGACATTGAACTTGGTGCTGTCTTGTCACAGTGAAGAGCAAAGTCAAGTCGTGCTGGAATCAACCAGTGCCATGCCCAAGAGGGAGCATTTGGACCAGTCCTTACCAGAAGGGAATCGCCCATTACAGTGGTCAGAACTTGAGTTTTTTAGCAAGCCTTCCTGCTGTAGGTCAAAGTGCTCTGGGGTCCCAGGTAATCCTGAAAGGCGGTATAGGACATAAGGAATACAATTCCTGGACCACTCCAAGTGCCAGGTTGGGCTTAGAGCCAGTGGACTCAGGTGGCGCGTGACCTAGGGAGACACCAGCTGGGGCAGCTAATGGAGTGCTTGTGTCACTCCTCTTCCAAGTCCAGGCAGTGCATCTCACAATAAAAATGACACCTTTCTTCAGATTAAGAAAAGGAAAGAAAGGAGTAAAGACTCCTTTTTTTTGTTTATCTTGGATACCAGCTCAGCTACAGAGGTATAGGGCTCTGGCCGAGTTGTAAGGTCCTCATTCTGGCTCACAGATGACCTATCTAGACACAACTTGGGCTAGAAGCTAACCCACGGCCTTGAAGAGGGGAAAAAAAAAACCCCACTTCTGATAGGGTTTAAAATCTGCTGACTAAAGAGCCCTTGGGCTCTGAATAATAAGGAGTGATACTCAGGGAGTACTCCATGAGACTTGGGCTCTGAGATGTACTGACTTCAGGTGTGACCAGCCATTTCCCTAGCTGTGCTGGCTACAGTGAAAGACTCTGAAAAAAGCAGAGGGAAAAACCCACAGAGACATTGTTTTGCACACTAGATACCAGGTTGGTCACAGTGGGGTAGGGTAACAAGCAGGCCCTTGTTGTCAAGTCCTGGCCTAGGCTTTTTGACAGCAATTCTGGACCTGTCTTAGGTAGAGGGGGAGCTCACTACCTTGAAAGGTGTGTCCTAGTTCTGGCAATATTCACTACAATCTCTCAGAAGAGCCCTTGGTCTTTAAGTGAACATCAGTAGTGGTCTGGCAGAACGCCTTATGGGCTGCTGGAGGTGGTGACCACGGGGAGAAGTCCCTGTGCCTGTGGAAAGAGGAGGGAAAAGCAGGAAGGACCTCGTATTGTGGTGTGAGTGCCAACTTACACAACATAGAATGAAATATTAGGTAAATTTGTAAGGTTTTTTTACTACAATCGCTGGCTCCCAGAGAGGATCTCTGCACATGTCTGGGGCCTGAGGGATCTCATTGCCCTGAACGAAAGGACAGAAACCTGGCTGCTTTCACCACCTGCTGATTATAGAGTCCTCGAACCTTGGAGTGAACATAGTTGGTATCCAGGTAGTGGTTACAGTAGGACTTTGGTGAGACTCAGTGTTCTGATGGTTTCAGGACTGACCCAGCACAGACCCAGTAGTAGTGATCCCATGGGACTTGCATCATAACACCCACAGTTCCGGGTGGCTCAGCACATAGAGAGAGACACTGTTTGGGAGAAAGTAAGGGAAGACAACATGAGCCTCTTTCTGATAATCTAGGTAATTCTTTTGGACCTTATCTGAGAATACCAAGGCAGTAGTACCTCTATGAGTCCACAAAAACTACAGCATTTTTGGGCTCAGGACCCAATTCCCTTAGAATACATGGAAAACCTTCTCAAGAAGGACAGGCATAAAAGAAGCTCAAACTGCAAAGGCTACAATAAATACATAACTCGTTAATGTCCAGAAACTGAGGAAGGTCTATAAGCAATCACGATAATCAAGGAAAACATGGCCTCACAAAATGAACTAAATAAGTCACCAGGGACCAATCCTAGTGAAACAGGGACATGTGACCTTTCAGATAGATAATTCAAAATAGCTGCGGTGAAGAAGCTCAAAGAAATGTAAGATAACTCAGAGAAGGAATTCAGAATTCTTTCAGATAAATTTAACAAAGACATTGAATAATTTAAAAGAATAAAGCAGAAATTCTAGAGCTGATTAATGCAATTGACATACTGAAGAATGCATCGGAGAATCTTCATAGCAGAAATGATCAAGCAGTAGAAAGAATTAGTGAAGTCAAAGACAGGCTAGTGGAAAATACAAGGAAAAAATTTAAAGAATAAAGAATGAAGCACAGCTGTAAGATCTAGAAAATATCCTCAAAAGGGCAAATCTAAGTATTATTTTCCTTAAAGAAAATGTAGAGAAAGATATGGGAGTAGAAAGTTTATGCCAAGAGATAATATCAGAAAACTCCCCCAAATCTAGAGAAATATATCAATATTCAAGAACAAAGAAGTTACAGAACACCATACAGATTTAACCCAAGGGAGACAACATCAAGGCATTTTAATAACCAAACTCCCCAAGGTCAAGGATAAAGAAAGGATCCTAAAAGCAGCAAAAGGAAAGAAACAAATAATATACAAAAGCTGAAGGATTCCATAAACAGAAGCCCTGTCTTACAGGAAATGCTAAGGGTGTTCTTTATTCTGAAAGAAAACACACTGATACATGAGAAATCATCTGAAGGTAGACAACTTACTGGGAATAGTAAGTACATAGAAAAACACAGAATATTATAACACCCTAATGATGGTATATAAACTACTCTTAAGTAGAAAGACCAAATGATGAACCAATAAAAAATTCTAACTGCAAGACTTTTCAAGACATAGACAGTACAATAACACAGAAAAAGTTAAAAAGGGGAGTTTAAAGTTAAAGTATAGAGGGTTTATTAGTTTTTGTGCTTTTTGTTTGTTGCAAATCACTGCTAACTTGTCATCAGTTTAAAATAACGGGTTATAAGATAGTATTTGCAAGCCTCCTGACAACCTCAAATCCAAAACCATACAACAGATATCCAAAAATAAAAAGCTAGAAATTAAATCATATTACCAGAGAAAATCACTCTAGCATGTATGTGGAAACCATGGTAACTATCATAGCATAAATCCTAGAGTAGGTCCTGTTATAAAGTATTCAATAAATACTCATTAGGGATATTTTAATCATTCATATAAAATTATGTGATAATGTCACAGGTATTATGGCTATATTTTACTAAAATTTACTTTAAAAAATTTTTCCTCTCAAAGACACTTTATTTGTATTCTGTTTTGAAAATGATATTGTGTTCTAAAAAGCCTGTTATTTTCTATTTTAATCAGTCTTTAATGTTTAATTTTTTACTCTTTCCAGATATTTAATGTTGGCAGTTAATCTACTTAATTTTTATTTTTTAATTTTTTTAAAGTTTTTGTGAGTTTCCAGAAAGTGTATATATTTATGGGGCACATGAAATTTTTGTTACAGGCATGTAATGTGAAATAGTATCCTCATGGGGAATGGGATATCCATCTTTTGAAGCATTTACCCTTTGAGTTACAAACAATCCAATTACATTATTTAAAGTTATTGATTACAATCACCCTACCATGCTATCAAATAGTAGGTCTTATTTGTTCTTTCTATTTATTTGTAACCATTATACAACCCCACCTCCCCCCACTCCCATCCCTCTACTATCCTACCCAGCCTCTGGGTACCATCCTTCTACTCTGTATGTTCATGAGTTCAATTGATTTTATCTTTAGATCCCATAAATAAGTGAGAACATGCAATGTTTGTTTTTCTGTTTCTGGCTTATTTCACTTAACATAATGATCTCCAGTTTTATCCATGTTGTTGCAGATGACAGAATCTCATTCTTTGCTATGGCTAAATAGTACTCCACTGTGTATATGTACCAAGTATTTTTCTCCATTCATCTGTTGATGGACACTTAGTTTGCTTTCAAATCTTAGCTATTGTAAACAGTGCTGCAATGAACATAAGCATGCAGATATCTTTTTGATATACTGATTTCCTTTCTTTTGGTGTCCTCTTAAATTTCCTTTATCAGTGTTTTAGAATTTTTATTATACAGATATTTCACTTTTTGGTTGAATTAATTCCTCAAGGTTTACTTTTATGCGTGGCTATTGTAAATGGAATTACATTTTTTTGATTTATTTTTCTCATTTTTCATGGTTGGCATATAGAAATGCTCCTGATTTTCATATGTTGAATTTGTATCCTGCAACTTTACCAAATTTATCAGTAAAGTTATCCTATAGTTATCCTACAGCTATAGGTAGCTATAGTTATCCTACAGTTACACCATAAAGATATAGTATCTACTATAAACAACTAATGGGAATGGGAGTCTTTTGACTCTGACTGGTCAAAAGACCCCCTTCTATCCTATTGTGGCTTAGCTGGTATCCAACATACAAGACAACGTCCTCCCAACTCTTGCCTCTCGTCTCCTCAAGTGGAGGGGAAGGCTATCATTTGGAGCTGAGAGCTGTGCAGCCTGAGGTTAAGTGTGGAATGATGCTAGCACTCCCTTGGCTTCCCCAGCTTGTATCTCAGTAGGTTGTGTGTCCCCCGAGTCTACTGTCTCTTGGCCTAGTTCAGACCCAGGAAGCAACTAGGATTTGCATCCTTTATGGTCTAAACTGCCTTTCAAGTTTACTTAGAGATGCACAGCACTTTTGCCCTAGGCATGGAAATTCATAGAACTCAAGCTCAGACAGCTGGGATCCACAATTCCTCTCTAGCTAGAGCTGGTTTACATGCTCCTTCTGTGGGTAGGCATCAGCTGAGTTTGGTCTCTGTTTCCTTTATGCTGTAACAGGACAGCACTGAGTTCAGTGACTCATAATTGCTTTGTTCTCTCTCCCCCAATACCCAGAGATGCTCTCTACACCAGGCCACCACTACAGGGGTTGGAGGAGGGGTGGTGCTAGTGATTCAGGATTGTTTCTCCTACCTCTTTAGGTTCCTCTTTCAGTGATATGAAGTTAAAACCAGATACTCTGAGTGTGTGCCTAGTTACTGGTTTTTATGAAAGTGCCTTTTCTATGTAGATAATTATTAACTATTGTGTGGGGGTAATACGGTTTGGCTCTGTGTCCTCACCTGAAGCTCATTTTGTAGCTCCCATAATTTCCACATGTTGTGGGAGGGACCCAGTGGAAGACAACTGAATTATGGAGGTGGGTCTTTCTTATGCTGTTCCCATGATAGTGAAAGGATCTCATGATATCTGATGGTTTTGAAAATGGGAGTTGCCCTGCACAAGCTCTCTGTTTGCCTGCTGCCATCCATATAAGACATGACTTGCTCCGCCTAGCCTTCTGCCATGATTGTGAGGCCTCCCCATCCACATGGAATTGTGAGTCCAATTAAACCTCTTTCTTATGTAAATTGCCCAGTCTCAGGTATGTCTTTATCAGCAGTGTGAAAAGGAACTAATACAGGGGGTGAACTGGTAGAGCTTTGTATTCCACCATCTTGCTTTACCTTCTACTTATTTTTTTTTCAAATGAAGGAAGAGAACTTTATTCTTGTTAAATATATTATTCCCCAACTTATCCCATATCCCTTTGAATATATTATTAAATCTCACAGCCTCCAAAGGTAAGCATCTGTTCAATTTTTGTCTTGTTTTTTTTTTTTTACATGAACCAAAGCTATATCTCTTCTTCCATTTCTACTCTTTCCTAATTTATTCTTCTCAGTACAACTAAATGCATCTTGTCTTCACTGTGTATTCTCATTATGCTTAATGCAGTATAGACTTAGTGGATGATAATGATTGTATGGTGTCCATTAGTATATTATATTTCATAAAGAACATTTTCTTTAGAAAATGAAGGAACCTTAGAACTACTCCTTATATTTGAAAAATAAAAAAATCATTATGCCTCTAATTTCTTAAGGAGAAAACAAGTCTAATAGAAATTTAAGCTAATGCAATGATCTCTCTCTTAAAAGAGTTTCCTATTGATGTCCTATCCTTCCTTCTCTCAGTAACTCTGGGGGAATATGCATTATATTTATCAGAAGCCAATCTTTATATATCAGCTAAATAATGCAACTTGAAGTAGAAAAAGACAGACCAGATCCTTTTGAGGTACCAGAGGTTCTAAATTAAAATGTATTTCTATTGGTATACCTTTCTTTCATGAAATTCTACTTACTAGAACTTATTTTCTCCAGTGTCCACTTTGACCCTATAGTATTGAAGTGGCTCTGTGTGATCATTACTAATACATTATAGCAACAAGACAGAAATCCTATATATTCTTACAACACCAATGGAGTACATATTATATTATCTACACTAGTGAAATTAATTAACTCAAAGAATTTTCATTTCTCATCCCCAGGCATACTGTTAGGTCATGATCTTTCATGTTTTTTTCTCAGAAAAATATAATTGACTTTATTTTTGTGACAATATAAGGCTCTCACAAAACCCAGAAAAGCTCAGAGCTAAGGAAGATTATATAAATGGGTCAGTCACTTAATACTAATATTTTTCCTATCAAGTTCTCTGGTATGTCAAATATTGTCAAAATTATTCTTTTCAGTATTAGCATAAGGATTTAGCAGCATATTTAATATATTCATTTAAAAACTTCGTATGTCAACTTTTCATAAAATCTGGTTGAGGAAATTTTCACAGCATGTTACTTATTGTTAATAGCAAATAAGATGGCTTAAGCTAATAATATGTAGGAATATCTTTATAAATTAAACACATAAATTCACTAACAGTCTTCATACAGAGTTCAGATTTTCAGAAAACAGCAAGCTTTAGTCCATTATTTACATTACAGGAAATTATATTCACTTATAGAGAGAATAACTTTGACATCTTAAAGTTAAGAAAAATTGGAACACTAACAAACAGACATCCTACTAAAAGGAGTCTCCTTGGCAATTTTGATAGTACTTGTATATTCCTTTTTTTTTTTTTTTCTTTTTTTTTGAGATGGAGTTTCACTCTTGTTACCCAGTCTGGAGTGCAATGGCACAATCTTGGCTCACCGCAACCTCTGCCTCCTGGGTTCAGGCAATTCTCCTGCCTCAACGTCCTGAGTAGCTGGGATTACAGACACGCGCCACCATGCCCAGCTAATTTTTTGTATTTTTAGTAGAGACGGGGTTTCACCATGTTGACCAGGATGGTCTCGATCTCTTGACCTTGTGATCCACCCACCTCGGCCTCCCAAGGTGCCGGGATTACAGGCTTGAGCCACCGCACCCGGCTAGTACCTGTATATTCCTAACCCTTTGTTCTCAGTACACTGCAGAGTTTCACTTACAGAGTTGATTATAATTGAAAACATTATATTTGGTCTTAAATTCTGACAAGAAATTTCATAGAAGTTGATAAAACTTTCTGTGTGCACACACATGCACTTTTAAACTAATGCTTTATTCCTACTAAGTTGATATTTTTGTTTGGCTTAAGGAAGCCTTTCTATTTCTAGTGTTTTTCTCACCTGTAGGAGCTCCATTGAAGTGTTTTTCCCAATACAAAAATATAGTTTTGAATATAATGTATTAACATGAGGATTAAGAAAAACCTAATATATAGTATTAATTTCAGAATTATAAAAAACAAATTGCATTCTAGATTGGCCACCAATATACTTTAAGATGCACTGAAACTTTCTCCAGCTGTATTACTTTCCATCTGGAAAAGATAATTTACAATGCTTGAAATTTTGTGAAGAACTTGATAACTAAATACAATAATTTCACGACTAATACAATTATTTCTATGGTAATCAGTTTTAGAAGAGATAAAAAAAAACTAAGCTAAAAATAGTCGATTCAAATATTCATCTCCGAGGTGATATCATAATCTGTCTTTAGAATGTTGTGGCTGAAGTAGTCCTTGTACATCTTTCAAAGTTTCTACAATCTTATTCCTCAAGCACAGACCTACTGTGAAGCATTACTGTAACTTATGTACTAAAGGCCATTGTATCTTTGAAAGGGGCATGTGTGACCAAGTAGTAGGAAAATGCTAAACTTACTCTTACTATTGCAAGCACTGGTCTCTGGGATTTCTCCTGCCTAACATCTATAGGTTAAATCTATCATCGTAGAAAGGTTTTTATAATTTGTAAAGTAACAACAATGCAAGGCTTGTTTTGGTGGGGCAGATGCTCTTCCCCACCATTCCCCAGAAGTTTGGCATTCATGCACTTTAAGGTAAAAGAGCAAGGGGAATCCACCTGTTTGCAAAATAGCAAATATTCGAATGATTTTGAATCTTTGAAACAATTTGTACTCCCCCATAGATGAAGCCTAATTAGAAGGGCTAATCTACACTTCGACTTTAGGGTTTAAAGAACAGTAAACATAAATGACTGATCTTTTAAAAATATTCTTTTTCTTGGCTGGGCACAGTGGCTCATGCCACTAATTCCAGCACTTTGGAAGGCCGAGGCAGGTGGATCATCTGAGGTTGGGGGTTTAAGACCAGCCTGACCAACATGGAGAAACCCCATCTCTACCAGCCTCTACTAAAAATACAAAAACTAGCCAGGCATCGTGGTGCAGGCCTGTAAGTCCAGCTATTCAGGAGGCTGAGGCAGGAGAATCCCTTGAACCCAGGAGGTGGAGGTTGCGATGAGACAGGATGCACTACTGCACTCTAGCCTGGGCAACAAGAGCAAAACTCCATCTCAAAAAAAAGAAAAAAAAATTTTTTTCTCTCTTTGAGAACCATCTAAACTGAAAGCTCCTTCTTAGGTTCAAAAGTTTCTTTTCTTTTCTTTTTCACATGTTTATAAGAAACATGGTATCAGAGTATTTTGAATCACTTGTTTTTATAATCCTTAGGTCTATTACATACTTTTTTATTTACAAACCCATATGTCACAAAAAAAGAGGTCAATGCTTTCTAAGAAATGATATATTATAGAGAAGTCATTTGACTCTACATTCCTGGTAAATCCTTACATAAGGTAACTTTAAATTATTATTTCTACCAAACCTAGAAAAGACATCAACAATGGACCTCATTGTTGACTCAAGTCATAGATAATTCCAGTTTTTGGTTCTTATTGCCGAACACAATAGACCACTGCACTTTTATTTAGCTATTTTTACTTTTAAAAGTATCTCCCTGTATTAGTATTCAATAGAACATACTTTAGGAAATGCTAGTCTCTGCTTACCAACCTTTGAGTAAGCTAATAATTTTTTCTTTTCTTTTTCTTCAATCAATGACACCTAGAGAACAGATATGTGACCTGCTCTGTGCCATTTATATCTAATTATTCATAATTTTAATTTCCCTAATCCTCTGCACATTCTCTCCCATCTCAATGCTACTCTGAGCAAGACCCTAGACTGGCTATAACTCCTATAGTTGCTCTTTATTATCACAGCGTGAAGGCTATAAAGCATTACGAAGATTTATGAACACAAATGAATAACAGAGAAGTAAAAATCTAGAAAGCTTTAGGATTGGTAATGGCACTAAATAATACATACAGATTCAGTGAACTGTGATTAGCATTTCTCTGAAAGGTATCACAGACATGTTCCGCTGTTAGAATAACCTTTTCAGCCATGGAATAAATCTAAATTAACGCTGGAAACCATGACTAATGCACCTAGCTTTAATAACTCATCCAGAAACAAGCAATGGTGGTGTGCATGTTACATCAACACAGATTGCTCACTAATCACTGCCCGCTTCTGCAAACATCAATCCTACTGTGGTTTTTGCTCCTAATTTTCTTACAAAATTTTTTTCATCCTATAAACCCATAAAAATGGCAATTTTCCACAATGTGAAATATAATGCTTCGGGATAAAGTGATGCATTAAACTGTTCTACCCTTTAGTTCAGTCAGCAATCTAAATCTAATGTAAGGCTGGGTTTGTTAAAAGTATGTGGATCTAATTATCTCATGCAGCACACCCCTCTGTGACCTTTATCAATCTTGCACTTATCTTTCATCAATTAATAATGTCACAAATAATAGGGCTTAACATGCACCTTATTTCCTAGGTCTTAATGCTGATATTCTCATTTTATCACCAGAGTTACAGTATGCATTTGTAGGTAGTATTTTTTTAAAGACAACCGAATGCTTTTTCACATTTAAAACTTTTGTAAAACATTACCTCTTCTTAGAGGTTCTGACATAATAATGTGAATTATTATTAAAATATAGAGAGATATAATAATGCTGTTAGGATTAGATGGAAATGGGTTGAACTGGAATTTTTCTAAGGATTCCTGTCACAACTTAGGACTCAAGGCCGGGTGTGATGGCTCAAGCCTGTAATCCCAGCACTTTGGGAGGCTAAGGCGGACGGATCACCTGAGGTCAGGAGTTTGAGACCAGCCTAACCAACATGGAGAAACCCCATCTCGACTAAAAAATAAAAAATTAGCTGGGTGTGGTGGCATATGACTGTAATCCTGGCTACTCAGGAGGCTGGGGCCGGAGAATCGTTTGAACCCGAGAGGTGGTGGTTGCGGTTAGCTGAGATTGCGCAATTGCACTCCAGCCTGGGCAACAAGAGTAAAACTCCATCTCAAAACAACAACAACAACAAAAAAAAAAAAAAAAAAAAAACAAAAAAAAAAAAAAAAAAACTTAAGACTCATTAAATACATGCAGGATATGCATGTGTGCATATGTGTGTATATGTGTGAGTGCATATAATTTTTATTTTCTTCAAATAAAACTTCTCTTTAATTTTGCTAGATCTATTATGTATACTCCCGTTCCAGAAAAATGAAGCAAATTCTTTTAATCAAATAAAGAGACCCTTTTCACCATTAATCAATCTTATCGATTATGAGATTTTAATCAAATAAAGAGACCCCCAGTTATCAATCTCATTCTGTTTATGATTCGTATCTAGAAATAAGAGTACATTTAGAAGTAGTTCTAGCAATTCACCCCAAAATGTAGAATGTTCCTTACACCAAAAGAGCTATCTTGAAATATGTCAGATAAGGGTCCCCTCAATTCACTCATGCACTCTTTCATTCATTCATAATAAATCAATAATACGTTTTTAAATATGCTTGATATTATTGCTTGAAAGGAAGAAACTTAGTTTTGTCAGTGAAGTAAAATTCAGATATTTGGGCTAAACAATTCACTTGGGTCTTGAAAACATGAGTAAGTGCTCTTCCCAAGAAATGGCCAGTTACGTTAGATTCCTCCTCATGGGCAGGATTTTTAAACAGGAGAATGTATTTTATGTGTTGCTCTTTTAAAAAGTATTTTATTTTAGCTTTAGGGTCTGATAAGTGTTTTAAAGTAAATTAATTTTAGGGCTAATTTTCTAGCTTATTATATTAAATAAGACTGGTTCATTTGTGACAGTGTCTAGTGCTTTAAAATAAGCTATAATCTTTCTAAATATATGCTAATAATACCTTGTGTAATTTAACAAGAAAAAAATGTGTTCCCTGATTTCAAATATCCTTCATGGGAACTGAAATCATAACACTTTATAACACTTTTAACTTTTAAATTTCTAATTTTTTATTTAATTTTTATGGGTACATAGTAAGTGTATATATTTATAGGGTACATGAGATGTGAAATCATCTCATCGTGGCGAATGGGATAGTTGTACCCTCAAACATTTATCCTTTGAATTAAAAACAATCTAATTACACTCTTTATCTTAAAATGTACAATTACATTATTATTGTTTGTAGTCATGCTATTGTGTCGTCAAATAGTAGGTCTTATTTATTCTTTCTATATTTTTGGATCCATTAACCATCTCTACCTCATCCCATACCCCCACTACCCTTCCCAGACTCTGGTAACCATCCTTCAACTTTCTATGTTCCTGAGTTCAATTGATTTTATTTTTATATCTCACAAATAAGTGGGAACGTGCAATGTTTGTCTTTCTGTGCCTGGTGTATTTCACTTAACATAAAGGTCATCAGTTCCATAGATGTTGCAAATGGCAAGATCTGGTTCTTTGTTATGGCTAAATAGTACCCCATTTTGTGTATGTGTCACATTTTCTTCCTCCATTCCTCTGCTGATGAAAAGTTAGATTGTAAATCGTGCTGCAACAAATATAGGAGCGCAACTGTCTCTTCACTATACTGATTTCCTTTCATTTTGGTATATACCAAGCAATGGGATTGCTGGATCGTATGGTAGCTCAATTTCTTTTTCTTTTTCTTTTTCTTTTTTTTTTTTTTCTTTTTTTTTTTTTTTTTGAGGGAATTTCAAACTGTTCTCTATAGTGGTTGTACTAATTTACATTTCTACCAACAGAGTACTAGGGTTCCCTTCTCTCCACATCTGCACTAGCATATGTTCTCGCCTGTCTTCTGGATAAAAGCCGTTTTAACTGTGGTGAGAGGATATTTCATTGTAGTTTGGATTTGCATTTATCTGAGGTTCGATGACGCTGAGCACCTTTTCAGATGCCTGTATGGGATTTGTATATCTTCTTTCCAGAAATGTCAATTGAAATCTTTTGCCTATTTTTGATGGGATTATTGATATTTTCCTATAGAGTTATATGAGCTCCTTATATATTCTGGTTATGAATCACTTGTCAGACGGATAGTAAGCAAATAGTGGCTCCCCCATGTAAACATGAACTATTAAGCAAGCAATTGGAGTGGCCCTCATTAAAAAATCTCAATTCTCCTGAAGCCTTAGCTTCATAAAGGAATTTGAAAATTCTCCTTTTCCTCACTTCATTTTTGCCACCTAAAGTACTCCAAAGGCTGCTAATAATCATATACACGATGTTATGTTGTAAGTTGTACAAGAAAAAGAAAGAAAATGCTAAAGTCAGTCTAAAACGACATAAATCTCCTGTGATGTAGAAATTTGCTGTAAATAAAAACCACAGTTTTTCAGTGAACATTTTTTATGCTGTCTTAATTTTTTAATTATAAAATATCTTGGGTGGGTGCAGTGGCTCATGCTTGTAATCCCAGCACTTTGGGAGGTCGAGACGGGCGGATTACCTGAGGTCAGGGGTTTGGGACCAGCCTGGCCAACATGTTGAAACCCTGTCTGCGCTAAAAATGAAAAATTAGCTGGGCATGGTGGTGGACGCCTGTAGTCCCAGCTACTGGGGAAGCTGAGGCAGGAGAATCACTTGAACCCAGGAGGCAGAGTTTGCATTGAGTCGAGATCACACCACTGAATTAAGAATGAATTTTATTTTAGGGTAGATACTATTCAAAGTTCAGATACTGACCGATTATATTCTGACATCTGGAAAATATTTGACAGGGAACAACGGGATCTGGAGCCCAAGTACTGAGTTCTATTTGTTAATATTATATCCCAATTCATTCTTAGGTCACTCTGTAGTGCTATGTGTTTATCTCCTAATTAAACAAATTGGAGTAAAAATATGGTAATGAACCAGTGAATGAATTCTATGCCCTCACTAAAGTTGCATTATTATTGAAAAATTTTTCTTTTAAATGGTTATCAATTAAAATTTAATAATCTAGCTTCAAGAAAGCATATCATTATAATGTTTGTATTAACTTTTTAATATTCAGTTGTGTACATGGTTGGCCAAGAACTGATAAGATAGTAACTCTACTTTTTTTTTTTTTTTTTTTTTGAGATGGAATTTTGCTCTTGTCTAGGCTGGAATGCAGTGGCGCCATCTCAGCTCACTGTCACCTCTGCCTCCTGGGTTCAAGCAATTATCCAGCCTCAGCTTTGCATGTAGCTGGAATTACAGGCATGCACCACCACACTGAGCTAATTTTTATATTTTTAGTAGAGACAGGGTTTCACCAGGTTCATCAGGCTAGTCTCAAACTCCTGACCTCAGGTGATCCACCCACCTCAGCCTCCGAAAGTGCTGAGATCACAGGTGTGAGCCACTGTACCCAGCCAACTCTACTTTTTTAAAAGTCTTATTTTGGTAATTTCATGCAGTATTACTTTTGCGGATACACTGAATTATTTTTATCTTCCTCTACACGTTGTTCTTATGTCTATAGAGTATAAAAACAGGCAGCCTCTCATCAAGTTGCAAAGACATAATTCAGGAAGGAAAATCTAGCAGTTAACAAAAAGAACTCAAAATTGATAAGAAGGTTATGCTAATGTTAATTGTAATACTGCATAGATACCAAGGTTAAGTTCATTTAATAAAAATGAGGTTTACATTCATTTTGTGGGTTGATTGAAGACATGTAATAGTTTATGAATATTTTTCTAAGCTTCCATTTAAGGACTCCTTTCTGGCACTGTTCTATATTAACTGAGTAAGGAAAACATTTAGATGTTTCCAACTATCAGACTTACTTCTTTGGTAGATTGAGGATTAATTATTAGAAATCATAGAATTCTGCATAGCAAAAAAAAAAAAAAAAAAAAAAAAAAAAAGGCCCTGATTAGAGACACAGCACATGTCCTCTACTAAATTTTAGGCATTACCATAAATATACACTTGTACAGATGATACTCTCTAAACTTTCTATGCTGCTATTAAGTTAATTTTAGTTAGTTATCACGTCTGAAGTGAGTGGCAAGTCACAGAACGGCAAGAGATTGAAAACCGAGTCCATTGAAGGGACAGAGAACAGAATACCACAGGATAAATTTAACTAGTATTTAGTCTTAGGAAAAAAAAAGGTCAAATTCATGCTGAAAACTACTGCTCCAATGAAACTAAACACAAATCTTTTATTTTTTTATGAGTACAAAAATAGGGATGAGGTTACCGCCAACTGGGCAGTTGCTGTGGGCAGTAGATAACCACATTGGAAGATAACATGTCAGAAATCAGAATATAAGCCAGAAAAATAAATATTCCTGTCTCATCAGTTATACTATAATAGGTATTTACAGAAGTCCCTTCTGAAAAATGAATAGGCAAAAAATTCACATTTTGGATAAAAGACATAAAGCAGAATTTGAACATCTGGATTTTCCCCTATCAACTCAACCTGATTTATGGCTTGATGTATTTGCTTCAGATTCTAAATCCTGATTCGCAACTCTAGAGCGACTGAAAGAGAGAAAATGGAAAAGAGAACTTTTCTGTGTATAAGTTGGTTAAAATCAATGGAGATAAAGGCAGAATCAGGGTACTGAGGTGTAATAGGATTTAAAATTTAACTCCATGTAATATGTAATAAAAAACAACAGAATCTTTGCCCAGTGTATTTTTGCATTTGAACCCACTTTTGAAATGTTCTAGAACACCAATCTCCTGTCTTCTGTGCTAAGCATTTACTCATATGCCTGGTAACCACCCCTAGTACTGTATACAGAAAAAAAAATTCTGATCCGTTGTCTGAAAGAACTCACCTTAATTGAAATATTGAGTCATAACAAAGAATTTAAACAGCCCTATTTCATTTGAAAAAATGCTAAAAATTACATAAAAAACAAATGTCTGATGAACTGTGAGGTGAAGGATAATAAAAAGAAGAAAAGCAAAAACAGGGGAAGTTTTGGATTGGTAAGTAAGAAAAGTGACTGAAAGTAAAAGAAACAATTTCATGATCATGTAAACTTCTAAGTCCCAGAAAGGCATACTGATTCACTGCTGTCAATGCTCTTTCTCTGGAAGTCTTTAAAAGGAAAGGTAAGTGTTCATTACAGTGCCTGATTCTTCCCATAGGAAAGCCCTGTGAACTTTATAGGACAGAGTGACCAAAGCAGGGACGAAAAACAGTGGAGACAATCTCTGCCACCCACCAGTGAGTCTAGGAGTGAACTTCGCTGTTCACATATCCTGTAACCATCAGTTAAGACTACAATAGCACTATTAATGTCAAGTTTCAATCTTCATTCAACATATATATATATATTTTTTCTGAGATCCGAGCGATGTCTAACATTACTTTTGCTATTTATAGAAAGAAAATGTAGCTCACAGCTCTCTAACACCTTAAGAGGGAAAAATGAGGAGAAAATGACTGTATACCATATCTGTGGACCAATTTAATAATATAATATTTTAGAGCTAGACTAATAGAAAATTCCCTGTATATCTAGAAAGACATTCAAAGAAGCCTGTGGCCAGAGTAGTATGCAAAAAAAAAAAAAAAAAAAAAAAAAAAGCGACTCATTCAAACTAATATATATTATTATTTTGGTCAAAAAGCAGTGCATCACTGAGAAAAATACATGGGACATTGGACAGCAATAACAGAATGGATTGCCTGTCACTGTGATATTATTCTGGGGAAAAAGACATTAAAATGGCACACCTTTTAAAGGATGTGCATATCATCAAACATCAAAATAGTGCAGGAGGCCTCGCCTCTTATTTTCTTTCCTTTATATTTAGCTCACTCACTGAATGGCCCATCCATGGCAGATTTGTCAGAAAGCCTTAATTTCCTAGTGGCCAAATCTTAACTACTGAGAATAACTCTTGGATAAATGTCATCCAAGTGATAACAAGTTCTGGGAGAAACATTAGTATTAGGGTCAGATTGACTTGGGCTTGATTTTGTGTTTTGCTACTTTATAAATTTTGATCTTGGGAAAGTCAATTAACTCTCTCACCACAATCTGTTACTCACAATTTCTTAAGCTCTGGGGTGCATTTGTAATTCCTCTTCCTCAGAGGACTATTTTGAAAATTAGATACAACATCTATAAATTGCTCAATGTGGCATCTTGTAAACACAATAACATAACATTTATAAGCACACCTAATTTTACTGCCCTTCACTTTGTTGTTCTTCACAGATATTGTGTTTTTTACATATTGAAAATTTGTGGCAACCTTGTGTCCAACAAGTCCATCTATGCCATTTTTCTAACAGCATGTGCTTAATTTGTGTCTCTGTATCACATTTTGGTAACTCTCATAATGCTCCGAACTTTTTCATTATTATTATACTGCTTTAGTGATTAGTGATCTTGGATGTCACTATTATAATTGCTTTTGGATACCATAAACCAGGCAAAGATAACAGGGCAACCAATCAATAAATGTGTGTATTATGACTACTCCACTGACCAGCCATTTTCCCATCTCTCTTTCCTCTGGCCTGTCTATCCCCTGACACACAACAATATTGAAATCAGGCCAATTACTAACCATACAATGGCATCTTACTGTGTTCAAGTGAAAGAGTCACACATACCTAATTTTATATCAAAAGTAAGAAGTGATTAAGCTTTGCGAGAAAGACATGTCAAAAGCCAAGATGAGCCAAAAGCTAGACCTCTTGCACCAAGTAGTTTGCCAAGTTGTGACTGCAGAGGAAAAGGTCTTGAAGGAAAGTAAAAGCGATATTCCATTTAACACATTAATTACAAAAAAGCAAAACAGCTTCACTGCTAATATTGAGAAAGTTTTAGTGGTGTAAATAGATCAAACCAGTCCCAACATTCCTTTAAGCTAAAGACTAATCCAGAGAAAAGTTTAATTCTATGAAGGCTGAGAGAGGTAAGAAAACTGCAGAAGAAAACGTTGAAGCTAGCAGGGGTTGGTTCATGAAGTTGAAGGAAAATAGTTATCTTGATAACATAAAAGTGAAGGTGATGCGGCAAGTGCTTATGAAGAAACTGCAGGAAGTTATCCAAATATAGCTAATATCATTCATGAAGGTGGCTATGCTAAATAGCAGATTTTCGTTGTAGATGAAACAGCCATATAGTGAAAGAAGATAACATCTAGGACTTTCATAAAGAAAAGAAGTCAATGCCTAGCTTCAAATCTTCATAGGACAGTCTGATTCTCTTGTTAGGAGCTAATGCATCTGATGACTTTAAGTTGAAACCAATGCTCACTGACCATTCTGCAAAATCTAGGGCACTTGAGAATTATGCTAAATGAACTGAGCCTAAACTCTATAAATGGAATAATAAAGCCTGAATGACAGCACATATTTTCGTAGCATGGTTTACTGAATATTTTAACCCAACTGTTAAGATCTGCTGCTGAGAAAAAAAAAGATTCCTTTCAACATGGTACTGCTCATTGCCAATGTACCTGGTCAGTCAAGAGCTCTAATGGAGATGTACAGGAAACAAATGTTGTTTTCATGCTTACTGACACAACATCCATTCTATAATCCATGAATTAAAGAAAAATTTTGACATTGAGGTCTCATTACTTAAAAAGATATTTTCCAAGAGTATAGCTGAAATAAATTATGATTCCTCAGATGTGTATCACATCTGTGTAAAGTAAATTGAAAATTATTTAGAAAAGGCTCACCATTCTAGATCCTATTAATAACATTCATGATTCATGGGAGTGGGTCAAAATATGAACATTAAGAGGAGTTTGGAAGAAGTCTATTCCAATGCTCATGGATAATTTTGAGAGATTCAAGTCTTCAGTGAAGGATGTAACTGCGGATGTGATGGAAATAGCTGGCAAGAGAACTAGAATTAGAAGTCGAGGCTGAAGATGTGACTGAATTGCTCCAATCTCAGAATAAAATTTTAATAGATGAGGAGTTGCCTCATAAGGATGAGCAAAGAAAATGGTTTCTTGACATGGAAACTACTACTGATGAAGATCTTGAAGACGTTGTTGAAATGACAGGAAAGGATTTAGAATATTACATAAGCTTAGTTGATAAAGTGGCAGCAGTGAGAAGATTGACTCCAATTTTTTAAGTTCTATGATGGGTAAAATGCTATCACACAGCATGCCATGCTACAGAGAAATCTTTTATGAAAGGAAGAGTCAATTGATGCAGCAAACATCACTGTTGTCTTATTTTAAGAAATTGCCAGGCCAGGCGTGGTGCCTCATGCCTGTGCTTCCAGCATTTTGGGAGGCCGAGACAGAAGGATTTCTTGAGTCCAGGAATTCAATACTAGCCGGGACAACGTGACAAAACCCTGTCTCAACCAAAAAAAAAAAAAAAAAAAAAAAAAAAAGGCCACAGTCACTCCAACCTGCAGCAACCACCACTCTGATCAGTCAGTAGCCATCAACATCAAGGCAAGACCTTCCACCAGCAGCAAGATTTCTACCCACTGAAGGCTCAGATGATCTTCAGCATTTTTTAGCAATATTTTTTAAATTAAGGTATACACATTTTAAAAGACATAATGTTCTTACACATTAGACTATAGTATAATGTAAACATAATTTGTATATGCACTGGGAAACAAAAAAAAATTCCTGAGAGATTTGTATTTATCAGTATTTCACTTTATTGCAATGGTCTGGAACTGAGCCCACCATATTGCCGAGGTATGCCTGTACTATAAACACCATAAATGTTAATGTTGATTCCGTTCTATTTATCTCCTTCATCCACACAAGATTTGTATTTATCAGCATTTTTCCTGTACTTGGAATTATTTTTACAAATGGTGTCTAATTATCGCATCTTCTCTTTTATGTAATTAGAAGCCAATTCATTTTTCCCTCGACCCTATCCCACAGGACAAAAAAAAAAAAAAAAAAAAAATGCTTAATGTGTGTCCGTATTAGTTTTCAACCATTATAGTAAAAACTCAATCTCCAAAGATATAGCTATTGACACTATTGTTATCTTTGATCAGAAACCCTCAAAAGCCCAAAAGATGCACATTTTTTGGGGGGGTTTTACTATTAAAATCTATTTTAAAAGAGTGTACGAAGGCAAAATGACTGAGAGGAATAAAGAGAAAGTATATCCTTGTAAACATGACATACTGAAGAAATCAAGTGTACTGTTTGAATGTACTGAGATTATTACAAATGAACTAATGATAAAGGGTACACTTTTGATTTACCTGTCATAAGACAAAAAACAAAGAATATGACGTTACTATGATATTTCTGTTTTCTAAGCCTTATAATAAATTGAACTAATTAGAACAGATAGGTTAATACTCTTTTTGATAGATGAGTCCATAGTTACTAATGATATGTTTTTACCTTGAGCAAAGAAGGAGTGGTAATTAATTATACTTAAGTGCATTGCCAGACAGTGATACTAATTTAACCAGAAAGTAAAATAAAAAGATAAAGCACATATTAGATGGCATTAGGAGAAAGAAGATCAATTTTGTATCACGTTTTGACAGAGATGATAAAGAAGTCTATTCGCTACTCTAATAGAAGGATAAAAACAAGTTTGGCTTCAATTATACATGAGCTAATGCCCAATTCCACTGCTGCCTACTGTGTGAGCTTGAGTGAGTTACCCATCTTCTCTATACAGATTTTTTCATCTACCAATACATTGTATTAAGCACTAGGCATGTGTAATATATTATCACAACAAATGAAGTTGTGAATCATGGTCCTCATTTTACAGATGAAGAAATGTGGTTCAAAGTGTCCAAGGCCACACAACACAGTAAGCAGCAGAATCAGAACATAAAAGATCTTTTATTTGTAAGCCACACTGAATGTTCCCTGAAAGATTTAATTTATATCTAGTGAAGTCTTCTTTTGCTAGCATGCTCACAGAAGGTCTTAAACAGGCCAAGTTAGGATGTTATCTTGAAGGCCCTGAATCTTACCTTTTGTAAGATTGAGGAAACAGGACTTATACAAGCAAGTTAAGTAGGTTGCTGGACCAAGTGGAAAAATATAAAACATAGGCCCCTTTTAGTTGTTAGGAAGACTGTGATGTTCAGGAAGACACATTGACTCAATTGAGTATATCCGTAGCAGACTCCTTAATCACTGGATCGAGTTTACAGAGTATGTAGACATGTACTTCATATATATGCACATGAACACACATATCGATGTATGGTTATGTTGCTAAGGAAACTGTAATGACAATATCTACATGATAGATAAGGCTAGAGTAAATGAAACTCATTGGAAGTTTTTCACAGACATGGAAAGTCATTTCACAAAGAGAACACATATCACAACATTTACTTCTCAATTTGGATGAGTTTACTGATACTTTTTAAGATAAAAATCTAGTTAAACACACAGAATTAATTACTAACAACAGGTTTGGGGCAGATAGGAAAGAAATTCAACTTAGAAATCTAAAATTATGTGATAGTTTTTACATAATTGTTTGCTTAAAACAACCAATAAATAAAGACAAATCAATCCACCAATTGTGGGATCAATCTATCATCTTAATGTAAGCAATTTTCACCAAAAGAAGACAGAGCCGAGCCCCAGTAAATGAAAAGGCTATCATTGCAGGAAGACAATACTTTTTAAAAATCACAGAAGTCAACAATCACAGAGTATAGTTTGAGGGACTTGATACATGAAAACAATAACATTTTTTTTTCAAATCGAGAAGGAACTTTATTGAATAAAGTAGCATTGCTCAAGAAGTATTTTGTCCAGGCCGGGCACAGTGGCTTACGCCTGTAATCTCAACACTTTGGGAGGCTGAGGAGGGCAGATCATGAGGTCAGGAGTTTGAAACCAGCCAGACCAACATGATGAAACCTCAACTCTACTAAAAACACAACAATTAGCTGGGTGTGGTGGCACATGCCTGTAATCCCAGCTACTTGGGAGGCTGAGGCAGGAGAATTGCTTGAACCTGAGAGGTGGAGGCTGCAGTGAGCTGAGATCGCGCCATTGCACTCCAGCCTGGGCAAAAAGAGCAAAACTCCATCTCAAAAAAAAAAAAAAAAAAAAAAAAAATTAAAAAGTATTTCACTCAAAGTTTATGGCTGTAACTTTTCATGATAGAAAGTGAAGTTGAGAAGAAAAGACGGAAGGGGAAATGTACTTCACATAAATGTCTGAATTAAGTGAATAGATTAGAAAAAATAAATTTGGTTGTATTAATTTTCATATACTTAATGCTTTATATATTTAGACAGAAATAAAAATCTCATTAGATAAAATTTAATAAAGACATAAATCCGGTTTAAAATGAACAGTCCTTTTTATGTAGTTGGCTCTTTAAAGTTATATATTTGAGACCACTGTTCTGGTACACTGTATTGCCCTTGTAAACTAGTTGACATGATTAATTTTCTTATCTCAAAGTTTATTTCACTGGGCATAAAGTGATCCATTTTTGAATTGCCATGAAGATTATGGAAAGTTTATCCATTGTCAGCTTTACAAAAAGAATGGTAATGTGATGTAGCTGTGTAACTATTAATTGTTGACAATTTTCTCAAGAGCCTGAATTGGCTTTCACAGAGATATCTGACGCAATTCCAATTCACTCTTGAAATTTGGTATGAGCACACACACACACACACACACACACACACACACACACACTCTGTTTTTTGTATTGAGCTTTTTAAGTACACAGACAATTGCAATAAAAGCAGGGAGGATAAAAGTTATGGGATAGACAGGGTAGAATAGGAAAGGTTCGAATCATTCAGATTATTGGTATCTATTCTTCAATTTGCCCTCAATAGAAAACAATTAATAAAATCTTGGGTACTGTGAGACATTATTTAGTTCATATTCAGCCTGGACAATATCTCACATAAATCAATCCAGGCTTCCATTCTCACAATCTTTCACAAAAGGTCATTCTTTCATTCAGCAAGTCATTGTCAGAAAACACCCAGTCGTGCCTATCATAGATCACCTCATCTTACATTTCTCTTGAGAGGTCAGCCCCTTTTCTCTCCAGTGGTCCTGAAGATGGCAAATGCCAAATGTTAGAAAGATACTGTTCTCCGAAATGAACCTTCATATCTAGATGGTTGTGTTTGTGATTGAGGTTGCGGTCATCGTTTGACATTGTGTGTTTTATTTTATATCACAGGAGAAAATTAAGAAAAGAATTGTAAAATCTGAGTCTTTATAAGACAGATTGATAACCTCTATAAATACAATGCAAATGCATTCTTTGGAAAATAAATTGATCATATTTGAAATTCTAAATTATTTATAGTAAACCTATATGCAAACTAGAGTTCAATCATATGATTCAGTAATCTTTTTTCCCCTTGGGATTTGGTTTTTTTACTAGTCTCAGCCTTGTATATTAAACTTTTTGTTGTTGTTAAACTACGTGAACTAGAAGGCATTTTTCAAAATAATTTTCTCCCTTAGACGATAAATCCTATTCTCCTCATATTTCACTTCTGTTAACAAAAATTCAAACATTAATCAAGCTGAAAAATCTCCATTTATTTCTTCATTTCCCCAGGGCTCCACCAGTACATTTCACAGACTCTTTTATCTTCTAAACTTCATCATATCAAGACTTTTGTTTAGTCCTTTTCTGTTTTCATTTAGAATCATCATCTTTTTCTTGTTTCTTTTCTAAAATCCACATGCTTTTCAACCTCCTATGACTGGAAATAGTCTAAGCTCAGCAATCAAGTTGGCACAAATATGATTGCCAGGGATTAACAACCCCTCAATTCAATAGGCAGAATTATGCTCACACAGCTGAGAAGATATAAATCAGTTGCTTCTCTAATTAGGCTCCAATGTTGATGGAATTATCAAGACTTCACCTGATAAAATAGAACCTTATAAGGAGATAAAGGCCTATGAGTCTTTCCTCTTTATTTGAACAGGATATGAACTATACTCATTTACTGAATCTTGAGCAGTATAACATTGCAAGAGAACAATTCCTTTTTCATTTGATCTATTGCTTCCATAGGTATATTTGCAAATGAAAGACTCTAATGGAAAATATCAAACATGTATCCAAGTACTTTTAAATAACACCAAATTTGTAATATTACTTAGAGCAATTATTGTTATTGCTATTGTGCAGAAAAAAATTGTCACTGCTTTCAATATGGTGAGTAACTTCTTCAGATGAAGAAATTTCAAATAGACAAACTACCCTTTCTTTAAATTCACATAAGAACATTTGGACATTGAATTCTGAACTACTAACTTAGGGTATTTACAAAATATTCTTCATGAAATAAGAAATGAGAATTGACTAGTAAATAAGTGAAAAATATGTTCATCATGTATCTCCCTGAAACATTTATTATAATACTATTTGAAAACTTAACATTTTCTTATAAGATAAAGCAATACATATGACAAGAGTTAGAGTCAGTTTTGAAGGATAAGGGTGATTTGTTTTTTACTTTTATTTATTTATTTGAGATGGAGTCTTGCTCTGTCACCCAGGCTGGAGTGCAGTGGCACAATCTCAGCTAACTGCAACCTCTGCCTCCCAGTTTCAAGCGATTCTCCTGCTATTCGGAAGGCTGAGTAGCTGGGATTCCAGGTGTACACCACCATACCCGGCTAATTTTTGTAGACCAGGTTTCACCATGTTGGTCAGGCTGGTCTCAACCTGGGATTACAGGTGTGAGCCACCGCGCCAAGTGGGTGATTTAAAAGTATTAATTTTGGTAACTTCAAACTATTAAGCCAGATGCCCTTAAATAAGTAAAACCAAAACCGATTTGAGAAAACTGAAGTTTATCTGATCTTATTCAGCCTCTTATTCACGAAATGCTGGTGATGATGCAAAATGGCACAGCTGCTTTGGAAAACAGTTTGGCAGGTCTTCATAACGCTAAGCATAGAGTTACACATGAACTGGGTATTTCGCTCCTAGGTGTATATCCAAGAGAAATGAAAACATATAAGTGTCTGTGCACAGAAACTTGTACATGAATGTTTATAGAAGAACTGCTCATAATAGCCAAAATGTAGAAACAAACCAAACATTCATCAGCTGATGAATGAATAAACAAAATGTGTTATGTCCATACAATGGGATAGTAGTCCACCATAAAAAGTAATGGAGTAGGCCGGGCGCGATGGCTCAAGCCTGTAATCCCAGCACTTTGGGAGGCCGAGGAGGGCGGATCACAAGGTCAAGAGATCGAGACCATCCTGGTCAACATGGTGAAACCTCGTCTCTACTAAAAATACAAAAAAGCAGCTGGGCATGGTGGCGCGTGCCTGTAATCCCAGCTACTCAGGAGGCTGAGGCAGGAGACTTGCCTGAACCCATGAGGCGGAGGTTGCGGTGAGCTGAGATTGCGCCTTTGCACTCCAGACTGGGTAACAAGAGTGAAACTCCGTCTCAAAAAAAAAAAAAAAATTAGTGGTTGCTCAGATTTGGGGTGGCCACAATCTTTCTTTGGGCAAAGAAAATGTTGTAAAATTGGGTCATGGTAATGGTTGGACAAGTCTGTTAATTTGTTGAAAATCATTGTATAGTACATTTAGAATAAATGGATTTCATGGTATATAATTTATACTTCAAAGAATCTGTAAAAAAAAAAAAAAAAACTACATATTGAAAGATAAAGAAGGCAATGTGAAGAACTTTACGAAAATAACAATTCCAAAAAAAAGTACTTTTCAAATTGAAAATTTTAAGTGAAAAGCATGTTGAAATAAGTGAATCTTCAGAAGCTGAACCCTCATTTAAAAGCTGAGTTTTAAAATTTTTCAAAAGAAATAACATTTATACAGTGAGATGTTTTATGGCCAATAGAAAAGCTCATAAAATTTTACGTTATGTGGTGGCCAGAATTCTAATATTCTCATGTTGTGTAATACTAAACATTAAGAAATTACTCACTATGCATTATTTTTATCAATTCCATAAGCTTCGAATCCCCTTTTACTTCCAAAAATCTTCATTATTTTTGCTAGTAATATTTTTACCACCCTCATAATATAAAATTTGTTACTTTCTTAGTTGGCAATGCTTCTTCCTGTCATCATCAGTAAAATAACAATTTACATAGATTTGTGGGTGTTGTTTTAGAAAGAACAGGTGAAACTTTTAAGTTATTCAAATTGCAGTGGGTATGTGTACACACGTATATTAAAAATTCATTCACCATTGAGTTTCCACTTTTGTTCAGATTTTAACAATAGTAACCATACGCATATACTACTTGTATATTTTATGACTACAAAAGAAAGAACTAACTAATTTGT
Source organism: Saimiri boliviensis (assembly GCF_048565385.1). NCBI lineage: Eukaryota > Metazoa > Chordata > Mammalia > Primates > Cebidae > Saimiri > Saimiri boliviensis. The sequence goes on along the minus strand of NC_133470.1, from coordinate 77,810,602 downwards.
ACTGAATAAGCACCACCCTAAATGTTTCACAATCATTTTATCTCAATTGATCCTCATATTAAATAAAGTTGACCCTTACTGAAGACCTCATCTATGCCAGGCACTCTTCTAAACACATTAAATACATCATCTCTCATTTAGTCGTCAAAGCATTTCCATAAGGTAGGTACCAATATTATCTCCACTTAAGAGATTAGAAAACTGAGCTGTGATTAAGTAACTTGCCCATGACCACATAGCTAATAATTGCAGAGCTGAGAGTAAAAATTTAGTCGAGAATCATCTTAATCACTACACGATGTTGCCTTCAACTTTGTATTAAATTTTCAAGCTCCATTTAAAAATAATCCAAAATATTTTGATTTAATAAATTCACTAAAAAAATTACTCTTCCCATTGATGGCTGATCACTAACAGCTCGGGATTGTAGCTCCCACCGAAAGCGCAAAGAATGAGAGGACGCCACATCTTCACATGAATTCTTGTTGCTCACGCACCAGGAGATTCCCAGCGGAGGAGCCCCACGGGTCGCCAGCGTGACTCTTGTGACCGGCGAGGCGGTTTTGCCAGCGCCTTGGAGCGACGGTTCTTGGTGCAGAGTCGGAAAAGCACCATTAATCTTAACGCCGCTGATTTGGTCGGTGCAGTGGGTTGCTCAGATTTCGGCGCTGAGAATCAGTAAGTTGGACGTCCACTCAGAAACCTAATTACAAAGACGGTGAATTCAAAGACCACAGATGGATAAATTTATAACGAAGGGAGGAAAACGGCCAAAAAAGGCTGAGAATGCCCAAGATCAGAACGCCTCTCCCTCAGCGGGGGATCACAGTTCCTCATCAGCAACGGAACAAGGCTTGATGGAGAACGAGTGTGTTCCAATTACAGAAGCAGGCTTCAAAATGTGGATAATGAGAAACTTCTGTGAATTAAAAGAACTTGTTTTAACCCAATCTAAAGCAACTAAGAACTTTGAAAAAAGATTTGACGAAATGTTAACAAGAATACACAATTTAGAGAGGAATATAAGTGAATTGATGGAGCTGAAAAACACAATAGGAGAACTTCGTGAAGTATGCACAAGTTTTAACAGCCGAATTGATCAAGCAGAAGAAAGGATATCAGAGGTCGAAGACCAACTCAATGAAATAAAACAAGAAGACAAGATTAGAGAAAAAAGGATACAAAGGAACGAGCAAAGTCTCCAAGAAATATGGGACTATGTGAAAAGACCTAATCTACGCTTGATAGGTGTACCTGAATGTGACGAAGAGAATGAATCCAAGCTGGAAAATACGCTTCAGGACATTATTCAGGAAAATTTTCCCAGCCTAGTAAGGCAGGATAATATTCAACTCCAGGTAATACAGAGAACACCGCATTAAGAACATCCCATTAAGCTTGAGCACTCTGTACACTCACTGTGACACCGTGACACCCTGGCTCAGTTTTATGGCCTATAGATACAAAGATAATATAACTTTAATGAGACAGTTTTCTTTCTTTTGTATATTGCCATTTAAATATCTGTCTAGTAATTTCCTTCTATCTAAATAATTTATCTCTTAGGAGAAATTCATCTCAATTTCATATTTCATAACCCAGTCTCCTCAAAACATTTTAGTTGGCTCTCTAAAAACATTTTAGCATGATGAAAGGATTCTGATGAATTTATTATCATTATGTATGTCCCTAAATAGTTCCCACTATTAGTGTATGAGTTACAATCTACTGATATGGAAAATATTGCAGCTATCAAAAGCTTACACTTTCCATGAAGTGTCTGTCTTTTTATAAGAGGAAACACTGATTTAAATCAGTGAATCATGTAGACCAAATTATTTTGCTTTCCGAGAGGTAGAGATAAAAGTACAGGTGTTTGCATTAATATGCTGGTGCCTTAGAGAAAGAGACTATTATGCCAGTATGGCCTTCATATAGTATATAGTATGTAAATTTAGCTTCTTTGATGATAAGCCTTCCAAAGATTCTGATTTGCAATACATTGCCTTAACAACAAGTAACAGCACATATTATACTTGAGGAATAGTTCTCCCACAGCATCATTTTATAAGGACTCATATTTTGAGGAATATTTTTAAGAAGCAGCACAGACAAGCCATAGACATTACAAGGTGATGCCATGGATAAAGGCCTTATTGAATTTCTGCTAAGTTTGCCATCACGAAGCTAGAGCTGTTGTACTCTTAGGCACCCCCTTAACTTCCAGAAGTGTGGAAGTTCCTTGGTAGCTTTTGATGATAGTATGTACACTATCAGGAAGCAAATTAAGCATTGTAGAATTTCAGGCCTTTTTTTTTTTCTGCTATGCTGAATTATTTCCAAAAAATATAAGAAAGTCTGATCACACACAGTATCTTGCCACTGTTCTCTCTCACTAGAAAGTACTGCATCAAGGTAGAAAGTACCGAATTTAGATTGAATTTTGGACTCATTTAGTGCAGTTAACTTCTCTGTATCTCACTTTATCTATGGAATAATAATGCCTACAGCAACAATAACAATAGCTACAATCCAGAAAACACTCTGTGACAGGCATCACACTTAGTGTTTTTAAAAACATTATTTCATTAAGGTTGGTTGAATTATATTGATTCACAGTTGAAACAAATTAGGCTAACAACTAAAAAATACAATAATCAAACTCAGACTCACTCTACAAAGCTGCTCTTTTTCAGTCACATTAACATTGCCTATTTGTCCCCCTACTACTTAAAATGAGATTGTGAGGGTTAAGAGTCTTTGTTGTCACTTCTGATGTAAGTAACTTCCAGTGACATGTTTCAATGACACCATTCATGCCACTGTCTCTTCCTGGAGTCAATACAGTTTACTAAGAATTCTAAAGCTGCCACAGATCTGTTTCGCTGTGACTAATAGATATCACAGAAACTAATAGATCTCACAGGTGTTCTAATCTCTCCAGTGACATTGCATATGAATGGGTACTGGCCACATGTAAAGACACTGTGAATGGTCAGTAAAGGAATTTCTACAGGCCATCCTTTTCTACTTCTCACTTACATCTGGGGAAACTATAGGTCCAATAGCAACACCAACCACACTCAGTGTTTCTGTCTGCAGTCTGAACATTCAGCAACTTTAAAAAGTATTGCTAAATGTTTATTTATTAGAGATAAACAAGATAATTGAAAGCCTGAGGATGGATTTCCATAATTTAATAATACCTTTTATTCACAGTACTTTAAAAGCAGAGTGAAATTGATGTGTTTGGGGAAGCTGTACTTAAAAATCTGGAGATGAGTTAGGATAAGACAACTGAATTTTAAAATAATCTAATAGAATACAAAAGCAGGAGAGTTCCACTGAGAGAACATGTGCTTTCTAGAACTACCCAAGATACAGTCTGTTAACACAAGGAAGCATTGTTAGGAATACTAAATCAAATCTACTCCAAAACCTAAATCACTGCCAGATAATAAGTGAGGTTGCTGCAGTAGCACAGTTCCCTTTTCACAGTCTCTTAGGGATAATTTAGTGCTTTGGAAATTGGCAGTAATGCACTAAATGCCCTTAGGTTACAGCTTCATAGGTTAAGAAGTAGAGATTTGTAGCCATTATTATATCAGAACAATTCTGACAAAAACCCTTTCCTGAATTTATACTGATAGCTACTTTAAAAGAGACAGGGACTGGCATTTGCAAAGTTGTCCCTCTTTTATTTAATTTTCTTAACCATGTTGACACAGCTGAAGTGCTTATCTTATCCACAAGTTGCTGTTCAAGAAGAGGGGAAAACAACCTTTATTAGCTATTACCAAATGAATGAAACACAGTATCAGCTTAGGATACCTCTGTAGACAAGATGTTATAGTCTGGTAATGATCCCTATTAATCATATTTCAGTGCTGTCCTCAGTAAGTTATGAATTTCAGTTACATCAAGATATAGCTTTGTTATGAATCAAACATTTCATTTCACTCACCCTGAAATTGTATACTACATGTTCATTTTCACACAAACCTGACTATGGTAGCCTTACAAATTAAAATGTCAATATGGACAACTTATTGTTACATTATTAAATATCCTATAATTTTCAAGCTAGATTCTAACTCTATCTCATTGTTTATTATAAATGTGGGTATATTTCATTACTAGTCTCAGAAAAAGAAAAAGATATCAAGATATCCAGTGAACATGTGATTAAAGAAAATTAATAGGCTATCTCAAAAATAAGTAGTTGTTTCATTGTATCAATAATTTCATAAGTTGCACAAAGGAGCTTTTAGGAACCTGATTTTTGGCTAGCCAAACAATTATTTGTTCAGAGGAAGGGATGCAAACTAACTTATTAAGCACCACCTGTAAATCAGAATCTAGACTACAAACCAGATCACCTAACCCTTAGCCTCATGTTTCCGCACGTTTGTCATGCTGCCCTTCTTGAAATGCAGAATGAACAAGTAAGCAAAATATTACTGAGAAAATATTAGCTCTTATAATAAATAACAGGGACGGTGTCATCAATAATAAACTCAGATTGCGTTCAAATAACACATATCTCAAAGAAGATGAGTATCTGAAACAGAAATCATTTTGCAGAATTATAAGAACATGTCTCAAAAAAAGAAAAACAAATATTTCTTGTCACTATTAATAGCTTTTTATGTGATGTTTTTATCCTTAATAATCAGGATAACCAGATTCTTGACTTCTTATAATTTATTTGAAGGAATTACATGTCTAGTGCCAGAGTATCAATCATTGCAGGGCTTAAAACATGGGCCAATCTGGTATACCCATTCAGCTTGAACGTCATCTACATTGTGAAGTTTCCATCCCATCCTGTGAGCTAAGAAGCAAATCGTACAATTTATTACAGACTTGCTGTAATGGTCCAATTGATCATATGTGACAGAGCGGCTTAACTTCAAGAGCTACTGCTACTTTCCGTAACTGCTGACACTTTTGCTTTCCTCATCTTCACCTTCATAAACAATTTCCTTGTTGCTGCTTTAATTTTGAGACATCTTGTTTCCCTGGGAAATTGCTATAAGAGTGAATAAAAATAGGTGGCTGTAAAGTATTTTTCCCAAAATACACATTAATTTTTGCTTAATAATCATAGTAGCAGAGCAGTGGCTGACACCAGACCCATTGTTTTCATAGCCAATATGAATAAGTGGCCAATGTCTCATGTTGGCAAAACTCTTTACTTTTCAAGTGATATATAATTCATTGAAGCAGGAAATACAGCTTTTAAAATTAAGTGTTATGATCTTAATATTAAGTAAGAAAATTGCACGTGCTTCAGGCAATTTAGAAATATATTCCATTTCAAAAGTTTTTATATACAAAATTATTTTCAGCCATATTGCATTAAAATTGTGGGTGTATTTTTGTCCCAAGTGCTATTTTTATTTTTACCGTCATTCTTTTTATTTTTTATATTGATTTACAATAATGAGTTTATTTAAGTGTTAGCTTTATATCATTTAAAAAATATCAATAAAGCATTATACATTTTGAGAGGGCTGATATGTGTTGGTATTAAGAAAGTTCTTGGTTTGGCCAGGCACAGTGGCTTACGCCTGTAATCCCAGCACATTGGGAGGCTGAGGTGGGCAGATCACTTGAGGTCAGGAGTTTGAGATCAGCTTGGCCAACATGGTGAAAGCCTGTCTCTACTAGAAACACAAAAAATTAGCCAAGCACAGTGGTGGCAACTGCAATCCCAGCTATTGGGGAGGCTAAGGAAGGAGACTCTCTGGAACCCAGGAGACTGAGGTTGAAGTGAGCCAAGATTGCGCCACTGTACTCCAGCCTGGGTGACAGAGCAAGGACTGTGTAAAAAAAAGTTCTTGTGGTTCAGTGTTAATATTCTTGTTTCTTTTTTGGATTCTTTCTGTTTAGTTTCCTTTGAATTCACATTCTCTTAGGAGCATGCTACCTCTCAGCAGTGCTTCCTCAATAAGAACTTGCCTGTTCATTTCAAGGCCAGCATCAAACATTCATTTGCACATAAGTTTTTCTTTCAGTGTCAATCACATATTTAGTATCCAAATTTAAAACCAGATGATTGAGCTGACCTTTTTGCTGCATATGAAAATAATGTCAGTTTCCAAATAATGCATCTTATTTTTAAAAAATTGAAATAGAGTCAGCTCTCAGCCATCTAGCCCAATGGAGAAGGACAGTAGCGAGGATAAACCAGAACATGAAAAGTGCTTTGAAACCACTGAGAACAGAGATGCAATATACCAGAATCTCTGGGACACAGGTATTAAAACAATGTTAAGAGGCAAGTTAACAGCCCTAAACATTTACACCAAGAAGTTCAAATTAACAACATAATATCACACATAGAGAATTAGAAAAACAAGAGCAAACCAAACCCAAAGCTAGCAGAGGACAAGAGATAACTAAAATCAGAGATGAAACGAAAGAATTTGAGACACATGAAAACATACAAAAGATCAATGAATTCAGAAGTTTGTTTTTTGAAAAAACAAATAAGATTGATGGATCTGGCTAGACTAATAAAGAAAAAAGGAAGGAAGATACAAAAAAGCACTCAGAAATGAAAAAGGGGACATGAACGCAGACTCAGAGAAATAGAAAAAAACCCTCAGAGACTATTATGAACACCTCTATGCACAGAAAATAGAAATTCTAGAAGAAATTCTTACATTCCTGGCAGCATAAAACCTCTGAAGATTGAACCAGGAGTAAATTGCAACATGAAAAGCCCAATAAGGAGTTCCAAAATTGAATCGGTAATGAAAAGTCTAACAAACAGAAAAATCCCAGGACCAGGTGCATTCACAGATGAATTATACCATATGTACAGAGAAGAGCTTGTATCGTTCCTTCTGAAATGATTCCAAAAAATTATAGATGATACTAGCATCATTCTGAACCAAAGCCTGGCAGAAACACAACCAAAAAAATAAATTTCAGGCAAATATAATTGATGAACCTAGATACAAAAAGCCTCAAAAAAAAAAAATTACTAGCAAATTGAATCCATTAGCACATCAAAAAGCGAATTCATCACAATCAAATAGGCTTTATTACTGGGATGCAAAGTTGTTTCAACATATGAAAATCGAAAAATATGATTCATCATATAAACAGAACTAACATCAGAAATGAAATGACCATCTGAATAGATGCAGAAAAGTCTCTTGATATAATTAAACATCCTTTCATATATTAAAAAAATTCCTCAACAAATTAGGCATTGAAGGAACTTACCTCAAAATAATAAGAGCGATCTATGACAAACCCACAGCCAACATCATACTAATTGAGCAAAAGCTAAAAGCATCTGCCTTGAAAACCGGAACCAGAGAAGGATGCTCGCTCTAACTGCTCCCACTTAACACAGTACTGGAAGTCCTAGCCAGAGCAATCAGACAAATCAAAAAAAGAAAGAAAGAAAGAAAATGTATCCAAATAAAAAAGGAGAATAATGTTTAAAAAAGATAATGTTAAAAAAGAGAATTTATGTTTATCTAAATATAAATTCAAATTATTTATGTTCACAGATCATGTGATTCTATACCTAGAAAGCCTCATAGCCTCTGCCCAAAAACTCCCAGATCTGGTAAATATCTTCAGCAAAATTTCAGGACATGAAATCAATGTATAAAAATAAATAGCATTTCTATATATCAATAAGGTATAAGCTAAGAGCCACATCAAAAATTGCAGACCTTTCACAATAACCACAAAAAGAATAAAGTATCTCGAGATACACATAACCAGAGAGGTGAAAGATCTGCAAAACAAGAATTATGAAACACTGCTGAGAGAAATCAGAGATGACATAGCACATGGAAAAGCATCCCATAGGGCCCAAAGCAATGTCCAGATTCAATGCTATTCCAGTCAAACAACTAATAACATATTTCACAGAATTAGAAAAAAAATTTTTTCTAAAATTCATATGGAATCAAAAGAACCTAAATGGTTAAAGCAATCCTACACCAAAGTTCCAAAGCTGGAGGCATCACATTACCCGACTTCAAACTATACTACAAAGATACAGTAACCAAAAGAGCATAGTACTGATACATAAACAGACACAGAGACCAACGAAAAAGAATAAAGAGACCAACAGTAAAGCCACACAACTACAGCCATCTGATCTTCAACAAAGTTGGCAAAAACAAGCAATGAGGAAAGACTTCCTATTCAACAAAACGTATTGGGATAATTGGATAGCCATATGCAGAAGATTGAAACAGAACCCCTTCTTACACCATAGACAAAAATCAACTTCAGTTGAGTTAAATGCTTAAATGTAAAACCTAAAATTACAAAAGCTCTGTAAGATAACCTAAGAAATACCATTCAGGACATAGGCCCTGGCAAAAATTTAATGATGAAGACATCAAAAGCAATTGAAAAAAAAAAAAAAAAAAAAAAAAAAAAAGTGGAACTTAATTAACTAAGAAGCTTCTGCACAGAAAAAAAAAAAAAAAAAAAAAAAAAACTATCAACAGAATAAACAGACAGCATGCAGAATGAGAGAAAATTTATTCCAATTATGCATCCAATAAAGGCCTAATATCTAGAATCTAAAAGGAACTTAAACAAATTAACAAACGAAAAGCTAACCACATACTAACCGAGCAAAAGCTGAAAGCATTCCCCATTAAAAAATGGCCAAAGGACATGAGCAGATACTTTTCAAAGTAAGTCATACGCTTGGCCAACAAGCATATGAAAAATTGCTCAATATTACTAATCGTTAGAGAACTGCAAATCAAAATAACAATTAGTCAAAAAGGCTTTTATTAAAAACCATAAAATAACAGATGTTTGGAAGGCTACAGAGAAAAGGGAATGCATATACACTGCTCATTAGAGTGTAAATTAATTCAGCCATTGTGAAAAGCAGTTTGGTGATTTCCCAGAGAACTCAAAAGAGAACTACCATTTGACCCAGTAATCCCATTATTGGGTATATACACAAAGGAATGTAAATCCTTCTACCAGAAAAACACATGCAAACATATTTTCATCACAGCACTATTTATAATTACCAAGACATGGAATCAATCTAAATGTTCATCTGTGGTAAACTGGATAAAGAAAGTGTGCTACACGTACTCGATCCAATACTATGTAGCCCTAACAAAGAATAAGATTGTGACCTTTGCAGCAATATGAATGGAACTAGAGGTCATTATCCTAAGTGAACTCTTGCAGGAACAGGAAACCAAATACCATATGTTCTCACTTATAAGTAATAGCTAAGCACTGAGGATGGATGGACACAAAGAAGGGAACAATAGACACCAGGGCCTACTTAAGGAGAATGGAATGAGAGAAGAGTGAGGATCGAAAATCTATCTATCTGGTACTCTGATTATTACGTGAGTCATGAAATAATCTGTACACCATACTTCTGCAACACAAAATTTATGTATATAACAAATCTGCACATATACCCCTAAACTCTTAAAATAAAAGTTTTTATTTAAACATCTATAATATGAAGACAGATATTGTGCTCTGAAATGCATTTTTAAGAAGTTTCTTTCTTTTTTTTTGCAACTTGGGTGCTTACTGATTTAGAGCATTTGGTTCAAATGAAGACTTTCAGAGACATCATAAAGGGTGAGCTCTGAAACTGCTGAAAAGCAGTTCTGAACCTGGATGTCCAGAACTCCCCCTCATCCCACCACATGGTCACACTCTTCAATTCTCTTATTTCTAATTTGACTTTTATTCTAAGTTTAGGTTACATGTGCAGAATGTGCAGGTTTGTTACATAAGTAAACGTGTGCCATGGTGGTTTACCACACAGATTATTCCATCAATGAAGTATTAAGCCCAGCATCCATTAGCTATTCTTCCTGATGCTCTTCCCCACCCCTACAGATACCCAGTGTGTGTTGTTACCCCCGATGTGTCTATGTGTTCTCATTGTTGAGCTCCCACTTGCAAGTGAGAAAATGCTGTGTTTGGTTTTCTGCTCCTGTGTTAGTTTGCTTAGGATAATGGCTTCCAATTCCATTCATGTCTCTGCAAATCACATGATCCCGTTCCTTTCTATGGCTGCATAGTATTCAATGAGGTATGTGTACCATATTTTCATTATCCAGTCTATCATTGATATGCATTTAGGTTGATTCTATGACTTTGCTATTGGAAATAGTACTTCAATGAACATATACATGCCTGTAACTTTATAATAGAATGAATTGTATTTCTTTGAGTATATACCTAGTAATGGGATTGCTAAGTCAAATGGTATTTCTGTCTCTAGGTTTTGGGAATTGCCACATTGTCTTCCACAGTGGTTGAACTAGTTTATACTCCCACAGACAATGTAAAAGTGTTCCTTTTTCTCCACAACCTCACCAGCATTTGTTTTTTTTTTTTTTAAACATATTTGTAATAGCCATTCTGATTGGTATGAGATGGTTTCTCATTGTGGTTTTGATCTGTGGATCTCTAATGATGATACCTCCAGCTTTGTTCTTTTTGCTATAAATTAACTTGGCTATTTGGGCTCATTTTTAGTTCCATATGAATTTTAAAATAGTTTTGTTCTAATTCTGTGAAGAATGTCACTGGTAATTTAATGGGAATAGCACTGAATCTATAAATTACTTTCAACATTATGGACATTTTAAAAATATTGATGCTTTCTATCCATGATCCTGGAATGTTTTCTATTTGTTCATGTCCTCCTTGATTTCCTTGAGCAGTGGTTTGCGGTTCTCCTTGAAGAGGTCCTTTACTTCCCTTGTTAGTTGTATTCCTAAGTATTTTATTCTTTTTGTAGGAATTATGAATGAGAGTTCATTCAAGATTTTGCTCTCTGCTTGCCTTTTGTTGCTGTATAGGGATGCTAGCGATTTAGATAATTTGACTTCCTCACTCCCTATTTGAATACTCTTTATCTCTTTCTCTTGCCTGATTGTCCTGGCCAGAGATTCCAATACTACGTTGAATAGGAGTGGTGACCAGGCAGCCTTGTCTTGTGCCAATTTTCAAGGGGAATGTGTCCAGCTTTTGCCCATTCAGTATGATACTGGCTGTGGGTTTGTCATATGTGATTCTTATTATTTTGAGGTCTGTTCCTTCAATATCTAGTTTATTTAGAGTTTGAAACATAAAGGGATGTTGAATTTTATTGAAGGACTTTTCTTCATTTATTGAAATAATCATGTGGTTTTGTCTTTAGTTCTGTTTATGTGAATTACATTTACTGGTTTGTGTATGTTGAGCCAGCCTTGCATCCCAGGGATGAAGCCAGCTTGATCATGATGGATAAGCTTTTTGATGTGCTGCTGGCTTTGGTTTGCCAGTATTTTACTGAGGATTTCTACATCAATGTTCAACAAGGATACTGGCCTAAAGTATTCTTTTTTGTTGTTGTATCTCTGCCAGGTTTTGGTATCAGGATAATGCTGGCCTCATCGAATCAGGGAGGAGTCCCTCCTCTTCAATGTTTTAGAATAGTTTTAGTAGGAATGAAACCAGCTCTTCTTTATACTTCTGGTAGAATTCCACTGTGAATCTGTCTGGTCTTGTGATTTTTTTTTTTTTTTTTTTTGGTTGGTAGGTTATTTAGTACTGCCTCAATTTTAGAACATGTTGCTGGTCTATTCAAGGATTTGATTTCTTCCTTTCAGTCTTGGAAGAGTGTATGTGTCCAGGAATTTATCAATTTCTTCTAGATTTTCTAGTTTATGTATATAGAAGGATTTATAGTATTCTCTGGTAGTTGTTATTATTTCAGTGGTATCAGTGATGATATCCCCCTTATCATTTCTGATTGTGTTTATTTGATTATTCTCTCTATTCTTCTTTATGAGTCTAGATAGCAGTCTATCTATTTTATTAATTTTTTCAAAAAACAGCTCCAGGATTTGTTTACTTTTTGAAGGGTTTTTCATGTCTCTATCTGCTTCAGTTCTGCTCCGATCTTGGTTATTTATTGTCTTCTGTTAGCTTTGGGGATTGCTTGCTATTGGTTCTCTAGTTATTTTAGTTGAGATGATAGGTTGTTAACTTGAGATCTTTCTAGCTTTTTGATGTGGGGATTTAGTGCCATAAACTTCCCTCTTAACACTGATTCAGCTGCATCCCAGAGATTCTGGTATGTTGTCTCTTTCTTCTCATTACTTTCAAAAAACTTCTTGATTTCTGACTTAATTTAATTATTTACCCAAGAGTCATTCAGGAGTAGGTAGCTGTGTCTTTTTGAGTGAATGTCTCCATCTTGCATACTCTTCAATTTTCTGCTTAAATCTTCCCTCCATCTCTCAGGCTTATATATTATCACAAGTGTCTGACATTGCCTCTTACACTTACAGGATTTCCTTTTAGATTATTCCTCATGTTAAACAAAGGGTTTTGCTGTGTTTTCTTAAAAAAAAAAAAAAACAAACACTGGAAATATAATATTTGCCCCCTCCATTATAGATGAAGTGTAGAAATTGATGTTGTGGAAATGGTAATAAAAGGCAGGAGAAATCAGTTGCTTTTTTTATAGTTTCGTGTCATATTTTCAACAAATTAAACTCCCTTAAGTAGAGAGATCTCCATAGAATTCAGATTCCTGAAATATGATTCTTTAAAAGATAAATTAATAGGCATATGAAAAAGTAGAATGCAATAACTTTAAAACATTTTACATCTTGATTGCAATGGAAGCCTGAATTTATTCTGTTTCTCAAAGAATGTCTTAAGTTAGTATCAATTTCAAAAAAAGTTTTATAAGGCACATAAATTTCCATCAATAAATAACCCCTATGAAATACAATATCTGCATTTATAAATGTGTGTTACACAAGAGCAGAAAATCAAACACCGCATGTTCTCACTCATAGGCGGGTATTGAACAATGAGAACACATGGACACAGGGAGGGGAGCACTACACACTGGGGTCCGTTGGAGGGAAATGGGGGAGGGACGGGGGGGTGGGGAGGTGGGAAGAGATAGCATGGGGAGAAATGACAGATACAGGTGAGGGGAAGGAAGGCAGCAAACCACACTGCCATGTGTGTACCTATGCAACAATCTTGGATGTTCTTCACATGTACCCCCAAACCTAAAATGCAATAAAAAAGAAAAAGAAAAAAAAAAGGAAATGTGTGTTACAAAGTAAATAGAGTGAAGAGCTGGATTTGCAATTTAAAAAAAAAAAAAAAAAACATATTTATAGTACAATGACCAGAACTAGCATCAGAAATGCCATAGAAAAATTGTAATTATTTCTTGCCTTTCTTTTGAAGGTAAAGGTCTTTCTTTCCCTCCCTCTCTCCCTCCATACCTTTCTCTCTCCCTTTCTTTATTTCTTTCTCTCTCTCTCTCTCCCTCTCCCCACCCCCTCCCTCTCTCTCTCTTTTTCTTTCTTGACACAGTCTCTATGTCACCCAGGCTGGAGTGCAGTGGCATAATCATGGCTCACTGCAGCCTCTACCTCCCAGGGGATAGTTTTTTTTGTTTGTTTTTTTTTTTTTTGAGACAGGGTTTTGCCATGATGCCCAGCATGGCTTTGAACTCCTGAGCTCAAGCATTCTGCCCCTGGGCCTCCCATCATTACAGGCATGAGCCACTGTACCTGGCCAGGAAGGTATTTCTAAAGTCCTTTATTGAAGGTGATGGCAGTTAACTATCCACTGGTTTATTTTTTTCAAACTCCAAATGAGGAGAGGTACTTCCACTTATTTTATTCTTCCTGCTTTTTTATTCACAACCTTTATGTAGGCAAAAATTACTACAAGTAAAAAATTGTATTAACATACAATCAGATATTCAATCATTTTATATTTATTTACATAAAGAAAAATAAATTTAAATTAACAGGTATCTTATTGATGAGTAAATTTTTTCTATAGGTAAATGGCCATAGATATTGAGACAAACATCACAGAACTACTATATTCTGATTTTTAAAAAGCTTTTCAGTTTATTGAAGTGATTTTGATTTTAATAAAAATAAATAAGATATGAAAAAAATTTACAATGAACATTAGTTGATATTTAATAGATTTAGGAATAATTTTCAAGGTGGTAAACAAAACTGTGTGTATTTTTTTGGAAGCATTTAATAATCAGCTAGAAATATTATGCTGCTATACAGCTGCTCAAGTTATCTAAAAATATACTCAAGAGATTTCAAGTTTTATTATAATATCTAAAATATTGTTGATGAAAATATGAATCAAACAACAAATAGGCGGCTATTTGAGTTAAGGGATTTATCTTTCATTGTGTATTTTGCAATCACTAATTCATGTTATAATTTTTATTTTTTATTTTAGAGTTGTATTTTATGTATGAGTGTGATCTTTGCTTTTAAACATTTTATGAGTTTTAAGTGCTACATATTATAGAAGTATGCAATACATTTACAGTTTGCAACAGAATGATAATTGCTACATTATTGTATTGATTTAACAGTAGGTTAAAGCTATATGTTAGTTACTAAAATATAGTAAAGCTAACTATATGGCTAATATAATAACCTTGCTTGAAGCTTCATTCTTTTGTCATGACTTTTTTTAAATTTTTAAGAAACTGGGCAGTAGGATATTTAAGGAAAAGAAGCCCCTATTATAAACATGTAGCAGAATTATTTTAAACTGTCAATTGTTTGTATAATTAGGGATATTCCAGCACATTTTGTTAGTGAACCACAAGTGTCTCTTAAGAGTGGGTAATCTGGCATACCATATGTGATACCATGCTGTTCCAATAGCATAGCATCTTTGCTATAGAAACTTTGCAAGTTATCATTATACTTTTCCTAATTCTGTAGCTGAACTAATTTTACTCAACTAAAGACAAGCGAAATTATCTCCTTTAAGGAGCATACATTCACAAAATAACTTTAAAAGAGAAATGGAAAAGTCACAAAGTATGATTACTTGTGGACATTTGAAATAATAGTCAAATTATAGAATTCTCATTAAACGGTATGCATATGCTTGTGCCATATATATATATATATATATATATATATATATATATATATATATATTTTTTTTTTTTTTGAGACAGAGTCTTTCTCTGTTGCCAGGCTGGAGTGCAGTGGCGCGATCCCGGCTCACTGCAACTTCCATTTTCTGGTTTCAAGCAATTCTCCTGCCTCAGCCTCTTGAGTAGCTGGAACTACAGGCATGCATCACCATGTCTGGCTAATTTTTTGTACTTTTAGTAGAGATGGGGTTTTACCATGTTGGCCAGGATGGTCTGGATCTCCTTACCTCATGATCCGCCTGCCTTGGCCTCCTGAAGTGCTGGGATTACAGGAGTGAGTCACTGCGCCTGGCCAATGCTTGCTATATTTTACAGTTGAAGCCAACAAGGAATGTGTCTTTACCCGTTAACAAAACAATAAATATATAATTGCAAATAGTTAGTAAACTGTTAATCAGAAAGTGTTTGACTTTTCCCTCACTAAACAAATTAATCAGACCTTTTGCCATCATGCATATATTTTTCTTAAATGATTAAAATCTGCTTGGAACAAATAAGGGCATAGCAATCTTTACAATAGCATATCAGAAAAAAAAATGTGATTACAAATAACTTGAGACAGCTGTTTAGTCCTATATTAGCCTTCTTTCTTATCATTCTCTAATGATTATTTGAAACAAAGGCATACTACTAATAAAAGTTTTAGTCATAGATCAGAAAGTAACTAGTTTCCATTTTCATAATTACTAAATATATATAAACATGTCAATCAGAAGTTTATACTTTGAAGGCTTTATCATTTTCTTGTAGAATCCTAGTATCTAATTCCTAATGAATACCAGCCACTAAAGCTACATGTTTTTTAAAATAGTAGCTCACATTTACCTTATACTCTAAAAGTTAATTTCAATTCAACAAACATTATTTGCACGTGCCAAGCATGGTGCTATTTGTGAGGAATACAATATTGAATGAAGAATAATCTTTACCCTTCTGAAGCTTTCAATCTAGTGAGAAATATGTTAAAAAACAATTTTTAGAAAGCTATTTCAGTACAGTGTGATGAATGTTTTGATAGAAACAAAGAGCCTCTCCTTTACCAAACTTTGCTCGGGCTCCTTTAAGACCTTTCCTGATTAGGCCTTTTTCTTCAGCCTTGTCTTCCAATCTGCTTAGCCCAGTTTCAGTCCAAATCTCCCACCTTCCATATCACCTGACTTGCAAGACTCCACAAGAATTATGTTATGTGAATTTAAGCAGAATTTCCCCTACTCCTGATGGCTCCTCTTAGTAATTTTCCATCCACCAGGCTTCACCTGACAACTTCCTCCTTGTCTATAAATCTCCACTTGTCCTTGCTGTATTTGGAATTGAGTTCAGTGCCATACTGAGGCATCTTTTCCCCATTTGCAGTAGTTCCTGAATAAAACCTGTTTTACCACTTTAACTGTTGTCCAACTCTGGTTTTCTTTAGCACTAATATCTCAGAGTGCTATGGAACACAAGGTAAGACTCTCAAGTAATTTGGTCAAATATGTCCTCTTAGGTGACTTAACTTCAAAATTAGAGCTTATGACTCAGAACTAACTAGATAAAGGGATTTGGGAATCGGTGGAAAAGCATTCTAGAGGCGGGTACTGCAAAGGCATGTAAGAAGAGGTTAAAGTGCATTCTTAGAACTTAGTTATTTAGACTACCTGAAATATAACATTTTAGGGACTCATAGTGAAAGATAAATGTAGATAGGTAAGCAGTATGTTTACGTACCTGGGCTTGTTCCCAGAAAGGTGGAATTACTTTGGTTTCTACATTACCATAATTTTGTGTTTGCCATATACCATAATCCATTGTCATCTTCATCGAATATTTTCTGTGTGGGCATATTTAACAGTAGTCCCAAAGTCAAAGAAAACATATCTCTGAAAAAAGGCTTTGCAACCACCTTCATCTACTGGCTAGCTGCTAGGAATGATACACCTATAGTTTACTAATTGATATTCTAAAACATAAGAGTTACTTTTCTTCCAACAGTTAATTTTGAGATGGCCTACACACAAGAGATGCTTAATTCATCACCACATTTTACCTTACATAATTATCATATAATTAACCAACTTCCATTTTAAGTCTGTTTAGAAAACAGTAAACCCCAGATAAGGCTCAACTTCTGTGATTTTAAAGGGATTACCTATAATTAAATGTATGAGAAAGAAATGGATAATTTGCGTCTTATACTCCCTAATTTATAAAGGTTCTCATGTAAATTTTATGCTTTTATATATTAAAACCAATCTCATCTATATCATAGACAATGAACCCCTACTTTATATATATTACAGAATTACATTGCCTAATAAAGTTATTTCAGTCAATACACATTTACCAATTAACTGATAAAATCTAAAATGTGAGTCACTCCAGTAGGTACTGGGAAAATGAAAAAACTTCTAGGAATAATAATTATGTTCAGTATTTTGATCATGGTTGATCATGGGCTCTGTGTCCCCACACAAATCTCATTTTGAATTGTATTTCCATAATTTCGATGTGTTGTATGAGGGACCTAGTGGGAGATAATTTGAATCATGGGGGCAGTTTCCCCCATACTGTTTTTGTGGTAGTGAATAAGTCTCACAAGGTCTGATGGTTTTATCAGGGGTTTCTGCTTTCGTATCTTCCTCATTTTCTCTTGGCGCTGCCATGTAAGAAGAGCCTTTCACCCCCTGCTGTGATTCTGCGGCCTCCTCAGCCATGAGAAAATGTAAGTCTAATTAAACTTTTTTTTATTCCCTGTCTTGGGTATGTCTTTATCAGCAGCATGAAAACAGAATAATACAATGGTGATAATTTCAAATGTGTACTGATATGTCAAATTGCACACTTTACATATGGGTAATTTATAATTTGTCAGTTATTTCTCAATAAACTCATTAAAATACATAATAAATTTATCTTAGCTGATATGACTGCAGTCCATATAGGGCATAGTGATGTCACAGAGGAGAGAGTGCTCAATTCTACCTCAAGGAGGAGTCATGGAAAGCATTACAAAAAAATTGACTCCGACCATGTCTTGCAAGAGAAGTGTTTTCAAAGTGGACATTCAAACAGAATAGCATATCAGCTGGCACATGAAGCTGCATGAATCATTAAGTGAACCTGAAATTATCTGGATTGTTTAAAGCCTTGGGATTGAGGGGCAACTGGAGAAATCAGTATGGAGAGAAAAAGATGGTATGCACATTCATGGAGGTTTTATTATGCTAAGCAATTCACTTGAGATGATGAAAGAGAACAGTAAATAAAGGATTGTATCAGTGTATAAACATTTTATGAAAATATTGAAGGAAACTCACTATTAAAAATGTGGTATGCCATACTGAGGAAAGAACTTCGAGTATGGCAAATCAGGGTTTAAACATTGATTCTTCCATGTAGTAACTATACGACTACCAAGTTTCCTAACATCTTTGAGCCTTAGTTTACATCTTATCACATAAATTCACTTAGCTATGGGAAAATACGATACCAATGTAGTGATACTTTCGTATCTGGTACAGAGACATCAATGGTAGAATGGTACCCTATAGTCTGTATAAACAACTGTAATATGAGCACCCAGCAATAAAACACTTATGTTCTGTTGTACTGACAAATACTGGTGAACTATTCATAAATCTTATGCACTTACTGATACTTCAGGTCAAAGCACTTTCACCACTATTCAGCCCCTGATGCCTTATTTCAAAAAGAGGACATAGCTGTAGATCAATGCATTTTCTTGACTATTCTATGTAAATTCAGTATTGTCAGTGAGAATAATGGATTATAGTAGTGCTGACCTAAAAAATTCACTGGCAAAAACAAGGCTGATTAAAAAAAAAAAAAAAAAAAACAGAAAATCACATATCAGCCTCCCCTGAAACAAAGTGGAAAGTGAATTGTTTGTACATAGAGCATGACAGCCCCACTGATATATACTTCATTTTTCATAGAATAAGCCGACAGTGATATTTAATACTCCTAACAAGGGCTAGATGTTCTGATCTGTTTGCTTGGCAGTTCATGCAGAGAAGACCAAAGTGCACTGACATCCTATTGAGAGGCCAGGACAAAATATATATCTCGAATCACAAATAAAATGAAAAGAATTTAGGACTGACCATGTATGCATGTATGCATGACTTTCATGTTATTTTATAATAAAAGTGTTCTCCACAATTTATACCTCTTTACTATTTCATGTCCAATAATTGCATCCTGGTTTTGTTTAAGGAAATTTTTGAATTGTGTTTGAATTCAGGGTGAGGATCTCTTAACTATCTTTAGAATAGATAATGTGCAAAATAACAAAACGGTTCTTTTGATAAGGATATGTGTGACCCTTCAGCAGATGCTTTGCATTTATTTCCCTTTGCATTATATCACACAGCCTTGTGAAGAGAAAGAAAATAACATTTAAAAACAAACCTGTTGGCAAAACAGGGTTATAAAAATTAAGGGGGCGGCAGGGTGTGGTGGCTCACACCTATAATCCTAGCACTTTGAAAGGCCAAGACAGGTGCATTGCCAAAGCTCAGGAGTTCACGACAAGCCTGGGCAACACAGTGAAATCCCATCTCTACTAAAATACAAAAAATGAGCCAGGCATGGCAGTGTGCACCTGTAATCCTAGCTACTCGGGAGGCTGACATAGAAGAATCACTTGAACTTGGGAGGAGGAGGTTGCAGTGAGCCGATATCGTGCCATTGTACTCCAACCTGGGTGAGCAAGACTCCGTCTCAAAAAAAAAAAAAAAAAAAAAAAATTAGGGGGCAAACATTATGTAAGTTTTACTACTGAAGTTCTCTAATTTCTGTGTTCTGCAGAATCTAAATCTTGAATGAAAGCTTCCCATAACTTTGTTCCTAGGATTTTGTACTAGAAATGCACACATCACTACCTTATTGACTTCTAAGGAAACTAAAAAAAATAAAAATTTAAAAAAAAATGTGAACTGCCCTATTTATTACATTAGAATTCCAATGCTATAACTTTTTATGACAACTTTTAAGAAAATTGCACTTTATTGTAGTTAGAACACTTAACATGAGAACTACCCTCTTAAATTTTAGGTGTCCAACATGGTATTGTTGACTATAGATATAATGTATAGCTGATCACTAGAGCTTATTCATTTTGCTTTGAAGTTCTTACTAAAATGAAACTTCAGAATTTTTAAAAATTATCATTGCAGTAAAAATAAATTATCTCACTGGACTCTATTGTAGTCTTATACAGTGTGATGATCTGTATTTATGACCTTTTAGTATATGTAATATGCATACATTTAGCTGTGTTTTAAATAGATACTTAGAAAATAAATGTTTATTTTACATAATTCTGATTTTGAAAAAAAATACAATTATATTATTTACTTACATTTAGAAAAATCATACCATAGTCGACATTAAATAACAGGCTCTCAAGTATGTTTTATAAAGGTGTTTGCATATTCTCAAGCTTTACCTCAGTTTTAAACTATCACTTAGTAATGTGGTAGACAAATTTAAGAAATACACAGCAAGCTTGTTGGAAAATGAAAGAAGAGATTATCATAAGGAACAGAAAGAAAAAGCTTAGGAAGTTTTGTTCCAATTATCTATAAAAATTAGTACCTCTAATGCTTGTTTCATACGTTCCATTTGTCATCCAGCACCTGTCTCTTCTGAATTATCACACATGCTGTTTAATAATAGATATGCAAATTGATAAATGCATCTTCTAGATTCCTACATCTGTGTCTGTATTAGTCTGTTTTCATGATGCTAATAAAGACTTACCCAAGACTGAGCAATTTACATAAGAAAGAGGTTTATTGGACTTACAGTTCCATGTAGCTGGAGAGGTCTCAAAATCATGGTGGAAGGCAAGGAGGAGCAAGTCACATCTTATGTGGATGGCAGCAGGAAATGAGAGAGCTTGTGCAGAGAAACTTCCACTTTTAAAACCAACAGATCCCTTGAGACCCATTCACTGTCATGAGAACAGCATAGGGAAGACTCACTCCCATAATTCAATCATCTCCCACTGGGTCTCTCCCATAACATGTGGGAATGATGGGAGCTACAAGATGAGATTTGGGTGCAGACACAGAGCCTAACTATATATAATTCCAACCTGGGCCCCTTGAAAATCTCACATCATCACACTTCAAAACCAATTATGCCTTCTCAACAGCTCCCCAAAGTCTCAACTCATTTCAGCATTAACTCAGAAGTCCATAGTCCAAAGTCTGATCCAAAACAAGGCAAGTCCCTTCCACCCATAGGCCTGTAAAATCAAAAGCAAGATAGTAACTTCCTAGATACAATGGGAGTACAGGCTTTGGATAAGTACAGCTACTGCAAATGGGAGAAACTGGCCAAAACAAAGGGCTACAGGACCCATGCAAGTCCAAAATCCAGCAGGGCAGTCAAATTTTAAAGCTCCAAAATGATCTCCTTTGACTCCATGTTTCACATCCAGGTCAGGCTGATGCAAGAGGTATGTTCTTATAGCCTTGGGCAGCTCCACCCCCGTGGCTATGAAGGGTGCAAACTCCTTCCTGGCTGCCTTCATAGGCTAGTGTTGAGTGTCTGTGGCTTTACCAGGAACACAGTACAAGCTGTCAGTGGATCTACCATCCTGAGGTCTGGAGACAGTGGCCCTCTTCTCACAGCTCCACTAGGCAGTGTCCCAATATGGACTCCGTGTGGGGGCTCTGATCCTGCATTTTCCTTCTGCACTGACCTCGCAGAGGTTCTCCATGGGGATCCTCTCCCTACAGCAAACTTCTGCCTGGGCATCCAGGCATTTCCATATGTCTGAAATCCATATGGAAGTTCCCAAACCTCAATTCTTGACTTCTGTGTACTCGCAGGCTAAACATGACTAGGAAACTGCCAAGGCTTGGTGCTTGCACCCTCTGAAGCAACCGCCCAAGCTCGAAGTTGGCCTCTTTCAGCCACAGCTAGAGCAGCTGAGGTGCAGGATACAAAGTCCCTAGGCTGCACACAGCATGGGGAACCTGGGCCCCGCCCACAAAACCACATTTTGCTCCTAGGCCTCTGGGCCTGTGATGAGAGAGGCTGCCACAAAGATCTTTGACATGCCCTGGAGACATTTTTGCCATTGTCTTTGTGATGAACATTTGGGCTCCTCATTACTCATGTGAATTTCTGTAACCAGCTTTAATTTCAACTCAGAAAACGGGATTTTCTTTTCTACTGCATTGTCAGCCTACAAATTTCCCAAACATTTATGCTGTTTCTCTTTTGAAACTAAATTCCTTTAATGGCACCCAAGTCACCTCTTGAATGCTTTGCTGTTTAGAAATCTCTTACATCAGATACCCTAAATCATCTCTCTAAAGTTCAAAGTTCTACAAATCTCTAGGGCAGTAGAAAAATGCCACCAGTCTCTTTGCTAAAACACAAGAGTCACCTTTGCTCCAGTTCCCAACAAGTTCTTCATCTCCATCTCAGACCACTTTAGCCTGGACCTTACTGTTCATATCACTGTCAGCATTTTTGTCAAAGCCATTCAACAAATCTCTAGGAAGTTTCAAACTTTCCCACACTTTCCTGTCTTCTTCTGAGCCCTTTGAACTGTTCCAGCCTCTTCCTGTTACCCAGTTCCAAAGTTGCTTCCATATTTTCAGGTATCTTTTCAGTAATACCCCACTCTACTAGTATTAGTAGTATTAGTAGTATTAATACAATTTACTGTATTAGTATGTTTTTATGCTGCTGATAAAGACATACCTGAGACTAGATAATTTACAGTGGAAAGAGGTTTATTAGACTTATAGCTCCACATGGCTGGGGAGGCCTCACAATCATGGTGGAAGACAAGGAGAAGCAAGTCACATCTTACATGGATGGCAACAAGCAAAGTGAAAGCTTGTGCAGAGAAACTCCCGTTTTTAAAACCATCAGATCTTGTGAGACCAATTCACTATCTACAGAACAGCACAGGAAAGACCTGCCCCCATGATTCAATCATCTTTCACCAGGCCCCTCCCACAACACATGGGAATTATAAGAGCTACAAGGGGACACAGAGCCAAACCATATCAACATTGTTACCTGGTGATATGTTGCATACAATGTTCTTTTTAAGTGCCTTAATTAATGACATTCCACAGGCTCATCTTCCAGATGACTCAACAAGGGTAAATACCATACATAAGGGCATACATGCACATTCTAATGCTTGATTTAATATTTAAATATTCTGCCTAGTCCATCTAGCTATGCTAGCTCCCCAGAGAAGCACCTCCTGGGATACTATTAATACTTGTAGAGGGCCTCAAGGTGGATGTATGCAGATGATTTTCAGAGGGCATAGTTGTATTCTGAGAAAGTTAAAGCCTAGTCCTGGTTTTTGTGTTAATGAACTCTCTCCCAAGCCCCTATGGTTTGGCCATGTGTAAAACAAACTGAAAAATCAAAAAACCAAAAGAGTTAGAAACAGCCTGAATAACCTTACAGCAGAGTCACCTGAGAAATACAGCCATTTTTCATAGAGTTTTCAACTTTTATAATGAGTCTGATACCTTCCACCTGAATCTCACAACAATCCAGGCAATGAATCAGGGTGGGGATTGATCGTCTCCATCTGATAGGAGAGCAATTTAGCCATATACAATCGGTAGGAATTCTCTTATAGTAAATGGCAGAAAAGGAGCTAGAATTACAATGCAGATTTCTAGGTTCCTAGCCCCAGGCATATTAACGTTTCTGAAAGGCTGATGTAGTGATCTTGCCACTCTGTTATTGGGGCTAAAATGAAACATTGACTTAAAATACACAGCTGCTTTCTACCACCAAAACACATTTGTTTACTTTCACCAGGACTGCAGAATAGACTATACAAGTACAATGCTCACTGTTACATTGAAACACAAATTGATTGATCTGGTCATATCTTGTATGTGTCCCTAGTAGTGTTAGCTTATGTAATCAGCAGTAATGATCTTGCCAGAGTACTTTCCATTCCTTTGTGTGCACAGAGATAGATCTGAAACACAGTTTCCCACAATTATGCACCCAGTTAGGGGAGAATATTGCTACCTAAATTTCTAATCAATGACATAATGATAGTTTTACTTTAGCTCATCACATCAATGCACAAAAAATGCAGCTTTCTCCAAAGCAGACATGTTTTACTATGAAAAATTGTGAGAACAAAATAAAATTATCTGACATTAAAAAACTGTGCATAGAAATTTATTTGGATACTTGTATCTAGCTATTCAGACGAGAAGATAATATTACAACAAAGGTTGTTATGCTGGCAAATGCAAATTCAAACTAATTGAATTATAGTCACTTGTTTGTCACAGCCACCAATGTAAAAATACTGTCTGCTAATACAATGTAGGTTACCTTAAAGTTTAAGTGGCTCATTACATTATTGTAGAAACGTAAGTAGTTTCTAATTCTTCAAATTGTACCCAGAGGCTCAGAGCCAATTAGCAAAAAAATAATAATAATAAATACAGAACATTTAAACATTAAAAGAGAATTAATCACAGCTCACAGCAGTTCTTATAAGCAGCTAAAATAGTGTGTTTGATGATAAAATGTAAACTTTGAAAGAGTATGATTTGTCACTATTACTGATTACAGTTTCCAATTAGTGCATATTTGCCTATATCAAATTCAAAACCAGGAAGTTTCTGCCAGCTATTGCCCACATAAACTGTATTTTTGTGCTATTAGAAATTTGAGACTTCATGATATTCCATAATATTATTCAGCCTTAAATTATATTAAATACAAAAGCAGGGAGTTTCCTGCCAGCTATTGCCAACATAAACCATATTTTTGTGCCATTAATAATTTAAGACTTCATGATATTCCATAATATTTTTCAGCCTTAGGAAAGGATATATTGCCATTGGTGAAAACAGATGTGAGTCTAAAGAACATTATCCTGAGAGAAATAAGCCAAACATAGAAAGAAAAATACTGCATGATCTCAATTATACATGATATCTAAAACTAAGTTAAATACATAGACATAAAGAGTAGAACAGTGGTTATCAGGGGTAAGGAGTGGGAGAAAATGAGGAGAAATTGGTCACAGAGTAAAAAGTTGCAGCTATGTAGGATGAACAGGTCTAGAGTTCTAATAATGAGGTCTAACTGTAGACCTCACGATAAAAATAAATACGTAAATGCACCACTAAAAATAGAGACTTAATACAAAATATCAACAAGCCAAATATCTTGTATAAAGCGGTTAGGACAATACAACGTACTTCTGGAAATGCAACTCAGGGAGGAATGCACTATGCTTGCCCTATTTCACTTCTTGAGAATTTTACAAGGGACCTTGTAATTCTCAGAGTGCGATTTATTATGTAGCATCCATTCCAATTGCTCTCTTTCTCCTCCTCTTTCCCTTTTAAACTGCTTTAATGAAATTCGAAAGATGATTCTGGGAATAACAGTCATGCCATATTATTTAATGGTTTTGAATAGACAAAATATGGTCACTCATATTTTACTCAACTCTTTCTTCCTTTTGAAAGTTAGATCTGTTTCAGTTCGTATGAAAATAGATCGCAAAATATAACACAAGAAAAGCTTAACAAGTCTCCTTAAGTGTGTGCCTTATTTTTTCTGGTTGACCTTTTCATAGTTAATTATAGTCATTTGGCTGTCAAATTCCCAGCTTGGGATTCCCTAAGATCTGCACCAAAACTCACAGTTGTCATTAATTGTTCCTCTAGTTGTCATTTCAGTAAATGTTCCAAGGACCAAATGTCTTATTTCTTTCTTTCTCTTAGAACAAGGTTTCCTGGGCATGCATGGTAGTGAGACAGGGCACCAAAGTTTAATGTCACTGTTCATGCCATTTCCATTCTGTGTATTATATAGAGAACCATGGTGTCTAGATTCTTTCTGACATCTGGCTTAAGTTCTATTGGTGACAGGTTCATTATAAATACATAGATCTTTCAAGATCCTCAATACAGAATGCAGCATTTTGTTTCCTAGAGGTATCTAACTTCATCCTGCATCCAGATTCATACTGGAGGTTTTGTTCATTGTAAATACCTATTTCTGACATAAATTTGACAGCTTCATCACAATAAATGCAAGGAGGAAAAATAGCGCTGAATATGTGACGTAAAGCTATGTGGAGGAAAATACCTGTAGAAGTGTAGGAAATACAAATTATATTTTAAGTTTTATTGTTATAAATCATATAATTAGTTGATCTACTCCAAAGAACATTCATGTCTTTACCTTTCTACTAATTTGACTCTGATGTTCTCATTTCTCTTTCAGGACAAGGATCTCTCCTATCTCTTTTGGACAATTTCTTAGTATCAGAAGTACTAAGAATGTATTGACTATCGTTTCATCTAGTAGTATCCATTATAAACAATTAATTAGGTTTATGTATCAGGAAAACTTTTTTCTGCTTCTGTACAAGTAGAAGGATTATATTGCTTTACTATGCTTACAAAATTGTTTTCTGTCTGCCTTGAATATCAATTTTATTTGTAAAAACTATTATGTTATTGTTGTTATTTTTGTTCTTAGTGTTACTATTATTATAGAATTATAGATGTTCAAAATATCATACCAGAATTAATTACTTGTTGGGTCCAAGTAAGATCAGGTTATTTAGTAAAGTGGCTGATGTGAGAATATTAGCAATGTAAAGTATATATATGTATACATATATATGTATACATACAAATTTATATAAATGTGTATTTATATATGTGTGTATATATATATACATATATATATATATATATAAATCTTTGTGGCATAATTCCTGTTATTTTCATAAATGAAATAGGTAAAAGTGGTTAAAATGATAGAGAGGTAGATTGTTTAGGAATATTTCTGATAGTGAGAACAGAAGGGAGTGAGAAAGAAGAGACACATTATTATGTTCTCAGTTTAGCTGCATGAGGATCTGAAGGGAAAAAAAAAAGCAGGAGTGGGGATACATGCAGAAAATGACAAAATAAACTCCCAAAACTTGGCTCTGCCCAAGAAGAAAAATAAAAAAAATACCATGAGAGAAGAGATAATGGATAAATATATTATGTGGTAAATGAACATGCAAGTGTAAATATCCCTGCATTTATAGGTGTATGCCTCTAAGAGGGCCATTGTCTTCCCCAGGCCTAGTGACTTATTTAAGCCCATGGCAATCATTTCAGCTCAGAGCTGATAGTGGGTGCTTTTCACCCAGCTATAATGCCAGAAATATACCTTCATGCCTTGTTTGCTTTCTTCAGACATAGGAGTAAACCAGAAGAGGTCAAACGTGAGTTAAATACTTCATACACACCTAGATTTCTGGTATTATGATACCACCATAACTATACTTTGTAAAAAAATGTCATTCTATTGTAATATTAAAAGTTCAATTAACATGGGTCCTGTGCTCACAGGCTAGAAGTCATCAGATTGGATAGAAACTGTGCTTTAAAGGTCATATTTTAAAATGCTTGGTAAATGGGGGTATATACCCACATTCAGGGTAAAGGTGCATCTGGCCATTTGGAACAGGTAGGAATTAGCTTGTGCAGGAAAACACTCCCACAGAGCTGCAGGTGTCACCTTCTGGAAAGTTGAGCTGGAATACATGATTTCAAATTGCCATCCTGAAAATTGTTTTTAGCATTCCTGCTTATTCTTGCCTCTCTTCCTATTTATGTAATGCCAGAATCCAGAGGAACCATAATATCA
Organism: Saimiri boliviensis; assembly: GCF_048565385.1. Lineage (NCBI taxonomy): Eukaryota > Metazoa > Chordata > Mammalia > Primates > Cebidae > Saimiri > Saimiri boliviensis. Next base: position 77,782,917 of record NC_133470.1, on the reverse strand, counting down.
TGGCTTTTGAGACAACTGAAATTCCTTCAGATCAGAATTTGCATGGTATATGACTCTCCTTGGCAATAAGGGCTTTGTTGCGTCTATACTGAAACTAATTCAGCCTTTCTTTTCGGGTCAGATTGAAACTACTTCGAATACAGAATTTAGAATACAAACAACTTTCTCAAGCTTGCCTGATTTAGGCAATATAATAACACATATAGATATATAATATATAATATATATTATTCATATAATATATAACACATATAGATATATAATAAAAATATATATAATTACTAATTTGAGTTTTCCAGGAGCTAATTAGCCTAAAAATTCTACCTTAGTTATTATGTCCAAGTTTTGTATATATTTGTAAGATACCTAGAACAATTAGACTTTATTAAGGGAATAGACAAATGATTGCTACTTTAGGTAGAAATTTACTAAATGAATAATTTATTAAAAATCTTCTATGGGCTAAATATTGTTGAAGAAACTACAGAAACACAGGTGAGCATCTCAGACAAGACTGCTGTCATCATAGAGACTATATGCCAGTGAGCTTACATTCAAGTTATTCTAGACAAAAAAATTGCTAATTCTCAAGACACTGAACAAAACTTTCCCATGAATACAGTCCTGTCATTTCTTGCAATCTGATAATGTGCTCTCATTTCATAAAGATGCTACTAATGCTAAGGGGTTAACCAAAGAGTTAATTATGCTATATGATTCTAATAAAACATTATCCAAGTCCAGGAGTGGTGGCACACACCTATAGTCCCAGCTTCTGCTAAAGCTGAGGCAGGAGGATCACTTGAGCCCAGCAGTTCTAGGCTGTAGTGAGCCATGATTGTGCCACTGCACTGCTGGGCAACAGAACAAGATGCCATCTGGTATATATTCACTTTTTTCTGATATACGGAATTTGAAATTAATTGGAAGGCAATTCAACCACACCATTGTAGGGTATCAATCAAAAGATAAAGTACTGTTGTCGGTGCTGTGTACACATTATTAGTTTGCCAATATTAAGGATTCAAAGACAAAAATATTAGGTCTCTTAGTTAAGAGTCAGAATACCCTTCTTTTTTCTCCTCTGGAGAGAAGAAAAATGAAAGCACCCTTTCCATACCTCTATCTTCACTTACTGTATTATATTAAAATTATCTATTTATGAATCTAAATGTTTCCCAGAGTCAGATGGCAGTATATATATTTCCGAAGCCCAGCTTCTACCACAATACCTGACACAGAGTAAAGGCTCAGAATTGCTAATGGAAGAATTATTTAACAACAGTAATACTGTTTTTCATAATGAGAATTTAAATGCCATTTATAAATACCAACTATTTGAAAATATTATCTTTTCTGCTATTTTTCTGCATACAAAAATAACTTGACATATTAAAACACTAAAATACTTAACATCTTATAACTAAATATTAGAAAACTTGATTACCGTCTTGTATTAACTTAAACACAGTAAGTGTATTTTATCAGTATTCTCAATAGAAGGCAAATTTGGCTCCAAGGAGAAATGTGGTAATGTCTGGATACATTTTTGATTGTCACAACTCAGGACAGGGAGGTACTACTGGAATCACTTGATAGATGATAAAAGCCAGTAATGCTACTTAATATCCTAAAATGTACAGGACAGCTCCCCACAACAAATAATTAGCCTACAATATTAATTGTGTCAAGGATGAGAAATACTACATTAGATAAATGTAGGCTAAACGTATAGGAAAAAGATACTGATGTGTACTATTTTGTAAACATCCAAGTGATGATGGTAACTAAACAGTCTAGTAAATATTATTAGTGAATAACAGGCAACATATGATAACACTTTTGTCTCATTTGTAACAGCTATTTTAAATGCTACAACTGTATTTTCCACTAAAAATACATAGATTCAAGCCATATATGTAATATAAAATTCTGTTGTAGCCACGTTTTAAAAAGTAAAAAGAAACAGGTGAAATTAGTTTTAATATTACTTTAATATGCTATAACCAGAATATTACCATTTGCAAGCCATATATGCAATTTAAAATTCTGTGGTAGCCACATTTTAAAAAGTAAAAGGAAGCAGATGAAATTAATTTTAATATTAAACTTTAACATGCTATATCAAAAATATAATCATTTCAACATGTAATCAACATACAATTATTCATATATTTTGCATTCTTTTTTAATACTAAGTCTTTAAAATTCCATATGTATTTTATACTCATAGAACATATAAATTTGAGCTAGCCATGTAATAAGGATTTAGTTCATATATGTAGCTAGTGGTTTCCATATTGTACAGGAAGGCCTAGATATTCAAAACTGACTCTTTAATTTGTTTAGGGGAACCTGGAGAAAGAGGAAGAGAAAACAAGGAATCATGGTGTTGTCCTTATAACTAAGGAGCAAGTTTCAATAGTTTCTTCCTAACTCGTTTTCTGTGACTTATGATAAGGGCTATAACTAGAAATACAGGCCTTACTTTTTTTAAAAAAGCATTATTAAGTAAATAGTGTAATATAAAATAATCTGAATTTTTTTGTTTTAAAATCTGAAGCAAATTAGGATTCAGGGATATTAACTAAACAATAGGATGACAGCATTGGGTTTGTAAAGTTCAAAAATTAACAATATTAAGTACTATCTCTGCAGTCCTTTGGCTTATTTTCATGAAAGCCTTCATTTTTAACCATAATGCAGATGTTTATAAATAAGACTGTAAGAAATTTATAACTTTCTATGTTAAATATAATGCCTTTTGTATCATTCAATCAGTGAATTTCTCTCTCCTCCACCATCCAGTTAACAGTTAAACCAGATAAATTATTTCTTCTTATAGTTTGGGTATTTGGGATTGTTATCGTTAATGTTACATAATAATAGCAACAATCAAAATATTTCATATTCCTTGCTGTTATAAATAGCTGGCACTTAATCTTTATACTCTGTTCTGTATTCTGATATTACTTTCAATCTGATCATCTATTATAGTACAAGGAAAGGCAGTCCCAGAAGGCAAGCTTTGACCTTGTGTTCTACTACATAAAAAATTAATGCTCAGACTCACCGTCCAACCCAGCTTTAATAAAACTACCCAAATTCTCTTGGCTGTATCTTTGGCAGGGTGATGTAAATCAAAGTATTCAATTTTGTATTTGCTAATTCAGTAGGTAGGCTGAAGACGCTTTCAGATCTACATTTAATGGGATAATAGGCTTGTTACATATTTTCAATTTTTGCTGTGTTGACAGAAAAAATGAGTTTTGAGAACTACAGGATGTTCTTTTCTAGTAATAAATGTCTCTTCTAAGTTTAACATTACTGACCATTTCATCAATCTATTATTATGCAAGGTTATATATTAGAGAAAAATAATATTATCTTTACTATCACAAGTAACTGAAATTTCATTGATTATTAAAAATAATATACTGACTCATAGATTGCATGTGCATTCAGGCCTTACAGATAGCTTCTAATTGTGATGAACCATTATGTCATCCTGTTACATTATTATGAACACTTATTATTAAAGGCAAAATTATTCTTCATTGTAAATGTGCTTCTTATGATATATAAAAACATGTGAACATTTTTACATAATAGATGAAGACTTCCTGATCTTTTTCCTACATGATTATCCTTATCATTAATCACTAATGTTTCTGGGGTATATACACTGTTATATATTTATGTTAGGCATCTTTTTAAATATACTTAAAAATTTGAGCCATATGGACAAAGAAAGATTGCTCCAAATTGCCCATAATATTTACAAATTTTGCTACTATAGTAATTACGAAAAAAATATGAAATCTTATTATCTGAAAAATCTCAGCCATAATTTTATATGGAAATGTGAACAAATATGTATTAATAAATATATAAAAATGACAATTTAAAAAAAAAGTTTCAAAAATTTATATTGGTCTTTGATGGAAATCAATTTTAATTCAATTCAAGAGTATTCATCTTATAGTTTCCAAGGCAGGTACATGTTGTGTTCTATAAATAACTCAGAAATATCTCTCTGGGTCTTCATGTAATGCAACCTTTGCAAAGTAGAAATATATGACAAAGACTAAGTGAAATAAATATAATCATAGCCAACTTTTGATATTAAAAAAAATAATATTCAGACAGGGCATGGTGGCTCACACCTGTAATCACAGCACTTTGGGAGGCCAAGGAGGGCAGATCACCTGAGGTCAGGAGTTTGAGACCAGCCTGACCAACAGAGATGAACTTTGTCTCTACAAAATATACAAAATTAGCCGGGCGTGGTGGCACATGCCTGTAATCCTAGCTACTCGGGAAGCTGAGGCAGGAGAATTGCTTGAACATGGGAAGCAGAGGTTACAGTGAGTCAAGATGGTGCCATTGCACACCAGCCTGGGCAACAAGAGGGAAACTCCGTCTCAAAAAAAAAAAAAAAAAAAGAATATTCAATGTTTTGATTAGACTCAGAAGTTTTTACTTCCCCCCCATGCCCCAAGCTTTATTTAAGGTATAATAGATAAATTAAAATTGTGCATTCTTACAGTGTACAACGTGGTTTTGATACATGTATATTTTGTGAAATGATTAAATCAAGCTAATTAACCTATAAAAAAGAGTATTCATCTAAAGTCTTAAATCATACTCATCTTTTTTTAAATGTTTCCTCCTCATTTTATATAGCAATTACATTTAAAAAAATTTTTTTACATGAATAAGTTATTTAGTTGTGATTTCTGAGATTTTGGTGCACCTATCACCTAAGCAGTGTACACTGTACCCCATGTGTAGTCTTTCATTTCTTATCCCTCTCCTATCCTTTCCTCCAAATCTCCAAAGTCTATTATATCACTCTTATGTCTTTGTGTCCTCATAGCTTAGCTACCGTTTATGAGTGAGAACATGTGAGGTTTGATTTTCCATTGCTGAGTTACTTCACTTAGAATTATGGTCTCCAATTCCATCCAGGTTGCACAAATGCCATTATTTTGTTCCTTATTACTTTTTATGCCTGAGTAGCATCCCATGGTATGTACATATATATATATATGTATGTTCATATATATATAAAACAATCATATGTACATATATATGTATGTACATATATAAATGGTATGTACATATATGTGTGTGTGTATATATATATACATATATATATATATATATATATATATATATATATATATATATATATATAAAACATTTTATTTATCCACTCATTGTTTGGTGGGCATTTGGGCTGGTTCCATATTTTTGCAATTGTGAATTGTGCTGCTATAAACATGCATATGCAAGTATCTTTTTCATATAATGACTGCTTTTCCTCTGGATAGATACCCAGTAGTGGGATTGATTGCTGGATCAAATGGTAGATCTACTTTCAGTACTTTAAGGAATCTCCATACTGTTTCTCAAAGTGGTTCTACTAATTTACATTCCCATTAACAGTGTAAAAGTGTTCCTTTTCACCACATCCATGCCAGCATCTATTAGTTTTTGACTTTTTCGTTATGGGCATGCTTGCTAGAACAAGGTGGTATCAGATTGTGGTTTTGATTTGACTTTCCCTGATAATCAGTGACTTTGAGCATTTTTTTTCATATGTTTTTTGGCCATTTGCATATCTTCTTTTGAGAATTGTCTCTTCAGGCCCTTAGCTCACTTTTTGATGGGATCGTTTGTTCTTTTTTCTTGCTAATTTGTTTGAGTTCCTTGTACATTCTGTATATTAGTCCTTTGTGACATGTGTAGATTGTGAAGACTGTCTCCCACTCTGTGGATTGTCTCTTTACTTTGCTGATTGTTTCTTTTTCTGTGCAGAATCTTTTTAGTTTAACCAAGTCCCATATATTTATCTTTGTTTTTGTTACATTTGCTTTTGGGTTCTTGGTCATGAAGTCAACCTAAGCCAATGCCTAGAAGAGTTTTTCTAATGTTATCTTCTAGAATTGTTATGGTTTCAGGTCTTACATTTAAGTCTTTGATCCATCTTGAATTGATTTTTATATAAGGTGAGAGATGAGGATCTACTTTCATTCTTCTACATGTGGCTTGCCAGTTATCCCAGCACCACTTGGTGAATAGGGGGTTCTTTCCCCAGTTTATGTTTTTGTTTACTTTTTTGAAGATCAGAACATAAACAAAAAGGGAAACTACAAGATTAATGTCCCTGATGAACTTATATGCAAAAATCCTCAACAAAATACTAGCTAATCAAATCCAACAGCATATCAAAAAAGATAACCCACCATAATCAAGTGGGTTTCATACCAGGGAGCAGGGATGGCTTAACATCCACAAGTCAATAAATGTAATACACCACATCAGCAGAATTAAATACAAAAATCACATTATATCTCAATAGATGCAGAGAAGGCATTTGACAAAATTCAGCTTCATTTTGGGATTAAAACCCTCAGCAAAATCGGCATAGAAAGGACAAACCTTAAGATAACCAAAGCCATCTATGACAAACCCACAGCCAACATTAAACTAGTACTAGGTCCTAGCAGACCTGCTCTAAACCAATAACAACCGACCCGAGAATCAAATCAAGAACTCAACTCCTTTTACAATAGTGGCAAGAAATAATAAATAAATAAATAAATAAAACCAACCTTAGGAACACACTTAACCAAGGAGATAAAAGACCTCTACAAGGAAAACTAAAAACACTGCTGAATGAAATCATAGATGACAAAAACAAACGGAAACACATCCCATGTTTATGAATTGGTAGAATTAACATTGTGAAAATGACCATACAGCCAAAAGTGATCTACAAATTAAATGCAAGTTCCATCAAAATACCACTATTCTTCTTCACAAAGCTAGAAAAAGTAATCCTAAAATTCATATAGAATCAAAAAAGAGCTCACATATCCAAAGCCAGAATAAGCAGAAGGAACAAAAGAGGAATCACAGTACCTGAACTCAAATTATATTACAAAGTTATAGTAACCAATGCAGCATGATACTGGTATAAAAACAGCGTATTAGACCAGTGGAACAGAATAGAAAATCCGGAAACATAGCCAAATGCTTGCAGTCAGCAATCTCTTTTTAAAGTATTAGTTTATGAATATTTATGAAATTTCTCCCATAACTATTATTTATATACATATCAACACAAACAATAGATTCAAAGTTTTAATCTTTATTAATCTTAGATGTCTATTTGTCCAAAATTAAACTTTACTAGTAAATAAGAATAGAAAGTGTACGAAAATTGTACAATAGAATTATAACTAAACACTTCTGTGACCTTGACTGTCATGGACAAGGTAAAACAAAAATCAACTACAAATGATACTTACCACCTAAACATCAGTTATTTACAGTCTAAAATACTGATTTGGCATCACACAAACATAGCATATAAGTGAAGGAAGATAATGTTCTCCAACATAGATTATCGTAAAAGCCCTACTACTTTTCATTTTAAGGAAAATGGATTATCAACATACAGGACACAGAAAAGCATAAAACAAAACAAAACAAAAACAAAAACAGAGGGGTTATTTTAATGTTAAGATACATTTTAGTACCTGGGGACAGTAGAAACTTGACTAATGAAATAATACTACTTTTAAATTAGTAATAACAAATTCCTTACATTTTAATGGCAATTTGTGACTTATACATTACTATTTACAGTTCCAAAATCATGCTCAGATAAGCCAACTGTTTTCTTAATTTTACACTTAGCAATGATCTCTGAAGTCAAGTTTAGTATTCTTTCCACCAAACCATGCTCCTTACTTAATCAGCAATACTCAGAGGAGTACAGTTACATATTATACTACTATGTCATTGCATTTTCTAGCAGAAATATTAGAAAATCAGAAACAACCTCACACTGGAATAGGCAACATGGCAAATGCAAAATATTGCTTAAATGTTTAAATCATCTCTCTATCTATAAAGAAGTGGTTTCTTTTATGGAGTAAATTATGAAATAAAAAAATAAAATATAAGCTTGCTCTTTCTGATGGTGGGGATTTCAACTTAACTGACATTTATATTCACACAGGGTAAGAATATTGTAATGAACAGTCTGAACTTCCAAATAATTGAACATTACCTAGATTTTAGGGACTGTATGAAGAATACACAGATAACCCTTAGAACTAAAAAAAATTAAAAAACAATTATCCCAATTAAAAATGAGCAAATAATTTGAATAGACATTTATCCAGGGAAAACATATAAATGGCCAGCAGCACAAAAAAAGATGCTCATGTCATTAATCATTAGGGAAATGCAAATTAAAATTTAATTTAGATACCACTGCACACTAACTATGATGGCTATAATAAAAGCGACAAATAATAATAAGTGTGAGTTAGGATACAGAGCATCAGGAACCTTCATGCAGTGCTAGTGGGAACTTAAAATGATGCAGTTCCTTTGAAAAAAGTTAAACAGAGTTACCATATTACCCAGTAATCCTATTCCTAAGTATACACCAAGGAGAGTTAAAAAAATATGTTCACACAAAAACTTATGCACAATTGCTAACACCAGTGTTATTCATAATGGCCAAAAGATGGGAAAATAAACCCAAATATCTATCAATTGACCATGCCTAAATAATATGTGATATGTCTCCACAATAAGATAAATGTAAGTTCTGTGTTATTCAGCAACCAAAATATTAATGAACTGTACAATTAAAATGACTAAATTGGTAAATGTTACTTTTAAACCAAATTATAAAGAAAAAAAAAAGAATTTAAGTACTAATACCTGCTACAACAGGGAGGAACCTTGAGAGCATTATGCTAAGTGAAGGAAGATAGTCACAAAGCCTCCAAATAAGTGATGTTATTTATATGAAATGTCCAGAATAGGTAAATCAATAGAAAATAGAAGGTAGATTAATAGTTGCCTGCAGTAGTAGATCAAGGGAGTAAAAAAATTGGGGGTGGCCATTAATGGGCATAGGTTTTCTTTTTGGGGAGACAAAAATGTTTTAAAATTATATTGTGGTGATGTCTGGATAACTGTGAATATGCCAATAACCACTGAATTTACTTTAAATGGATAAATTTTATGGTACATTAATTATGTCTCAAAGAAGCTGCTAAAACCTATCATCTATTTATCACACATAGAAACTTGCTTTCAAAGAATAAAGGGAAAGGGAAAATGGTAACTTTGGAGTGGGGATACTTGGCAGAAATTATATTAACCAAGAGTTTAAAGGTAAGACCACCAGTGATGTCATATGGATATTACCTTCCTCCTGATAAAATGTGGCAAGAAATGCATTTCCCTCTTTGTTATTCTTCATTCACAACTGCTGTCTAATCATGAGCAAACATCAGATAAACCCAAACTGAGGGACATTCTAGCAAATTCCTGACCAGTACTCTCTGAAAGTGTCAAGTTCATGAGAAATTGTCACAGATTAGAAAAGACAAAGGAGACACGACATCTAAATGGAATGTTGTATCCTGGATTGAATTCTGGAACAAAAAAGAATATTTTTGGAATTATTAGTTTAATCTGATAAAGCCTGTAGTTTGCTTGATTCTCTTAGCAGTTTAAATTTCTTAGTTTTCATCGGTAAGATGGTAACATCAGAAGAACTGGAGGGAAGGGTACATAAGAACTCTTTGTACTACCTTTGCAGATGTTCTGTACATCTAAAGTTGCTCCCAAATAATAAAAATGTTTAGCTATGTAATATTAGATATGTAGCATATGTGACTGTTATACTTCCGGTTTGCAAATGAGTCAATAAATCAGAAACAAATAGAATTATTCTTATTCCAGTAGTCAAACTACAAATAAAAAAATATAATTTTTGATATTAAAAAAATATATATGACAAAGTTATGTTTCTTCTCATGTTATTTCAAAATGAAACATATTTGTGTTAAATGAATGACAGCAAGAAAGTACTAAATCTAAAATAAACAATATCATTTACTTTGGAATTTGTATAATGAACTTTAGCAAAGCGTTGGACATGATTTTATGAATAAAATAAATTACAAAATTTATAACAAATACATCAATATGCAATTTATGAAAATTAAGTGTAAATCATTCAGAAGTGAAAGATCATAGACCTTATTCAGAGTGTATTATCGGCTCGCCAGTCTCTTGAGCCTTCCTAAACTAACTTAAAGGCCATTTATTATAGTCTTGAATAACTGCTTTTGTGTTTATGTCATCTCATCTTCCCTTTCTATGCAAAATTATTCAAATGCATCATTAAAAGCAACATCTGTGTCACATGTGGAAAAGCTGACAAATTTTCCCATACCAAAGTACAGTCTGTTGGCCAAGTGATGACACCAGGAATATTACCCAGTGCGAGAACTATCTTTGAGGAATAATATAAATTCCAAAGCTTGGAGAAAATACCATTTTTTCCCGTAATACTTCACTACCTCTGACTATAGTGTAAAAGGTAATAAATTGTTTCAGTACAAGGAATGTCAAACAAGCCTGGTGTCACAATTGTGTGGCTTCTCTTTGTCTTTATGAAGTTATTGCAATCAGTGTCTCTGTGTTAATTTAATAAATTCATTGCATCACTTTGGTAAAAGAACAAAATACAGATTATCATGATGTCAGACATAAACCTTACAAGAGCCAGATAATTTAGTTTGAGTTTAGCTGTATGTCTTGTCATATGGCTTCAGGGAATTTAATAAATACCTTGGTTATCTTTGAGGCGTAAAAAAGATAATTAATTTACATCTTTCACATCTTTCCTTGAAACACCTCATACACTAAAAAGTATCAAAGGATAAGATTAGAAAGGAAATGTTATGTTTAATGTTTGGTGTCAGATACTTAAGTTAGACACAATATACTGTTCTCATGGATGTTAAAATGCAAATATTTCTGTCAGATTCTTAAAATGATATTCCCCTTTATTACTAACAATCTGATTCAAGCTATTTATAAGGAGTCTACACATAAAACTTTGAAGACTAAAAGAAAAACAAAGTAGAAGAATTTTTCTAATAATTTTAGTAAGACATACGTGGGTAGCAGATATTATAACCATAGATTGATATGCATAAATCTATTCATTTACATCAAAACTTTGATGAAACTTTAAAATACGCTAAAAATGCAATTTAATCATCTTTGCAGTTAGACATTAATTAACAGAGAGGTTAGCTTAATTAAAGGTAAAAGACAATCCAGATTTAATTATGAGAATGGAGACTTCAAGGTATATTTAACAATTACAAGATTATTTGATAAACTCGTAAAAAGAAGTATCTCCTCTGTTTCTTAAGATACAAGTGGCTGAAAATACTAATCGTGATAAAAGAACAAAATTATGCACACAGCTTTATTCTTTAAGTCATAGAAAAATATTTCACGGGTTAATGAAAACAAGCAGTACCTCTTTTACTTATATTTAAAATAAAAACAAAATAAAAATAATTTTGCCTAAAAGGTAATGGGTATCCAATAAAAGTTCCATCCAGAAAAATAAGAATAATAATGGAATAATAAGAATGCTATTATTATATAAGCATAATATTTAACATCTACAATGTCTAAAGGGCAGTGCTAAATTATTTGCAATAGTTGCTATTGGTATTTATATTTTACAAATGAGTAACAGACTTTAAGAGGTTAAATGATTGGAACTGAGCAAGATGGCCAACTAGAAGCAGCCAGGTGGCACGGCTGCCACTGAGGGATCGTGACAGCTGCCGCACTCCTAACAAATCTTTGAAGGAAAGACACTGAAAGTGGACAAAGGGAAGACAAAAATGGGCTGAAGGGGGAGGAAGCTAGAAATACTGCAAGGGACTACAGTGCACCAGGACTCATTCCTGGCCCCTGGTAATTCTGAGGGAACAGGTAAGTTGAACTGGCAAGGAGCAACTAGCTCTCACCATGGACCTCTGGAATCCCAGCAGGAAGAAACCACTTGACCACCACAGACACTTGAGTAGGCAGAGAGAGCTGCTTAGAGAAGTGGTAGGGGCAGCATTTTATCCAGTGCAGAAAGCAGAGGGTTTGGTCAAGGAACATCTGTGGCACAGCATGGTCGATGACACTCACCCCTCAGGTTCGACTTGCTCTATAGGAGAATTTAGCCCTAGGGGAACTGTCATAGTTGAACTCTGCAGGGAAGTCTTGCCTATCAGAAGGGGATGGTCCAATCTGAGCACCCCTTGGTATAGCGGGCTAGTCCCATAGACCCAGCCTGACTGTACCTCCGTACAGTGCAACCTCTGAGGTGCCCTGGGGACATGCATCAAAGCTCCTGCCCTGGTGGACTGCATCTCACTGGCAGAGAGCCCCAGCAGAGCAGGCCCCATGGCCATGTACACCCCATCAACTGCTTACCCCCACTACATCTACCCCCAGGCCCACAGCTACTCCCCATATTGCCTTGCTGGTGAGTGTGTATGCAGGTGGTTTTGCATTCCCTGTTCCGTCAGTGCTGTGTGTGTGTGTGTGTGTGTGTGTGTGTGTGTGTAAACCCTGCCCTGCCACTGCTGCCAGCATGAGTTCACTCCACCTCCCCTCTCCCCACTGCAGGGTCATTGCAGCCAGAGCCTTGGTGGGCACAGAGCCCACCAGCCCCACCTTTACCAAGCCACTGCCCCAGTGCAGTACAACAATATACAAATGGAAAAACCGAAAGGTTAAAAAGTAGGAGAATAAAGATAAAGTGTAGAATATTTATGAGTTTTCTTTATGGTTTTATGCTTGTTTGTTGATGTAAACAGTGTTAAATTATTATCAGCTGAAAATAATGTGTTATAAGATAGTATTTGCAAGTTTCGTGGTAACGTCAAATAAAAAAACAGACAACCAATTGACAAAACAAAACAAAAAAACTAAATTGCATCACCAGAGAAAATTATCTTAACCAAAAGAAAGCAGAAAGGAAAGAAGGAAAAGAAGATCATAAAATGAACAGACAACAAATAACGATATGGCTAGAACAAGCCCTTGTTTTTTAATAATAACATTTAATGTAAAAACAACTAAACTCTCTAATCGAAAGACATAGAGAAGATGAATGGATAAAAAGAACATATCATATAATCTATTGCCTACAAGAAACATCACATTTAATGACTTTCATAGATTGCAAATGAAAAGATGGTAAAAGATATTCCATGCCAATAAAAACTAAAAAAAAAAACAATGCAGGCATAGCTAGACTTATATCAGACAAATTATATTTTAAGATAAAAACTATAGACAAAGGAAGTCAGTATATAATGATAAATAGGTCAATTCAAGAGAAGGATATAACAATTATAAATATATATATATATATATATATATATATATATATATATGGCACTTAGATATATAAAGTAAACATTACTGAGCTACAGATAGAGATAGGCCCCAACACAATAATAGGAGGTGACTTCAACACTATACTTACAGCATTAGATATTTCAGGCAGAAAATCAACAACAACAACAAAGAATTGAACTTAATACTCACTATAGAACAAAGAAACCTAATATTTACAGAAAATTTCAACCATCTGCTACAGAACACACATTTTTCTCCTCAGCAAATAGATCATTTTCAGGAAAAGGCCACATGTTAGGTCAAAAAAAACAATTCTTAAAAACATTTTAAAAAATCAAAAATTATCAAGCACTTTCTCTAACCACAATGGAATAAAACCAGAAATTAATTACAAGAGGAATTTTGGAAACTATACACTCACATAGAAATTAAACAATATGCTGCTGAATGATCAGGGTGTTAATGAAAAAAATTGAAAAGAAAATTGAAAAATTCTTGAAGCAAATTATAATGAACACACAACATAATGAACCCCGCAAGGTATAGCAATAACAGTACTATGAGGGAATTTTACAGTTATAAGTGCCTGCAGTAAAAAACAAAAAAACCCTTCAAATAAACAATCAAATGATGCATCTTAAACAACTAGAAAAGCAAGAGTAAACAAAAGCCAACATTAGTGGGAGAAAAAGAATAACAAATAATAGAAGATAAATCAATGAAATCAAAACAAAAACATAAATACATAAGATCAATGGAATAAAAAATTTGTTTTGCCAAAAGTTAAACAAAATTGACAACCCTTTGCCAGAATAAAAGAAAAGAGAGAAGACCTGAATAAAATCAGAGCTGTAAAAGGAGACATTACAACTAATACAGAAGTTCAAAAGATGATTAGTGGCCATTATTAGCAACTATATGCCAATAAATGAAAAAATCTAGAAGAAATTGACAAATCCTAGACATATACAGACTATCAAGATTAAACCATTAAGAAATCCTAAATCTGAACAAATCTGTAACAAATATTGAGCTCTAAGCCATAAGAATAATTTTCCGGCAGAGGAGAAGTCAAATTATCTCTGTTTGCAGAAGACATAACCCTATATCTAAAAACGCTCCATTATGTCAACCCTGAAACTTCTGAAGCTGATAAGCAACTTCACCAAAGTCTCAGAATACAAAAACAATGTGTAAAAATTGCTGGCATTCCCATATATCAACAACAGTCAAGCTGAGAGCCACAAACAAATGCCTATTCACACTTGCCACAAAAAGAATAAACTACCTCGGACTACAACTAACCAGGGAGGTGAAGAATCCCTACAAGGAAAGTTATCAGCTACTACTCAAAGAAATCATCGATGACACAAACAAATGGAAAAACATTTCATGCTCATGGATCGAAATGATCGTATCATTAAAATGGTCATCCTGCCCAAAACAATTTATACATTCAATGGTATTTCTATTAAATTACCAATGATATTCTTTACAGAAATAAAATTTAAAAAATATTTAAATTCACATGGTACCTAAAAATAGCCCTAGTAGCCAGGGTAATCCTAAGCAAAATGAACAAAGCCAGAGGCATCATGCCACCTGACTTTATACTACACTAAGGATTATAGGAACCAAACAGCATGGCACTGGTACAAGAACAGACACATAGATGAATGGAACAGAACAGAGAACCAAGATGTAAGACCCCACACCTACAACTCTATGATCTTTCACAAACCTGAACAACAACAACAAAAAGCTATGAGGAAAGGATTCCCTATTCAATAAATGGTGTTGGCATAACTGGCATATGCAGAAGATTGAAACTGGACCTTTTCCTTATACTATATGCAAAAATAAACTCAAGATGGATTAAAGACTTAAACATAAAACCCCAAATCATAAAATTCCTGTAAGACAACCTAGGCTGGTACCACTCCTTCTGAAACTATTCCAAACAATACAAAAAGAGAGAATCCTTCCCAAATCATTTCATGAGACCAACAATCATCCTGATACCAAAACCTGGCAGAGACTCAACAAGTAAAGAAAACTTCAGGCCAATATCCATGATGAACATAGATGCAAAAGTCTTCAATAAAATACCAGCAAACCAATTGCAACAGCACATCAAAAAGCTTATCCATCACGATCAAGTAGGCTAAACCATTATTATTATCATTCTTCTTATTATTATTTTATTATTATCACTGCTATTATAATTCAGAGACATACAAATATTGCAATTTTTTAAGTGAGGGAAACAAAAAAAGTAGAGATCCTGTGAGTTTAAATGTCTTGGTTAAATGTTTGCATCTAGTCAGGTGTAGAACTGTCATCACAACTCAAGATGAACTGACTCACGTTCAAATGCTCCTTCCACTATACCCATGAATACTTAGGACCACAACACCTTGACGATGTATTACAAACACAAATGAGTCCCCACAACAACTAATTATCTGTTTTTCCTGAAGAGTATCAGAGGATGCCAAGAAACCAATGAGGAGGAGACAAAATAAAAGGCACATACAACGCATTTACTTTAACCTGCGTACTGAATTACGCATGTAAACTGAATTTTCAAGTTTCTCAAAGGGAATAAAATATTCAGCTTGAAATGTCATTATTTAGATGATAGCCAAAAATGTATCATGGTCATTAGGACTGATTATAGAACAGGAGAACTACCCAAACACAATGTAAAAAGTCAAAAGCAACATTTCACAACATTTAAAATACCAAAAATTGATAAAGTATGTCATTAATATTGCTAATATGTCAAAATTAAAGATTAAAGGTAAATTTCTTCTTGACATAACAATTTAGGTTTATGACTGATTTCAAGAAAATTTATTCTTTAAGTGCTATTTCTATTTCATCAAAACATAAGTGTATTATACATTGCAGTTTCAAATAAAAGCATATGAGTAAAATAAATATTGTTATGAAGAGCAGTGGAACAATAAGACAGAACCATAGCAAAATGTAAAGCGGACAATAAAGAAATGTGTGCATATACACGATGAGTGCAAATATATTTGGAACATTCACTATATCCTACAGCATTTTAAAATTTTATCAGCACAAGAAATATATATATATATATATATATATATATATATATATATATATATCTGATTGCTTAAACTCTATGGTTTTAGAAATCTTTTCTGTCAACCTTATTACAAGATTACACATAATCTATGTGTTAAAATTTGGCAAAGAAAATGCATATTACATATTATTTCCAAGTTTATAAACAATGTAAACTTTATTTTGTTAGTAATTTAGAAAACATATACAATTTATGGATCAAATTGTAATAGAATGCAGAAAAGTATAATTACATCTTTAAGGGGTACTCAAACAAGATATTGAAAATGCTGACACTATGAGAGGAGAAAAATGAAAAATTAGATTCGTAGGTAATTTGAAAGCAACTACTTTAAGCCAAATAAATAACTATAGGGTCACATTTATTTTACTATCTAGAGACTGATGACACACAACTTAGAAAAAGCATTCAGATCTATAAGATATCCAACTGACTGAATGCCCTTCCTATATTTCAGATGTTTTAAATGTATTAAAAACGTGTTTTAAGCAAACAGTTGATATTTTATGAAAAGCAAAAAGGTAAAAAGTTCTTAAACACAAATCAGCAATTCATCTGAAAATGAAACATGCAACATGATTATGGTTTGTGTTGATTTCTACTGTACCTTTCTTTAGTCCAGGAATGAAAGCTAAAAAGAGATTTTAATAAAGTTAGACACAATACATATTTTCTCTGATTTCTACAATATTATGTTAACATACCTAACTAAATGTAAATTGTAACATATTGCAATATATTTTCAACTTCACTTTACAAAAAAATGTAATAATTCAGATAGACAAGGACTGGTGCTCCTTGAAATTTGTCCTTTTTAATACATTTTTATAGAATTGGACCAAGCTTATACAATATGTTGGCTTCCTGGGAAGTAATGATTGGTCCTTTCTGTAAAAGAAATGTGTTGTTGAACTTCACATTTTGCAGTAACTCGGTAGATTTTCTAGCTTGGTCACCTGTGATGGCTAAGTACAGCTCTCTATTGACATAACAGTTTCTTTCATGCAATCTACTATAAATGTAGAGCAAAAAAAGACATTGTTTTTGACTTAACAGGTTGCTCTGTCTCCAAATTCTTGTATGTAAAATCTAATAGGAAAAACCCCAAATCAGCAGACACTAGCATGAGAATGGCCTAATAAAATTATTCTTATCATGGTTTAAGAAACTTTTTCTATAATACTGCTGTCTTCACCTACATTTTATATTATTTCTCACAATTAGAATATAAGGGATTAGAGATTATTGTCATTATTATCTAGGTAAATTCAAGCCTTGCATTATTGGCTTTTCTTGAAACATTGTAAAATCATGCTTGATCTGGAACAAGTAGCAAAGTCTATTTTTAAACAAAATAATTTTATGTTTATAAACACCCAAAAACGTATTGATCTGGGCAGATGACTCACAAGTTTATTCACTGTAAGATTTTAAAGGCAATATTAATAAGTGATTTCCTGATGACATCTGTATTTTATGAATTACTTAATAATATGCATTATGGATAAAAGCTTAAAAGATAAACATTTTGAACTTGTTAAAAATCTATTTTGAATAAAATTAGAATATTATATAACCAAAGACATGAAATTCTTAGATAGAAGTAATAAGGCAGAATAGAAAAGTAGAGGTGAAGGTAATGTTTCTATGCAGTAATAAGGATCAATAAGAGAGCACTGTACAATATTTTGAAGTGTCATTGACAAATGGCACATTTATTTCTCATCACAAAGTGTTTCATCTGTATGCAATGTAAGTTAATGGTAATACAAGCTGAAGTATAAATTTTTTTTTAAATAGTGTTTTCATAAAGGGAAGGATTGGTCTTCTAAACAGAATTTTGCAACTTCCCATCTTTTAAATGAGGATTCTACTTCAATGATAAGAAACACACACACACACACACACACACACACACACACACACACAGAGAGAGTCACACATACACACACATACAATCATTCTAATTTTTATTAATTAGAATTAACAATCAACTCGTAATATTTAAGTGTAGAGTTTTTAAATATACTGAAGTAAAAAAAGAAAGACTGCTTTAAATAGAGAAGTAATAATGTATCCTCTTTACTTTTTTGTTTTTTAATTTTTCTGGGGTACATGTGGAGAACATGCAGATTTGTTACATAGGTATACACGTGCAATGGTGGTTTGCTGCACCCATCACCCCATTATCTACATTAAGTATTTCTCCTAATGCTATCCCTCCCCAATCCCACTACCCACTGCTCTCTCTCCCCTAGACCCCCATCCTCTGACAGGCCCCAGTGTGCGATATTCCCCTCCCACTGGCCATGTGTTCTCATTGTTCAACACCCACTTAGGAGTGTGAACATGCAGTGTTTGGTTTTCTTTTCTTGTCAGTTTGCTGAGAATGATGGCTTCCAGCTTTTTCCATGCAAAGGACATGAACACATTCGTTTTATGGCTGCCTAGTATTCCATGGTGTATATGTGCCACATTTTCTTTATTCAGTCTATCATTGATGGGCATTTGGGTTAGTTCCAAGTCTCTGCTATTGTGAACAGTGCCACAATAAACATATGTGCGCATGTCTCTTTATAACAGTATGACTTATAAATCCTTTGGGTAAATATCCAGTAATGGGATTGCTGTGTCAAATGGTTGAAAGTCTTTTCATTTTTAAAGACTGTAATTTCAGTGTTGTCCAGAGCTTAGTGATAATCATCCTTTCTAATTTGGTGACTAAGAATGTCAGAAAAATAAGTAATGTAATGGGTCTGGACTTATTTCTAAGAGTATGGAAGGTACGAACAAAAGCAGCAAAACAAGGGATGTGACAACAATAAAAAAGAAAACAAACACATTTTAACAATCTATTCAAGACCTTTAGTTCTCAATTGAAAAGTGAAAATTGGTTTATTAGCCACCAAAGTCAAATGTTGATTAATTTTTCTTAAAATTCAAAACAATAAGCATATTTAACATAAAACTTTTAAGACTGAATATAAAGAATTTCTTTAATTCATCATATGAGAAAACAGTCCAGAAAAGGAACCATTTTCCCACTGCAAGACAGTATATATATATATATATATATATATATATATATATATATATATATATATTATTATATGCTGACAACCACTAAGAAATGCATTCATTATAAGGACTTTTTTGCATAAGGTAAAGGTCCATCTTCAAATGTATCTCTAAATTTCAGAGTAATTTTTAATTAAGGTTAAAAGGTTTATCACTGACATTTTTAAAGCATCCACACAGCCCAAGATGTTTGTAGTAAACAGATCAGCATAGTCCTTGTTACCTGAAATACTATAGTTTATGTGAATCATTACTACTGGAATGAATTTTTAAAATAATTTTAATAATTTTAAAATAATTAAAATAATCCAACGAAATATCATATTATGAATGACTAGGTATACAATATGACTAATGTGTAACTAAAAATGTAATTTGTATAATATAAAAGATGAATGTATCTCATAGTTAAGGTTGTTTTTAACAAGAATATTGTTTTCAGCCTATTAAATATTGTGTGATTAAATTTATTAGTTAATAAATTTAAACACAACATTTTGGGTATCATTATTTTTACTTACACAAATTCAATAATAAAAAATATGTTTGCATAAATTATTACTTTGAGTAAAATTGAGTTTTTAACATTATTTTCTGAGTTAATTACTATCAAATATTTTAATTAGTAAATTAAAACAATAGAAACAACTAGGCTTCTTTTACAACAAAATTAAGGAAGATATCTTTTAAAGAAAAAAAATCTCCTGTTTGAGTTTCATAAATATTACTAAAATTTATCATAAGAACAATACCAAAACATGCTACATTATCACATACACACATATTTTAATATCTCCTTTATAATCCTAAAACAAATATTTAAGTACTAAATATAAACCTGAAATATCTGGCTAAATGTAAAAGAGAATTCCCAATAACTAGATGATATTTGAAGAGCTTAAAGGTCAGCAGAACTCACCATAAAATTCACAGTGTTGGCATAATGTTTGTTGAGTAACTGTCATGCATCAATCTATAATTGCCATTTACTTCAATAAAGAAGTGACAGTTGCAGTTTTATGATGCATAATTTTTTAAGTCATGTAATGAAGCTGCATTAATGAAGCCCTATTAAAATAAAAGTATCATTTATTGGAATAAATAGGAAGTGAAAACATTTTCAAAGACATTTGTTTAGAAATAATCTGATATCTTTACTACTAGTCAATTGAAATACAGTATTGTAAGTATTTATCACTCTGCATATGCATATGTCTTCTCCTTAACTCAATGCATTACAATGTTTATTATGCTTCCTATTACACATAAAATCTGATCAGTCAAGATCCAATTCATCTGATAACTAACACATATTCTGTTCTTATGAGCTTTTATTCTCTTTTAGAGACAGGCTCTCACTCTGTAGCTCAGGCAGGAGCACACTAGAAAGATTATAGCTCGGCCGGGCGCGGTGGCTCAAGCCTGTAATCCCAGCACTTTGGGAGGCCGAGGCGGGTGGATCACAAGGTCGAGAGATCGAGACCAACCTGGTCAACATGGTGAAACCCCGTCTCT
Organism: Saimiri boliviensis; assembly: GCF_048565385.1. Lineage (NCBI taxonomy): Eukaryota > Metazoa > Chordata > Mammalia > Primates > Cebidae > Saimiri > Saimiri boliviensis. The sequence continues at coordinate 77,761,931 of NC_133470.1, read as the reverse complement.
ACTCAAAATACAAAAAATTAGCTGGGCATGGTGGCGCGTGCCTGTAATCCCAGCTACTCAGGAGGCAGAGGCAGGAGAATTGCCTGAACCCAGGAGGCGGAGGTTGCGGTGAGCCGAGATCGCGCCATTGCACTCCAGCCTGGGTGACAAGAGCAAAACTCCGTCTCAAAAAAAAAAAAAAAAGAAAGATTATAGCTCAGTGTAACCAACCCCAAATTCCTGGGTTCCAGCAGTCATCCCACTTCAGATAGGACTACAGGCCTATGCCACCTATAGCATGGACTAGCACATGCCACCATGATATGGGCTAATTTTTGAGAACAAGTTTCTCATTTTCTTATGCAAAGCCACACAGTAGTTTATACTGAAGGTCACAGGGTATGGCAGACTCGGTATGAAAAAATTATAAAATCAATGTATGGAAGATCGTAATAGCAAATCAATAAACCAATACCTCTGAATAATGCTAATTTAAAAAAATTCTACAAAATATGCCAAAAGATTCCATTCTTCTTGATGTATAATTCAAATCACCCTAGTGAATCTCCTATTAAGTGTAAAACTAATAAGCTATAGCAATGTTGTAATTGTGTGGATTGCATAGGGTCCGGACTACAAAAATAGTGAAGCACAAATCAAATGTTCTATTCAAATTGTATAAAAAAATTAAAAATTCTGTATTAGTTCGTTCTCATGCCACTATAAAGAACTGCCCAAGACTAGGTAATTTATAAAGGAAAGAGGTTTAATTGACTCACAATTCCACAGGGCTGGGGAGGCCCCAGGAAACTTAGCTTCGTGATAGAAGGTGAAGCAAACATATCCTTCCTCACATGGCAGCAGAAAGGAGAAGTGTCGAGCAAAGGGGGAAAAGCCCCTTAGAAAAACCATTAGATCTCTTGAGAACCCACTCGTTATCATGAGAACAGTATGGAGGTAACTGTCCCCATGATTCAACTACCTCTCACTGGGTCCCTACTGAGACACGTGGGGATTATGTGGACTATAATGCAAGATCATATTTGGGTGGGGACATAGCCAAACCATATGAGCAACAAACAGAAAAGCTTCAAGGTGATTAATATAATGAGCATCTTATTTGCAATGAAATAAACGTTTCAAATATAAAATTAATTACATATCCCTGTATAGTAAATTTTTCATCCATATTCCTCTGTGTCTTGGGTTTCAATAAAAATTAGGCTACTACTTGATCAAAGAAATATTAATTTGAAAATTGACAACAGCTAAATTGATAATGTTGGCTTTATCACAGAGGTAACTGAAACCTTAGGAATCAAAACATTTTCACCAAATACGCAATTACCATTTTGTACATTAACAGAATTTTGGTTGACTGAACTCATGCAGTGCCATAACACAAAATGGCTTATTTTCTTTCATAGAGTTATATACATTTTCTTCCATTTCTGTAATTAACTCATTTTTCCTATTCTTCACAAAATCTTCCTAGTCCACAAGCTGTTGGCTCTATTTTCCGCTCTTTTATTCAGGGGAAATGTTTGCAAACATTGTAATTGATACCACTTTCAAGTCTCATTTTTTATGTTGACAGCGTTTATGTACTTCGAAGAGCCTAGAGTTACAACTTAAATTTTACCTGAAATAAAATAATTAGAAAAGTCAAGGAGCAGAACCCTTAGACAGTAATCTGATTGAGCATACTCAATAAACACATGAAGAAATGACATCAAGATAAATAAAATGAATTAGATCTATGACTCACACAACTAGTTAGGGAAATAAGTAGAATTAGAATTCATGTTTTCATTACCAAGGAACTCACACACTATTAAATTCCACCACTTATTGATCATTTCCAAGGTATGAAAACAATATGTGTATCCAAACCTATTTGCTGAAGCAAAAGTTTTATCAGTGCTTTCAGAATATACTTTTGGAAAATTCAAATTTAGATGAATATTAAATGTGATTTACCTCCTCATGTACACATCAACTGACAAGGGGAAAATAAAAGATATTCATATTTTAAGAAATAAAATCTTGCTTTGGCAGTTCCAATAAAATGATAATGCCTATTGAAAAATACTAATTAGCAATTTAGCTTTGTCCTGAAGAGAAATATAATTGAAGTTTATTTTTAGAATAAAAATTTTCAAAACTTTTTCTTCACATTTCACCAATCTGTTTGCTCCATTACAAATTCATTTAAAAAACAATGAGTTTGTGTCCTTTGTAGGGACATGGATGAACCTGGAAACCATCAATCTCAGTAAACTGACACAAGAGCAGAAAATCAAACACCACATATTCTCACTCATAGGTAGGTGTTGAAAAATGAGAACACATGGACACGTTGAGGGGAGCATCACACACTGGGTTCTGTTGGGAGAAAATGGGGGAGGGACAGGAGGGTGGCGAGGTGGGGAGAGATAGCATGGGGAGAAATGCCAGATATAGGTGAAGGGGAGGAAGGCAGCAAATCACACTGCCATGTGTGTACCTACCTATGCAACAATCTTGCATGTTCTTCACATGTACCCCAAAACCTAAAATACAATTTAAAAAATGGCTTTTATCCAAAAGAGAGGCAACCACAAATTCTGGCAAGGATAGGGATAAAAGGGAATACTCATACACTGTTGATGAAAATGTAAATTAGTACAACCACTATGGAGAACAGTATGGGGTTTCCTCAAAAAACTAAAATTAGATCCACCATACAATCCAGCAATTCCACTGCTGGGTTTAAATCTAAATGAAAGAAAATCAGGCCGGGCGCGGTGGATCAAGCCTGTAATCCCAGCACTTTGGGAGGCTGAGGCGGGTGGATCACAAGGTCAAGAGATCGAGACCATCCTGGTCAACATGGTGAAACCCCGTCTCTACTAAAAATACAAAAAAAATTAGCTGGGCATGGTGGCGTGTGCCTGTAATCCCAGCTACTCAGGAGGCTGAGGCAGGAGAATTGCCTGAACCCAGGAGGCGGAGGTTGCGGTGAGCCGAGATCGCGCCATTGCACTCCAGCCTGGGTAACAAGAGTGAAACTCCGTCTCAAAAAAAAAAAAAAAAAGAAAAGAAAAAAAAAAGAAAGAAAATCAGTATATCAAAGAGATATTTGCACCCCCATGTATATTTTGCAGCACTATTCACAATAGTCAAGAAATGAAAGCGATCTAAGTGTCCATCAATGGATGAATGAATAAAAGAAAATGTGCTGCATATTCATGATGGGTTATTATTCAGCCATGAAGAGAATGAAATTCTGTCATTTGCAACAACATGTATAGAGCTGAAGGATATTGTGTTAATTGAAATAAGTCAGACACAGAAAGACAAATGTTACTCGTTTTCAATCATATGTGGGAGCTAAAAAAGATTTGAACTCATGGAGGTAGAGATTGGAATGATCATTGCCAAAAGCTGGAAAGCAGAGAGTAGACGGGGGATCAAATGAAGGTGGTTAATGTGTACAAAAATAGAGTTAGAATGCATAAGATCTAGTATTTGGTAGCACAATAGGTGATTCTAGTTGACAGTAATTTTTATATATTGCTAAATAACTAAAAGAGTGGAATTGGAATGTTCCTAAAACAAAGAAATTATAAAAGCTTCAGATGATAGGTTCTCCAATTACCCTGATTTGATCATTGTACATTTCATGTCTGTATCAAAACATTACACATACCTCATAAATATATACAATTATATATACATAATAATTAAAGTTAAAAAATGACAATAAAAAGCACTTGAAAGTTTTATTTTGTTAGTGAATATCAATTTTGTGAGGTCCTTCGCATATTTGTCTTTTCGCATGTTTGTATGCATTGCTAAATATATTAAGCTCTGCATACAACTTAGGACATAGTTTGGAAACTAAGAGAATTCATTTGAGAAAGACATAAATTTATCACATATCATGTGCCCTCTGTATTTATATTAATACTATATTATATACATATTCTATTATATATAGCATATGTAACAGAAAACTGGAATAAGAAGTAGGTAATATAATTACCATTTCAAAAATATCTATTTCAAGTTTATTTTAGGCAGATGCTTACATGTTTCTATATGTGAAAGCATGCTTTTTCAAACCCATAAAGAAAAATTTGAACTAATTTCAATAGTTTTCATTATAATAAATATTGCATAGTTCCCCCAAAGTAATGTTCTATTACTTTCACTTTAAAATTTGCTACAAAATGAAAAAGACAATGATGTTTATTCATTGACAGTATTTTTTTTCCTAATACATCAGTTTAGACAGATGCTTCTGGATGGACAACTTATAAAACTACAAATAAATTTATTATTTTATCATATAGATAATATTTACATATCAAATATTTAGAAATAATTGAAATGAAAGTATGGTGTTGGAATTGCAAGCTGACTTGATAATTCTCTTTATAAATATGTTTTCATAATCTCTTATGCTATGTTAGCCTCTACTGAAGTTGTGATTTCTTGTAATCACAGTGAATTAGTGACAGCTTAACAGGAGTACCATGCTGGCAATTTCAAAGAATTGGAGACTTTGATAGATTTTCTGTATTTAAAGTTTTTTCATATATATATATATATATATATATATATACACACATATTATTGGGATTTTATGATTGTATGAACACAAGCTTTGACAGAAATTTTCATTTATGGAACCAGCTGGTTATTTGTATGCTGTAACACTGGGGAAAGGAGGGATCCTTGAAATGATAGGTCACATCTAAAAACATAGTCTCTGAATAATGTCATTATTTTAATTATTTGGGAAATCATAGTAATGAAACAATGAAAAATAAGTGTATTAGTAAGCTTGTTTTCCATTATAACAATTAAAGGAATGGAATAAAATGCAAATCCATGTTTACATTATATTGAAAGATATATGATTATTGTTTTAGTTTAAATCTAAATTATTTTAAAATTTACTCTTTAGTGGCAATGTTTATGCATAATTGCTATCCACAGAATTACTTAGTTTTACATTTTCAAATATCAATGGATAAACCAGACATATGGGAATTTGGCTACAGATTTTAGGAATAAACAAAAAGAGACATTTTCCATGTGGTGAAACATATTGGATATCTACTGTGGAGAACCAATCTTCTTAGATGATATGTTGATAAATATTTTATGTCAGCAAAGAATAAAGCATAAAAAGTAGTGCCACAAACATGAAGAGGAAGCGAAAATAGAAGCAAGCTATTTCAAACAGAATTAAATAAAAGCTTATATGCACAGGAAGAGGAGGGGGAGTATGAGGAATTTATTTTATCAGTCTGACAGATTAACTCACTGCAAAAGACATGTTAAAAGGTTTTTTGAATAAACCAAATGCTGTCTGCCTTAAAAATCATCTCCACTTCATGATTAGAAGATAGAGATTTAAGGTAATGGCTCTTTGGATACTCAAAATATAAATATTATATTTTGGTATTTATAAAAGGAGAGTATAACACTAACAGATAAAATATTGTCCAAGTTCTAGTTATATAACAAGGAAGAAGATATAAATCTTTAATACACTATAAATTTGATTCTGCATTTGTTTGAGTTCCTATTAATCTCTCCCTTTGTTTCTTTAAAAATAAAATGATGTTTCTGCTACACAGTTTGGATAATTTATACAGAAATTCGCTCAAATATGCATATTAATATTGCTAAGAATTTGACTGAAATTTAGTCTAGGAGACTATAAACCATGAGTAGCTAACATATTTATTTAAACTATAAGCCAGTCCTATCCATTCCTTGAATGCACATTTGTGCTCAGATGAAATATCTCGTCTGCTGATGAAAAAGGTATGTCCCCTGATCCCTAAGTAGCAATATATCCCTATTCTCTTTCATCTTTTGTACTCTATTGTACAAAGAATTACCAATGTTCCCTTATTTTGCATGGACACAACTCACTGAAAATCTTCCCAAAATTATTTTACTTTTTAAAAGTAGAATTAACTTCAAGTCTACATGTACTTTTGCTAGCGGAAATTAAAGACTATATATATATATTTTATATATATATATATATATATATATATATATATTTTTTTTTTTTTTTTTTTTTTTTTTTTTTGAGACGGAGTTTTGCTCTTGTTACCCAGGCTGGAGTGCAATGGCGCGATCTCGGCTCACCGCAACCTCCGCCTCCTGGGTTCAGGCAATTTTCCTGCCTCAGCCTCCTGAGTAGCTGGGACTACAGGCACGCGCCACCATGCCCAGCTAATTTTTTGTATTTTTAGAAGAGACGGGGTTTCACCATGTTGACCAGGATGGTCTCGATCTCTCGACCTCGTGATCCACCCACCTCGGCCTCCCAAAGTGCTGGGATTACAGGCTTGAGCCACCGCGCCCGGCTTAAAGACTATTTTTTATAATTTGTCAAAATTCCCAAAACACAGGTGAGTTTCCTAAAATACAACAATCAATTATTCTGATGTTTCCCCTATAATTTGAAATCTTACACCAGGATTTCAAGTGTCAAGAGAGAGCAAAATATACTCCTATCTTGAATAACAAATATATTTGGTTTAAATAAGATTTTGAAATTATGTTCTTTTCCTAATAGAAGATAACTTTTTAAAGATACAAATTATCCCCATAAGTTAACTAAGTTAAAAAAGAATTAGTCATGTAATTTTGAATTAGATATGGATAAACTTCCTAATTCACTTTTTTCTTTTTATTAAACTTGTTACTTCATATAAATAATTAATGGAATAACATATAAAGGAGGACATGTATGGTGGCTCATGCCTATAATTCCAAGGCTTTGGATGGCTACGGGAGTAGTATGGCTTGAGGCAAGGAGCTCCAGGTTAAAGTGAACCATGATCACGCCACCGCACTCTAGCCTAGGAAACAGAGTGAGATCCTGTCTTTAAACATAAATAAATAAGCCAAAGTTAGTCCAACATTACATTCTTCCAACATTAAACTATATACAAGCAATGCTAAAGTCTGAGGACCTACCTCAAAAATTCCTTCCTTTTGAAAAATGGGCACCATTAGGAATGGACACATAATATTCCCAGTTATCACTTGGCCCTTTAGCTACAATAATTTAAATGAGATACACTGGGAAGAAGACACGATTAACAATTAATTATATAATCTAAATAAAAGTTTTAGGAGTCATAAAGGTATCACAAAATGTAGCACTGACACTAATAAGTAAACATGATACCACCACTCAAGTACTAATACAAATATAAAACTTCCTGACAACAAAAGTCACTAAGAACAAGTTCTTTATATAAGTGAAACTATTTTCTGTCAATGTATAATCAAAACCAGTCATACTTTAGGAAAAAAAGGTACATGCAGAAGCATATAATGCATTAACACATTTCCTCACAATATTTTTCTCAAAATTTTTGTGTAAGGGTAATGTATATTTCGTTTACATAAAGGTTACATAAAGAATACGCTACAATTGTGTCTGGTACTATGCAACCTTAATAAATATTTGTTGAATGAATGAAAACACGTTGAATGCTTAAGGGTCAATATGCCACAATTACCCTGTGACACTCATTCTAGCTCAGTGAAAAGGAAAAAAAGCAAACCTAAGAATGAAAGAAAAAAAACAGTAATTAGCTCATGCCCATATCTAATCAACTTCTTACACTTTTAAGACAAAGTTCCTAAATAGTCTTTTTCTCAGACTTCTTTATAACCCATTTCTTTCATAATGAACATTCTTCTTCATCATTACCTTAGTGTCCAAGCCATGAATTCTTCACCAAAAAGAATTTCTGAAACCCTGTACTGCACTGTTCATGTCTTTTAAACTTAAAAGAAGAATATTTTTGCTAACTATGCCCATTTGGGTAGAATTCCCAAATCTAAAACACTATCAAAATAAAGCATTTTTGACATTCATTAAACCAAACATATGTATTGATTATTTATTATGTTTCTGGTCTTGCTACATACGAAGAACACTGTGCTGAATAAATGACATGATCCCAGACCCCACTTGGCACTGACTTTGTATCTTTGTATATATTTAGATAGATATATATTTTACAAATAGATACATATATAATATCTATATATACTGAATATATAAATATATATGCTGATTATATATAATATACATAATTTAATTATATGTTTAACATATATGTATGAAGACATGATAATTACAGGTCTTTATTTGGCATTTTTGAGCAGTCTTGTCATTCTGTGATTAGTATGCTGTGTAAATGATTTCACTTCAGTGAGCTACTTTTTAAAAGGGGCAAGTGAGATGACATTTTTCTACAAGTGATTGATTCAAACTAATTATATTTTTTATACAAGTACAGATACAGATTATGGAACATCAGCCCACTGGAACTGTTACTGATATTTAAAATTTTAGAACATTATCAAATAATTTATATGCACACAAAGCAAATAGGTATGGTTGTCATTGAAAATATTATTAATACAGCAAGAGTCAAAAGACCATACAGATTTCACCTGATTTGCAAATACCTGTAATCACTTTAAAAGCTCCGACTTTTAAGATACTCTAAACACTACTGCAAATTGAAGTAACACCTTCCTTGGTTTTCAGAAACATGTAAGTCATGGACTGTCTCAGCAGAAAGAATTATTTAAAAATAATTTATTAGACAATAGAGAAAAGTAAAACACAGCACTATATGTAGTACCATAAAATGAAAAAAAAAATCTGTTAACTAAATAGTTGGAGAGGATTCCATGCATATGTCTTTTATAAAGTCAGTACATGCTTATACTTGAAACATTTAATACAGGAATTCGTCTTCCTATAGCTTCATAAAATAATATTAACTAGGATAAAATTTAGAGCAGATACTCATGACTATAGTATTTGCTATAAGTTTCTATGTGTTTGTCCTGTGTAATGTGTGATGTGGTGGTCCAAAAAAATGTTTATCATAGTGTAATTCATCAGAATAAGCCACTTCACTAGTTTGCATTGACTTAGTAATAAAGGAAGTCATTTGTTCCATATCATTAATATATAATCCCAAATTAATATTTAATATTGCATAAATTGTGTCATTACCGGTTACATTTATAAGACAGATTTAGGAGAATAATTTGTCTACTTCAAACACTGTTATAAATACTGACATATCTATAAAAAGGCAACATAATTATAATTCCATATAAGTCACTTACTAAGGATGCAAGGTAACATAAAAGAGGGATAGAAGAAAATAACAAAAAAAATATGGAGGTAAAAGAAGGAAGAAAAAGAGGGGTAGAATAAAACATTAAAATAGAATGCAGAAGTAAAGGAAGAGACCCAAATACAGCAAGTGCTATATTAGACCGTATTTTATATTATATAATATTATATAAACTAATATATATGTAATTTTCCTCTGTTTTAGATCATCTCAGCTTTGCAGTATAGTGCTCAAATATAATTTTAATACTTATGCTATCAAGATGGGCTCATCTTTCTAACAGAGAGTTCAAATGATTCTCATTCTTATAGGAAGTTTTCATTGTAGATGTTAGAGAGCTCAGAAATGAGTAGTTACTTGCTCGAGTTTATAGAGCTGTTATTATTTGAATCTAAGTCATATGGTTGAGATGAATATATTCTTTCTTTTGAGAAATATTTGGTTTTCATAAATGAATTTCTACATAAATAAATATTCTCAAAAGGCATTTAGTCTGGATATAATATGGGTACATCTCTCTATCTACATAATTTGTATATACATATTCAAATACAGCTAATATTAATATACAAAAGAATTCACACATTTATGTGAACTAAAATATAACTTCACAGTCCTTCAGTTTTCATACAGGTTCAATGAATAATCTTAGATTAATAAAAATATGATGATGTATAATAGAGTAAACTTAATATCCATTTGAATCATTACCAATCACTCTTCTGTTTCCTACATTTTGATTATTAAACAAAACATGGAATTTAGCATAAGGAGAATTTGACATCATTAAAGGAAATTTTCATTTCTGTCTGTCTACTAATGTATTTTGTGATCATCAAATACTGTCAAGTAGTCAACTACAAACAAATAAGAATGTCAGAAGTTTATGGCTCTTCACTAAATCAATCTCTGTTAATCAATCAAATTTCATTGCTTTTCTTATCATGAAGTCTTTTTTATGTTACATTCAGCCTAACACTCTTAAGAATACGCCTACTTAGCAAACACATTTTCTTACCCTGTAACAGCAATAATTGATAGACTCAATGATAAATCTTTACTTTTGTTCTCACTGGAACTCAAGTGGTGAATGATTGGAACACATTTCACGGTTTTCCATTTAAATCAGGTTTTTGTTTTTTTTTAAAATTTGCATGTACATAGATCAAATGGATAATTTTACAAACATATTATTTCCAGGCTACACTCTCAAAGGAAATAATAACATTAGTAGAGCATGGCATTAATATTTCTTTTTTGCCTTTTTTATTTTGGCAAAATGTACATAACATAAAATTTATGTTATATGATGGATCTGCACATGAAAGTTTGAGGTGCACTGATTTTAACTACTTTTTAAAATTATGCAAATGTACTTGTTTCATTCAAAAATTCATACTTTTGGTTAAAGGCTGGTGCTGCTGTCATGTAGCAGTCAGGTTACCGTGAAGGTATGTGTAGATTGCAAACAAACATCTTGAGATATGAGAATCATCAAAAATTCAGTTTAGATTTGTAAATATAGCAGTAAGTTGTGAAATCTTCCACAATTGGATGACTTACTCTGATATAGTAAATGCATCAATATTAATAAAGAGGAAACTTTTTTTACAGGCCTCTACTTAGCCAACTCTTTCAAGTAAATAAAGCTCATTATTCTCACAGTGAGTAAAACATTCACTTGATGAATTCAACAAGCTTTATGTCCTCAGGTAGGATGCCACTTTACAGTATGCCTACTCACTTCTAAGCCAAAGTGAGTATTATGCTTAAGAAAAGCCAAATGTTGTTTTAAAGTACATTTACATGAGCTGCATTTGCTATTACAACCATTTAATTAATTAAAATCTCACATAACCTGACATTAATATTAATCTAAAAATAATTGCTTCAAAGAAGATGAAATTAAACTTTTCAGAAACATTTATAAAGGGCAAAGTGCTACAATGACTTGTCATAGAGTACTGTCTGAGAAAGAGAACTACAAAAGATTCAGAAAAAGTATCATAAAACTCTAGAAGCATTCCATACTCTAATCACTTTTCAGGAGCATTTAAACACACACTCCATTTTATGGGAACAAAAACTGGATACCACAGAGGATATAATATTGGTGCAGTGTATGTAATAAATATCGTGCATTATGCAAAAATAAGTGAACATATATACAAAGGAAAGGCAAAGACTCTAATTCAAATTATGGAAGATTAATGTACTCATCATTCTTTCAAGTATTTGTCATATATATGTAATATATATGAGATATATATGCATTTCTTAATGATTTACCTGTTCATCTGATTGCTTTGATGAACCAACTTACTCCTGATTCTGACTGTGACTGTTTAAAGAGCTTCTATTGGAATTAAATGGGGTTACGTGCCTGCTAATAAAACCCTGATGTTCTATAACCTTCTAACCAAAGATTTGCTAGCCTTGTGAGTAAAATTTAGCTCTAATATCTAATCTCTAAGGTTGCATTCTTGGTATGTATTTCTGAGTGTATATTTGTGAGAGGAAATTTTTCTAAATAATCTGAGATGGATACAATGTTATTGACTTTATCTTTACCATTTCAGGAATTCTATAATAAAGTTATTATTTATTCAATATTATATGCAATATTAATTTTTTTAAATTGTACAATTAAACTTTTCCAAAATTTTAAGAAAAGCACTACAATACACTAATACTTGTTACAACTACCATGTGCCAGGAAGTCTCTTTTTGGATGCATTTTATCATTTCAATAACTCTCTGACATAAATAATATTTTCATTCCTGTTTAATCAATGAGAAAACTGAAGGTGAAATAGAAAGGTAAATGACAGAGCTGAGATTCGAACAAAGAGTGTCTGACTCTAGAGCTTTTCTTGGGCTTAACTGCTGTATGATAATCACCCTCCAGAATGTTTTCTGGCAGAATGGGCAGAGCACAATGTAAATTAAGCTCTCACGTATGATTCAAATATAATCGTGATACCGTGTTTGAACATGTTTAATAACATGTTCTATTATTAAATATTTTGTGTAAATTTTTGCAAATAATCTTTCCTTCTCCAGCTTTCATTTTCACATCTTTAAAATGGGGTATTTGTATATATTATTATAAATGTTCACTTAAAGTTAAAATAATTTTTACACTGTCATATCAAGGACTAAATTTTGAATTAGTAGGTTGACCAGAAATTAAGTTTCTGCTGCTTGATGTTTCCTAGTCTTCCACTGTTCATGAGAATGAACAACCATCTGGGAATAGTATGAAGACAAACAAAAAATCCTCATTTAGTAGTTTACTGAAATTTCTGCTAGAGAAGATTGAAGCTACTATATAAGAAGTTAATTTGAAAGTTGTGTACTTCTCAAATATCTATGTTGTCCTGATTCTACTCAGTTGACTTAACTTTTCTGTTCATATAGTCTACATAGAAAATGCCTAAGTAAAATGCCTATACTATTTGTTGAGATTTTTTCCTAAAACTAAAAATGTGGACTCCACTTGTAGCTTAATAATTGTAATCTATCAAGAATGAGCAAAATATTTGGAGCATGTCTATGCTGATCTATCTGTTCTCAATCAGTTTAGTAGCTGAAGGATGTCAAACACTTGTTCGTTATGCTTGGCAAATAGAAGTAATGACATATTACATTATAAGAGGACTTTAGAAAAGCCCTATCTGGTACTGCACATTTAAGTGATGCCTATCTGAGGAACATCAAAGCCATCTGCAAAAGAACAGATCTACTTATGCGAGTCATTCTAAAAAGATATGAAAATCTGTTGCTCTATATTTTTAAACATAATGCTTTTGCCAGCTAAAAAATGATAAACTTTCAGCTATAAGAAGTTACTGAAAACTATCAAAACTACATATACTACGTAGACTATGCTGAAATATGGACTTTCCAAAATTCACAAATTGTAAAGAGTTAATTAAACCCTCTTTCCCCACGACACACACATGTTCTTGGAGGCATATATGCTCCATCTCCTTAGTTATTATTTTAAAACATAGAGGAAATTTCATGTGTTAGTCCATTTTCATGCTGCTAATAAAAACATACCTGGGTAATTTATACAGGAAAAGGGTTTAATGACCATACAGTTCCACATGGCAGGGGCATCTCACACTCATGGCAGAAAGCAAGGAGAAGCAAGTCATATCTTACATGGATGGCAGCAGGCAAAGAAAGAGCTTGTTTGGGGAAAATCCCAATTTTAAAACCATCAGATCTTGTGAGACTCATTCAGTATCATAAGAACAGCACAATAAAGACCTGCCCCCATAATTGAATCACCTCCCACCAGGTTTCCTTCACAACATATAGGAATTGTGGGAGTCAAAGTTAAAGAGGAGATTTGGGTGGGAATACAGCCAAATCATATCATTCCACCCCGGCTCCTCCCAAATCTCATGCCCTCATATTTCAAAAACAAGCAAATCTTCCCAACAGTCCCTCAAAGTTTTAACTCATTTCAGCATTAACTCAAAATTTCACAGTCTGAAGTCTCATCTGTGGAAAGGAAAGTCCCTTCTGCCTATGAGTGTGTAAAATGAAAAGCAAGTTAGTTACTTCCCAGATACAATGGGAGTATAGGCATTGGGTAAATACAGCCATTCTAAATGGGAGACATTGCTTAAAGCAAGGGGGTTACAGTCCCATGCAAGTCCAAATTTCAGCAAGGCAGTCAAATCTTAAAGTTCCAAAATAATCTCCTCTGAGTCCACATCTCACATCCAGGTCTCACTGATGCAAGAGGTAGGCTCTCATAATCTTGGGTAGCTCGGCCCCTGTGACTTGACAGGGTACAGCCTCCCTCCCAGCTCCTTTCATGGGCTGGCGTTGTCTGTGGCTTTTCCAGGCACACAGTGCAAGCTGTCAGTGGATCTACCATTCTGGGGTCTGAAGGACTCTATCCCACTTCCCACAGCTCCACTAGATGGTGCCCTAGTAGAGACTCTGTGTAGGGGCTCTGACCCCACATTTCCCTTCAGCACTATTTTAGCAGAGGTTCTTCATGAGGGCCCTACAACTTAGCAAACTTCTGCCTGGACTGCTAGGCATTTCCTTATATCTTCTGAAGTCTAGGCAGAGGTTTCCAAACTTTATTTATTGATCTTTGTGCAGCCACAGATCCAACAACAAGTGGAAGCTGCCAAGGCTTTGAAATTGCACCCTCTGAAGCCATGGCCAGAACTCTACCTCGGCCCCTTTCAGCCATGACTAGAGCTACTGACACACAGGGCACCAAGTCACTAGATAGCACACAGCATGGAAACCCTGGGCCTGGCCCATGAAACCAATTTTCCCTCATAGGACTCCAGACTTGTGATAGGATGGGCTGCTGCAAAGTCCTCTGATGTGCCCTGGAGACGTTTTCCCTATTGTCTTGGTGATTAACATTTGGTTCCTGATTAATTATGCAAATTTCTACAGCTGGTTTAAATTTCTCCTCAGAAAAATGGTAATTTATTTTCTATCAAACTGCCAGACTGAAAATTTTCAGAACTCTTATGCTGTGTTTCTAATATAAAACTGAATGCCTTTAACAGCAGCCAAGGTACTTCTTGAATGCTTTGCTGCTTAGAAATTATTTCCACCAAATACCGTAAGTCATCTCTCTAAAGTTCAAAATTCCACAAATCCTTAGGACAGGGGAAAAGTGCCACCAGCCTCTTTGCTAAAACATAACAAGGGTCACCTTGGCTCCAGTTCCCAATAAGTTCCTTATCTCCAACTGAGCCCACCTCAGCCTAGACTTTATTGTCCATATTGCTATCAGCATTTTGGGCAAAGCCATTCAACATGTCTCTAAGGAGTTCCAAACTTTCCCACATTTTCCTGTCTTCTTCTGAGCCCTCCAAAGTGTTCCAACCTCTACCTGTTACCCAGTTCCAAAGTCACTTCCACATTTTTGGGTATCTTTTCAGCAACACCCCACTCTACTGGTAACAATTTACTTTATTAGTCTGTTTTCACATTGCTGATAAAGATGTACCTGAGACTGAGCAATTTACAAAAGAAAGAAGTTTATTGGACTTAACAGTTCCACATGGCTGGAGATGCCTCATAATCACGGCAGAAGAAAAGGAGGAGCAAGTCACATCTTACATGGATGGCAGCAGGCAGAGAGAGTTTGTGCAGGAGAACTCCTCTTTATAAAACCATCATATCTCATGACACTTATTTGCTATCAGGAGAGCAGCATGGGAAAATCCTGCCCCCATGGTTCAATTACCTCCCACCAGGTTCTCCCACAATGCATGGGTATTCAAGATGACATTTGTGTGGAGACACAGCCAAACCATATCACCACATATTCTTACTTATAAATGAGAACCAAACATTGGGCACTCATGAACATAAACATGGCAACAACAGACACTGAGGACTACCAGAGTGGGGAGGAAGCATGGGAGGGAGGCAAAAGTTGAAAAACTATTCAGTACCATGCTCAGTACCTGGGTGATGGGATCATTTGTACCCAAAACCTTATGAAATATACCCAGGTAACATATTGCACACGTACTCAGTGAATCTAAAATAAAACTTGCAAAAAAAACCCACTTAAGATCTTTCAAATTATAACAAATTATTGGAAAAATAATTTCTAAACAGAAAATTTAATCTTTGACATTATTAGGCATTAAAATCGAGACTGACACTGGAGAATACCAAGAAGATAAACATGTTCACACTCCATAATAAAAGACAATGAAACTGATTTTTTAAAAACTAGCTATCACAACACTATCATGAAGTATAATTATCAAGCAAAAATGGTTCTGAAATGTAACTATTTGTACTCCCTTCTCCCATGTAATATCCCACAATTTATAACATCTTGTTGCTTATTGTTTTTAAAAATCTTTAGTTTTCCAAAGATTGTTTAAGTGTAATGTTTTGTCAGGAATCATTTTGCATAGAATGTATCTAATGCATAAGTAGATGCAAATAGAAGAAGGGATGGTAGGAAGGAAGGGAGGGAGGGGAGAAGAATCGAGGAGCGGAGAGAAGGAGGTGAAATTTCTAAGTTAATACCTCTTTATGTACCTAAAGCTGAACTCTCAAGAAATTCATAAAATGTTTAAAATGAATTAAGCAATGAAGTCTTTATATAGAGAAAAATCTTTTGGCAAGATTTGATTTATAAACTCCATCACTTTTTCATACTCTCCTAGATATATTTTTTCAAAATTATAATGGTTTCAGTACTATATGCAAGCTAACTTGATCCACAGCCATCCAGAATAGCTGCATGTTTTGGTCATTCATTACAAGGAGGAAGATCCTATGACTCTGATTCCATCTATGGTCTATCCATATTTCTCCAAATTCAGGTCACATTTTGTTTTCCTTTTAAGCTCTGGCTTCCATTTCAATATAATAGAGATGACCACAATCCAAAGTAATTTCTAAGAGAATACACAAGTTTGTTATTATTGTAGCCTGGTTGGTGTTACTACCTTCAGAGGTAGGATCCTAAAGAAACTCTTCTTTACTACTTCATTTTTATGACAGTTCATAACCTCAGTTTAATTCCATAAATGCCATTAATTCACAATAACACCTAAGAAGCCCAAATGAATTCTGGGTTGTATATTTATGCATAGTCTGATGTTTGTTAAAATTCCAGATGTCTTCTGTGTGTTTTTCTAACACAAAAATATTAAAAATTACATTCATGTATATTTCTGGTATCATGACATATAAGTCAAAGTATGTCAAGTTTACTGTGGAAGAGAGGAGAAATATCTTTTCCTCACTTATATTAATTTCATGTTTCAGGCACTATAACAAAAGACTAACAAGAGAAAACCATACAAATCTATTTAGTATAGCTTTCATATGACATGGGGACTGTACTCAGGAAATGAAGACCCATTAAAAACAGGTAAACTTGTATATTTTTATGCTTATGTTTGACCAAGAATGAACAATTATGGAGAAATAATTGGACAAAGAAGGGTGGATCTAATGGTAACTGGTGGATAGTTAGCAAGAACTGTTGTTTCAGATCCTTCTCTATGACCCTTCATCTTCAGAAATAAAGATGTTCTTTTCCTCTGGGTATAAGAAGGGCACTTTTCTAATGAGTGTCTTACGACCTGCTTCAGGGAACAGTCAGAAAATCCTTCCTAAGTTTTATGGCATGCTTCAGGTAAGGAGAGATGGGGAGGAGTTGAGACTGACCTTCCTGCTTCTGCTGTCTTCTCAAATTACTTCAGCTTAAAATATTCAGTATGCTAAGGTATCACATTTTGGAGTAGAATATCCTGAACTTCATCAACCCCAATGAATGTTTGATATATAATTAACTTTTTAAAATGAAACAAAATAATCAATTCCCTTAATAATAACTGCTTTGAGTGAAAGCAATAGCACTCAGGTAGTTTTTTAAATCAAATTGTGTGTCTTATGTTTAGTGAAATACATGCTCATGCAATATACATGCAATTTATAAGACAAATTCTACTCTAAACTGGTAGTTTTTTCATTAGAGTAGAATTAAGAAAAGGACAATATGTAGACTAGTTTGCTTGACTGAGTTGAAGACGGAATATACAACTTTCAATTTACTTACAACATCACATTTCTATAGACTCTAAAATACTGTCTTTGCTCATGTTTGTCTGACTACCTAACAGGTTAAGTTCAAAGCACACAACTGGCCATGTTTGACAGCATCCAACTTTCTATTCAATCTTATGTGTAATTGTTTGCAATACACTTAAATCATGTGGTCATCTGTCTTGCTACCTAAAGCTGTATTTTTTAAATCTTTTTTTAAATTATTTTCTCTGCAAGGTTTACTTATATTAGGGCTTAAAGGAGGGCCCTTTTCCACCCTTGACTTCATTCAGACTAATTGTAAGTTTTTTTTTGTTTGTTGTTTTTTTTTTTTTTTTTTTTTTTTTTTTTCCCTTACAAGAATATCTTAAGGGAGAAAGATATACTACACAGCACCTAGGAAAAGTTCTGCACCTGTTGCAGGACTTGCTGTTTCCGTGTAAATTAGTGGGTCATTCCATGTAAGAAAGCTTTGCTTCTGCTTATTTAAGACTCAAAAGCAATAACAGTACAGTGCCAGCACACATGATACACTTACTAGAAGCCAGGGAAATTAATTAATGAGCAGAAGCTAAATTTAAAGAGAGAAGGGAGGTAACATATGGACAATTTTAAAATTATAATCATATTTATACTTCTGTTATAAGATAAATTATATATTTAAGTAAGGTGATTTATCCTTAATTATCAGTATCTGACTTTCCAAAATTACGTTTTAAATATTTTGCTTTTCTTAGTAGGGATTCACTGAAGCTCAGACTACAAAATTGTACCAACATCTTCAGAGAAGATAAAAAATTTTACTAAAATCATTATGTGGTTATTTTTAATTAGAATTATAAACAGAATCCTGACTTTCTATTTTAAGTGGTTACACTAATTCCTATTCTGTATGTTAAAGTTCAACCTTAATACAAAACATACACATATGCACACATCTACTATATTTGCCACTTCGTGTTTTTAATTTTTGTGGGTACAGAGTAGGTGTGTGTATTTGTGGGATGCATGAGATGTTTTGATACAGGCATGCAATGCACATTAATCCCATCATGGATAATGCAGCATCTATCCTCTCAACCATTTATCCTTTGTGTTACAAACAATCGAATTATATATATTTTTTAGCTTTTATTTTAGGTTGGGGTACATAAGCACGTTTGTTATGTAAGTAAACTCCTGTCATGGAAGTTTGCTATACAGATTATTTTGTCACCTAGGTACTAAACCTAGTACTCAATAGTTATTATTTCTGCTCCTCTCCCTCCTCAACACTCCAGCCTCAAGGAGGCCCCCTTTGTTGTTTCTTTAAGTTCTCATCACTTAGCTCCAACTTATAAGAGAGAACATATGGTATTTGGTTTTCTGTACCTGTGTTAGTTTGCTAAGGATAATGGCCTATAGCTTTATTCTTGTGCCTGCAAAGCACATGATCTCATTATTTGTATGGCTGCATATTTCATGTGTGCCATATCTTATTTATCCAGTCTGTCATTGATGGGCATTTAGCTTGATTCCACGTCTTTACTATTGTTAATAGTGCTGCAATGAACATTCGTGTGCATGTTTCTCTAACATAGAGACACTTTTCTCTATGTTAGAATCGTCTCTACTCCTCTGCGTATATACCCAGCAATAAGATTGCTAAGTCAAATAGTAGCTCTGTTTTAAGCTCTTTGAGGAATTTCATACTGCTTTCCACAATTGCTGAAATAGTTTATACTCCCACTAACAGTATATGTGTTCTCTTTTTTCCACAGCCTCACCAGCGTCTGTTATTTTTTGACTTTTTAATGAAAGCCCTGTTGACTGGTGTGACATGGCATCTTGTTGATGTTTTGATTTGTATTTCTCTAATGATTAATGATATTGAGATTTTTTTCATATGCCTGTTGGCCACATGTATGTCTTTTTTAGAAAAGTGTCTGTTTATGCCCTTTGCCCACTTTTTAATGGTTTTTTTTTCTTATACATTCTTTTAAGTTTCTTATAGATGCTGGATATCAGACCTTTGTTGGATGCACAGTTTACACAAAATAATTTATTCTGTGGGTTGCCTGTTTACTCTGTTGATATTTCTTTTGCTGTGCAGAAACTCTTAAGTTTAATTAGATCCCATTAGTCAATTTTGCTTTTGTTGTGATTGCTTTCAGTATCTTTGTGATAAAATCCTTGCCTGCTTCTATGTACAAGAGGGTATTGCCTAGATTGTCTTCCAGGGTTTTTATAGTTGTGGGTTTCACATCTAAGTTTTTAACCCATCTTGAGTTGGTTTTTGTATATGGTGTGATGAAGGGGTCCAGGTTTAATCTTCTGCATGTGGCAAGCCAGTTATCCCAGCACAATGTGTTGAATAGGGAATTATTTCCCCATGACTTGTTTTTGTCAGCTATGTCAAAGATCAGATATTTAGGGGAGTGTGGCCGTATTTTGTGCTCTCTATTCTGTTCCATTGGTCTATATACCTGTTTTTTACTAGTACCATACTGTTTTGGTTACTGGAGCCCTATGGTATAGTTTGAAATTAGGTAACATGATGCCTCCAGCTTTGTTCATTTTGCTTACGATTGCCTTGGCTATTAGGGCTCTTTTTTGGTTCCATAAAAATTTTAAAATAGCTTTTTCTAGTTCTGTAAATTATTTCCTTGTTAGTTTAAAGAAATAACATGGAATCCATAAACTGTTTTGGGCAGTATGGTAATTTTAATGTTATTGATTCTTCCTATTCGAGATCATAGGATGACTTTCCATTTGTTTATGTCATCTCTGATTTCCTTGAGCAGTGTTTTGTAATACTCACTGTAGAGATCTTTCACCTCCCTGGTTAGCTGTATTCCTAGATATGTTATTCTTTTTGTGGCATTTGTAAGGTTGTGTTTTGGATTTAACTCTCAGTTTGGCTGTTGTTTGTGTATAAGAACGCTAGTGATATTTGTACATTGATTTTGTATTCTAAAACTTTGCTGGAGTTGTTTATCAGCTGAAGGAGCTTTTGGGCAGAGACTATCTTACTCTAGGCAAAATATCTTATCTTGCTTTTGGTATTCTCCTGCTTCTAGGAAGGCAACTGTGTGTTCAGAGTGTTTTCGCATTGTTTCGCCACAAGTCACATCATTAATGCTTTTTGATTATGAAAGGACAGGCACATGTCAATTTTGTCGCATATTGTAAGTCTTGATAAATCAACAAAAATAAACATAAGAACAATAATTATCATTGCTGTTCAAGCAAAAAACTTCAACCACGACATAAGGAGCTTTACATACATTATATCATTTGTCCTGCACATCTACCCTCTGAGGTAGACATTGTTTTATCAATTTTTAAGGAAAATCAGAATTCACTTTCAGGACTGATTCCAACCTCATGTTTTTTACACTATTCCACATTGAGGGTCATTTTGTAATCAATTACAAGTTCCATAAAAATGACATTTTGGCAACACTATGTGAACTTTACTCTTAACATGGGCAGTCTCAGGGTATAAAATCTAAGAAAAAGAAATAGAGCATATGGGACCCCTTGCAGCTGCCTTGTATCTCCCTCATATGTTAATAAGACTTTCTGTTAATAATTTGAAAATGTGAGTGATCTACAGTGTGAGTGTAGGCCACAACAACATGTTTCCAAAATGTAGAAGCAACCAGGAAAGAAGACTGAATACTGTTTAATATTACTATCACTGCAAATAATAGGAATTACTTATATGCTAACTATTCATTTCCTCACTATTTTTATTTGCTGGGTCAGGCTCAATGCAGGAACAAGATATTGAAGCTTTAAAACAGCAAATGATTTAGAAAACTTTTTTTGAATAAATTTATTGTTGACTTATACTCCCTAGTAGCAATGACAATAATAGCTCTTTAAAAACAAAGACACAAAATGCGAAATGAACAACAAAAAGCACCACTATAACTCTCCCCGTCACCATTTTCTATTGCAGAAACTAAGGTAGTTCATTTATTGTCTATTCGTTGTTAAACTAAACTACAGTAGCTGATTTCAGACCTGTATTAATGGATTCACAGTATGCTTTGGAGTAACATTTCTATATCTCAAATCAAAATTGTACCGAAGATGATTTAATTCACAAATAAGTTTTAGTTGATTTAAAACATAAAAATCAAAAGTATAAATTTTGAAAACTTATGAAAGTTTGTTCACTAGGTTTTTCTGTGGATTTCGTTAATGATTCAGAGCTCTAATTATAAATTTCATGGCCAGCAGTAAAAAAAAAAATTGTAATGATGTTATAAATATACTGACTGATTATTTTTGTCAAAAATATATTTTAAGTTTGTTTGGCCATCATATATATGAACAAATAAATATCTACCCTCCTTCTTCCTTTTTAACATAGAGTGTCCATGGAAATTACAGTCATTTTCTGGTAGAATTCATTTAGCAACTGTTTTCCATACATATTCTACAAATATTTATTCAACTCCTACACGATATGAAACACTGAACTAGCTACCACAGGAAATACACCAAATAAAGAAGGTATTTTGAGCCATATAACATTTATTAATGCATCTGATGAAATTTTTCAATTTTGAAGAAGTATTTTGATATCACTCAGATCTTGTAATATCACATGCTGGAGAATAAAACTTTTAAAATGCAAAGCTACATTTAAACTAATTTATGCAATCTTTTAATCTAATTTACATGGTATTTCTGTTGAAAGATACCAATATAAATACACAGCTGGTCATTGAAAATATTAATCATTAGAAACTTTAAGAGAATGGTGCCACATTATTTGCAATCATTTAAAAATTTTAAAATGACAATATAATTTTAAAAGACCATGAAAGGAAGCCTACAAAGGAAAAAATAAGAGAAAAAACAAGGACAAATACTGGTATAGAGATGCAAAAGAATCATTAACTATGATAAAATGGTCAATTCATATTACCATTTGTGGGATGCTTTTATTCATATTTCTTGGAGGGTACGTTTCTGAGTCAATCAAATGTTAAGTAAATCTATTGTCAAACCATTCTGTCCTTTATATTAAAATATGTAAAAATTACTAGGTTAATGAAAATTTCATTGCAGAGTTAGAAGTAGTATGTCTATTGTAGTGTTACTTTAAAGGGAATTTAATTTTTTTTTTGAGATTTTTCATCTTGTCTAAGTTGTCAGAGGAGTTAACAAAAAGATGAGCTTCTAGATATAAGCTAATTAATTTCTATATAGATGATACATGGAGAATTCAGTTTTTACCAATATGTAGCTTTCCCAATTCTTGCCTTGATGCTGTATTGTAAGGTGGAGAACTTCAGGTAGTGAAGGAGAGAAAGACTGATCATTTTTTTCTCATGTCATATAAAGATAATCTGATTAAGATTACTGTGGATTGAAGTAATAGGTATCTTAGACATGATATAGAATAAAAGAAATACTCCCATTCCACCCCATTCCAAAATAGTATCTCAGTTGCTGCACATTTCTAAATGCTTTACTTATAACTACATTTTTCCCCTTACCTCCTTATACGTGTGAGTAAACTTGTCGAAAACAAAAATTGAGTTCTTTTTTAAGTCTTAAACTCAAGTGCAATTTTCTTCAGCCCTTAAAACTTCCTTTGTATCATAGTGTTAATTCAAAGACAGCATTATCAACTAGGAAAAAAAACTGCCCCTTTTCAAAATACAACTATGCAAAGAGTCAGATATCTTCAATGGAAAATTCCTGTCTACAAATAAATTTCATAAATGTGTTACTACTCTCACACAAAATGTCAACACATTTTCTTCACAAGTATGGAGACTTATAGGTATTAAAGAAAATATGAAGACAATTTACTGTTTTAAATAACAACTTGAAGGAGACTGTTGGAAATCCTGCACTTTTAATTTCATTTCCAAGAGACAATATTATATAGTAAAGCTGAGATAAGCTTTCTTTTACATTTTCAACTTTTAAAAAAAGGAAAGAAAGAATGCCTCCTGCAGGTAAAGCTGTACTTTGTAAACTGATTAAAAGAATAAGTAAAATAAAATTCCCTTTAGCTTGTAATTCAACCATTAGCTTCTATCAGAGAGGGGCTTTCAAAGTCAGTTTTGAGAATTCAAAGATGTATTCTCTCAATAAAACTATAAAACACATGCTATCATGCTTTACAGATGGTTGCAAACAGAGCTGTAAACCTGCTTTATTTTTATTTATGTGCTACATATAGTGCTGCCTCTGCCATCACCTCACTGCCTCATAACAATGAGCCACACATGACAAACTGCAGTGTGATTACAATAAGTTGTATTTTCAGAATATTCCTAAAACCTATTTTAAACCGATCTTCCACAATAGAAATGACACAGTTTTGCTCCTCTGTGGCTTCTGAATATATTTTATAACACATAATTGACTATGGATTTATAACTGATCTCAGAGTTTGCAAATTATTATTAGAGCAAAGATCAAAGTCCAACCACATAGGCAATGCCTTTACAGCCACGGAGAAGATCAAACTACCTGAAACCAAGCTGTTCTATTGGCAAGGTAGCTCACCCTTGGACATAATTAGTGAAAAACACTGACATTTTCACAGAAAGTAAACAATATAAAGTAAAATTAATAAACTGCTCAATTGAAATTGGAAAGTTACTATTTTAATCAGGCAACTGTGCCAAACTTTTGAACAAATGTAATCAATTGCCATGGAAAATTGTATATTAGTTCTTAACAGTTATTTTTTATATTAAATGCTTTTCTTCTGAATTCTATCTAGCGTTATCTCCTCCTACAGATAAAAGTAGAGCACAAATTTCAAACATGGATTCAGAACAGAAATATTATGCATATTAAGATGAACTGTCACAAAATTTTACAAGAAGGTCTGAAGTTTTGTAGAATGTTATTGAGAGGATATTTTCAGACTGGGTGAAATCCTAAAGACGCTTGCAATACAATAAGCTCAAGTCTATACCCTAGGAAGGTAGTCATTGATAACCGTTCTCCAATGACATTAAAGCAGATGACAAGGCTGATGTTCTCATATGGAGCAGTTTATGCTTTTACACAGACAGAAACTCTCAAGACTGAAAGAGTTTCGTTCTCTGTTGTTTAACAATATACTAGAAGTTTTAAGAAAACTTATATTGGAAGAAAAGTTATCAATTACTTCTAAACCTTTCCCACTCATCAACAAACCTGAATGTGTTACTATCTGTCAGTGACACTGACTAGGCAGCAATTCTCAACAAGGCTATGCATGGCACCACTATGGGCTTCAGAGAATCTGGGTAGTAAAGTGGTAAATTTTTAAGGGCCCATAATATGTCATGATACACATCCCCTGTAGCAGCATTCCCACCCACTCAACCTCCTTGAAAATCAAGAGTCTTTCTTCTCATAAGGCATAGCATATTGGAAGAAGGGCCTGAGTAAAAGCATTTAAAACACTACCTGCCCTAACTTTCCATTAGCTGGGGGTGGATTATTATTTTAAAATTTCATTCCTTGACCTTGGCTTTCAAAGATAGCCCATTTAACTCCTAAAGGGTTTGTATGATAGACACTAGTAATCAACAACAAAGTTATCTGTGACATTAATGATCAGGGTGCTAGCTGTCTCACCTGTGCTATCTGGTCAGTGTGATTCTGTAGGAGATACAGATTTCTCAAACTGTTTCTTTTTTATAGGCTGATTGAGAGCATAACAACAGTGACTTGCTTATCTTGGTTTGTTGACTATGTCCCTAGGAGTTTATTTTCAAATACTGTTGGATTTCTCATTGGTCAAGGTAGGCAAGGTAGGCTTTATGATACAGGTAAAAGAGGAAATCCACTTACATTCTGAGTTAACGTCTCCTAAATAAGTGCAAAGGGCTATTTATGCTAGCTCAAGTTATTGACCACTGCCAAGAAAATGAGTTATCATTTTCCCTATAAGTTGACATTTGAACTTTCACTAAAAAATGCAGGTCCAAAAAAAAAAAAACAGCTTTGAGGCATCTAGAACTTTTAGGCATCAAAAAACCAGCTTTGAGGCATTTGGTCACACTGAGGCATCACATCTAGTACAGGACATACTCAATTCAGTAACCTAGCAGAGTGCTTCCTGGTCTCTATGAAGTGTTATCCCCTCTTGCTGTATCGAAAGTCAGAGTACATGGCTTTACCTGCTCCACATTCACCCTAACATATTTGTCATAAAAGCTCTCTTGCTCTGAAGAGAGGGTGATATTATACATTCCAAGTTGCCTTGACAGTGTGGTACAAGCTGGATTTATTTAGTTCATATTAATTATATCATCAAGAAAGCTAAAAGGCTAGATTCTCAGATAGCACAATCATACTAGCATGATCACTGAAAGAAAATAAATAAGTAAATGTACAAGAGTTTGCTAAATTTTTTTTAAAAAGAAAGAAAAATAAATGACACTCTTTTTTTTGGGGGGGGGGGCGGGGGGGATGGAGTCTTGCTCTGTCACCCAGGCTAGAGTGCAGTGGTTTTGACTCACTGCAACCTCCGCCTCCCGGGTTCAAGCGATTCTCCTGCCTCAGCCTCCCAAGTAGCTGGGATTACAGGCGGGCACCACCATGCCCAGTTAATTTTTGTATTTTCAGTAGAGACGGGGTTTCGCCATATTGGTCAGGCTGGTCTCAAACTCCTGACTTTGTGGTCCGCCTACCTCAGCCTCCCAAAGTGCTGGGATTACAGGCGTGAGCCACCACGCACAAAATGTGTACAAAGAAATCCAGTGTTACATCACTCAGCCCCTTATGGACACAGATGTACAGTTCAATGTATGCTAATATAGGCTATCAATTTCCAGAGAAAATTCATTGTCATTTCATTTTGATGCACATGTATATTCTGTAAGAGTTTTATTATGATTCTGAATATAGTATGTACAGGAGATGCTGCGATGTCATTTGTACACTTGTATGAGAAATTACAATGACATTAGTAGATGCTCATTTGAGGCTCATAAATACAATTTTCCATATCACTTTTAGTAAAACCCATTTCAACGGTACAGTTAAACACTCTAATAGCAAGCTCAATCAATTCTATTATAATTATTGGATTTCTTAGGATGGAGTATGGACACATGCCAAAAATATCAAAGCAAACATAATATAATTTAGATTATGTGTCATATCTTCATCTTTTGGTGATTTAACTAACTAAATTTTATGTTAACCAGCACCACAGTACTTCACAGGTCCTACTTTTAACTAATTTCTGAAACAGTGACTGAAACATTTATGAGTTTTCAGAAAGATATTTTCCATTGGAAGAGTGTTATTATTGGTAACAACAGCAATAATAGCAATAAAATAATACAGTTATGAGACAGGTGTACCATGTACAGCTATCAATTGCTTTACAAAATAAGCATTAGTGTCATCCTTATTTTTTAGATTAGAAAACTAAAAATCAGAGGTCTTACATAATCTGCAAACTTAAAAAAATAGTGACTATGAAAAGCAGAATTTAAAATTGTGCCTGTCTGCATTCATATGATGCTAAAATTTTGCTATATCGGTCAATAGCTGACAGAAAAGTGAAACCTCAGAACATGATTAATCTGAGGTTCATGAAACAAATCTTGGTTTATTTAATAAAGTATGGTTACTGTTACTGCTTTCTGTCCCAGGATACAATATTGGACGTTACTTTTTTTTTTTTTTTTTTTTTTTTAGACGGAGTTTCGCTCTTGTTACCCAGGCTGGAGTGCAATGGCGTGATCTCGGCTCACCGCAACCTCCGCCTCCTGGGCTCAGGCAATTCTCCTGCCTCAGCCTCCTGAGTAGCTGAAATTACAGGCACGTGCCACCATGCCCAGCTAATTTTTTGTATTTTTAGTAGAGACGAGGTTTCACCATGTTGACCAGGATGGTCTCGATCTCCTGACCTCGTGATCCACCCACCTCGGCCTCCCAAAGTGCTGGGATTACAGGTATGAGCCACCGCGCCCGGCTGGACGTTACTTTTTAAACTAGAAATAATTTGAAAACTTAGTGCTTTTAGGATTTTATCTTCCAAATGGCTTTAGATACGTGTGTGCATGTGCATAAGCATGAAGGTAGATAATTTTAGGGGAAAACTACTAAAATAATTCTCCTTTTTCAACTTCCTCCCACCGCATTAACACTTAAGTTTTCCTTTCTTAAAGAAATGGAAAATTTTTTTTATAAAGCTAAAAATGGATGAGGACAGAAAGAAGAGAAAGGCAGGGAATGAAGGGGAGGAAAGAGGAAAGAAGAGAACACAACGTTTTCCACATGTTTCAGTTGCTTCTCTAATATAATTCTGAATAGTAAAGTGGCAGTAGTACTGAACCCCACAGAATACCAAACATTGTCCAAATCAGTTGTGTTACTTTGGGCAGGCCATTATATACATTGCATCTAAATTGCTACGTTTATAAATGAAGAACATTGGAAAAAATCAACTCCAGGGTCCCTTTCAAATAAAATAGTATTTCCTCTAGTATTTTCAGCTTAGATTATGAGACACCATATTATTTTTAAAGGGATTTTTAAAAAATAAGCATTTTTAAAAATGTTTTTGCCATTTCGTCATATTTTCAACTTCATGAATATAAATGATTTATTTTAATAATTTCTTAAAATAGTACTATTTTATACAACAATACTTAAGCATTGATATTAGTTATCATATTGTTAAAACTGAGCCTTTATATTATTCATTATCTTTGTTTTTGTATGAAAGCGTAGTTCGACGCAAATTTTTCCTTAATTTGAAACACACATATCAGTCCTAAATATGCACTCCAAAAATAATGCAGGCCAAACTGTTATTATTATATTCATGACATTGATGAAAATACGTATCTTAGTAAACTCTGGTTGCTCTCTTTCTCTACCTTGCATTGTTTTTTTAAAGACAGGACAGTAATGTTTCAAATTGCTTGCAGCAATGCCTGAAGTCTAGAATTACTGAAACGTCCTTAGCTCTATAAATATTATTTACGCTCTATTTATTAAGAGCAGAACATTTTGGTCAATTCTATTATACTTTGAGGTTAATAGGTATCTATTGATTGTCTAATAGCTCAATAGTTAAAAAAATACAGTTGCTGAAAGAACTAACATATTAATAACATTTTTAATCTAAATACAATCTATATTTGTTCTCTGAAAAAGATTTTCTTGAACTCAAAATTTCTTTGCTCCCCTTTCTATCTTGAACCTACTAGATCCACACTTTCACTCCCAATATTACCCTAAAAATTATCTTTTCAAGGTCACAAATAACCCTCCATCATGCTAAAATCAAATAGTTATTTGTCAGATCTAATTTTACTTCACAGATCTCATTTTCTGAACTCTACGTTTGACATTGTTGATAAAGCTTCACCTTTCTTGAAATAGCTTCTTATGTGACTTCTGATCTGCCATTAGCTTAGTTTTCACTTACATTATACTAAACTTTTCTCAGTCTACATGGCTGATTTCTTCTCAGCAACTCTATTTCTAAAACCTGGAATATCTTAGAATCAGTACCCAGACTTTTCATCTTCTCTATTTGTACTCTTACCCTACATGATCTCATCCCTTCTCATGGTTTAAAACCCCATTTGTACACTTTTCATTCCAAGCCAACACATCTCTCCTAAAATACAGCCCCATATATCTAAGTGTCTGCATAATATCTATTTACACGAGAAAGAGGAATGATAAACCCAATCTTCCCACAAAACCTTTTATTCTAAACTCCAAACTTTCTTCTCCACAAGTCTTTACCATCTCTATTTTTAAAAATGCAACCTTCTATTTACTTAGGTGATAAAAAATGGAGTCACCTTTGATTTTTTCATTATTATCAAAGGAGAATGGATACGTACATAGCACACATACGATATATTAGGGAATCTTGTTGGCTGTATCTTTAAAATACATCTATAATCTAACAAATATCCGCCACATCTACTGCTATGAACCTTGTATAAACTATAATTCACCTAAATTATTTCCAAAGCTTTCTATGTGGTCTCCATTTTGCTCCAGTCCCATTTATTGTTTTCCAAATAGCGATCAGACGATTCATTTTAAAACATACATTAGATCATGCCACTTCTTCGCTCAAAATTTTTCTATAGGAGTGATCTCAGACTTTGTGTGTGTGTGTGCTCGTAACAACAGTTTGTCCCAGGACTCACTGCTGAAACCACCTTGCAGTTTTCCCAACACTTCTAGAACCAGCCAGATTACACTTCCCTCACAAATACCACTACCAGTTAGCCATCATCTCTTTCTCAAAGTTCTAGGTCTCAAGCCCACAGAACCCTCCTCTGTGCTCATAAGCATAAGCACCAGCTGAAGTGCACAGCCTGTACAGAGGGTTGCAGTTGCATCCAAAAATGTAGTAAGCCCAGTATAGCCCATATATACCACTTGTCATAACTAAGACCTCTGGAAAATATACAAAAGGCAACTACCCGAGGACTCTGAAATGTAAAAAAAAAAAAAAACAAGGGCAGATATAGAAAAGTAGTCAAATCATAGAGAAGCAACCCATTCAGGGATGAGATTTCTCATACGTTTTTCCCTTTTGTCTTACAGATTTGACCATAATAATGGGTCCCCTTTGCAAAGCTCAGCAGAGGAATAGAGCTGGCAGCCGAAACTTTAATTGAAAATGCATCTTTCTGCCAGAGGAACCAGAAAAGGGTCAGAGGATGTGGCAGAATTCCTGGAAACAGAAATGTTAAGTAAAGGGACTCCCTAATTCTATGTGTATCCACACAAATCCCAGGTTCACCTCTGAACTGCACCAGCCAGAGAGAGACCCAAAGCAGAATAGTAAGGGATTTTAAAAACTGAACTATGATATAAACTACAACCTGAACTTCAGATTAACCCCTGAATCATGCATGTACTGGATTAATCCAGATATCATAGAAAGACTTTAAAAATTTAACAGATACTAGAACAACTGCTGTTTAAAAAATAAACAAAGAAAAAAATCAGCATTATCCAGATAATTAAAATAGAACCCAAAAAGCTACACTATATAATATATTACATGAAAATGCTCAGAAAAATATGAAAGATTCTGAAGGAAAACAAAATAACATTTGCCAATAGAAATTCTGTGTTCCTGCTGAGAGAAATCATAGACAACACAAACAAATTCCATGTTCATGAATGAGTAGAATGAATATTGCGAAAAACACCATGCTGTCAAAAGCAGTCTACAAATTCAGTATAATTCCCATCAAAATACCACCATCATTCTGCACAGAACTAGAAAAAACAATCCTCCAATTCATATATGACACCAAAAAAGAGCCTTCATAGCCAAAGCAAGACTAATCAAAAAGTACAAATCTGGAGGCATCACATTACCTAAATTTAAACTATGCTATAAGGCCATAATCACCAAAACAGCATGATAGAGGTACAAAAATAGGCACATAGACAAATGAAACAAAATAGGGAACCCAGAAATAAACCCAAATACTTACAGCCAAGTGATCTTTGACAAAGCAAACAAAAACATAAAGTGGGGAAAAGACATCCTATTCAACAAATGGTGCTGGGATAATTGGCAAGCCACATGTCCAAGAATGAAACTGGATCCTCATCTCTCACTTCATACAAAAAACAACTTACGATGGAACAAGTCCTTAAATCTAAGCCCTGATACTATAAAAATTCTGCAAGTTAACATTGAAAAAAACCCTTCTAGACATCGTCTTAGGCAAACGCTTCATTACCAAGATCCAAAGCAAATGTAACAAAAATAAAGATAAATAGGTGGGACTTAACTAAAGAGCTTCTGCACAGCAAAAGAAACAATCAGGAAACAGACAACCCTCAGAGTGGACAAAAATCTTCACAATCTATACACCCAACAAAAGACTAATATCCAGAATCTACAAGGAACTCAAACAAAGTCACAGGAAAAAGAAAAAATCCCGTCAATAAGTGGGCTAAGGACATCAATGGACAATTCTCAAAAGAAGATAAACAAATGGCCAACTAACATGAAAAAAGGTTCTTCACCACTAATTATCAAGGAAATGCAAATCAAAACTACAATGCAATACCACCTTATCCCTGCAAGAATAGCCATAATCAAAAGATCAAAAAATAATGGACATTGGAGGGGATGTGGTGAAAAGGGAACATTTTACACGGTTGGTAGGAATGTAAACTAGTACAACCACTCTGGAAAACATGGTGGAAATTCCTTAAAGTACTAAAAGTAGAAATATCATTTGATCCAGCAATCCCACTACTGACTACCCAGAGAAAAAGAAATCATTATATGAAAAAAAAAAAATACTTGCACACACATTTATAGCAGCACAATTCACAATTGAAAAAAAAAAAAAACAATGTACATCAATCAAAGAGTGAATAAATAAATTGTGTTTTATACCATGGAATACTACTCAGCCATAAAAAGAAATGAAATAATCGGTTTTGCAGCAACCAGGATGGAATTGGAGACCATCATTCTAAGTTAAGTAACTCAGGAATAGAAATCAAACATCATATTTTATAACTTACAATTGGGAGCTAAGCTATGAGAATCCAAGGGCATAAGAATAATACAACGGTCCTTGGGGACTAGAGAGATCTAGGGGGAAAGGGTGGGATATGGGTGAGGGATAAAAGTGTATACGTTATCACATTTGTGATAACACTGCTGGGGTGATGTATTCACCAAAATTTCAGAAATCACTAAAGAACTTATCCAGGTAACCAAACACTACCTGTTCCCCAAAAACCTAAGGGAAAAAAATAAAAATATAAAAAAATAAAGAAATTCTATCTGTTCATTTATTTCATTGAGCCAGTGTATAATCATTATAGCTGCTTAAAATCATTGTCTAATAAGTAGGAGTTCTATTTCTTTCATAGAAGTAGAAACTATAAGATAATCAAATGAAAATTTTAGAACTGAAAATGCAACATCTAAAATAAACAATTACAAAGGTCTAATATCCAGAATCTATAAGGAATTTAAACAAATTAACAAGCAAGACACCACCCCATTAAAAAGTGGGCAAAGTGCATGAACAAATACTTTTCAAAATAGAACATACATGTGACCTACAAGCACATGAAAAAATGTACATCACTGATCATTAGAGAAATGCAAATTAAAAACACAATGAAATACCATCTCACACCAGTAAAAATGGGAATTACTAAAAAGTCAAAAAAAACAACAGATACTGACAAGATTATGGAGAAGAGGAAAGACTTACATATTGCTATTGAGAATATAAATTAGTTCAGCCATTGTGGAAAGCAGTGTAGTAACTTCGCAAAGAACTTAAAGTGGAATTACCATTTGATCCAGTAATCTCATCATTGGGTATATACCTAAAGGAATGTAAATCATTCCGCTATAAATACACATGCATGTGTATGTTCAATGAAGCATTAGTCACAATAGGAAAGACATGGAAACAACTTAAATGCCTATTAATGATATACTGGAAAAAAATATGTGGTACCTATATACAATGGAATAGTATGCAACAATAAAAACAGAATGAGATCATGTTCTTTGCAGAAACATGGATAAAGCTGGAGGCCATTATCCTAAGAAAACTAACACAGAAACAAAAAACCAAATACCACATGATCTAACTCATAAGTAGGAGCTAAACATTGCATACATATGGACACGAAGAAAGGAACAACAGAGACAGTAGGGTCTATATGAGGTGGAGAGTGGGAGGAGGCTGAGGAGAGAAAAACTACCTATTGGGTACTATGTTTATTACCTGGGTGACAAAATAATCTGTACACCAAATCCCCATGATGTGCAATACACCTGTATAACATGTGCCCCTGAACTTAAAAGTTGGCCGGGCGCGGTGGCTCAAGCCTGTAATCCCAGCACTTTGGGAGGCCGAGGCGGGTGGATCACGAGGTCAAGAGATCGAGACCATCCTAGTCAACACAGTGAAACCCCGTCTCTACAAAAAATACAAAAAATTAGCTGGGCATGGTGGCGTGTGCCTGTAATCCCAGCTACTCAGGAGGCTGAGGCAGGAGAATTGCCTGAACCCAGGAGGCGGAGGTTGCGGTGAGCTGAGATCGCGCCATTGCACTCCAGCCTGGGTAACAAGAGGGACACTCCGCCTCAAAAAAAAAAAAGTTAAAAAACAAAACACAGATAAATAAACTATGCCCATAATATGATCATGCGATCAATAGCAGAATGGAGATGACAGAGGAAAGGGTCAATGAACTTGAAGACAGATCAATAACAATTATACGAGCTGAAGAACAGAGAGAGAGAAGAAAGACTGAATAAAAAGAGCTCCGAAAATAGTGGGACAATCTCAAAATTTTAAAAATAAATGTCATTGAAGTCTCAGGAAGAAGAAAAGTGATTGCTCCAGAAAAAAAATTTGAAGAAATTACGATAAAAAACTTCCAGATTTGATGAGATAAAATTACATATGCATGAAGCTCAGCAACCCCCCAACCATGATAAACTCAAAGAAATCAATGCCCAGATACACCATAATCAAGATGCTAAAAACCATAGAGAAAGAAAATATTAAGTAGCTAGAGAAAAATAATTCATTATAATTAATGGAACAGTAATTTGAATTACCAATAATCTCTCACTAAAAGCCATGAACCCCAAAAAACAATGAGATGGCATCTTAAAATGATGAAACAAAACGACAGCTAATGTAAAACTTTATATCCATTAAAAACCCTCCTCGGGATGAAGGATCAAGAGAGGCATTCTTAAATGAAGGGAAACTCATGGAAGTCATTGCTGAAAGACCTCAGGCTGAAGGAAAATTACATAAAGTTGAATTTGTTAAATCTCTTTCTTAAGAGAAGAAAATTAAATGTTCAGTTTCATTGTTGTAACTAACAAAAAGTTAATTTGAAGACCAGTAGACAAAATTTTCAGGAATAAAGTAAGAGGAAGATGAATAATAAAAAATGTGTAGTATGATACTCAGTTTTCTCTTCTTAAATTCTTTGAATTGTGTATAAACTTTGCAATCAATGTGTACATAGTTAGAACCCATGACAATTATAACAAAAATGGTGGGAAAAGATAAACTGCATGGTAAAACCTCTACGTTTTTACTGTGGTGATAAAATATAACTCTGAGTAGACTGTGAAAAGTTAGATATGTATATTATCAGGCCTAGCACAAACAGGAAGAAATAATAAAAGGGTCATAGTCAGGGGTCAACAAATATATTAAAGTGGAATATGAAGAAAAATCCAAAGAATTCAAAAGAAAAGGGGGAGAGAGAAACAGAAAAGAGAAGGGACAAATAGAAAACACTTATTAAAATGGTAGAATTAAATGCAATCACATCAATAAATACATGAAAATACATAGTTGCAGCACATGGATTATAAGATTTTCAGGTTGGATTAAAAAACAAAACAAAACAAAGCCCAACTATATCCATCAACAAAAGAGCTGCTTTAGCTACAAAGAGATAGGGATGGTAAAAGTTAAGATAGCCACCCAGGTGCAGTGGTGCACACCTGTAGTGACAGCTATTTGGTAGGCTGAGGTAGGAGAATCTCTTGAGCCCTGGAGTTTGAGCCAGCTGGGGCAATATAATAAGACCTTGTCTCTATGAAAGAAGAAAAGAGAAAACAGACATACAAAAAAAAAAAAAAAAAAAAAGCTAAAAAATGAAAAAAGATATATCATACAAACCAAAATCAAAGTTGAAATGACTATATTAATATCAGAAGAAGTAGATATCAGAACAAGGAATATAAACAGGGATATAGAGTGAAATTTTATAATTATGAAAGGATCAATTTACCAAGAAGATTTAAGAATCCTGCATATATATACACAGTAATAACAGAGCTTTGAAATACATGAAATAAAACCTAATACAACTGGAGACAGAAAACGAACACTTCTAAACAGTACATAGGCCAAAAAGAAATCACAGTTGAAAGAAAACAAAATAAAGCACATCACAATCGGTAAGATGCAATGAAAGCACGGGTACGAGGGAACATTACATTACACTAATTACCACAAACTAGAAAAGGAAACAGTTCTCTATTCCATGTTCTAAATTTTCACCTTAAGAAACTGGAAGAACAGCAAATACAATCAAAGCAAGCCAAAAAAAGTAATTAAAAAAAAAAAAAAAGTCATTAACCAGGCATGGTGGTGTGTGTTTTTAGTCCTAGCTACCAGAGAGGCTGAGACAAGAAGATCACTTGAGCCCAGGAGTTTGAGGTCACAGTAAACTATATTCGTACCACTGCACCCCAGCCTGGGTAACTGAGCAAGATCATGTCTATCTAAAATAAAATAAAACAAAAACATAAATCAATAAAATTCAGAACAGAAAAATAATAGAAAAAAATATAAAATCCAAATCTGGTTATTTGAAAGGTCCAAGGTGGGGATAATGAAAAGGGGTAATACACAGCATTTAGTATATATGACATTTACTTGTAATGATATTTTTCTTCCTGGCAAAGTAAATCATAGCAAAACTCTGACTACAATATTATGTAGGAAACAAAATCAAGAATATCTGCTGTTGCCTCCAGGAAAGAAAATTACATGATACATTTGAAATGCATGTATGCTTTTGTGATTACCTGGCCATTTGTATTTTATGATTACCTTCTGTTATAGATAATCAAAAATTTTCTTTATTTGACAGTTATGTCTCAGTAAGCAACAAACCCGAATAGTAATTATTTCACGTTGCTAAACTAGTAGAAACTACTAGCAATAGTAAGGGTGTTAAATTTGAATAAAAAAAAAAAAGAAAAATAGAATAACTAGTAGATAGAGAAGAAACCTGGCTTGCGGCAATGGAAGCATAATGGAAATCTGATAGCGATAAGTAGTTCAGGTACACACCAATATATATCAGTGAAAGGTTAGTTGAATGTTATTTAACACCACATAGAATATATAAAATACTTTATCTACCTACGTAAAAGGCCTACGCTAAAAATGAGCAAACTGAATACATCCTATGTATTAAACCAATCTGCTAGGATTGGGCTATTCAAGGCTTCACCTTCTGGCTTGTGAAAACTGAACAGGCTTTTGCATAAGAGAGGAAAGAGACAAAGGAAATGAAAAACAAGAAGAAAACAAAAGTGTACGACCATGGCTATAAACCACAGGTGATTTTGCAGTTGTTCAATACTAATTAAAGACATTAGGCAACCAACTAAGCCTCTGCAATATTCATAGCCAGCAACAGTTTCAGTCAAATAAAAGCAAGATGGAAATCTGTTGCTAATAAGTAGTTCAGGTACACGCCAAATATATCAGTGAAAGGTTAGTTGAATGTTATTTAACATCATATTGAAAATATAAAATACTTTGCCACTCTAGATAAAAGGCCTACACTAAAAACGAGCAAACTGAATATATCTTATGTATTAAACCAGTCTGCTAGGAGTGGCCTATTCAAGGCTTAACCTTCTAGTTTGTGAAATCAGAAATTAGTTATTCAGATTTAACACCCTTACTATTACTAGTAGTTTCTACTGGTTTAGCCATGTGGAATAATTATTATTCAGGTTTGTTGCTTACCAAGACATAACTGTTTTGACCTATAACAGTTTTAACCATTCATTTTTACCTTTAATTTTAGAGTGAGCAAAGAGCAGAAATATAGTTTAATAAGAATTACATGCAAATATTAGGATTCTCTGAACATTGAAATATACTCTTCAGATCCATATTGAGTAGTCTCTAAGTGTCTTTTATGACATAAAATTAGAAAAAATTTCTATTTCACTCTTGTAAGTAATAAAAATATTTGTTTGAAAGCTAATATAGAGGATTCATAATTTAATTACAGACACATTTGGCAGTCATGTCAACTGTGACCAAAGCAGAGCACGTAGCTTTTGTTCTAATACTGACTGCATTCATAAAAAATAGAAATCAAAAAGAATAGTACTAATTTTGCAGCTATAGTCTTGATAGGTCATTAGCACTGTAATTGAAAAAATATATATACATGAAAGTAATTGATACTTTGGAAAGGTCTACTGATATAAAATGTAAAAGCTAATATTTACTTTCATTGTACAGTTCAACTAACAATATTTGTTAAGTTTTACTGGAATTTTTATTTATTGCTACCTTTCTTTTAATGAATCACTCATTTTTGTCTACAGATGGCATTTATTCAAAGCATAATGCATGCTACAGCATCATTCAGGGAAGGACTACAATAGATTAAGAAAAACCGCTCTGACAGTCATCCACCCACCTCTGTCACTGGTAAAATCAATGAGATATATTTATATGCAATGAAGTAATTGCCTGGTATATGAAAGTTATAATTATGAGACAATGTTAAACTAAAAAACTGCCACTAAAGTGGCTTGGATCCTGAAAACACAGTAAA
This sequence comes from Saimiri boliviensis, assembly GCF_048565385.1. NCBI lineage: Eukaryota > Metazoa > Chordata > Mammalia > Primates > Cebidae > Saimiri > Saimiri boliviensis. The sequence continues at coordinate 77,723,826 of NC_133470.1, read as the reverse complement.
TCACATGCAACTTTTATTCGTATTGAACACATATTCTATTATCAGAATAAACAGCAGTGCTTAGTTTAATGTACTCAAAGAGAAATATTACATATTTTACTTCTTTAAAAAGGGGTAATAACTTTTTTTATTCTTTATTTTTATGGACACATAATAGTTGTACATATTTATTGGGTACATGTGATATTTTGATAAAAACATACAACAGGAAATGATCAAATTAGGAAAACGGGGAAAATATCACCTCAAACATTTATCATTTCTTTGTGTTAGGAATATTTTAACTCCTCTCCTCTCGTTATTTTGGAATCACTTTCTAATTTCCATTCTCAATCCGAGATTTTTCTTTATAAACACATGCCTTCCATAGTTTCTTTTTAATTGGATGTATAGAATTATTTCAATTTTTATTTTTAAATTTTGTGCATATATAGTAAGTGTATATATTTATGGAGTACACGAGATGTTTTGATACAGGTATGCAATGTTAAATGATTACATCATGGAGAATGGGGTATCAATCCCCTCAAGCATTTATTCTCTGTGATATAAATAATCCAATTACACTTTTGTTTTTTTCCAGAATGTACAGTTATTATTGACTATAGTCAGCCTATTGTTCAATCAATTAGTAGGTCTTGCTTATTCTTTTGATTTTTGGGTACTCATTAACCATCCCCATATCCACAATCACCCCACTACCCTTCCCAGGCTCTGATAACAATCCTGCTGCTTTCGATATCCAGGAATTTTTTGCACAGTAAAAATTAATAGTTTGACCCATTAAAATACCGACACACACACACATTCATATACACAATAGCAAACCTATGACTTTGAATATATCATATAGTGAGAAATGAAAAGTGTTCACTCACATATAATAAACACATATTATGGCAATTTTTCCAATTATACAAAGTAAAAAAAAAACCTATGTCTTAATAATATGAATATTTGAAAATAAAATATATTTTTCTATTAATCTAAATGAATTGTAGAATGTCACTATTCGTGGTATTCGGGACCTGTGCCAGATCACCTAGTAGTTAAAATATACATTCAGTCTAAATTGTGTTCTTGAATTTCCGTTTGCATGATTGCTATTCAGTGGAGTACCTAAATAGGTTAAACATATCTCTTATTGTAGCTATAAACAGAATGAATTATTATTTTTCTTTCCTTAAAATCCATACAATTCAGCTTTAAAGTCATTAGGAGATTTTTATTAAAAATATGTTCTAGTTGCCTACACTGCTTCCTCTTATTTTAGTGCAAATGAATGCTGACATATTTTAGACTATTTCAAAATTTTTCATTTATACATAGTAAAAGTAAAAATACTATTTTTTGGGAGACATACTTAACATTCAGGAAAGATAATTGCATTAAGGGACTGGAGTTCTCATTCACATAAAAAATTACAAATTACATTATTTGTTAGTCAATGATGTAAATGTACATTAATGTCATGAAATAAAGGTCAACAATCGTCTGGAAATTGTTTTAAAAGGATAAAATTATAGGCACACATATGTTGACCCATATATGGTTAACCATCTCTTCTAGGAAGTTAAGTGTTTCTCCTGAAAGCAGTAGAGTACTTTCCTCTGATGAAGTACATGATTCTCTCATCTCAATGAGCAGTGAATGGGTAATGATGAATGCATTATAGAACTTTTCACTCAATACCATCTGCTTCAGAGAAAAAAACAAAAGCTGAAATTGTCTAGGAAAGTTTAAAGAAATATGAGATTTCTATCAAAATCCACATGCTTGCAAAGAAAACTTTCTTTTCTCTCCAAATTAGCATTACTGATTAGAACAGAGAGTCTATACTAAAATAAATAAAAAAGTATAGACTGTACTCAGAGGTAAATGCTGAGAAGAGAATATAATTGCCTTCTGAAAATGAAATTTTCAATTCATAGGCCAATGGATGTGACTGAGAATAGAAATTCTATTCTGATTGCTTATGTAAAGAATTGCATCCTAGAACTCAAGATATGAGGTGTTACTGGCACAGCCATGCAACTCGGTTGAGAATGGTTGATGGTCTTGGAAAGCTGTAATATTGTAGAATTTTAAAAATGGTGATTCTAGGAAACAGTTTGTGATGCCTTAATTCAATTTCTTCTTGTTCCATCCACCATGGAAGTGTATGTGTCAATGTGGTGAATCTGTAAACAAACTTATTTGTTTCAGGATAACATAACAGTTAAAGACAGATATTGGTGGCACATGTACTACTGGTTCCATCATGTCCTAATGGTGTAAATTGAAAAACCTCCTCCTTAACCCCTTTAAGCTTCAGTTTACTTACCCTTAAATTTGAGATATTAAATTTATCCCATATGTTTGTTTTGAGAATAAAATGTTAGCGCTTTGAGCATGGTAAGCACGTGATTAAAGGCCTTGATATTATTACTTAATAGTAGTAGTACTTAAACATTTAGTTTGACATAGTTTCTACATTTTCCACAATGATTACTGCATGATCTATTCTACTGAGAAATAAAAATAAAATCTTAAGCCCATAATTCAACTGAATGACCCCCCGCATTGGCCAACGGATTCCCCAAAGAAACCTTAGAACCTGAGTTTCTGGCCGTGACTCAATGGGAGGCCGTCATTCCTCATTATAATCCTTCCCTCACTCACTAACCACCGTTAGACTTTCTTCTCTAAGGATTAAACAAAAAACCATCACTTTTAAGAGACTTGCTGCATTGCCGTTTTTAACCAAGCACCTGATATATCGCTCCATCTTTTTGCGGTTTTCACAAAACAACAGATCAGCACTTCTTCCTAACAAGAGACTGCCAGCTATGGATTGGTTCTAGACAGTCTACGTAGAATGCACAGTGAGGGTTTTTGTGTTCTCTGCTTCATCTTTTAATGTCAGAGGGTCAAAAACTCCACCCTCATATGCTAACACTGCCATTTTTTGAACATGGATCCCATGAAGAAGCATAAAGCTCAATTCTGCATGCATGTATTTCTTCTTTCATAAATATTCATGCCTCCTCCTATAGCTTACTGAATATATATATTTGGGCACTTCATTCGGCATATATCCCTGTCTTATTCTTCCAACCCTTTAAGTATGTGTTTCTGGCTTCTGACTAGAGGCTAGCTTTCCCAGCCTGTCACAATGGCCACTCCACAGGCTATAATCCTTTATGGAAATAAAGATCTTCTTTCCAAATTTATGAACCTCATCATCCTTCAATTGACACTATCATAGTATATTGACAGTCTATGAGTTGAGAAGCCATGAATACCTAAGCCTAACAGCCCCATTCCATGGTAATAAGACTTTTTAGAAATATATGAGCATCAAATAATACTATTTGATTCTTTTCAAAGAGAGGTACCATTAGAATTTATTCAGTTCTTAAAAAAATTCTATATCTGTGTATAATATATATACAGATAGATGGATAGATAGATAGATAGATCTAAAGATTCCCAAATTCTTCTTAACAGAAATGAAGAACGCCTTTGATGGCCTTATCAATAACTTGGAGATGGCTGAGGAAAGAATCAATGACTTGATGTCTATTGACAAAACTTGTGAATACAAGTTTTCCAAAATGAAATGCAAATAATAAATAAAGAATGAAAATAAAAAACAATCCAGCAAAAAGGTGGATAGAAGAGAGGACTAATGTGCAACTCTCACTTGCAAGAACAGAACAGCATGTGGAGACTCACATCATGAACTTTTGCTGCAAGAATCACCACAGGAAGATACCAGAAAACCAAAAGAATTCACAAACCCTTTGAAAGAAGCAGCTTGCCACTGCAAATCCCATGAGACACCTGAAGAACTGTGAGTTCCCAGAGTATGAGAGGGGGAATAGTCAGCCTCCAAACATATATCCCCACTAGACAATCTGAAAATCCAGATTACAGGTGGAGGATTTAACCTTACCTAGAACTGAAACAGGTTCAAGTAGCCAAGTGAAATATAAAAGGAGAAGAAAAAGCCCTGTAGGCACTCCTGGTCCCAAGCGCAGGGAAGCCAACCCTAGCTTTATCTCATAGGTGTCCTTGGGCAAGGCTGCCAGCAGAATTGTGAATGGGCCTCAGGGTAAAGGATGCTTCTAGCTGAACTTTGTAATAATTTTGACTGCACACAAATTTTCCTGAGCAGAATTTATGGTAGGTGGGTGAATGTGAAGTGCAGATACAGATACGAGCTCAGAAGACACAGCTAATGGTGCAGGCAGGCAGGGAGGGGCGAGGACTGAGAGCCCTGCTTTCTTTCTCAGCAGGGAGATTTATAACCTGGGGCAAGATCTCAACCCTATGCACCTGCTGCCTAGATATAAACTCTGCACTGTTGGTGGGGCACAGCAGTGGGAGTGAGACTGGCCTTGGTGAATGCATGGGAACTGGGTGAAGTCAATGCCGGCTTTCCCCCATTTCCCTGGTGACCTGTGTGACACAGCAAAGGCAACCATAATCCCCTTTGGAAACTAACACCGTTGGCCTAAGAACCACCCACTCATCTCCCACAGTAGCTACAGCAAGCCCAACCCAAGTATAGATACCTGCCTAACCCTGTCCTCATCTGATGGTTTTTCTCCACCCTGCCTGGTAGCCAAAGACAAAAGACATAAACTCTCAGAAGCCCCATGGCCCCCATCACCTGAGAAACCTGAATACTTATTCTGGCTAACATAGGGCAAGCTTACATTCCTACTGCTGCTACTGCAGCTGGCTGTCTTGCAAGTGCAATCTCCTGGCTGGAGGCCAACCAACTCATAACAAACAACCCTGTTCCAAAGAAGGAGAAAACAACAGTTAATTCCACTGCCTGCAACATCCTGGCTAACCAGAGGTCCTGAGTCTGTCCAGGACCTGGACAGACTGCTAGCACAACCAGCATTCAAGAAAATCAGTACACTAAACAAAACTACAAGCAACGACTACCACAGAGTCCCCTTTACTCCCATTCTACCTCCACAGGAACAGGTGCTGGTATCCATGGCTGGGAGACCTGAAGACTGATCACATCACAGGAATCTTTGCAAAGATTGTTCAGCACCAGTCCATTGGTGCCATTGGTGGCTAGAACCAAAAGGGCAATATCACACTGCAGTCTAACCCTCAGGAAGCCCCGTTCCTAGGGGAAGGGGGAGAACACCACATCGAAGGATTACCCAGTGGGACAAAAGAATCTGAACAGTAGCCCTTGAGCTCCAGATCTTTCCACTGAAACAGTCTGCCCAAATGAGAAAGAACGAGAAAAGTAATTCTGGTAATATGGTTAAAAAAAAAAAAAAAGGCTCTATAACAACCCCAAAAGATCAAACTAGCTCCACAGCAATGGATCCAAACCAAGAAGAAATCTTTGAATTGCCAGATAAAGAATTTGGAAGGTTGATTATTAAATTACTCAAGGAAGTACCAGAGAAAGGTGAAAAACATTAAAAACAAAAACAAAAACAAAAACAAAAACAGAATATAGATGAAAACTCTCCAGAGAAATAGATACCATAAAGAAAAAGTAGTCATAACCTCTGGAAATGAAAGACACCATTAAAGAAATACAAAATACACTATAAAGTTTCAGCAATAGACCAGAACAAGTAGAAGAAAGAACTTCAGAGCTCAAAGACAAGGCTTTCAAATTAACACAATCCAACTAAGACAAAGAAAAATAATTTTAAAAAATAAACGAAGGCTTCAAGAAATTTTGGATTATGTTAAATGGCCAAACATAAGAATAATTTGTGTTCCCAAGGAAGAAGATAAATCTAAAAGTTTGGAAAACATATGTGAGCGAATAAATGAGAAAAAATTCCCTGGTCTTGCTAAAGATCTAGACATCTAAATACAAGAAACTTAAAGAACACCCAGGAATTCAGCACAAAAAGATCATCACCTAGGCACATAGTCATCAGGTTATCTGAAGTCAGGAGAAAGGAAAGGATCTTAAGAGCTGTGAGGGAAAAGCGTTAGGTAACCTACAAAGAAACACCTATCAGATTTACAGCAGATTTCTCAGCAGAAATCCTACAAGCCAGAAAGGATAGGGGTCCCATCTTTAGCCTCCTTGAACAGAACAATCATCAGTCACAAATTTTGTATTAAACAAAACTAAGCTTTACAAATGAAGGAGAGATAAAGTCTTTTTCAGACAAACAAAAGCTGGAAGAATTTGTCACTATCAAGCCAGCACAACAAGAAATGCCAAAAGGAGCTGCTGGGCTGAGAGGAGGGAGGCTGTCTTCTCTCTCCGCCATGGCGTGTGCTCGCCCACTGATATCGGTGTACTCCGAAAAGAGGGAGTCATCTGGCAAAAATGTCACTTCGCCTGCTGTATTCAAGGTTCCTATTCGACCAGATATTGTGAACTTTGTTCACACCAACTTGCGCAAAAACAACAGACAGCCCTATGCTATCAGTGAATTAGCAGGTCATCAGACTAGTGCTGAGTCCTGGGGTACTGGCAGAGCTGTGGCTCGAATTCCCAGAGTTTGAGGTGGTGGGACTCACCGTTCTGGCCAGGGTGCTTTTGGAAATATGTGTCGTGGAGGCCGAATGTTTGCACCCACCAAAACCTGGCGCCGTTGGCATCGTAGAGTGAACACAATCCAAAAATGATATGCCATCTGTTCTACCCTGGCTGCCTCAGCCTTACCAGCACTGGTCATGTCTAAAGGTCATCGTATTGAGGAAGTTCCTGAACTTCCTTTGGTAGTTGAAGATAAAGTTGAAGGCTACAAGAAGACCAAGGAGGCTGTTTTGCTTCATAAGAAACTTAAAGCCTGGAATAATATCAAAAAGGTCTATGCCTCTCAGCGAATGAGAGCTGGCAAGGGCAAAATGAGAAACTGTCACCGTATCCAGAGCAGAGGCCCCTGCATCATCTCCAATGAGGATAATGGTATCATCAAGGCCTTCAGAAACATCCCTGGAATTACTCTGCTTAATGTAAGCAAACTGAACATTTTGAAGCTTGCTCCTGGTGGGCAGGTAGGACGTTTCTGCATTTGGACCAAAAGTGCTTTCTGGAAGTTAGATGAATTGTATGGCACTTGGCATAAAGGTGCTTCCCTCAAGAGTAACTACAATCTCCCCATGCACAAGATGATCAATACAGATCTCAGCAGAATCTTGAAAAGCCCGGAGATCCAAAGAGCCCTTTGAGCACCACGCAAGAAGATTCATCGCAGAGTCCTAAAGAAGAACCCACTGAAAAACCTGAGAATCATGTTGAAGCTAAACCCATATGCAAAGACCATGCGCCAGAACACCATTCTTCACCAGGCCAGGAATCACAAGCTCCAGGTGGATAAGGCGCCTGCGGCAGCAGCAACACTAGAAGCCAAATCAGATGAGAAGGGAGTTGCAGGCAAGAAGCCTGTTATAGTAGGTAAGAAAGGAAAGAAGGCTGCTGTTGGTGTTAAGAAGCAGAAGCCTCCAGTAGGAAAAAAGGCAGCAGCTACCAAGAAACCGGCCCTTGAAAAGAAGCCAGCAGAAAAGAAACCCACTACAGAGGAAAACAAGCCTGTTGCATAAACTCTTAAATTTGATTATTCCATAAAGTTCAAATCATTTTGGACAGCTTCTTTTGAATAAAGACCTGATCAAACAGGCAGAGAAACACACACACACACACACACACACACACACACACACACACACAGAAATGCCAAAAGGAGTTCTAAATTTTGAAACAAAACTTTGAAATACACCAATATAGAACCTCCTTAAAGCATAAACTTTACAGGGCCTATAAAAGAATAGCACAATAAAAAAGGTATTCAGGCAAAAACTAGCATGATTAATACAACAGTACCTCACATCTCAATACTAACATTGAATGTAAATGGCATAAATGCTCCATGTAAAAGATACAGGATGGTGGAATGGATAAAAATCCACAAACTAAGTATCTACTTGGTCTTCACCAGACTCACCTAACACATAAGGACTCACATAAATGTAAAGAGGTGGAAAAGGATATACCAGGCAAATGGAAACAAAAAGAGAGCAGAAGTAGCTATTTTTTATATCAGACAAAATAGCCAATAAAGCAACAATAGTAAGGAAAGACAAAGAGTGACATCATATAATGATAAAAGCAGTGGGAAAATATCACAATTCTGAATATATATGCACCTAAGACTGGAACTCACAAATTTATAAAACAATTACTACTACACCTAAAAAATGAGCTAGACAATAGCACAATAATAGTGTGGAACTTCAGTTCTCCACTGACAGCACTGGACAGGTTATTAAGACAGAGAGTCAACAATGAAACAATGGACTTAAACTCTACTCTAGAACAAATGGACCTGAGAGATATTTACAAAACATTCTACCCAACAACTGCAGAATATACATTCTTTTTAGCAGAACATGTAACATTCTCCAAGGCACACCATGTGATAGGTCATAAAAAAGCCTCAATAAATTTAAGGAAATTGAAATTATATCAAGTACCCTCTTATACACAATTAAATAAAATTGGAAATTGACTCCAAAAGGAACCCACAAAGCTATACAAATACATGGGAGTTAAATAATCTGCTTTTGAATGATCTTTGGTTCAACAATGAAATCAAGATGGAAATTTAAAAATTAGTTGAACTGAACAATAATAGTGACACAACCTATCAAATCCTGTGAGATACAGCAAAAACAGTGCTAAGAGGAAATTTCATAGCATTAAATGCCTATGTCAAAATATTAAAAAAGAGCACAAATAAGCAATCTAAGCTCACACCTCAAAGGAACTAGGGAAACAAGAACAAACCAAATTCAAACCCAGCAGAAGAAAAGAAATAACAAAGATCAGAGCAGAACTAAATGAAATTGAAAGAAAAAAATACAAAAGATAAATGAAACAAAAAGCGGTGCTTTCAAAAGATAAACAGAATTGAGAGATCACTAGTGAGAACTAACAAGAGAAAAGTCCAAATAAGCTAAATTAGAAATGAAATGGGACATATCACAAACGATACCACAGAAATAACAAAGCTCATTCAAGGCTACTACGAACACCTTTATGCACACAAACCACAAAACCTAGAGGATATGGATACGTTCCTGGAAATATACAACACTCCTAGATAAACCCAGGAAGAAATGGAAACTCTGAACAGATCAATAATAACTAAGGAGATTGAAACAGTAATTTAAAAATAGCCAACAACAACAAAGCAAAGTCCAGGACCAGAATAGATTTACAGCTGAATTCTATCAGACATTCAAAGAAGAATTGGTACCAGTCCTACTGAAACTATTCCAAAAAAGAGAGAAAGAGTGACTCCTCTCTAAATTGTCCTATGAAGCCAGTATCACCCTAATAAAAAAACTAGGAAAGGACATAATGAAAAAAGAAAACTACAGACCAATATCCCTGATAAACACAGATGTAAAAATCCTCAACAAAATACTAGCTAACTGAATCCAACAGCATCAAAAAAAAAAAAAAAACCACACACACATACACACACACACTCACACACACACACACACACACACACACAATGATCAAGTGGGTTTCATACCACAGATACAGGGATGATTCAACATCCACTGACTTAATAAATGTGCTACACTACATAAACAGAATTAAAAACAAAAATCATATTAGTATCTTAATAGATGCAGAAAAAGCAGTTGACAAAATAAAGCATCCCTTTATGATTAAAACCCTCAGCAAAACTGACATGGAACCAAACTTAAGGTAATAAAAGCCATCTATGGCAAACCCACTGCCAACATTATGGCAAATGGGGAAAAGTTGAAAGCATTCCCCCCAAAGCAGGAGCAAGGATGCCCACCTTCACTCCTTCTATTCAACATCATACTGGAAGTCCTAGCCATAGCAATCAGAAAAGAGAAAGAAATAAAGGGCATCTAAATGGGTAAAGTGGAAATGAAACTGTTGCTGTTTGCCAAATATATAATTGTATACCTAGAAAACACTAAAGACTCATCCAAAAAGCTCCTAGATCTGATACATACATTCAGTAAAGTTTCAGGATACAAAATCAATAGATAAAAATCAGTAGCACTGATATACACCACCAAGAACTCAACCCCTTTAACAACAGCTGCAAACATATAAAATATTTAGGAATATAGCTAACCAATGAGGTGAAAGACCTCTGAAGAAACTACAAAACACTGCTAAAAGAAATCACAGGTGACACACACAAATGGAAAACCATCCCATGCTCATAGATGGGTAGATCTAGTATTGTGAAAATGACCATACTGCCAAAAACAATCTAAAATTTAATGAAATTCCCATCAAAATGTCATCATCATTCACAGAACTCAACAAAAACAATCCTAAAATTCACATGGAACCAAAAAAGAGGTCGCATAGCCAAAGCAAGACTAAGCAAAAAGAATGAATCTGGAAGCATCACATTACTTGACTTCAAACTACTCTATGAGACCATAGTGACCATTACGTTAGTAATAATGTATCAATATTGATCCATTAATTATAACACATGTGTCATACAAATGTCAAATGTGAGCAATAGGGAAACTGTTAAAGACAAAATTATTCAATTACACCTGTTGAAGCATGGTAAGGAAGATTTCATTCAAAACTATCACAATTGGCATAGGGAGCACTGCAATACATTGCAGTGGGGGATAGAGATTGTGCTTAATTTCAAATACAGATGGAAAAGTGGGAATATGTAACCAAGGACCAGCGTGGAGGTTAGCGAGTGGAAAATTACTAAGAGGAAGCATTAAGGCTAAGGGAGACCTTGACTAAACCTACCTAATAGGATTCTTGTGAAATACAGGCTAGGGTGATCAGACATTATCTGGAGGGTGGTAGAGGATTACATTATATATCTGATATCACCAATGGGATATCAGGGTGATCAGATAGAGAGGAGGGTGTGTTCTTCTTAAAACTGAATTTTGCAAAAGAGTACACAGATGGAACTAAGAGAAGGTTCAGGAGCGATATTGACATTTGATCAACCAAATAATCTTTGTCAAAACTCAGTATGGATATATTGGAACTCTGTTCTATCTCCAAAATAATTCTGCAAATCTAAAACTTCTGAAAGAAGTTTATTTTAAAAATATTATCAGGCCGGGTGCAATGGCTCAAGCCTGTAATCCTAGCATTTTGGGAGGCCGAGGCAGGTGGATCACAAAGTCAAGAGATCGAGACCACGGTGAAATCCCGTCTCTACTGAAAAATACAAAAATTAGCTGGGCGTGGTGGCACATGCATGTGGTCCCAGGTACTCAGGAGGCTGAGGAAGGAGAATTGCTTGAAACTGGGAGGCGGAGGTTGCAGTGAGCCGAGATCACACCAGTGCACTCCAGCCTGGCATCTGGCGACAGAGCAAGACTTTGTCACACACACACACACACACACACACACACACAAAAGAATGAATGTGTGTGTGTGTGTATATATATATATATATATATATATATATATATATATATATATATAATCAAACTGCCAATTACTACATTTAAATCAATACACTTAACATCTCTTACCCAAGGTTCTTTGGTTAGAGTACTATTAATTATTTGAAAATAATGACCATTTATTTGTTAAATCACAGGTGAGATTTTGCTAAATTTGCAATCCACACACTTATTTTCTTTTTTTCTTTTTCTTTTGAGAGACGGAGTCTCACTATCTTGCTCAGGCTGCTGGCCTCAAAGTCCTGAGGTAAGTCATCCCCTGCCTCAGCATCTCCACCCCAGCATCTGGAAATACAGCCATGCACCACCATGCCCAGCTTTTTTCCCCAATTTTGATTTTTTTTTTCAGACACTTGTCATGTCTAGAACATAATTTCTGAGCGTGTGGTCCCACTAAGAACTATAAGATGTGTACAATTCATACTTACCAATAAAATAGCAATATAGGAATGGGATGTGGTGGCTCACACTTGTAATGCCATTGCTTTGGGAGGCCGAAGCAGGAGAATCCCTTAAAGCCAGGAGTTCAAGGCCAGCCTGGGCAACATAACGAGACCCCGAATTTTACAAAAAAATAAAATAAAATTAGCCAGTTGTGGTGTCATGTTCCTGTAGTCCCAGATACTTCAGAAGCTGAGGAAAGAGAATCACTTGAGTCCAGGAGTTTGAGGCTGCAGTGAGGTATAACTGCACCACAGCACTCCAGCCTGGACGACAGAGCAAGACCCTATATAAAAAAATAAAGAAAGAAATAGAAATATAGTATTCTATATTGAAGGGTAGTCATTTCTGTAATAAATAATATTACATTAGGTAAATTATATATGTAGTCCACTGTACAAGTCAGCATAGTCACATGAATTTTAAAATATGTTTATGTTTGAAACAAATGTGAACATAAGCCTACATGTAATATGGAGAAACCATGACATAGTTTCCAGTTGTTGGACTAAAAGAGAAAAAGACAGTCAGCTGTATGAAGTGCATTTTGAGTTTTGCTTTGTTTGGTCAATCCCTAGAACAGTGTGAGTCACATATTAGTTGAACTATGACTATATGTTAGATGCATGAATGAGCATTGATGGTGGATACTGACAGCAAAAAGATGGATGATTGATGTGGTTTTGTAAATTCTCAGATTTATATTTGAATAGGATTCTTAGAACTGTTGTTCTATGAGTTCAAAACTCTAAAATAATTGAACTCTCTCTCCTCATTTTCTCCTATTGTTCTCATTTTTCTCTAAGACTAAGCTTCCAGAATAATAGAGAATATCAGAATGAGTTCTCTGTATTACTTAGTAATATATTTCTGCTCTTAGCGAAGCTTATGAGGAACGTGGAATGCTTTTATATGACAGGATTTGTCTTGTTATTCTTGCTAGGTTGAGAGGGAAATAAATCTAAGATCCAGTTGAGTATCAGTAAATGTACTTAGTTGGCGGAAAGATAAACGACAATGTGAGAAATCCCCCCATAATATCTGAGAGATGATTGTAATCGTGGTATGCGTATGTTATTATTTAAAGATTCAATTATTCAAATGTGAATTGTTCATGTTTAAAGGAGAAAAGGATCTCTATTGTCAGGGTATGAATACTATCAGGTATCTACTATTAATTTGTCTGTTTTTATAACCAGCATACACCGAAATTCTTCTACTCACCATTAATCAAAATCAAATAGGAAGAAACCTAATGTACAACAAAATGAAATAAGTGTAAGAGTTAAAAGGAAGAAAGATAATATAAAAGCATATTAAAATAAATGTAAGTGGAATAGCAATGCATTAATTAAATGCTACCTTCTTGCTTTATTGGGGCCACAATTTTGGCTCTGTACTTCACAGAAAACAACACAAATGAAGTAACATAATTAGATAAATTATACATGCAGTCAAAAATAAAAGACAAAGCAGTTTCTTAGGAGGAATAGAGCTATCTTCATCAGAGAACCGCCTAACATGTACATATGATCATGTACATATGAAGCTTCTAGCTGCCTATCTTAAAGAGAATGAATATGCTTACTTTTTTCTCTATCTGAAAATACATTTGCACAGAGAGAGAAACAGAGAGGAAGACTGTTCTTTGAAATATAAGAGAAATTGTTAATAAGTAATAATTAATAGAAAATAATTCTTTTTGCACTTCCAACCGAAGAAATCTTTAAATGATGGTACTATAAGGCCGGGCGCGGTGGCTCAAGCCTGTAATCCCAGCACTTTGGGAGGCCGAGGCGGGTGGATCACGAGGTCAAGGGATCCAGACCATCTTGGTCAACATGGTGAAACCCCGTCTCTACTAAAAATACAAAAAAATTCGCTGGACATGGTGGCACGTGCCTGTAATTCCAGCTACTCAGGAGGCTGAGGCAGGAGAATTGCCTGAACCCAGGAGGCAGAGGTCGCGGTGAGCCGAGATCGCGCCATTGCACTCCAGCCTGGGTAACAAGAGCGAAACTCCGTCTCAAAAAAAAAAAAAAAAAAAATGATGGTACTATAGATGCAAGGTTGTCCCGTTATGGCAATAAAAGGTAAACTCCAAGAGTGTGGGTATGTGGGTTTACAAAAAAAAAGAAATGGTAAATATATACCATGTTTATCTAGCTATTTCTCTGTATATCTATATACGATTTTCTTTATTTAAAACATCAATATTTTATTTTTAGAAAGTAAATTGTAAACAATTAAAGCTCCTTGTGACAGTGTAGCACCTCAGTAGGTTCTGAGACGGACAATTAATTGGGCAACTACATCATAGTTTAAAATTGCCAGTCCTGATATCACTGTTACAGGTGCCAATAGAGTGAGAGCCAAGTCTCACCTTCAGAAAGCCGATAAAAAAAAGCACTACAGCAGGCAGATGTGTGACAACGTAAAGAAAGACCTTCAGCTTAAGCAGTTGTAGGTAAAGCAGGATCCTTATTTTGGCAACAGGGAAATTTCTCTTTCTCTCCCTTTTATTCGTCTTCCTCCTTCTCCTCTTTTGCCTCCTCCCTCTCCTCCTCTTCCTCCTCTTCTCTCCTCCTCCCTCCTCCTCCTTTTTCATTCTTTCTTCTTCCTTTCCTCCTCCTTCTTTTCCTTTTCCTTCTCCTGCTTCCTTTATTCTTCCTCTATCTCTCTCAAAATTTTACACCAGTAGCATCCCTTGTTTACCTTCAGTTTATCTGATTATACCTCTCTGAAACAGCATAGCCAATCTGCATTTCCTGTTAACTCTTAACTACCCTTAAAAAAAAGTGCAACAGACCGGGCGCAGTGGCTCACGCCTGTAATCCCAGCACTATGGGAGGCCGAAGTGGGCAGATCACAAGGTCAGGAGTTTGAAACCAGCCTGGCCAATATGGTGAAACCCCGTCTCTACTAAAAATACCAAATTAGCCAGGCATGCTGGCGCATGCCTCTAATCCCAGCTACTCAGGAGGCTGAGGCAGGAGAATCACTTGAACCTGGGAGGTGGAGTTTGCAGTGAGCCAAGATCACACCATTGCACTCCAGTCTGGGCAGCAAGAGTGAAACTCAGTCTCGATTTTTTAAAAAGTGCAACACTAATTACAAAAGCAAAGACTTGGAACCAACTCAGATGCCCATCAATGACAGACAGGATAAAGAAAATGCGGCACATATACGTCATGGAATACTATGCAGCCATAAAAAGAATGAGTCCATGTCCTTTGCAGGGACATGGATAAAACTGGAAACTATCATCCTCAACAAACCAACACAGGAACGGAAAACCAACACTGCATGCTCTCACTCATAAGTGGGAGTTGAACAATAAGAACACATGCACACAGGGAGGGGAGTATCACACACTGGGGCCTGTCAGGGGATAGGGGGAAAGGAGACGGAGAGCATTAGGACAAATACCTAATGCTTGCAGGGCTTAAAACCTAGATGATAGGTTGATAGGTGCAGCAAACCACCACGGCACATGTATACCTATATAACAAACCTGCATTTTCAGCACATGTGTCCCAGAACTTAAAATTTTTGAAAAGTGCAATAACATAGATTAGTCAATTTATTCAACCTGTAGGGAAATATAACATTAATGTGTATTTACAGCATTGATCTATTCAAACCTTCTCTGATAGTAATCTCTTGCAATATATTTAGATTTTAAAACATTTCTTCTTCATATTTTATATTAGCTTTAAAAATTGGTGACACACATGCACATATATATTCATTGTGGCACTGTTTACAATAGCAAAGTCTTGGAACCAACCCAAATGCCCATCAATGATAGCCTGGACAAGGAAAATGTGGCACATATCCACCATAGAATACTAAGCAGCCATAAAAAAAATGATAAGTCTGTGTCCTTTGTAGGGGCGTGGATGAATCTGGAAACCATGAATCTCAGCAAACTGACACAAGAACAGAAAATAAAATACCGCATGCTCTCACTCAGAGGTGAGTGTTGAACAATGAGAACGCATGGACACAGGGAGGGGAACATCACACACTGGGGTCTGTTGAGGGGCGAGGAGATGGAGAGAGGGTGGGTGGGGAGATTGGGGAAAGATAACATGGGGAGCAATGCCAGATATAGGTGATGGGGGGATGGAGGCAGCAAACCACATTGCCATGTATGTACCTATGCAACAATCCTGCAAGATCTGCACATGTACCCCAGAACCTAAAGTGCAATAAAAAAAAAAAAATTGGTGATACAAAACAACCAGGAATAGTGAAAACAAGAGATTATTTTATATATAACCTGCTGAGTTTATTTATTTACACAGCAATAATGGGATGTACATAGCTTTCATTAAATTAAGCCTTTTTCTTAGTGATTGATACCACATGAATATATTTTGCTTCTTACAGAGTTTGCAGGTATTTCTTTCTTACCCCCAAGACACAAATTGTTTTCTTTAATAGAAGACCAGTATCCTTTGATGGCATCAAACATCAGTTGGCCCTTCTGAGATCCCTCAAGAAAGCAGTCTTTACTACCTATACAAGTTCTCTTATTTTTCCATTTTCCCCTATAACATTTTGGCATTGTTGATTCAAAATATGAGCTTCTATATTCCTAACATTTCCTGCCATATTTTATAATAATAGATATTATGCTTGAGTTTCATTTAAGCCAATTAAGCAAAAACTAATGATAATCACAAACTAGATTTTTTAAATATCCTATATTATCCTTTGTATCTTGATGGAAGCTACTACCTCTCCTCAAAGGAATCTTTTCTTTATAACCTTTATGATTCTCCCTTTCACACAGGTGCGGCATTAAAATCCTATAACGTGGTACCACAGGGGCAATTTTGCAAGAAGCATACCACTCAAGTACCGATTTCACCTTGAAAATGTCACAAGAATGTACCTTTTGTTGCTGTGCAGGTAATTATCAATATTTACAGTATGTCCCCAAGTAAAGCCACTTCCTATATGTACTAAGAAAGGTGATTCACTCTATTTCCAGCTAAACACCTGAATGGATGCTTACCAGAAAGCAATAGGAGGAAAACAGATAATTGCTTATAATTCCCAAATGAGATTTTCCTTCCTTAATTATATTTCTTCCTACCAATTTACTCAATGACAATGATCGGGGGAAAAACTGAAATGCTTAAGAGATATTTCTTTAAAAATAAATTATACTGATGCTACTATGGAGGAGGGGACTATGGGAGGAGAAAACTTTTATTCCCATAGAGACTCATTCTAAATTCTGTAAAAGTAATTAAAGTTATTATTACTACAGTCATATTTCTAGTTTAAATTTTTTGCCACCAGTTTTATGTATAAATCTATACTGATTTTAAAAGGTTTAAAAAATAGGCTTATAAAGTTCTGGGAAAGCTAAATATTTCACACTTCAAAGTATAAGCCTTAAAATAAGCAATTTCTTGGCATTGATTTTTCAGTAAAAACAAATGTTGAGTCCACTAATTGAAACAGAATAAGCACAAGCAAAATGAGGTAGAGTAAATCAATTAACTAAGAGAAATGTGAATCAAATACAGTTAAGAACCAACTCTTCACTTGAGTTTGGACATTGTTACTTTTCTACCCAATAAGTCAAAAAGCGTGAGCAAATATAATGCATGTTTTGCAATTGTATAAACCAAACAGTTTGAAATTGTGTGTAATCTAGATCTAGGGAAGAAAAACATTTCATGCCTCCATCAGTTCAACCAAATCACATTTTCTGCCATTGTCATCTACATGACATATCTATGTTATGCTTCTAATAATACATATAATTCAGATGGCCTATTCACCAACATAGAATTTATTTGTAGAATGAATGTTTGTAGCTACAAAAAAATGGTGCTTTATAATTTTTCTTTTCCGTGAAGCCTAACAATGCAATTAAGTGAGAGGAATGTTTACCGTTTTGATGGGTGTTTAAACAGAACGCCAGATCAAGTCCTAGCTTATTGTGTGATATGATTATGTCTATGTGACAGAGATACTATATAAGATTGTCCTCTGCTGAACTATGGCAACATCAAGCATATTATTGGATGACATATAATTTAGGTTAATTCCAAAAATCCATTTGGTTTTGTAAATAACTTCTCACAAATTGGTCTTGCATGATTAAAATAAGCAAAGCCTTAATCAAGAGAAGTCATGCTATCAAAATAAATTCCACCAAAATATTTTAAAACGTTCTCACTCATAGGTGGGTGTTGAACAATGAGAACACGTGGACTCAGGAAGAGGAGCATCACACACTGGGAGCAGTTGAGGGGGATAAGAGAGACAGCGAGGGGAGTGGCGAGGGAGGGGAGGGTGGGAGGGATAACATGGGGAGAAATGCCAGATATAGTATGCACCTAAAGTAAAATAAATAAATTAAAAAAAAACTTATTCAAATTAGCAATCAATGGCTTGTCCAGCCCCTTATCTAGTTCTCAGAAAGTATGTAATAAACCACATATTAATCTAATATTGGTACTTCCCGGCTTAAATTGTATCATTCTAAATATTATTGGCCATTTACATTTTTCAAAATATGTTAAGGTTAAGCATGCTTTTATATAAATTCTGTATCTATTTGAATAAAAGTAAAAAAATCTATTTATTTAAAGAATAGTATTACATGAAGCAGTTCTTTCCATTACATGCATTCCAATAACTCTGGCAAACACTAACATTTGTGGTGTTCCTTCCCCCTTCTACATGAGCTTGACAAGGCAAATTAATTTCAGATGCATCCAGCTCTATAAAATTGGCAAACTATTTTTACCAAAAAAAAAACACCTGCAATAATTTGCAAAAGTCTTGTATTTTCAAGTAATAATGATGAAGGGAATTTTCTGTAACTGAAATTACTATTCTGATAAATACATGTTAAAACATGCTAACATCCTCTGTCTCACTTACAAATATGGAAAATTATATCGAGGCATCAATGAGACATTTTTTTCAGCTATTCATTTCTTAATATTAAAACTCTTTAAGGCTGGGCACGGTGGCTCACAGCTGTAATCCCAGCACTTTGAGAGTCCAAGAATAGCAGATCACGAGGTCAGCAGTTCGAGAGCAGCCTGGCCATGGCCAACATGGTGAAACCCCATCTCTACTAAAAATATAAAAATCAGCCTGGGACAGTGACATGTGACTGTAATACCAGCTACTCAGGAGGTTGAGGCAGGAGAATTGTTTGAACCCAGAGGCAGAGATTGCAGTGAGCTGAGATTGCACCCCTGCACTCCATCCTGGGCAACAGAGCAAAACTCCGTCTCAAGAGAAAAAAAAAACAAAAAAACAAAAAAAAAAAACACTTTAATAGTATCCAGTTTATACAAGAGTTTAGGGGAAGAGTAACCTCATACATACTTAATGGGATTATAATCCAGTTTATTCTTTTTGTCAGGCAGCTTAACAATATCTACCAATACATGTGTTTTAATGTACATACAGAGAAGATGAATTGGATATCAGAAGATGACACATGCCATACATATATCTGATTATTTTTATCAAGGCTATGTAAAGAATACAAAAATTACTAAGTATAATACGATTTAAAAATCAGCTACATTCACGAATAGTTTATTCAAGAGAAGAAAAACACCTAATAAGTAATACATTTTTGAATAGATACTCAATCATATCAGTAAACTAGAAAATGTACATAAAAGACAAAATGATGTTCCATTTTATAATTTTCACATTTGAAAAATTAAAATAGATTATCAAATGGCTATGGGATGTTGAGCAACAGTTGTCTCTTGTACTAGTGAGAGACTTTGATTAAATATGCTTATATTCTACAACTCAACAATTCAATCATAGGGAAATACCTAAGAGAAACTTTAAACATGAGCAATAGAAAGCACATAGAAGGTTGTTCTTTGTAGCAGTTTTTGTAATGGTCAAGTATTCATAAACAACATCACTTGAAAATATCAATATGGAACTAACCTGTGAAATGTTCAAACAAAACACTACAAAACAGTGGGAGTGGAGGAAATAGACTTACATACACCAATAAATAAGAACTGGTAAAAGGAGCAAACAGCAGAAAGGTCTGTACATGACTATACTGTTTATCATGTATAGTGTATATAATAAAAATATTTAAAATAATAATTGGGGGTAATAAACACCAAATTTGGAATTGTGAGCTACTCTGGAGAGAGAGGAAGTAGATTGGGAACAGAGGAATATTTATAACTCTGAGAGTTCAATTTTTTCTTTTTTTTTTCTTTTTTTTGAGACACTTCACTCTGTCACCCAGGCTGGAGTGCAGTGGTGCCATCTCTGCTCACTACAACCCCGTCTCCCCAGTTCAAGCAATTCTCCTGCCTCAGCCTCCCAAGTAGCTGGGATTACAGGTGCCTTCTACCATATCTGCTTTTTTTTTTTTTTTTTTTTCATTTTTAGTAGAGACATGGTTTCATCATGTTGGCCAAGCTGGTCTTGAATTCCTAACCTCCGGTAATCCACTCACCTCGGCCTCCCAAAGTGGTGGGATTACAGGCATGAGCCACTGCGCCCAGCCAAGAGTTCAATTTTTAATAATAAAGGGTGATATGACACAATCATGGCAGAATGGTAATCTTTCAAAATATTAAGAGGATAGAAACAATAATGTATTATTATCAGTCATTTTTTCTTACTGATTCAAAAATTTAATAATTAAAATTGCACAGTCCTTTTCATCCACCAATTCCATTGTTTCCTTGACAGATTGACTAGTGATGAAGCATTACAATTTCTGCTCAAGTACACTTTGCAGCATTGTCTGTTTTAGCAAAAATCTGGACATTACCTAAAAGTTATCAATAGGTTAAAGCAGTCATAGTTCATCAAATCATTAGAATACTACGCCACCACTAAAAATAATGAGTTACATTTGTTCTTTTTAATGTAGAAAACTCTCCAAGACATACTTTAAGTGAAAAACAAAACAAAACAAGACATCAACATTTGTGTATAGCAATAATAAAACATTTTTGTACTGGTAAATTTTTTAAAAATCGTCTATCTACATATACATAAATGTTGGTATACAAATTTTAGGTGAAATTAAACGGAAAACACTTTTAACAGAAATCTGTTTTAAGAGGTACTTGTAAAGCAGTGAAGAGGGGTGCTGAGGGAGACTAACTTTTACCTGCATCTCTTACAGTGGTGTTTAAATGTTTTACCATGTATGCACATGTTATTACTTTTATTTTTAATATAACTGGTATTATCTTGGTACTGAGATTATGGGTCATTTTATTTTCTTCTTTATTCTGAATGCCAATATAATGTTCTTTGCCATAGAGACTAAAGAAGAGCTACTTTTTAAAAATACAACTAAAGCTTTGTCTATATGAAAATAAAATGACTGATGAACTCACTCAATTTATCTAAACAATTATCTTCTAAAAAGAACCAGAGAAATCACCTATTAACATGAGTGGTTCAGGCTTGGAAGACAAAATGGTCAATGAAGATTCTTCTAACCTAGTAAACTAATACCTATGGCCTTTCTTGTTGAGGTC
Organism: Saimiri boliviensis; assembly: GCF_048565385.1. Classification (NCBI taxonomy): domain Eukaryota; kingdom Metazoa; phylum Chordata; class Mammalia; order Primates; family Cebidae; genus Saimiri; species Saimiri boliviensis. The sequence goes on along the minus strand of NC_133470.1, from coordinate 77,702,404 downwards.
AATCAACTGAATCTCCAAAGTGATCAAAGACTTTGTGAAATCCCATGTGGATCCTTGAATGAATGTTTATTATTCTGGGAAAGGAGTTCATGGCTTGAATATGATTAGAAAAGTATCCATTATTAACACCAAATTGTTTAAGGTATGCGAGATGTGGTGTTATGTGTATTGTATTGCTTGTGTCATTTGGTCCTCAAAATTATCCAGTGAGGTAGGTAGTATTCTTACATACATTATACAGAGGAGGAAATTTGATAGAGCATGAGTATGTAACTTCCTCAAGTCACAACCACTCATCATTCCATAATATATATTACTTTGTAGGAAGTGTTAGGGGCAATAACAGAATGAATGTAGAATATAATTTGCATGCATTGAAAATTGCTCAGACACAACAAACCATTATTGTCTCTTAAAATTCTTCAGATATATGTTCACTTACACCTAGTGGCAGAGACCAGAGATGGCTTCCATAATATGTAGCCAAGTCCTTTCTCCAATACCTGCTTATTTTACTCATGCACAAGTTGGAGAAGTGGAAATCAGTGACTAAGCTCAAAAACCAACCTATTACCTACTACTCAAAGTCCTGAAACTCTGCTAGAACAGTTCCAAAATTATGTAAACAGGAAGGAGGCAAGTTGCGATCTATTTAATCTCCTGCTACCTAATTTTTCCTTAAAAGTCAAACTTTTCAGAAAAGAATAATGATTCTATCTCCATACATAAAACTTTAAGATAAATAACAAACAGGAGGATATTCTTATCATACATCAAAGCTTAAAGATGCAGTAAGGCTAAGTGTCTTGTATAATTTTTTCTGATTTAGCAATCAGAGGAGATTAGAGTGAAATTTTTACTCTACATTTCTATGTGATCCAGTGAAAGACTTAACTTCCCTATATAGATTATTTGAATATAAGTGAGGATAGAATGAAAATTTATTCATTTTTTTAATTTCACAGTAGACATAATACACATGATCATAATTTGGCCTTACCAGACTAAAGCTTCCAAATATTCTTAGATGTCTTTGAAAGTCCAAAGTAGGCATTTCTATTTTTACTATTTGTCACCATTCTCAGTAGATAGATAATGTTGAAAGAAACTTTCAATTTTCTTTCATGTTGAAAGAAAATACTATATGTAAGTATTTTTGAATCTGTTCCTATCTCTTTTCATAACTTTTGATTCCTGTGAGGGTGGAAACATGGTTTTGTGAGGTTTTGCTTTAAGTATTGATGAGAGCAGGCTAGGTCAATTACAAAATATACAGTTACCACATGACATTTGTCAATTTTAAAAAATTTATTTTATCCAGAAGAATTATGCTTTTAATATTAAATGGTGAAACTTTAGTGAAGTCTTCTTATATTCTGCCACTGTCACCAGTGCGCAGATCTCATTCCAATCATCTTGTTCAAAATAAGATACTAATTCGACTCAAATGAATTACTCGGTCCTATTTAACATTTTGAAAATGATGACCCAAACTAGGAAAATTTTTAAATTCTACAAAGAAACTTGAAAATGTGAGTCACATTGATTTTCTCGTTAGATTTTATCCAGAAGACAAAGCTTTGCTTATTGTCTTCTGTTTTCCTGATTGCAATCTCATTTTACTTGCCCTTCAGAAAACACATTTGCAGTGACCTCCAGCTTGTTAAATATTCAGCAGAAAGTTTATGGACTTTCCCATAACCTTGATCAAAAGCCTTCTGGGAAACTAAATGCTGAAAGAAGAACTTTATTTGAAAAGTAACTTGAGTACTCCATGCTGATTTCTGTTTCACTAACAGTACATATAATCAGCAGTCACTGACTTAAAATGAGGACAGAGGTAAAATATTGAAAAGCAATCTTTCTCTTTTCATGAGTTACTGTAGTAGCAGATTAAATGAGATATTTACAACTTGATTTAGCAGAAAGAAGAGATTTATTTTTAAAGCCACAGGAGATATCCATAAAGTGACTTGCAGATTCCCATTCTACCAAAAAAAATTTAAAAAGCAAAGTAAATGCCCTGACACATATCGTAGAATACACATATAAACAGATACTCCACTCACACAGCAACAACACGTGAAACAACTCAGGATGTTTTGAACCAAAATAACCAGGAGATTTGAACATTTTAAAGTTGAAGATCTAGGTAGAAATTAATCATTAAGACTGATATAAGATGAGCTTCTTATATTTTATTAGTGATTTACAGTTTATCATTTATTTGTTATATTCTTTTGTTCTAGAAGTTCCTCATTATCAGTATCTCAAGAGGCAAGGAAGTAAAATTTCCAGAATTTACAAATATATATGTGTGTGTGTGTGTGTGCGTGTGTGTGTGTGTGTGTGTATACACAAAAATATACATATATATATACAGACACATATACATACACACACACACACACACACATACACATACACACTTTTGGCAAATATATGAAATTATAAACACATATAAAAGAACAAATGCAACAGTTGAAAATACAATGTTAATTATTTGTCTTGTATTTGCCTAAGAAGCAATTGTGAAATTTAGTAGTTGCTCCTTACAGATGCTGTAAGTTGTCTGTTTACTCTGTTAACAGTTATTTTGCTGTCTAGAAGCTTTTTCATTATATTAGATTTCCATTTGTCAATTTTTGCTTTTGTTGCACTTGCTTTTGGGGGTCTTCAAATCTTCGCCAGTTCTTATGTTACAAATGGATTGCTTAGGTTTTATAGTTTTGGGTTTTACATTTAAATCTTTAACCCATCTTGTGTTGATTTTTGTATATGGTGTAAGGAAGGGCTCCAGCTTCAATCTTCTGCATATAGCCTGTTACCCCAGAACCATTTATTGAAGAGGGAGTTATTTCCCCATTGCTTGTTTTTCTCGGCTTTGTCTAAGATCAGATGGCTATAGGTGTGTGGCCTTATATCTGGGATCTCTATTCTGCTCCACTGGTCTGTGTTCCTGTTTTTGTTTTTGTTTTTTAACCAGTACCATGTTGTTTTGGTTACTGGATCTCTGTAGTATAGTTTGAATTCAGGTAGTGTGATGATTCCTGCTTTGTTCTTTTCATTTAAGATTTAATTTGGCTATTTGGGCTTTTTTTGTTTCTGTATGAATTTAAAATAGCTTTTTTCTACTTATGTGAAGAATGTAATTGGTAGTTTGATAGGAATAGAATTGAATCTGTAAATTGCTTTGGGTAACATGGCCATTTTAATGATACTGATTCTTCCTATCCATGAGCTTGGAATGTTTTCCATTTGTTCATGTCTACAAGGTCACAGAGTTATTGTTAGAATCCAGACTATATATCAGGTCCTCTTCTTTCTAATCATATTCTTTCCACTGAATATACAATACCAAAGAGTTGTATATGTATTAATTTGATAACAGAATTAATCTTGAAAAACAGAAAGGAGTAAAGGACATCAAGGATTAATTCATGTATCCAGCTTAAGGCCATTTACTTTTTCACACAAATGACTATAACTCTTGAAAGTCATTTTTACATTTGTTTACAGTAAAAATATAGATTAAAGGATGATATGAAGCATTATCATTTGATCTATAGTAATTTTTTCAAAACTACAAATTATTCCTTCAAGAACTCTCATGCTTGCCTAACACTATCTTCATTAGATAATTACTTGTTATAAATCAGCACAGCCTGAAGTCTGATAGGGCATTCAGCATTCCATATGTACAGAAGTTTCTTTGCTAAGTTAAAGATACAATCATTTAAACAAATTGCATTGATTAAAAATGTAGTCTTTGTGCTTCCTATGCAATTTTTAAAACAAAAAGATAGCATATTGCCATGGGGTTACTAGCAATAAATCACCTTAAAATATCACAATAAAATGGCTTGGTCTCGTATAATACAGCCATTGTAAAGAAAATTATAAAAATATACTAAAGATTTGAAATGATACACTCTTATGATGAAGTAAAAGAAAATTGTACTGCCATGTCTATACAAGAAAAAAATGTAATATTAAAAATGTTTGATTTCTGTGAAGATTTAGAATTATAAAAATGCCAAGTATACTCATTATTCCCTCCTGTTGAGAGTAAGTTAGTTTGTTTCATCATCAATATATTCAATATTCCACCACACCTTGAGGACGAATGTTTATTTGTACTTATTCCTATGTGACAGTAAGCTTGATTATAAGTTAGCAATGACACATTATCAATCTACTTCTAACATCTCAGAAAGTTGTCTGTAAATTTAAATATGAAGAAAGTAAAATGTTGACTATATGATTATTATTGCTGCTGCTAGTGTAAGATATGAAACCGTTCGTGTCTTGGGAAACTTCAGATGGTTAATTCGAGAATGCTAAAATAATTTGAAATAAATAAAATGATCAATACATTTTAAACTGAATGAAGTCTTAATTCCAATGAGCCACAATGTTCTTAACTTGGCTATCTTTGATTCCTACCATGAAACAGAAAAAGCTACATAGTGTGAGAGGTGAAAACACACCTGCCTACAATTTCCTTAAGCATCTATATTCAGAAAACATCATGCATACTAAAACACATAGACTTCCCTTCATTTTATGTCCATTAGACTCAAGGCACAGAACCTCCTAAAACATACTGGGAGAAGGAGATTGCAAAGAAAATGAATGGTGATAATTTTAAAAGATGCAAGAGCAAATATTCAGTCAATATTCCTTCACTCTTTGGAATTAAACTAGGATATATTAGTAAGCAATGAGTTGTTTTTTAAAAAGAAATAAAACTTGCACATAATCAGCAGTTACCCAATTAAAATTCCTATCATATAATACATCCACATTAAATAGCTAAGCAAACATGTTTCCCAAAACTATGAGGACTTTAACAGGATGTTTGGGATGTTTGTTTTTTATGATGCAATAGGCATGCACAAAAAACAAATTCTTCTGGTTATTGGAAAAAGTAGTCAAATAAAACAGTCTGGCACCCCACATTCAATGGAAAACTTATCTGTCTCTTTTTCCTCTACTTTCTGTAACTTTCTTAGATTCCTTTGTTCACTGTTCCAGTCTGATAATCACAGGCAAAAGTTGGCACTTCAACACCAGTAATGATCCAGAAGGATTTTTAATCTGCTTGAGTGTAATAGACATCACAATGACTTCACCTGCAGAGATGTTTGCTGACTTGATTAGTTGACGGTGCAGCTGGTACTCTGCTTTGCTAGTGCCCTATCTGCCCTGTTAGTCTTCTTCTGATCAGTTTCCTAGAAATGAAGAGTTCATCTATAGGTGACCATCTAAAATAAAAATGGCATTTATGTTCAACTAGATGACATGGGTGATGTATAAATAGAGTGCATTGTTTTTCAAATAAAAATTATCAGAAAAAATCAGGTGTGCATTTTTGTGTGCATGTGCACATTTGTGTATGTGGACAGAGAGAAAGAAAGAAGGGAAAGTCTATTGAAGAATCAAGCAAGTATGCACTGACACTTTGAAACTTTCTATAATACGTTTCTGCACTATGAGACTTATCTCAAAGTCCCTGTAATATAAACTCTGGTATGGCAAAATTTTATGTATCTTAAAATATAATATGTTTGAGGCTTTAGGACAGACCTTCATGAGTTATTTTAATGCCTCAATTTATCATGGCCAATTGCTGCTCTGCTCTCCCTCATCTTTACCTGCATCAGTTGCTAAACACATTTGTTAGAACTTTGGTACCCAAAGTGTAGCCCCCACACCAACAGCATTCACATACCCTAGGGATTAGTTAGAAATGAACTCTCTGGTCCCTACACCCAACTGCTGAGTTTGCATTTTACCAAAATTTCTAGGTGGTCTCTATGCATGTGAAACTGAAAAGTACTATGTAAGAATATGATTATCTTATATTTTAAAATGATGTAAATATACGTATATATTCAGACAAATACATGTACTTATATTCATTTAATACGACAATGCTACAAAGCAGCTGCTTTTATTATTCCCATTTTAAGAATACAGAAACCTGAGGCACAGGAAGCCCGAATGTCTTGTCAAATGTCATTCTACTAGGAAGGACAGACTTGAGATTCTACTCTAGGCAATCTGGCCCCATTCCAATGGAATGCTTCTCTTCATAACGAATTATTTAATCATACACATTTTCATAGCCACTAAGGTGTGTATTGTAGATAAGAGATTAAGAAATAAAATAGAAGAGAATTAAACATATCTGCATCTCTTACATTTTAATGTATTTTTAAAAATCTTATGAGTGTTAAAATTCTCTGATTTCAAAAAAATCTTTCTGGGAGTAGACAAAGAAATTCAAGGTCTTTTGAAAACAAGGTCTCTGAAGGTCAACTTTTTTTTTTCTTTCTGCAAAAATAGTACTGCTAAAGCAGCTCTGAAAGTTGTTTCAAGCGTATGATACATTTTACTTACGCAGTGGTCCCATTCTCTGCCCTGAAAGCAGTCTGTTTTTACCCTATATTGCATACTAACGCATAGACAGATTCACTTCAGACTGTTGGGCATTATGGAATCTTTCTAGATGAAAGCTTTTTTTTTTTTTTTTTAACTTAGCCACAATTCATATCCTTTGATACCCTGAGGGGACAGTCCAAAAAGTTACATTGGTATTGAATTGGGCTCAGTGTGTTTAAGATATTTCCTCATGATATTTGGATTTCAGATATTATATTTCAGAAGTTAAGCTGTTCTGCAAAAATGTAATGGCTAGTTATCTCAGAAGGGAAGACTTAATAGCTCAATACTATGGCACTTTTAACTGGAATTTCAATATTTGGATTTAATTTGGGTCGAATCCTAAAACTCCAATTTTCTACTTGAAGAAAAACAGATATTTGTGTGACATTTTTCAATATATCCTGTTCTTCTGCCCAATTCAATTCATAATCAACTGGGGAGGAGGTAATAGAACACATTATTACTGCAAAATTTGCAATGAATTTAAAGTAGTAAAAGTAGTTTTTATAGAAGATTTATCTGAACAACAACCAAAAAAAAAAAAAAAAAAAAAACCACACACACAAACAGCTAAATCAAAAACATGATTCATCCAAAAACTAAGAAGGCCTTTGGTACATTCATATATCAAAAATATCTCTAATGAGTACTCTGTCCTTGTAACTACCGTACCAATTAGGCAAAGAATCCCTGAATTCCTTGTTAATATTTAACTTAGTCTTTAAAAACCAGATTAATTAGCTGCATTCTTTAAAAGAATGTAGAAGATACGTATGTACCTCTGTAAAATTGACTTCTCCCTCAAATCAAATTTAAGAGGTATTTATGCGATATGAGGACACACATTTTCCAAAGAGACAGGCAGAGTACAGTTAAATGGAAAGATCTGTTAGCAAAAATGTCAAATTCAGTTTTAGATTAAGTTATATGCATAAATCTAAGGAAATCACAGTCTAACCTCAACCCTGGAAAACTAGATCATTAAAATAAAAATTATAGTCAGCCAAGTGAACCTTGCAATGCACTATTGCTAAGTGAAAGTGTAGGAAGATCATCAAGTTTTCTTCTCAAAATATTTTTATTTTTTGCATGACTTTCTCAATCTAGAGCATCAATTTCTATGTTGTCATCTATTAGTATAAATAAAAGCTAACTGACTATATGTAAGACAAACTTCATATAACTTAATGATTTGAGCAGAGGAGTTGTATTCTGCTCAGTCCATTAGAACTAGAATCAGAAAATAAAGCAGGATTATTATTATTTTTTTTTAATATATATACAGAGTCTCTCTGTCACCCAGGCTGGAGTGCAATGGTGCCATTTTGGCTCACTGCAACCTCACCTTCCTGGGTTCAAGCGATTCTCCCATCTCAGCCTTCCAAGTAGCTGGGATTATAGGTACCCACCATCATGCCTGGCTAATTTTTGTATTTTTTGTAGAGACGGGGTTTCTCCATGTTGGCCAGGCTGTTCTTGAACTCCTGAAATCAGGTGATCTGCCCGTCTCGGCCTCTCAAAGTGCTGGGATTCCAGGCATGAACCACTACACCTGGCTGCAAGCAGGGTAACTTTTATAGGACATTTATATAACTAGAAAAGTTATCCTGCTTTCATCTCAAGTTCTAATCATTGTCCAAAAAGGACTACTATAATAGGTTTTACCCAAAACATTTTGATATATGGCACACTAATCAATTCCCTATTAACTGAGACTTCATTCTTCCAGAAAGCATAGAGTCACACAGGAATTTCATATAGAGGGAGTGCTGAGTTTACAGCAGAATGCATGATGGATATATTCACATATTCTGTGTTTCTCCTGGAGATTCTGTTTACATATGTTTCATCATATTCAAAGGAAATTTACCTTCTAAAAATCAGTTTTTAAGTCCAAGTTGCTCTAGAAGTAATCATACACACACATAAACATAATTTAACTACATTAGATAAGCAAAGCGAAGAGTGGCAAATTTTCCTGATCATTATCATCCAGCATGTTTACAATTTTTCCTGCAAGACTTTCACTGGTTAGCACTCACAGTAATTTCAGAAATTAGCAGTCCATATTGCTCCAAATGCCCTTTCAGGGCATTTTTAAAATGAGAAACTTTTTAAAAAAATAAAGGGTCTCATCACATATATAAAAAGTTTTCAATTTGGATAGATTATGACATGCCCCTTGGGTGATGATAATGCTAAATTTTATACTACTTTTCTCCCATGAGTTGTTTCATTTAAATTTCAAAAGGAACTGCTTACCAACATCAGTGACTCTTATTTTAGAACAGGATAGATGATAAACATCAAATCTTAATTTAGAACATTAAGTTGTTGCTTAAAAGGGCCAAATCTCAGTTATCTCATTTGCATAATGAGGGAGCTGGACTAAATAAATAGCACTCAAGGCCCCTTAGAGCTCTGAAATTTAAAGACAATATCAAAGGTAACCACCTGCACATGTAAATTCTGGGATTTTAGTAGTTACAAAATTATGACCCTAGAAAGGGCACTAGAGATTCTTATAATCCCTTCACTATATAGGTTAAGAAAAAGGGACCTAGTTAATTTCAGTAAAAGGATTAGAGTCCTATGATATGTAAGGTGATTGCCTAAAATGAATTATCTACAATGGTCTGTGGTGAAAAGGTTTCACAAAGAGTGATTACAAAATGAATTACTGCAATAAAAATTCTTACTCAACATTCAAGTATTTTTAACATACAATTAAATAGATGCTCCAAAATAGTATTTTAAATTACCAACTTTTTCAGAGCCTTTGAGGTCTATACAAATTGCAAGAGGAGCATTTTCTAAGAAAAAAATAAACTTTTAATGGCTAATTTCATATACACTATTCAGAAAAAGGTTTTTTAGATAACATACAAACAGTTCCAATATAAGATTGATTTAAAAAAAAAAAAAAAAAAAAAAAGAAGTGCCAGATGAAAACCACGTACCTAGTGGAAGTGGGACAACAACTTCTAAGATTATTGATTAAGGCAGACAAAGAATTGGCTAAGCAAACATTGTCATCTCTATTCTAGCCTCTACTGAACATCTTCAACATTCAATAATGTAAATTTAAAAATAGCAGAAATCTTGGTAAGACAGATGGTCTATAGTTATTCATTTTTTAGTGAATTCTTTGATATATTCACTAGTTGCTGAATGTTCTGTTGATGTAAGCAATTATGAAAGATGCAAGTTACTGTACAATTTTAAGTGTCATGGAGATTAAAAATATGTTGCTATAGTACTCCTCATTCATTAAAATTTATAAATCATTTCAAAGTAAGAAGTTGGTGTGTGGCTAACACTACTGAAATTCCAAGTCACCCAAATGCTACATCTTGAATGACTGATTATATTGACTTTCAAAGAACTACAAAAAATAACAAATGGCAAATAGTCTATCTTATAGGCAAAGAAAAGTGAGAAGCAAGAGTAAGACGTTTTTTAAAAAAAGCAGAAGGAAAAAAGGTTGTCATAAAATGAATTGCTTCATGGCTCATGAATTATAGAAACACAAACATCAAATGACCTTTATTATATGATGTAGGTAGTTTAATAAAAATTTAGAAGCAAGGGGTTTATTGTGAAGAGAAGGCCACCTATTCTCTGTCACTTTAGGTGATTATTCAAGCTTATTGACGTTCCCGACCTTATGGCATTGGCTTTCAAATGGAGGCTTGTGCCAATCTCCTAGTGCTTGTCATTTTCAAACAGAAAAGACAAGAGATTGCTTTACTTATAGTGGACTGCTTTTGAGCAATAAACCTCTATCTAATCCGTATTAGATTTAAGATATTAAAAATACACTCATTTTAGAGACTGTCACCCAAATAAAATCCTGTAAATGTCTTCAGGTCTCCAACTTTAAAGATATACTTCTCATTTTGATTCATGACCTCTATGACTTTTTAAAGGTTATCTCTAGCATAAAGGATTTGTTGGCCAGGCGAGGTGGCTCACGCCTGTAATCCCAGCACTTTGGGAGGCTGAGGCAGACAGATCACTTGAGGCCAAGAGTTCGAGACCAGCCTGCCCAGTATGGTGAAACCCCATCTCTATCAAAAGTACAAAAATTTGCCAGGTGTGGTGGCGGGCACCTGTAGTACCAGCTATTCAGGAGGCTGAGACAGGAGAATTGCTTGAACCCGGGAGGAGGAGGTTGCAATGAGCTGAGATCATGCCACTGCATTCCAGCCTGGGCAAAAAAACCTTCGTTGCCTTCATAAAGCCTACGTGCTACAACTTAGCAGTCATTTTTCAATTGGTCTACATTGTGATTGCATCTCTTATATAGGGAAGTTGAATATGATAGGATGGTATCATCAGGTATCATTACCTATTTTCTTATGATGTATAAACTTTCATAAGCTTCAATAGAGAAAGATTTACTTTTCAAAAGCATGTCAGTTTAAATGGTAAAATTAATATACATCATAGAGCATCTGTTACTAGATCACTGTTTATTCCTGCCTAAGCACATTTATTATACAAACTACTATCACAGTCAGTATGCCTTATTGTCTCTAAAATAAGGGCAGATGACAGAGAACTCTTGCGTGAAACCATTCTTTATAATCTATTTATACATAGACACTTTTGTAACACTATTTACATAACACTGAGGGACTAAAATAAACTGGTAAACATAGAAAGTACCAATTATTACAATAATATTTCATTTGAAAAAGAATAAAAGTGACTTTAATATTATCATTACCTTAAAAATATTAATAGATGCAAATGAAATGTTTAAAATTTCAACAGCAGCATAAAGCTATATATTATTTTCTGTTGTCAAGACGAGGAAATAGAGCAGGGATTTGTCCTGTATTTCCAGAACCCAGGGCCACAGAGTCCAACCTCTTTTTCCAAATAGACCATAACTGATACCATTGATAATAATATCACTCCATGGAAACACTGATTGATTAATTTTTCAAAACACATGACATTAAGCTTGCTGAACTGATTTAAATTATTTTACTCCCCTCTCTCTACCATGGACTGACACTATTATATAGGCTAAGAATGAACACAGTTTTAAGAAATAATCTAAAAATTACATATCCCACAGAGACAGAATTGGCCTTACTACATAATTAACCTCCGAAGGGAGCATAACTTCGTTTTCTTAAGGGGAATGTATTTCCTATTTGTTTCATGTGAAACTATTAACAAAATGATGGCATTCACTTTTGATTGTGATACATGAATTGATATGTGACTTTCCTCAAAAATGCATTTTAAAGAAATATTAGAGAGCCTATGGAGTCAAACTTTCCTGGGCATATAGCAGCAAAAGCAAAAAAGAAAAAAACACTTAATTAACAGTTATATGGATAACATTAGGTAAACTGTGGATTCAGATGATTTTCTGTCACATCAGAAGAGTTACTGGCCTCTTAAGTATACTAACCAATACTACTCCTTTTTTCTATAACTGAGTCATATTTTCTCCTTGAATTTTTTAGATAAATAATTAGATCACTGCTTTCCCCAAGGTACTAGTATATCAATATTTTCCAGGAAAAAAATATTTGCATGGCTTTATTTCGCTTTTAGACAACTCATACCTAATACTTTAAATTATGAAATGCTGAGTTTTAATGACCCATTACTAGGTGATTCTTTTAAAGTTTCACAGTTTTGGGTTTTGATTTTTTAATTTCAGTTTCCTAACTTTAGAATTAGATATTTAAATAATGAAATGTTCGAACACTTACTAGTAATTACCCTAGTGTTATTCATGTCAATACTCTTAGCAGATCAAGAGAAAATTTGGCATTTCTCTGTGTAGAAATTCATTTTAGTCAATCAAATTGGTCTCCCACTTTTTATACCAATTGATTATATTACTAGTAGAAGATCAATCAAAGTGCCTTGCCAGGGAAAGATTAATTACTTCCTTGTGAATTAATCAGTAGTGTACTTGAGTGCTAAACAAACCTGATATGCTGAAATAAAAATGAACGTCAAACAGATGTGCTAACCTGAGATAAACTCTAGCAGACATTATTTTCAGTTAATAACCACGTATATTTATCTTTATTTTAATTATAGAAACTTTTTAGCCCTAAATGTTCTAGAAACTCTATATTTTCTTCTTTCATATCACAGAAATGACTATGGTGTACACAAATAAGAAAAGCATTAACTTTTTTTGGAAAGTTGAAGAAATTTCACTCAAGTATTTCATTACTTTAAGATCAAATGTTATACACTAGATTGGCCGTAACATTTTCAGAGAGTGACTTCATGTGTGAAATGACCACATACAATGAAGAGGTTTTAAAAATTTCAGATGACATAACTTGTTCAGTTGAAGAAAATTAAAATACTGATATAAACTAATTCATTCTCCCCTTCATTTTAGGGGGATTTTCTCTGCAATTAAACTGATATATGGCTAGTAAAGTGAAGACTGATTTGAGTCTCTTCAGCAACATTCTCTTTCACCATTTCTCTTCCAAGCTATTTTATCTCTTCAAATGAAGCTGGAAAATTATAATATACCAGTGGATCAGTAGAAACTTAAAAATATTAATAATTATCCTTTTGGATCCAACTTACTTATAGTGAAAGAGTAACAATGCATTCTTTATTTGAAGACAAGCACAAAAACCCTGGCTTCATAAACATAGACTATTAAAAAATCTCAGAAGTTTAATGTGGCAGACATTTGCTAATATTTCTATATGTCTCCGAACTCTGATTTATAAAAACAGAATAGAGTTTCAGAAAATAAATTGGAAAGCACTTTAAAATCATATCCTCATAAATCATATTTTACCTGAGGTTACTTAAAATTAAGCCGATAGAAACATAGGGCAATATGTAATGGGTTTACAGTAGCCCCTAAGAGGATCTCACTGTTCTAAAATCTCTTAGTTAACACTATATCTGGATATGTAAAATCCTCAAAAGTAGATTTACAACTTGTTCTTTAACAGGGACACATGTGTCTCCATGAATATGCATACAGAAAATTCTTTGAAAATGCAGGCATTATCTGTTCCAATATTGACAATAACCCAGCAGCAACCAATAATGCTGTTTTTTAATTGGGTTTCTGTTTTATGTTTTTTGTTTTGTTTTGTTTTTGTTGTTGTTTGTTTGCTTGTTTTTAACAAATTAGCTACCTTTATTTCTTTTTTTTTTAAATATATATATATTTTTTCCTTTTTTGAGACAAGGTTTCACCATGTTGGTCAGACTTGTCTTGAACTCCTGATCTCAGGTAATCCACCCGCCACAGCCTCCCAAAGTGCTCGGATTACAGGCGTGAGCCACTGCGCCCAGTCAATTAGCTACCTTTAAAGAGCAGGGTTCATGCTAAATAATTTGATGAGGCTGTGGTAGGAGAAAAGGTCTGGAATATAGGCTGTCATCCAAGGAAGACAGAGCTGTATGAACATGACCCTATGGTGAAATAGAATGTTGCTGAAGAGAGTCAAATCAGTCTTCACTTTACTAGCCATATATCAGCTGCATTAAGTGACCCTTAGTCCAGTGGCCACAGTAAAGAGATTGTAATTATAAAATTTAAAAATTACAGAGTCTTGGGATGAAATGAGACAGGATATTTTATTAAATTTGTCTCCTGAAAAAGTAATGATTGGCTTGAGTTTGTTTTCTTTATTTTAAAAAGTAAAGTTAATAGTCTTGGCAAAAGACTTAAGAGAATGAAACTGAGTAATTTCTTCATCTAAACAGCAGATTTTTATCACCCAGGGAACTATATTTTTAAAGCAGTATTAATAAATCCCTCTAGCAAATTTTACAGAAAACCCTTATTCACAAATGTCATATTTATCTCTGTTTTGTAAATTTACAAAGGATTTGCAGAACTATGTGCTATTTTTGGCAATTCACTAGCAAGAAAGAAAGCAGATTGAAGATGTAATACATTTCAAAATATGAAATGGGAACTGCATAAATTAATTCCATTGCTTAAAGACAGCATTTATTTCCTCTAACACTTTACATTCCTATCTGTGGTGCTATGAACTAACACTGAGCAGAGTATTGGCATCAGCTCCATATCACAAAGCTCATTATTGTGTAATATTTCAGAGCAATAGCCTTTCTTTTTGAAGAATCAAAGTATCTTATCATCAGTGTTAGCCTAAAGAGATTGCTGTGCCATGGCCTTCTAAACCAGTTTTTTTTTTCTTTTTAATTAAAACAACACACATACACACACACACACACACACACACACATACACACACACTCACTCACTCACTGTTAAGCATTTCACTGCTATGACACATTAAAACAATACAACTTCATTTCAAGTAAATTATTGTGTTTCTTGCACTTTTAGTAGGGCCTCAGACTGTCCCCAAACAGGACACCTAACGAAAATTTTCTTGGAACATGATTTAGGGGGAGGTTTCAAGTTTAGTAGGAGAACAGTTTGTTAGTATTATTCATAGCAAAAAACACCCTTTAAATATTCACTCAACAATCTGTTAGACTTGTAGAAAAATGGACATTCATTTTTTTTAATTATCTCTACTCTTTTCATACGTTTATTAAAATAATAAGCAGCAAAATATGTAATTTGCTTTACCATTATCATTGCCCATAGACATCTTCATTTTAAAATAAAATCAATTTAGCAAGTTTTAATGCAAAATTTGTGAGTCCTTTATTCTGTAATCATAGAAAAGATATTTAATGGTCAAGATAATAGTGTCAATATAATTAGAAGAAATAAATATTTAGCTTCTAATAGAAATAAGTTATTTTTTAATAAGCCCCTAAGTATGTCAGCTAATACACTGATGCTAGCACTTACATCCTAAACCATAAACAAGATCAGCTTCTGTTAAGAACTCTGTGTTTGAACACTTTTTAAAACAACTACTAATTTCTAGATATAATTGGGATTTATAAAGCTATATTTAATGTTAAATGTTTTATAATTTCTAACACATACCAATTCTTCTCCTCTTATTTTCAACAATATTCCATTTGAGTCCCATTCAGTTAGAATTTTGCTTCAGGGTTAGATGTGCACTGCGGATGCTTATGCTGAGCTTACTCTTTAATTGTTGCTATGCAATCCTCTGTGAAAGAGGATTAGTAACACCTGTCATGTGCAAATGAATCATCAACTCTTTGTAGTTTATAAAAATGATACTTATTTCATTTCTATATTCTTACCATTTAACAGGGCATGATAGACCTACAAATAAAATAATAATTTATAAAGTAAAAAAGATCAGTGGCACCTTTGCTTAATGTATATTTGTTACTTACTGGAGATTGGCTCTTAGTTCATTTCACAAGTAAATAAAATCACAACTATGTATTTCTACCAGGAGTCAGTATGTTGTGCATATATACAAAGTAAATAAAGATGGCTCAGTGACACAAAGTATAGGAAAATGTTTCATACTCAGAACAAATGTAAATTATTTATTCCAAGTATAAAATTGAAAATGGAGTTAGCAGATGTTTAGGACTGCCTGAACTTGCTGACTCAAAAATCTTTAATATTTTTGTATTGAAAATACATATAATATACAGCATCTACATTTGTACAGAGAAAAAGTTGATGTTATGTTGTCATTGGTTCCATATGTTTAGCCTTAGATTATATCATAATGTTTAACCAATCCATTTCCCTTATTTTTTGAAGTTTCAAAAATAGAGGAATAAAATACCAAGATAGGGAAGCTATTTTGTTCTAAAGCCTAGATGCTTTATTTGAATTATACATCCCTGCAATTCATAATGCTCAAAATAACCTTTCAAAATGTCCAGTTTATATTACCGTATTTATGTTTATGTCAGGTATTTGGCCCGTTTTTTTTCGTATTGCTTTATGGCTATTACTTTTCTCTCACATGTATCATATGCTTTTTTGTACCTATGTTCTTTTATGTATATAACATATATGGTGCGAATTGTAGCTACTTTCAATTTCAAAAATATTCTGAGAAATGTATACCTTATCAAATTTTCTATTTCCTGAAATTGTAAATCAGCAGGGTTGGTCGCTACATGTTCAAGATAATACGTTTAATGAAGTTTTATTTAATATCAACTCTATAGTCCTTTTAAAGACTTCAACATCTTTGGAATTTGCAAAACACAGATTTCGTGCCTTCTGTCTGAAGACAAAATGTGACGTGAATACCTTTCTAAACAGTAACATGGCGCAGGCATGTGATTTCAGTATGTTATTGAAAACGTCAGACACACTCTCCTACATTGGAGTCAGGATCTCTTATTTCCTCAGGAAGAAAATAACTGTCAATGTTTTTTATCTCTACTAAAAATAAAAATAAAATCTGGATAATAATTTTTGTATATTAGAAAAAAATTATACCTCCATAAATAAATGAATAAAATAAAATAAATTGGCTGTTTATATACAAATAAATATACAGGTATACATAAATGGGAAATTCTATCTATGCCTTAACAAAGTCACTATAATAAATTTCATTCAAAGTAGTTATGATCATACATTTCAAATATTATCAACTGCTACATATATGCTGTCCATCTAATTCTGGATTTTTAGCTTTTAAAAACTGTGTCACTGTTTCCAATAACATAATGAATTAGCCCATGTTAGTTATTATGGCTATGACTGCTTGAATCGCAAACAAAGTAAACCCATTTATATTGAAGGACCAGAGAGGTATCACTTACTAGATTCAGGATCGGAGTTGCCATCCCCTTCAGTGCGATTGCTGGGCGTAGCATGATCAAAGTATTCCTCCTGAGGATAGCCAAGGGGCAGGGCATGGGATGTGCTCTGAAGGCTGCCTGCGTCATGGTCTCCAAGTCCACCATCACTACTGCTTTCCTGAGAGCCTTCTGGCAGGTGAAATGTGACACGCCGCTGGGACTGAAAGGGAGAATGAAAATTACAGGGTTTCAGATATGATCTGAATAATTGCTTAATGTCTGCAATTTACAAAATGAATTATTTCAGCTATCTGCTAAAGACACATTAACATTATCTTGAGTTGTGTACAATTTCAGGCTTCTGTGATAAGCAATTCTGTGTTCAAATCTTCTTCATCTGAAGGTAGTGTTGCTTCCCTTATATTTCAGAACAAGGCATAACCGATGCAGAATGAAAGCCAACTTGCTCTAAAGCAAGAGACAGCTGGCTTTACATCATATTTGAACAAACTGGAAATGCCAATCATCATTTTAACATGTATTTATTTAGCTATTATTTGACAATAACTTATTTTTGAATAATACGTGTGGATAAATATAACCATACTTTTTTGCTGTATCTGTAAGTTGCTAGTGGGTTGAAACTGTAAATAATAACAGATTTATTCAATCATGTAGGCTTAGAAAACTAAAAGTACATTATCTTTAGCAAAATCTTAGGAACAGAATTTTGAATTGGAATTCATTTAAGTTGATTTCACTAACGAAACAAAAATAATTACATAATATGGATAACAGTTGATGGTAATTATAAAATCAAACTATAGTTATCATCATAAATGGTATTCCTAGCAGAATATAAAAATATATATACATGTAAAAATATAAACATGAAGCACTTGGATTCCAAAAGAAGAAGTTTGTAACATCTTCACCAGATCTTGTAGCAGCATTTTTGCTTACAGCATTGCTATGCTATATGTAGTAGTCTCCAAAAATAGGCTCTCCAGTGGACATCACTATTCAGATTTTCATGTAGCCTGAGACCACATTAAATCTGAGCAGGCCATGTGAAATCAAACCTTGTAGCTTCTGCTTTGCAACCTTGGAAAACTCATCCTGGAAAATCAAGCTAGCTGCGTGGAAAGCCTGTATAAAAAGAGATTTGAATGCTGAGAGAGGCCCACCTGTTCCAGCCACTCAAGTTCAGGTGCCAGATATGTACATGAAGAATCCATTATGAACATTCCAGCTTCAAGTAATTTGAAACTTTCATGCTGCCAGTAGTTTAGTGCTTTGGTTGATCTATTGTTCTGTAGTGAGCCACCAGTAATCTTTGGAGACATAAAAACCAATAGTCCTTCTTAATTTTTAGGTCAGGAATTTAGGTAGTGTACAGCAAATATAGCTATTTCAGCTCCACAATGGCTGCTAGCTTAAGTAGGGGGTTCTCAAATGTCTGAAGATGATTAGGATGACTCCAATAAAGCCACCAGCTGGAATGTTCATAATGGGTTCTTCATGTACGTATCTGGCACCTGAACTTGAGTGGCTGGAACAGGTGGACCTCTCTCAGCATTGAAGTCTCTTTTTATACAGACTTTCCACGCAGCTAGCTTGAGCTTCCCCACAGTATGGCATGCTCCCAGTACTCAAACTACTTTCAATGCAGCTGCTATTTTCCATGGTGAGTTTTCCAAGGTTGCAAAGCAGAAGCTACAAGGTTTGATTACACATGGCTTGCTCAGATTTAATGTTTAGAGATTTACATACATGGAAGATTACAACAATTTAAGTCCTAGGCATTTTCACGACAGAATGCATACATTTTCACAAATTCAGGTCTAACAGCCATTTCTTCAGATGGAGCTATTAAAAGATTTCAATATCATACTTCAAACTTATTGAAAGATATATGAAAATATAATAGATGCATATAATATTTAAGTAGCTCACTTGAATCTTCTTTAATTTTTAGCCATTATTTTTTATATTAAAATCTCTATAAAATATGAGGAAATGACTAATGTATGTAATATGTAATACAATATATCTTATGGAATAGGTTTATGATCATAAAATTATTCCTAATGAGAAATAGTCTGCTGATTTTCTACATGTAAGTGCTGAAATAAAGAAAAGCTTGCTGGAATTAAGTAATATTGAGGAGTTCAGAAGGCAGGGGTTTTTGTTGTTGCTTGTTTTGTTTTTTGAGACAGGGTCTCTCTCTGTCATCCAGGATAGAATACAATGGCCCAAGCTCGGCTCACTGCAACCAATAACTCTTAGGCTCAAGTGACCCTCCCACCTCAGCCTCCCAAGTAACTGGAACCACAGGTGCATACCATCACGCTAAGCTAATTTTTTGTATTTTTAGTAGAGATGGGGTTTCACCATGTTGCCCAGGCTGGTCTCAAATTCTTGAGCTCAAGCAATCCACCTGACTAGGCCACCCAGAGTGCTGGGATTACAGGTGTGAGCCACCTCACTCAGTCTTGGTTTTAGTATTTTGGGGGGTGGGTGTTGGGTTGTGTGGAAACTGTGAAGAGTGAGATTGACTCTATTATCTGAGGAAACCGCATTGTACCTTCTAAGATTTAAAGCATTTATCAGGGAAATAATGTAACTGAAATATCTTTTTGTATGCTTTTGCCCAGTCAATATCCCTTTTTCTGTTTATCTCTGTATCTAGAACCCACAGTGAAAACAGCAAAATAAAAGCTTCAGGTCATCTTCTGATCATGTCTATACAGACATAATCTGAATGTTACCCTGTGTTACATGGTATTAAAATACATGGATTATCCAGCCTGTCAGTCAGCTATTATTTATTACTACTAAAGATACTTAGTAGGGAGCTACTGAAATAATCATCAATGCTGTATTCTTCAAAAGCAGAGTTTAATAAAAGTTTATAAAAAGTTTAGCTGCTTTAACTCTAAAGTCTCAGAGTACTAAATAAGCCCTTGTGAAACTGCCTTTGCAAAATTATGACTGAGACAGTGAAAGGTATCTAAGCTAACCCACTCCATCTTGCTTCTAACCTCCAAGCTGTCCTTGTCCATTCCTGGGCAAAGGCTGAGCTAACTTTGGGAGAAACTTAGTTTATAGTTTAAAACGAAGATGATAAAAGACCTTTCCCAAAGCAGAACTCCTTCTTGCCTGGGGACTAGATTGCCTTTGTAGGACTAACATTAGCCACAAGGTTAGAAACTATGGTTTAGGACTCATGCAGCTGGAGGATACAAGATTCTGACCCTCCCTAAACTGCTCCTAACATCAGTGCTTAAGATATTTTGCATGTCCTGCTGCACCACCCAGATCAATAAACTGGCTCATCTGATCTAGTGGCCCCCTAACCAGAAACTGACTCAGCCCAAGAAGACAGCTGTCAATCTCTACAATTTCATCCCCAACCAATCAGCACTCCTGGCTCACTGGCTTCCCCACACACACCGAGTTGCCCTTATAAACTCCTCACAAAATGCTCAGGGAGACTGGTTTGAATAATAATAAAACTCTGAACTCCCACACAACCAAATCTGTGTGAATTATTCTTTCTCTACTGCAATTCCCCTGTCTTGATAAATTGGCTCTGTCTAGGCAGTGGACAAGGTGAACCCATTGGGTGGTTAGACTTGCATTATTGCAAATAAACAAACTGAAACACTGTCAATAGCTTGACGGATTTCTGTAGAAGTTCATAATACATAAAAAATTTACAATATTTAAAGGAACTATAATCAGAGTGAACAGGCAACCTATGGAATGGAAGAAAATTGTTTCAATCTATCCATTTAACAAAGGGCTAGTATCGAGAAACTACCAACAACTTAAACAAATTTACAAGAAAAAAACCAACAACCCCATGAAAAAGTGGGCAAAGGATATGAACAGATACTTGTCAAAAGAAGACATTTATACAGCCAACAAACATGAAAAAAACCTCATCATCACTAGTCATTAGAGAAATGCAAATCAAAACCAAAATGAGATACCATCTCATGCCAGTTAGAATGGTGATCATTAAAAAGTCAGGAAACAACAGATGCTGGAGAGGATGTGGAGGAACAGAAACACTTTTACACTGTTGGTGGAAGTGTAAATTAGTTCAACCATTGTGGAAGACAGTGTGGCGATTCCTCAAGGACCTAGAAATAGAAATTCCATTTGACCCAGCAATCCCATTACTGGATATATACCCAAAGGATTATAAATCATTCTACTCTAAAGATACATGCACATGTTCACTGTGGCACTGTTCACAATGGCAAAGACTTGGAACCACGCCAAATGTCCATTAATGATAGACTGGATAAAGAAAATGTGGCAAATATATGCCATGGAATACTATGCAGCCATAAAAAAGGATGGGTTCACATCCTTTGCAGGGATATGGATAAAGCTGGACACCATTATTCTCAGCAAACTAACACAGGAACAGAAAACCAAACACATGTTCTCACTCATAAATGGGAGTTGAACAATAACACATGGACGCAGAAAGGGGAACATTACACACCAGGGCCTGTCAGGGGATTGGGGCTAGGGGAGGGAGAGCATTGGGAGAAATCCCTAATGTAGACGACAGGTTGATGGGTGCAGTAAAACACCATGGCATGTGTATACCTATGTAACAAACTTGCACATTCTGCACATGTATCTCAGAACTGGAAGTATAATTTTTTAAACATCACAACATTTATCTACAATTTTAAGAATGATTATCTAATCATCCTCTAAGATCCCTCTTATAACCATTGAATTGAAGGGTCAGCAAACTTTTTCTGTGAAGAATTAGATAGTAAATATTTTAGGCTTTGTGGGGCGTATAATAAAGTCTCTGTCTCAACTACTTAAACCTAATGTTGTAGTGTAAAAACAGCCATAGACAATATGAAACTGAACAGAACTGCCTGTGTTCCAATAAAACTGTACTTATGGATGTTAAAATTTAAATTTTTGATACTTTTATGTATTATTAAATATAATGCTTTGCTTGAACTTCTTCAATCATTTGGCTCTAAAGGCCATGGTTTGAAGACCTCTGATCTAGAAGGCTAATTTTGTCAATATGGTAAAGCTGGTTAAAGATAATTATTGTGCAGTATAAAAGGGCTACTACATTAATATTCATGTCATAATTTGTTCATGACAAACTTCTGTCTTTAGCCCTGCAGAGAAGCTGTGTCATAGAAATTAAAACAAATCTATCGACTGGAATAGTGACTTTATGGGATGGAAATACATCCTGGAGATTTCATGAATAAATATTTGGCCTGAATAGCTAGTTATTTTCTGCCAGTAGCAGAGAGAAATAGCACAGGATGCTTCTCCCTAAAATCTACACACCTCATTTTAGCTCAAATCAGTCAAAATTCCAGAACAGTCCTGACCCCCAGAAGAAGAAACTGGTAGCAACCCTTACTGTTCTGCAGCTGCTGCAGGTGATCCCCAGGCATGCAGGGCCTGGAGTGGACCTCAGAAGTCCTACAGCAGAGGGGCCAGACTGTTAGAAGGAAAACTAAGAAAGAGAAATAATTTCACCATTAACAAACTGGATGTTCACTCAGAGCCCCAATCTGAAAGTCAGCAACTACAAAGATGACAGGCGGATAAATCCACAAAGATGGGAAGAAACCAGCACAAAAATGCTGAAAACACTCGAAACCAGAATGCCTCTCCTCCTACAAGGGATCACTACTCCTCACCAGCAAGGGAACAAGGCCTGATGGAGAATGAGTGTGATGAAATGACAGAATCAGACTTCAGAAGCTGGATAATAAGAAACTTCTGTGAGCTAAAAGAACATGTTCTAACCCAATGCAAAGAAACTAAGAACCTTGAAAAAAGATTTGAGAAAATACTAACGAGAATAGACAATTTAGAGAGGAATATAAGTGAATTGATGGAGCTGAAAAACACAACACGAGAACTTCACCAAGTGTGCACAAGTTTTAACAGCCGAATTGACCAAGCAGAAGAAAGGATATCAGAGGTCGAAGATCAACTCAATGAAAAAAAAAAGTAAACACGAAGGCATGATTAGAGAAAAAAGGGGAAAAAGGAATGAACAAAGTCTCCAAGAAATATGAGACTATGTGAAAAGACCTAATCTACGTTTGATAGGTGTACCTGAATGTGATGAAGAGAATGAATCCAAGCTGGAAAATACTCTTCAGGATATTATCCAGGAAAACTTCCCCAACCTAGCAAGGCTGGCCAATATTCAAGTCCAGGTAATACAGAGACCACAAAGATATTCCTCAGGAAGAGCAACCCCAAGGCATATAATCATCAGATTCTCCAGGGTTGAAACGAAGGAGAAAATGCTAAGGGCAGCCAGAGAGAAAGGTCGGGTTACCCACAAAGGGAAGTCCATCAGACTCCCAGCAGACCTCTCAGCAGAAATCCTACAAGCCAGAAGAGAGTGGGGGCCAATATTCAACATCCTTAAAGAAAAGAACTTTCAACCCAGAATTTCATATCCAGCCAAACTAAGTTTCATAAGTGAAGGAAAAATATAATCCTTTGTGAACAAGCAAGTACTCAGAGATTTCATCACCACCAGGCCTGCTTTACAAGAGCTGCTGAAAGAAGCACTACACAAAGAAAGGAACAACCAGTACCGGCCACTCCAAAAACATACCAAAAGGTAAAGAGCATCAACATAACGAAGAATCTGCATCAACTAATGGGCAAAACAGCCTGCTAGCATTAAATGGCAGTATCAAACTCACACATATCAATATTAACCCTAAGTGTAAATGCACTAAATGCCCCAATCAAAAGACACAGACAGGCAAACTGGATAAAAAGCCAAAACTCATCGATGTACTGTATCCAGGAAACCCATCTCACATGCAAGGATACACAAAGGCTCAAAATAAAGGGATGGAGGAAGATTTACCAACCAAATGGAGAGCAAAAAAAAGCAGGAGTTGTAATTCTAGTCTCTGATAAAATAGACTTTAAAGCAACAAAGATCGAAAGAGACAAAGAAGGACATTACGTAATGGTAAAAGGATTAATGCAACAAGAAGAGTTAACGATCCTATACGCACCCAATACAGGAGCACCCAGATACATAAGGCAAGTTCTTAATGACTTACAAAGAGACTTAGACTCCCACACAATAATAGTGGGAGACTTTAACACCCCATTGTCAATATTAGACAGATCAACAAGACAGAAAATTAACAAGGATAGCAGGACTTGAACTCAGACCTGGACCAAGCAAACCTAATAGACATTTACAGAACTCTCCACCCCAAATCCACAGAATATGCATTCTTCTCAGCACCACATCACACCTACTTTATAAGTGACCACATAATTGGAAGTAAATCACTCCTCAGCAAATGCATAGCATTTCACTGGTTTAAATGAAATATTGTTTGGTTGCTTGTTTGTTATCTTCCTCCCTTACTCCTTCCTGTCTCCATTGTCAAGCACAATTATTGGCATAAAAGAGGTTTTTAATACCCATTTTTAGACTGCACTCCAGCTTGGGCAATGCAGCAAGACTCCTGATCTCTCTCCCTCTTTCTTTTCCTCTTTCTGTCTCTCTCTTTCTTTCCTTTCTCTCTCTCTCTCTTTCTCTCTTTCTTTCTTTCTTTTTCTTTCTTTCTTTTGTTCTTCTTTCTTTCCTTCTTTCAAAACACACACACACACACACACACACACACACACACACACACACACACACACACAAATATTGGCTGGGCATGGTGGCAGGAACCTGTAATCCCAGCTACTCAAAAGGCTGAGGCAGGAGAATTGCTTGAAACTGGGAGTTGGAGGCTGCAGTGAGCTGAGATGGTGCCAATGCACCTCAGCCTGGGCAACAGAGTGAGACTCTATCTCAAAATAAATGTATAAACAAAATAAATTTCATCTGTTTCTTCTTACGTTTTAAAATGATATTTCTAGACAATAAAACATTATGCTCTTGGCTTACATTGTTTCTGTTAGATGCTGCTCTGCACCAAGTGTTATTTCCCTTTCTGAAACTCCATCACTGTTTTTGTTAAAGTGAACTGCACCCATTCATCAACTCTCTCAGGAAAAGTGGAGGGTTGGCTGTTTTTCAGAGTAATTCATGCTGTAATTAAGAAGTCATTTTTTCTTTTTGGGACAGGGTCTCTTTCTGTCACCCAGGCTGGGAGGCAGATCACAGTCCAGGGCAACCTCTGCCCTCTGTACCCCACCTTCCTGGGATTCAGGGTATCCTCTCACTTCACTCTCCCAAGTAGCCTAAGTAGCTGGGACTATCGGCACACAGCACCACACCAGGCTAATTTTTGTATTTTTTGTAGAGACAGGCTATCGCCATGTTGCCCAGGCTGGTCTCAGTCTCCTGGGCTCAAGTGATCCTCATGCCTCAGGCTTCGAAAGTGCCAGGATTATAGGCCTGAGCCACTGCATCCAGCCATAGTCATTCTTTACTTGAGAGATGCAGACAATCTTAGCTACGGCCTGCTCATTCATAGGGAGGCTAATTTCCTTCTCTTACTATTAGCATTTCCTTCTCATCAGGTAGGAAAACATTCCAAAAAAAAAAAAAAATCCAGAACACACCAATACCCAGAAATTATATGGTGTCACTCCGATAAATCATTTACAGACTAATTATCGAATGGCCAACGCTCTTGTGTCCATTAAACCTCATGAAGGCATCGTTTCATATTACATATCAGGTAAAAATTTTCACATTTCATAACATGATGCAAGTGGCATTTTGGACAGGTTAATCTGGCACCACAGAGCCTGTGATTCTAATTATAGATTACTTTAGTATCATATTAGAGAAAGCTCATTAGAATTACCTATTATACAACCTTGCACACTCCATAAGTCAAAATCTAATACACTCTAAGGCAATCTTCCTTTAGATTCATTGTCATCACCAGTAAATCTGATTAGAAATAGTAATCATACATAGGGTTATTACTTTCTAAGGTTACCATATCCAAGTTTGTTTTTGATTCATGTATAAAATATTTTGAATTTCAAACTATTAAGAATACTTTAAGATTCCAAATTCCCATATTTTATAATAGTAAACAACTTCATTCTGGATGCCAGAGGACTTCTGCATTTTTTCAAAGGTAATGTCTCTTAGCCAAATGATTTATAATTACTCAATATATCATAAAGTATGTAAATAGCCAAGTTAGAAACTAAAGATTTTCATACATTATGTGGTCAGCATACATATCCCATGTGAAGATCACAATTCCCAGTGTAAAAACTCACAGATGACATATCAGGCCTTTTTATTGTGTAGCAGGCCTTTACTACTTGACCCTGAAATTTGTAGTCATAAAACCTTCTACTTTAACAATTCAAGTCATTTTGTAGAATGGATCAGTTGACCTGTTGGCCTAATTGTTTTTTCACTGCTCCATTTCATAGAATTTGAATAGTCTCATTTCTCATGTTTCTGGAGTTTTTACCCTTCAAGGCTATTTTTTTTTTCTTAAGTACCGTAACACATCACTAGCATGTGCTGGAGGCTTTTTATGATGATCCATTGTACCAGCATCAGGTGACCTCCAAGCTCTGACTATTCTGCCATTGCATTTTTCATGGTATTTGGTGTGTGTGTGTGTGTGTGTGTGTGTGTTTGTGTGTGTGTGTGTGTGTGTGTGTCAGAGTCAGATATATTTTTTGACGATTAGAAGACTACATGGCATTATAAGCAGGCAACTTTCCTTCTTTCCTTGAATCATAACTCATTTCAGTTCAGTCAGAATAGAAATAATTTATTTGTAGATATGCAAGGTGAAGTTTCTTCTTTCAGGAATATTATTGCTTATAAATCATTAAATTGGCTATTACCACAGTTGCATGAACTTTGCAAATGAAAACAGCAATACTGTGAATGTTTGAGAAACTACAATTCTTTGACTAAAAATTAAAATATGACAGAATTGAAACTTAACATGCTTTGAAACTGGCATGTGTCCAAAAATGCCATTAAGTAATACTAAAACCAAACATTAAAACTAAAATATACAATGGTTTCAATGAAAAGCCCAATTATCCATCAAAAAAGTATAGTAGAAATATCTACATTGTTTTTGGTATTAACCTCATCCATATTTAGTGACCTACATTTAAACTCATAAATGAGCAAAGCACCTTGACTATCAAGAAGTAGTTATCTGATAGCCTCAGCCATCCTAATAGAACCTCATAGCAGGAGTAAGTGGGGGAATAAAGACTTAGAAATTCCTAAAGTATTTATCACAGTTTGTTTTCAGAATCATAGCTACCATACTCTGCTTTTATTTTTAACAACATTGGATATCTGTTTCTTCAGCTCATTGTGTGTATTAGGAGACTTCATAGCTGCTAGAAATGAAAATATTGACAGAAGGAGAAATTCCCACTAATTTTCTTTAGATCTGTCTTTAGCTTCATAAAATATCTGTGGTTCTTCTTCGATATGACAAGCCCTCCTGTGTTTGAATAGAGTTAAGCCTCATGTAAGTCTTCCTATTCCAGGCTAAATTCCCATCCTAATTTGTTAGGTTTTCAGAACTTTTATTATCATATTCACCCTTTTCTTTCTTGTTCCTGTAGTCTATTTGCATAATTAACAAGATCAGACCTAAACTACTTATCCATCATTGTCAGTGATGAAATACGTTTGGGAGATGATGGAATCATGGATCACATATGTTCTAAATAATCATTTTATTTTTAAGACTATTAGTCAATAGTTAAGTTTTTCTAGTTGTTAAATTATTTGAAAATATGTTTCCATTGAATAAGCCACAAGTTTACACACTGCTTTTTCTCTGGTGTCACTCCTTTATATTTGCAAAATAATTATCCCATTTCCATAGTTACACAATATGTCTGTTTAATTGATACATTTTAAACAAACCAAATGTCATTCAAGCAACAGATGGTTTCTGACTTGGATTTGATGTTGGAACTATTATGCAGCCTGCAACGAAATAGGAAAAACCTGGCATTCTCATTAATTGCATAAACACTTGGATCAAAATATTTCTTGTTTAATGTTAGTAAATACCACAACAAAAAGTTGTGATGGTGAATATCAGTTTTTAAATAATAATTATTAGAATGTTTCCCTAATAAACTTGGAGAATGCATCTCTTTTACCTGGTTTTCATTAGCACATGAAAAACAATTGCTACTTATGTAATATGTGTCACTTCCTGGAAATTAATATGAGATGAATAGAGCAATGTTTCCTTTGAACTTTTCGTACATTAAAAAAAAAAAATTGAAGTTCTGTAATCATCATAGGTAATCAAATAATAAATTAAAATAGCTGCATCCCTACAACAATATGTACCAGTGCGGAAGATAATAGAAAGCAACACTGTGGTAAATATAGTTGTGGGTGGACGGGGGAGGAACTGTAATCAACTAACACCTGTAGTGTTACTGTAGTCTTTTACCTGTGGCTCTGTCTACAGAGATGGATTTCTTCTGTAAGTAGGCTTCCATCTACTTATTTTCCATACAGACAAAACATCTCTACATACTGTCCCCAATACCCTCATACTTTACACCCACATACACACACACAATATTAAAAATAACCTCGAACTGACTGACAAGTTAAAGAGTTTACCAAAGAAATCATTATGCTCCAGTCCCAGGAGTAAATTGATTTGGCACTGCCCTTTTCACTGTTCTTAAAAAGGTATATACATGTACTTCTTAATTCTGTCTAAATTGAGGATGGTAAGAGAAAGTAGTAGAAAGATATAGTGTCCAGCTCTAAAACCCATAAATCAATCTTATATATTTACTTCCAATACATTATTTGGACCTTTGTAACACTACTTTTGTTGCCTTTAATAACATTTGGGAATTAGATAAGGGTATACAATTTTGGGTAAAATTGATAGCTAGCTACTGCAACCAGTAGCCATCCAGTGGTTTTCAAAACAGCAGCTATGTAGAAATCACCTAGTCAATCTGTTAATCATGCAAATGTCACAAGATCCTCGGGGTGCTGCTTCACCAGACAGAAACCTCTGTAGCCAATGGTGTCTTTGCCTGAGTTTGGCTTGGGTCCACTGGGCTTGCTCCACCCACTCAGCCTGGCAGGCTGCACCGGGCTCTCACTGTCAGCCCAGATCCCAATGCCTGCTAAGGGCAAGCCAGATGCAGGGCAGAGAGGGGTGTGTGAGCGAGCAAGCACAGGTTCTGGCCACTGCGCATAGACAGGTATGCTGGTTGAAGTAGGGTGGGCAGCTCCAGGTGCCAGTCTGGGCACTGGCTTCCTGCAAGGCTGTGGCTAAACCAGGTGTACTGCAAGCGAATTCCCCTGTGGGCACTGGGGAACATGGTGGCACCTGGAAGCTTGGTGATGCCAGGAACCACAGAGCCCCCAGAATGGTGTCGCAGCTCCTCAGGGAGCTTCTAGGTCCAAGCTCCCGGAAGGGCACGGCTCTTTTCTGTGCTCTTCTCTGCTCTTCTCTCCTTCTCATCACCCCCAAGGTGGCAAGTTCGGGTGGGGGTGTGTGTTTCAGCCCTGTTTGTGTTATAGCTCTTTCAGTCCTGCCATTTGGTGGGTCCTGAGTCCTGCGTCCAGGAAAAATGAGGTATGCAGACAACTGGAGGGTGAGCAAGGTGAAGAGGTGCTTTATTGAGTGACAGTGCAGCTCTCAGGAGACCCGGAGTGGGCAGTTCCTATCAGCAGTTAGGCCATCCTGTCGTTTGCCCCACTCACACTGAATGCTGGGGATTTTATGGACATCAGAGAGGAGAAATTACATGCTGATTGGTCCGTGGGCAGCCATGGATGAGCCAGAAAAAGCACACATTCTCACTCTGGTCTGAGGAACTGGTCAGAGGATCCCCAGTATTCAGACTCTCTCTGACCGGAAGGTGAGACTTCACCAGGGACCTGCCCCTTTCCAGGCAAAAGCTTATCTGCCTCCTGCCACTATCTATCATGTCATCCATGGCACCCAGGCTGTTCATGCCAAAGGGCACCTGCAGAGCCATGCTCAGCTGCTCTCCACACCCCCTCAGCTTCCCTCCCGTGCTTGTGGGCGGCCAAAGTCTGGAGGGGGCTGAGGTAACATTGGGCTGGTATGTCAGCACTGCCAAAACCTCACACACACCCCACCAGGTTGCCACAGCACCCAGTCTCCGCCTCAACTTTGCTCCAAAATCGGAATGGGCACCTGGAGAGCTGAGAGGCCAGGCAGCAGGAGCAGGCACTTTCAAGCCCCCTGGGGCAGGAGGGCTTCGCGCGTCCCCAAGAGCACAGGATGCCTGGGGCAGCAGCCGCAGCCGAGGCCCCACAACTACACCTGGGAGGGCAGGGCTCACCCCTCCAACTCAGCGGGGCAGGGCTTCCACCTATTCCTGGTTCCCACAGGCTCCGTGGAGTATGCAACCGTGGTCTCGCCTCCCCCACTGCAGCTGGTGTCATGGCAGTGGCCAATCCAGACAGCCTCAGCTGCCATCACAAATTTCTGCGTTTCAATATTCAAATATTCTCTTCTATTTTAGTAGGTCTGAAGTAAGATTCAGATTATTTAATCCATATGATCTACCATCAAGTGAAAGTTTGTGTCACCCTAAAATTCAAGTTAAAATATAATCACTGATGTGATGGCATCTGGAAGTTAGCCTTTGGGAGGTGCTTAGGTCATGAGGACAGATCCCTCATTAATCAGATTAGTGCCCGTATATAAGTGACTTCAAAAACCTCTTACTCCTTCTGACATGTGAGTACACAGCGAAAGACGCCTCCTTGTCTACGAACCAGGAAGTGAGCCCTCACCAGATCCTGAATTTGCCAATACCTTGATCTAGGACTTCTTAGCCTCCAGAACTGTGAGAAATAAATATGTGGTTTATAAGCCACCTAGTTAATAGTATTTTATTAAAGCAGCCTGAACAGATTAAGATATGGCTCTTCGACAATTTCAGAAACATATATATTTATATGTATGTCTGAAAGAAAACTGGGTATGTTGATTTTTCTAAATATATTTATAATAGGTTCTCACTTAACATTTTAATATGAATGACCACACTGGAATAATGAAATTCTAATGATGTCAAAGTGTACCCTAATTAGAACAATTTTGGAATATGATTATTTCATAATTTTTATTCTATAGATATCTCCTTTTGCCACAATATTATATTAAATCACATTTATTGCCTTGACACTCATTAAAGGACCATTAAACAAGACAACTTACAGTAAAACTATGAAATAAAAACTCTAAAACTTAGATCATTATTTTTCCTAACAATCAAAAATGAATCTACACAAAAATATCTTTCTACATTGATAATATTAGTCATTTGAAGGCATTTGAAATCATTATGGGCAATATTTCTGGGATTTTTATTGCCCATATACCTTCTTTGTAGATCAAAAATACATCATATTGATCAGAGAAATCATGATTACAGATTGTTTTCTATTGAATGATTAAGTTCTATAACATTCAAAAGTCATAGGATTATCTTAAAAATAAGAGACTAATTCTTAAACATGAATATATTCACTTTTACTTCGTAAAATTGATGAATTATATTTGTATATATTGATAATTAAAAAAAAATATTTCCTTGGATGTCTGAAATGTTTTTAGTATTACTGGTTCCCAACATTACTGGAGAAGGATTTGTTTTTCAAAAATAATTTTGAGTATGTTTCCTGATCATAACATAAAACACAATCTCAGTAGTAACTGACATAAAGGTCAGGAGTTAGTTAGAACTGTTGGTACTTTGAAAACTGTCATTAGCTAATCATGTTTAAATTTAAAGAATGTTACATTAAACATATTGGAATATTAAGTTATTGCCACAAATGAGTACAGGATTTTTTTTTCCAGAAAGTGATACTGAAAAGAGGAAGAACCAAACGCTATTTATTTTACCTGCAGAAAGAGAATCACACTCTTAACATTTGCTTCTGTTTTGACATCAGTCTTTGAAATATGTTTTACTAATCTAGACTTCACATTGACTTAGTCATCACAGACAACCAGGCAGCTTAAAATCCTCATAGGAATACGGCACAAAAGAATTAATTGAGCTCTATTGTTGAACGGTGAGTTTGCTGTATATTAGTGCTGCTAGATCCTTTTTGTTCCATAGCTATGTGAAAATGCAAATCCTCAAATCTCTTCAGTGTGTTTATTAAATTTGGTTACTTTTCATGCTCCTCTAACATTGCTTATTCATGAATCTATTAAAATTTTATTGTGGTAATAAAGCAAGAGCAAAATAATTACATCACTTAGAGAAAATAACACAAGTCACTCGATGTTAGCAAGGTAAACTCTAAAGTTGAAAACTGGTCATAAGAGATGGAATAAATTCAATTTAAAGAAAATTGCTCACCCGACAATTGATTTTTTTAAAATAAGTTTGAAATGTCAGTTTGTGGTTCATTTTATGAAATAGATTTTATTCTGATTTAAATAACAGCAAAATATGTTGTGATATATACATTTAAAAATATGATCTCAGACCTCATAGGAGAAACATGGTCAGAAAGAATATATATTGATGGTAGGAAGAATACACACACACATACACACACACGCACATGCATTCACATATGCACAATGTTTTTGAAAAGTCTAGGCCCATCAGTATTTCTTAATTTCTTTCTGCAGTTATTTAAAAAATTACATTTAGCAAACAAAACATATTAAAAGTCATTTAAACAAGTAAATACTTCAAATAGGCAATAATCTTTAGATACTACTAGCAAATATATTTAATGTAATAATTGAAAATACATATAAACATAAGCTATTTCTTTAAAATATAAATGAATGGAATGATTCAAAATTAAGTGAGATAAACTCTTTAAAATCTGCATGCTTAGTTTTATATTTAATAATACCAAATATTTACAAAAAATTTCATTAATTGCATATATAAAAATGTTTTCCATGCCAATGTATTAGGAAGAAATCACATCTAAGTTTGCTTACCCATATATTCTTATAATATCAATATAAATCACTAATTCATTTCACACCAATAATTTCAAGATAGTTATTAACAATTTAATATGATAAGCCTAGGGACATTTTAGTAAATTTTATACACATTTTAAATATGAATTAACAAGATCTGAATTACATTTCACACATGGTGATATGGATTATCATTTTAAAATACGGCTCCACTGAATTGCAAAGACATTTGTTAAATGGCAACAGTGTAACATTTGTTAAATGTTGCTTATTACACTCGAATACAACTCATATCCAAAGGATGTATTATTTTCAACTGAATTAACAAAAAGCTCACATTCCAGGAGAATCATTCTTCAGTCAAACAAATATAACCAATTATCACACTAGAAATGTAGCATACTGTGAAGCTTCCACACCTACTATTCCTTTGTTAGGAGAAAAAAAAAATAAAGTTTTTATTGATATTCTAAAGTTTTGGTAAAGGCCCTCCTGATTATTACTGTGATAAATGCAAATATCTGGAGAAAAACAGTGAGCACTCTTAGGGAGACAATGGATAAATCCTCTTTGGATAAAAGAAAAATGTTAAGATAACAAACTTGTACTGTGGAAACTCAGGGCAGTATTCTGTGGTGGAAAAGATAAAATGTGAGTTATACCTAATTCAACTGAAAATAATCTTCAGAAATTAAAATTTGGTAACTGTCTTTTAAAGGGTTACCTTATTGATTTTTTAAAAATTCATATTATAAAAAAAGAAATGGCCAGGAAAATATACAGTTCCATGATTCATCTCTGAAGAAAAAATGACAAATATAAAAGTGAAGTTTTGAAAATGTGATAAAAACAACATAAAAACTATATGAAAATAAACCATGGAAGTTATAACTTTGGTCACTTCATTAAATAAAATTATATATAAAAACTTGAAAATACTAATCTCATAGGAACATGCATCCTTGATCTTTAAAATGTCTCATTTTGTAGTGAAACATCTATAAACAAGCAAATTATTATTTTTTTTATTGCCATAGGTGTTGAGTGGAAAATTGGTTATTGGAATCGGATGAGTGCTGTGAAGACTTAGAAAAATAGGATACAATTTCACTTAGATGAATGAATGTAAATGAATCCAGTTCACTTGTTTGAACACTGCCTTCTGTTATAAAAAAAATCAGTTGATTCAGTAAAGCATTACCCTTTAGGTTTACATTAAAATAGATAGGCATATTTCTAAGAATCAAATATAATTATCTTTCTCATGTAATTATTTGATTATTAATGAGCTGTTTTAAAAAATCAAAGTGTTTAATACCTCTTAGCCTCATTCAAGAACAGCCTACTTCTTAATTTCTCTCAGAGATTTTAAGATTCAGAAGCATCCTTTTAAGAGTTACATTCTGCTCTTTTCTTACTTTGAAATCTAATGCAGTGAAGGACTTTAAGATGCATCACTCCAACTTATGCTCTGCTAAGGGCATTTGAAAAACAGCAGGTGCAAGAAGTTCACGCTGACCTTCACTCTGTTTCTTAAACAGCAAGAGATGAAATCCCCATGTGAAAAATAACCTCTCTATACTGGAAGGCAAGAAACTTTGTCTTCAAGGACAGAAAATTGAGACTGAGGGAAATTTGTACAAACTTTGTTAAACCGACCTTATCTTCTTAATCACAACTCTTACCCAATTAACTACCCTAGCCCAAAACCCCTTTAACTTGTCACATTTTCACAATTTACTATATTTGGTCCAATACAGCATATAAGTTTTCACCTCCAACTGCATTTTTGAGTCTTCATTTCCTTATTTATGAAGATTCCCATGCCATGTAAAATTTGTATTGAATAAATATGCATGCATTTCTTCTATTGATCTGTCTCATGTCAGTTTAATTCCCATGTCGAGCTGAAAAAATCCTAAGAGGCAAAAGTCTGCCTTCCTTTTAGCAGTCTCTGAAACATATTTTAATCTCTTATTATCAATTTATGAATAATTATTTTTAAACATTTGCAAATTAATTTAATTGAGATACCAACTTGAGTCAGATGATTCAATCTAGTTAATGAATTGTCATTTACGGTGTAAAAATTTTTAAATTGTATAATCAAATCTAAGTGCTAGGTCTTATTACTCTGCAACGTCTCTTCAATTTAGCTGAAAATAAATGTTCTATTAATAATATAGTTTTTCGTGATCTATCAATGATACATGCTTAAAATTAGTGGTTTTCAAACATCAGACACATATAGAAATATAACAATTGATAAACTATTAAATACTTGTGATACATTTCAACTTCATTTAAAATGCATTGTATAAATGAGACATTGGAGACCAGTGGTGACTGTGGGGATTGGGGTGGGGGAAGCCGCTGTGGCCACTGCTGCTGCCGCTCCTGCTCCTGATGCTGTGGCTGTTGTTCCGGGAGGTGCAGCCTCCGCCATTACCGTTTACCCCACACAGCAAAGGCCCCGGAACTTCCAAGATCACATAGTTCCGGTCCTGCTGCGAGGAGAAGACAGCAAGGCCAGGTGAGAGGAGGGGAAGGAGAGTGAGGCACATGTTCGGTCCCTGCCGGCTCCACGTCGTGTCTCCGAGCACTCCCGCCACTTGAAGAAGTCACTTTTTATACTGTATTAGTTTAGTTCACTTTAAAACATATTCTTTATAACAGTGTAAAATTGAGGGTTAGATTATTGTCCTATATCTATCAAAGGGAAGTAACAGGAGTTGCTTATCACAAAAAAAATAGCATATTGCCTCCCGTAAGAGTATTTTATTTTCCTTCATGATGTCTATCAGCACACTTTTGTGATATTTTCTGAAAGGAGAAGCTGATATTGATAGTCATGAATTACTCAGTGTCCTACATGGATTCTGGCTTTAATTTCCTTTTTCAATTAGCATTGAACTTAGGAAAAAAGGTAGTTTATTTAGCCAAAACTGACAAATAGGATCGAATTAAACTAAAGACCTTCTACATATCAAAAAAAAACTATCATCAGAGTGAACAGGCAACCTAGAGAATGGGAGAAAAATTTTGAAATCTACCCATTGGACAAAGGTCTAATATTCAGAATCTACAAAGAATTTAAACAAATTGACAAGAAAAAAAAATCCCATCAAAAAGTGGGGAAAGCATGTGAAAAAAAACACTTCTCAAAAGAAAACATCTATGTAGCCAACAAACGTATTTTAAAAAGCTCATTGTCACTGGTTATTAGAGAAATGCAGATCAAAACCACAATGACATACCATCTCACACCAGTTAGAATGGTAATTATTAAAAAGTAAGGAAACAACAGATGCTGGTGAGGCTGTGGAGAAACAGGAGTGCCCTTATACTGTTGGTGGGAGTGTAAATTAGTTCAACCATTGCGGGAGATATTGTGGTGATTCCTTAGGGATGTATAACCAGAAATAATATTTAACCTAGCAATTTCATTACTGGGTATAGATCCAAAGGATTATAAGTTATTCTACTATAAAGACACATGCACACATATGTTTATTGCAGCACTATTTACAATAGCAAAGACTTGGAACCGACTCAAATGCCCATCAATGATAGACCTGATAAAGAAAATGTGGCACATACACACCATGGAATACTATGCAGCCATAAAAAGAATGAGTTCATGTCCTATGCAGGGACATGGATGCAGCTGGAAGCCATCATTCTCAGTAAACTAACACAGGAACAGATAACCAGACACTGCATGTTCTTACTCATATGTGGGAGTTAAACAATGAGAACACAGAGACACAGGGAGGGGAACATCACAAACCGGGGCCTGTCAGATGGTTGGGGATGAGAGGAGGGAGAGGATTAGGACAAATAACTAATTCATGTGGGGCCTAAAACTTAGATGATGGGTTGATAGGTGCAGCAAACCACCATGGCATATGTATACCTATGTAACAAACCTGCAGGTCCTACTCATGTATCCCAGAACTTAAAGTAAAATAAAATAACTAGAAAAAACGAACTAGAAACACAAGAACAAAGCTAGCAGAAAAAAAAAAAACTTTTTTAAATAGAGCAGATATAAACAAATAGAGAACATAAAAACAGTAGAAAAAATATATAAACTAAGTATTGAATCTTCAAAGAAGTAAACAAAATTGACAAGTTTTTCCAGACTTACTAAAAAAAAGAGTGAGGAATGAAATAATTAACATCATAAATGACAAATGAGATATTACAATTAATTCTACATAAATAAGAATTCTAAGAGTGTACTATTATAATTTCTAATTGTCTATAAAAGACAATTCTATACCAAAAAATTGGGTAACCTAGATAAAATAATCAAATTTCTGAAAAGTGCAACTTATAGAACCTGACTCATTAAAAAAAAATAAAACAACAACAACTGAACAGACCCATAACTAGGACAAAGATTGAATTAATAATTTAAAAAAAATTCTCAACATATAAAAGCCCATGACCTGATAGTTCCACTGGTGAACTGTTGTAAATATTTGTATTAGTCCATTCCATGCTGCTAATAAAGACAGCAGGTAAAGATACTGAGTAATTTATAAAAGGAAGAGGCTTGGTGGGCGCAGTGGCTCACACCTGAAATCCCAGTATTTTGGGAGGCCAAGGCAGGCAGATCATGAAGTCAGGAGATTGAGACCATCCTGGCCAACATGGTGAAAATCTGTCTCTAGTAAAATATAAAGAATTAGCTAGGTGTTCTGGTGTGCACCTGCAGTCCCAGCTACTTGGGAGGTTGAGGCAGGGGAATCACTTGAATCCAGGAGGCAGAGGCTGCAGTTAGCTGAGATCGTGCCACTGCACTCCAGCCTGGCAACAGAGCAAGATTCCATCTCAAAAAAAAAAAAAAAAAAAAAGGGAGGTTTAATTGACTCACACTTCCACAGGCAGGCCAAGCCTTGGGAAACTTACAATCATGGTGAAAGGGGAAGCAAACACATCCTTCTTCACATGGCAGCATCAAGGAGAAGTGCCAAGCAAAGGTGGAAAAAGCCCCTTATAAAGCCATCAGATCTTCTGAGAACTCACTATCATAAGAACAGTAGGGGGAAAACCACTGCATGATTTCATTTTGTCCAACTGGGTCCCACCTTCGACATGTGGGGCATACTACAATTCATGGTGAGATTTGGGTGGGGACACAGAGCTAAACCATATCAATATTTAAAGAAGACTAAACACCAATCTTCTTCAAAGTATTCCAAAGAATTCAAAGAGAGATTGCTTTCCAGGCACAGTCTTGCACCACATAACAACATTTCAGTAAATGATGAACCACATATATGACAGTGGTCTCATAAGATTACAATGGAGCTGAAAAATTCCTACAACCTAATGATATGATAGCCATTGTAACATCGTAGCACAATGCATTATTCATGTGTTTGTGGCAATCCTGGTATAAACAAATCTACTGGCCAGATGTGGTACTCACACCTTTAATCCCAGCACTTTGGAAGGCCAGGAAAGGATGATTGCTTGAGTCCAGGAGTTCCAGACCAGCCTGGACAACATAGTGAGACCCTGCCTCTACTTTTTAAAAACACAATACAACAATGACAACAGCAAAAACCTACTGCACTGCCAATGGTATAAAAGTAGAGCACATACAATTATTTGTAGTACATAATACTTGATAATGATAATAAACAACTATGTTATTGATTTATATATTTTCTATATTATACGTTTAATTGTTATTTTTGAGTGTACTCCTTCTACTCATTAAAAAAAAAAAAAAAAAGGTTAACTGTAAAACAGCCTCAAGCAGGTCTTCCGGGAGGTATTTCAAAAGAAGACACTGTTATCATAGGAGAAGACAGCTCTGTTCATGTTACTGTCCCTGAAAACCTCTCAGTGGGACAAGATACACAGGTGAAAATAGTGATATTGATTATTCTGAACCTATGCAGGCCTACACTAATGTACGTGTTTATGTATTAGTTATTAACAGAAAGATTCAAAAAGTTTAAAATACAGAAAATATTTAAAACTAGAAAAAGCTTATAGAATAAGAAGAGAAAGAAATAAAAATTTCTTTTATTTCTTCTTTATTTTTTTTTTAAGGAAGGGTCTTCTTACGTTGCCCAGGCTGGAGTACATTGTCTATTTACATGTGCAATCTTTTTTGTATACTACAGCCTGGACTCAAGGAATCCCCCTATCTCAGCCTCCCAAGTATTTGGAATTACAGGTGCCCACCACTGTGCCCAGCAAAGAAGAAACAATTTGAGCTAAAAAATGTGTTTTTGTCTTAATCTAAGTGCTATTACAACAGAGTCAAGGAGCTAGAGAAAAATAAAAGTTCACAATGTAAAAAAGTCATAGAAAGCTAAGGTTCATTTATTATTGAAGAAAGAAAAATATTCTTTCAAAAATGTAGTGTAGCCTGTGTACATGTTTATGAAGTACACAGTAGTGTAAAGTAATGGCCTAGGACTTCACATTCACTCACCATTTATTCATTGACAATATTACATCCGCTGAAAACACTGGTTTTTATTCACTGAATTTTAGCATAGAGACATAAACTTTGCTTTAAACTAAAGTTTAAATTCCACTAGTTCGCTTGTATCATACTGTGTAAGAAATTAGATACAACAATCCAAGCTGTTCATTGTGTGTGTGTAACAAGTGATATATTTACCCTTAATTGTTGTGAGAAATCTATTTAGATGTTTTATGCTAATATAGTACCTTATAGACTTTTAATTACAGTCAGTTCTCACAGTGCTTTTTCTTTCCTTCTGATCAATAAGTATAAACAATGAAATACCAAATTTTACTGCATTAGTGGCCAGCAAAAATAGCCAATCACTTCTGCACATTCTGAAAGATGGAGATAACACACACAAGATAATGCGTGTTTATCCTCCTCCATTCCGAATCTAATCAAGTTGAATATATATTTTTTTCTAACAAAGGGCAGCTTGGCAGAAGAAAAAAACATAAATGAAATTAGATGAAAAAATAGCAACGCCTGCCCCAGGCATGAGAAACCGCCACTCAATTAATTTACAGAGAAAATGTACAATATAGATACTGCCTTTTGATGACAGCTTTTCACATGAATCAGATTGTAAGGCTGAAAGACTGCAGATTAGTGAAAATTGATGAAATCATAAATGTCCTTGCTTTAAGATTATTACAGCCTGAGGTAGAAACTTACTATAAGCAGGTTCCTTATGAGAAGAATTTGTAATAAATAAATATGAGAACCTATAGATCTAAAATTCTAGATGCTAAAAGAAAATAAGAGAAACTAACAGAGGTGGAATAAAATATCATTCTGTTTGTTCAAGATCATATTTTTGTCTCCATTTGTGAGCATGATAGGTAAAAGAGTTTTTCTTGTCTGTGGGTACCCAGGTTGTGTCATTGGTAACTTAAGCACCAGGAGAAATAGAGTACTTAAAGTCGCAGTGTAAACCATGGGTTAATTTGGGCAAATAAATATGCAATAATCAAATTTCTAGGCTTGCGCAAAGTCTAGAAAAGCACAAAACATCAAAGAATTTACCAGCAATATTATAACATTTTTCAAAAAAGCCTAAAAAATATCCATTTAGGACCTAAAAGGATCTGACAATAGCCAAAAATATAGATTCTACATTAGCTGAATCCACACATTCAACATCTTTGTGTTTCCAATAACAGGAGTTTTATTCTTTTCACCATTATGTGTGGCACATCGTAGGCACTCGAGATTATTTGCTGATCACAGGGATAAATGTGTATATTAAGAGTCTCTAGAATCTTTACTCATGACATCAATGACTATCTCTATCTAATGATTAACTATTTGCCTTCAGCCCTGTTAGATGTCTCTTCTGAGATTTAGACCTATAATTTTTTTTAGCTATGGAATCCATTCCAGATCTACCACTGTTTACTAACAGACATTTCAAAATCAACATATCCAAAAACACAATCCATATTCTCCTTCCCTCAGTCTTCTGCATGTTGCTTTTCATTTATTGTGGTTCCTAGGCTTTGGCCTCATAGACATTACCAATTGTTGTCTATTCTACATCCAAAATATGCCCAAAATTTCTTCCTTCCTCCATCCTTCATGCCTCTTGCTTTATTCTTACAATCATTGCCTATGACCAAAACTGTATGTGGAGGTAAAACATAAAATACATCCTAAAAATTAACTTTCAACATATTCAGTTCTCTTAGTTATAAAACAAAAAACAGACATAACACTGAAAAGATACATATTAAAATAGATTTGTACTTAATGAGATCTATACAAGTAATACAGGGCATCTTAATATGTTCAGGCTTATATAACAAAATACCATAAACTGGGTATCTTATAAACAACAGGGATTTATTTCTCACAGTTCTAGAGGCTGGGAACTCTAATATCAAGGTACTGGACAGCTTCATTGTCTAAGAATGGCCTGCTTTCTGTTCATAGAAGGTTCTTTAGCTGTGTCCTGACTTGGTGGAGTTGGTGAGGGGACTCCCTCAGGCTTCCTTTATAGGGGCACAAATCCCATGCATGAGGACTCCACTTACATGACCCAATCACCTCCCAGAGGCCCAACTTCCCAATACTATCACCTTAGGGGTGAGGTTTTGGTAGGATGCAAACATTCTAACCATAGCACAGGATAACAGAAAGACTAGATTTTTTTTTTTTCCAAATGAGTTAAATGCAATACAGAAATATGTCCTCAATCATAAGAATTAGTGGTAAAGACAATATTAGGACATCAATATGCATTTTTTTCAAATTTTTCCTGATCATCAACTGTAGTAACCACATTCAACTGCTTTATTATAATGATGCAAGGAGAAATCAGGAATTTAAATTAATGATTTACATTTTCTCTTTTGAGCAAAATATAACTTATCAGGCCCGTCTTTTTATTAAAAAAAAAAT
Organism: Saimiri boliviensis; assembly: GCF_048565385.1. Lineage (NCBI taxonomy): Eukaryota > Metazoa > Chordata > Mammalia > Primates > Cebidae > Saimiri > Saimiri boliviensis. The sequence continues at coordinate 77,660,431 of NC_133470.1, read as the reverse complement.
GAGGCATTGGGTGATTCAGTCAGAAAAAATAAAAATAAAACCATTCTATTCTCCACTGAGAATAAATGTGAAGTTTCGAACTTTGCTCCATCCTCAGTCACCTGCTTTTGGCATTTAGTACTTATTGCATTTTCAATGTTCAAGAGGGGCCATGTTCCCTTCAAAGGTGTACATTTCCTGCTGCCTTTCATGATGCCAATCTTCATTATAGTCCCTGAATCACCTAGAGTAAACATCTTTATGTGGTCCATCTCTGGAAAATAGCCATTGCTGTATAAAGATAATTTCACTTTAAGTAAATAACTAGGGGAACTGACATGGCCAAAGACCCTATTCCAAAGATTACAGCAATTCCCTAGTATGATACTCTGTGTCACATTGCTTAATAGTTTGGCTGTATTTATCCTATTGAGGTTGAAAGATATATGATTTAAGCTGTTATACTTTCTTACACGGTGATTATGGAAGCAACAACAAAGTGATAAGAAAATAAACAAATGTGTGAATACCTTATTTATAAGAGGTAATCCCACCCATATTACAAGCAAATGTGTTCTCTGCTTTCAAGCATACTACTCTATTCTTGCTGCATTTGTTGTTTATTCTACCAAGAGGTGAGTATGTAGGTTTTTAATTTTATTATTACAAGGCCATTCTACTCTAAATTATGTTGTACTATAGGGGAAATATTTCAAAGAGTGAATTGCTTAATAGTTTTAAAGGTTGGGATATACAGTTACCTTAACAGAATATATATGACATAGAACTAGATATATTAGAGCTGAATTTGGTATTATTTCTTTCCTTCTTCAAAGAACTCAGTTTTAGGTAATTACACACGACAATTTTCAGAGACATGAAACATTTTAATGTGGTTAATGGATCGTTGTTGTAAAGTCATATAACTTGCAGTTTCTTTGCTGGCAAAGGAAGACCAGTCTGTGAAGAAAGTAAATGAATTCTTAGTGCATCAAAGAAATAGAGGAAAAAAAGTTATAACTTTTGCTTTGCTCTCCAAATTATCTCCTAGGATTCCCTCTGGGGAATAAAAGTTGAAACATTTACCAGAAGCATTGACACAGAAGGAGCTTCCGGTGATCTATTCATTCTATATATACACCACTTGTTCAGTTGAAGTATGAGGCTGTACATGTAACAACTCTCAGGAGTATTTCAAACATCATTTAAAGTGTTTTTTAATAGAATTTGCAGTGATTATATAAAATATGTGAAATAGCATGTATTTATACAGTCTTGAGATAGCATGGTTCTCTAGCTGCAGTTATCAGTTACAAATGTGCAAAACTATATTGCAACATGAATCTACATTTCTTCCAAATCCTTCCAAATGGACCCTTAGGATCCTATTGCTTGGTCATGATCAAAATTGGGTAACCATGAGCCACATATTGAACAGGAAATATCTATAGTAGCTCCCATGATATTTGCAATATACATATACATATATACAAGCATTCTCTAAAATTTATAATGACAATATAAACTACAGTTAATAAATGAAGAAACAATTCATGTTAAAACAATTCTTCCTTTAATAATATATCCTTGTTATAAAACTCATAAATGTATATTTTATTTGTAACCTTCAGATATATTAAAGAGCTATGTTTTGGTTTTGTATTACTTTTAATAAAGGAGATTCCCCTTCAACAATTTCTTTTTACGAAAAGCAGTCATCTTAGATTTTTATCAGATTCCAAGGCAGATAAAGATTACAAGAATAGCAATTTCTTTTAGAAAGTGAAATCAATAAAAATTATTAATTCATTAGAACTCTAACTACAGACTAGCATAAATGGGGACTATTTATTTCAATAATGCTGCTATTATTCACACATTTTACTGTTTCTCTTTCAGATTTATCTTCTGTGCTATGTTCTGAGCCACACAAGTTCACTGGCATTATTTTATTGATTGGCCTCACATTTATCAAGGCTTTTGTAGCTCTAGGATGTTGAATTCCTCTCTTTCACTGAGTATCTACTAATGTCTCAGAATTTTTCTTGGTGCCTTTAGTATAACTTCAGCCAATTTCAAATATTTCCTTTTCTCCTTGACTGTATTTGTTAACCAACACTTGCCTTGGTGATGAAGAAAAAATCTTACATTATCGAGACCATCCTTGTCAACATGGCGAAACCCCGTCTCTACTAAAAATACAAAAAATTAGCTGGGCATGGTGGCGCATGCCTGTAATCCCAGCTACTCAGGAGGCTGAGGCAGGAGAATTGCCTGAACCCAGAAGGTGGAGGTTGTGGTGAGCCGAGATCGCGCCATTGCACTCCAGCCTGGGTAACAAGAGTGAAACTCCGTCTCAAAATAAATAAATAAATAAATAAATAAAAATAACCTACATTGAATTCTTCATTTATAGTAAAGTTTGGAAGACATAATTCATAATGAAAGGAGTTTGGTGGCATAGAAAAAGCCCTAGATAATGAATTGACAGATCTAAGCTCAATTTCCAGTTCTTGTTCATATAAATCCAGGTAATTTATAACTAAGTTGGCATCAGTTTTCTCAAAAATCAAATGAGAGAGTTGAGTGTATAATGTCTTTTTAAAATCCCTTTAAAATTCTACGGTTTTTGTAGGAATACATTAACTCCAGGCAAAAGCTCCAATCCATTTAGAATGCAAGGTCAGTAGACAGAGTACAAATACAAGATACTGCATCTTGACTAATAACATTTTTTTATTGTATAAAGTAGAAAGTCATGATGATGATGAAGAAAATTATTGTTTCAGTTGTAGGGCAACTGGAAATAGCTTATTCTCTAATTGATGGTATAGTCACATAGTCAGATTGAGTTAATACTTCCAATTTCCCATTGCTTGAAAATAACAGAGGTTTCCATTTAAACACTTCACATGTCTTCTTTGTAATGTATATTATCCTTTATAGGCAATGTCTAGGAGTGGACTAATGATCTTAAGTAATAATAACATCCTTTCTGTTAACACATAGCTGCTGCACTACAGGCAGATTCCAGATGACGGGATGATTTATACACAGTAGAGGATTATGAAGTGAGCTAAAGAAAAATGGATTTTGCCTCATTTAACAGTGACTAATATGATGCTTGCAGTAAATGAACATGCAATGTTTAATTACTGTGTTAAAAAATTTGACTCAAGGCCAGTGTACTCCATTCAAATGTAAAGATCATATAACTGTTATTATACTATAAGTAACATTGTTATCAGTAAGATGAAATAGAATTTCATAGTTACAGATCTTAGAAAATTATTCAATGTAAATGTTAAAGATAGCTAAATAAGTGGAAAGAAAACTTTCTATATGTAACACATAGGTTTAGGTGATATAAAATATTTCTAAATGAAATTATTGTTAGTTTACATGAAATTAAAATAGGTCATTTATTAGTCAAACCTACTCTGAGTCATTCTTGAATGATTTGTTCTGAAAGCAAAGAGATATGAAATTATTTGTGAAACTACACAAAAGAGCTTTGTAGAAGTAGAATTATGTTGATGGAATAGTTCATAAAAAGTGAGTCTTGCAAATTAGAAGTAATTTTAGTTCTTGAAAGAGATATACCTGATTAGAGGTTATTGTATTTTAGGACTGAAGAACAATTGACCTGTGATTGCAGTAAGTAAGCATCATACTGCACCGAAATTATTCAGAAGTTTGAAATTAACTCACAAGTTCTTTCTTCCACTTTGAATTGCAATTAGTCTACATAAGTTCAAAACCTGCCAGCAGTGAAATGAAAAACCTAAAGATGCCAAGTTTCGTTGCCTATCAGTGCACAGTAATTCATGACAAATGAGAATAATGAATTATATGGGTGAAATAGATGTGTTTTGAAGTATGATAGCATAATACAAAAGAATAAAAAGTCACAGGTCTACAATTTTATACACATCTTGATAAGCTGTTTCGGATGGATTCTGAGAAAAATGGTAGATAGAAAGTAGAACTAAATTTCATCTACCATTCAGACAGACACAGCAGCGTGTGGACTTGCATCATGGACTTTTGTTCCAAGAACTACTGCAGGAATATACTAGGAAAGCCAAGAGAATCCATAGACACTCTGAAGAAAGTGGATTGCTCATATAGGACCCAGGAGACAACCCAAATACTGGGTTGATATTCACAGCTGAGAGACCTGAAGACAGTACACATCACAGGACTCTGTGCAGACAACCCCCAGTACCAGCCTGAAGCCTGGTAGTCCTGCTGGGTGGCTAGATCCAGAAAAGAAATAACAATCACTGCAGTTTGGCTCACAGCAAGCCACGTCCCTAGGAAAAGGGAGAGTACTACATCAAGGGAAAACCTCATGAGACAAAAGAATTTGAAGAGCAGCTTTGAGCCCCAGATCTTCCCTCTGACATAATCTACCCAATAAAAAGGAACCAGAAAAACAATTCTAGTAATGTGACAAAACAAGGTTCTTTAACAACCCCTAAAAATTACACTATCTCACCAGCAATAGATCCAAGTCAAGAAGAAACCTCTGATTTACCTGAAAAACAATTCAGGTCAATTATTAAGCTAATCAAGGAGGCACCAGAGAAAGGTAAAGTTCCATTTAAAGAAATCAAAAGAATGATACAAGATATGAGGGGAGAAATCTTTGTGAAGTAGACAGCATAAATAAAAAACAATCACAACTTCAATGTATATGTTGAAGTAATAGTCTCTACTAAAAACACAAAATTAGCTGGGCGTGGTGGAGCATGCCTATAATCTCAGTTACTTAGGAGTCTAAAGCAGGAGAATCCCTCGAACCCAGGAGGCAGAGATTGCAGTGAGCCAAGATCGTGCCATTGCACTACAGCCTAGGCAACAAGAGTGAAACTCCATCTCAAAAATAATAATAATGACAATTTTTATATGTTTGATTTCCCTAAATTAAAACACCTCATAGCTGAATGGTCTCAATTACTGAACTTGGATTTTGGATGGTTACATCGTATTGGTTGAGATCCTGGACTTGGGGAGTCAGATAAACCAGGATTAGAATTCTACTTTGGCTATTTACTACTTTAACACAGCCTTTGGCTTACAAGATATAATACTTATTTGTGTATTTTGTTTTTGTTTCATTTTGATTTTGTGAGCCAGCTGGGGGCTGGATCATTCATTCCTCGTAGTCCACAACTTCACCGTCAGAGGTCCTCAGAGGTGAAAATAACAAAACTGCTTCAATTACTTAAGCAACCATTTTGCTTAAGCTTTAGGAACCAGGTGACAGTGTTGTGTGAAAGAACACAAAAATGCCAGAGTTTGGTGGAATGGGGTGGATTCTATAATGAATTACCCTAACAAGAAAACTTGTGGCTCCAGTGTCCGTAAAAATGGGACACTGACTGAAATAAGTCCTTGTTTTCTTTTTGAATTTCTCTCTGGCTCTGACGTATAATATCTTCTTGTTACATGTAATCTCTCTGGTCCATAACCTAAAATGATATTTGGCTTCCAAGATAGCATTAAATTGCAATATTATGCTACTTGGAGAAAATAAGAAAAATTGATTTGCAAATCAATGGAAGACCCAACTAGTTCTGTGGAATCTACTATGTATATGCTATAATACAGATACTGAGCCAAAATGATAAAGGGTTTTTTTTAATGCACCTTGCTCCAATGTAGTTATAACAAAAGAAACTATCTATGAAGTTATAATGGAGGATATAGACTTGATCCCATGCCATCTGGGAATCCAAGGCCCTCAACTGCAAGAATGGAAATAGGTTGTGATGAACTAAATTAGTGACCTAAACCCAGGTATAAATGGTTTAAAGTGTCTGTGAAGGTCAGTTGCTTTCCTTAACACTCAGGAATACTTAGAGAATTCATTTCTACCCAGAAGCCTCTCAGATTTTGAATTAGGATTTCCAGTGCTCTTTATTTTCTCCAGCATATTTCCTTCTTTGTCCTGTCAAAATTTTTGTTGAATTAGAAGAATATAAGAGCATCTGAAGGAGAAAAAAAGTCTTCTTTATGAACTATTAATGCCATGTTTCACATCGAACATTTCATTAAGTCAAACTATGTGAATATATAATGGCATCTAATATTCTACAATTTCTTAAATTACTTAATGAGTCACTTGTCAAAGAATAAGTTATTTATATGATTATTGACTAATTTGACATTTATCACTAATAGTAACATGGTTTATGTCTGAGCTTGTACACATACAAAAATATGTCCACATATGCAAATAATTTTAAAATATATAAATCAAAGTGTAGCTGTAACTCAATTCATACTTAAGGTTATAAAAGAGAATTTCAAGCATACATAAAAACATAGAAAAGATTATTTTAGCACGAAAGTCACATAATATGTGTAGATAATGCAAGTGAATGACTCAAAAGTGATTTAATAAAACTTAGTCCTTTTATCAGCAATTAACAGAAAAGTAATAGGAAACCAACTGAAAAAAAAATAGATCTTACTGGATACCACATAATACATTTTCTAGGGAAAAATATGCTAGAAGACATCTTCTTTAACATTTCAATACCTTTAGAAAATACATATTGGAAACCATGGCTGCCACCACGAGGATGTATTAGGATAGGCCCCTCTGACTAGAATAAATTATTGAACATTAAGTAAAAGAATTGAATCAATTTCTTGGCAATATTTAATTTTGGTAAAAAGTCAAGATACACAGGCATTTATTATTAAATGTTGATTGTAGTCTACTACATATACCTATGTTTACAATAAAAATATAATTCTACATGTCACTTGTACAATTTTAATACAAAGTCTTACTTTCTGAGAAGATGGTAAGATAAAGTTCAGGTTTTTGGACTTGTGGAGGTTTTATTTATATTATGGGAAGGGATGCTTGGAAGCAGAAATAATTCATCTTGCACAGAGGATCCATCTAGTAAGTGACTGAGTATTCTATTATTGCAATGTTTAAAGGTTTATAAATCTTGAGATGTAAAATGGAGCAAAAATGCTCTCCAACAACAAATTACGCACATATCCCTATCTGAATTGTTCACTGACATTAAACAGACATTTCTATTTTACAAGACAATAAGACTGACTGATAAAAAATTCTATGACCTTTCCTTTTCCTCTTTCTTCCACAACAGAAATGGTCTACTTCAAAATGTCAAGGAAAGCATAAGAACTTAATCTTGAATCTGTCGTATGAGTTGATGAATTCATTGCCAATATAGCATTGGCAGTAGTTAATGTACATGCAAACATCCCATCTATATATGCTGCTTCAATTAAGTAAAGAAAAAGAAGACTAAAACCTATCATTGGACATTCAAAACAATATTTTACTTTAAAATTGGGTTCCTACGTATTTTCTCTTTAGATGGCATACATTAGGTTTCTTTTGATATATTCGCTACTCACACATTAAAAGCTACTACTTTTTATCAGAAAAAATAAAAATACAGGTACTAATTTTGATACTTTTCTTACGTGTGCTCAGGGGTATCTAATTAGCTATCAATATCATGTCTCCTGTGTTGTCATATTCTGAAAAATAATGAATTTATTAAAGTTGCAAAGTAACTTCAAATAACAGATGAAGATGACAGAAATAATTTCATGAATTCCTACGTGGAAAGGAAAAAAATAACTATCAAGACTATGAACTTATTTTATAAAGCAATTTTTTGAGATTTCCTCTGATATTATTGTTCTTAAAACAAATATAAATTAAAAATCTTATTGTGGATTTAATAAAATCTGTTTAAATAATTCTTTAAAACATTTTTAATGTTTAAGAAATTTGATAATATTCTGACTGTGTTCAGAATATTTCTAGTATAAATTTGGTGCCAGTAAGAAAAAGAGTATAAAGCATCATATTCTCATTTTCTCTGTGGTTTTTCTTTGTAATCCCTCCAATTTTTTTTTATCTTCAAGCCAATTATTATTTACTTCTATGTAAAATTAGCTTTCCTGTATTTAACCCAATGGGAGATAGGTGACATGTTTATGTACCCTGTTTGTATGTGATAATAACTATAGTTGAATTATTTCATATTTCTGAAAAGCAAGTAACTAACACATTAATAGTAAAAAAAAATGTACTAAATTGAAAAGGAGTCTTTCTTTCTAACCTTTTCAGCTCTGTTTTCACTAAGGCTATATTATTCTATCTTCATATTGTCTTTTGTTTCATTAATAAGATTTAAAAATTCTTCTTTCAAAAAGCACAAAAATCAAAACAAGTAGAAAAGAACTACTAAACATTTGGAAACATCTGAAAAATTAAAATAAAAAAGGAAAGGAAGTAGAGAAAGCATATTTTTTAAACAGGAAAGATGAAAGGCAAGCATTTCCACCTATTCACCATGTTAGCTAGCAACACTGTATAGTAGGAAATAGCCCTATTCCTGCTTTTTGAAGGGATAGTACACAGTGCTCTGTTACATCCCTGAATACTCTTATCAGATTTATCCTCATTATTTTTTTTCCTTCAATTCTAAATTATTAATTATTCTTTAGTGCTATTACTTCTGTCATTGGCCCTTTATTTCTCATTCACAATTGAGTTTATTGCATAGACGTTAATGTTAAAACAAAACATAGGAGTAGCTTACAATCAAAATGTTCATGAGAAATGAATTTATCTTACATCTTTATCAAGCATCACTAATTTTCTCTGCCTTGGCAATATTTATGAAATCGATAAAATTTATTATGATCAACAGCATTTCTACAATGCAATTCTCTAGTACAACTATGGAAAATGTAAAGAATAAGATTTTACTTTTACAAGTGTTTACCACTACATATAATGTTGTTTAAATATGATCCCCCTCATCCATTCCAGAAAGTAGAGGAGAAAAGCAGCCTATTACAAGGGAGAACTCAGACTCAGACAGAAAACATAAATTATGCTCCTCTATCTGTTTTGACTTACTACCTGACCTTGATAAAATAATGTTAACAGCCACATTGTTAATTAGCTTATAAAATAGTTAATGAAAAGTTCTTACTTTTTGCTAATTATAAATTAAATAATAACTTTAATTTGCTTCTACAGGCATGAGGAAAGGTCCAAGTGGATATAATCTTCAAACATCATCATTCATTAGCCTCATAGTCTGTAAGTCACAAATTATTCATTTATGGAGTCCCTGCTATATCTAGAATAATGTGCCAAAATAATGTGCCTAGCATGAGGAAAGTTCCAGATGGATATGATGTTCAAACATCACAATTCATTAGCCTGAGAGTCTGTAAATCACAAATTATTCATTTATTGAGTTTCTACTATATGTAGAATAATGTGCCAAAACTTTAGAACCCAAAGAACTTAGAGGACAGGAGCAAGAAAAAAACTGCACAACCAGCCTTCAAGAAATTTGAAATCTAATTTAGAGCTAGAATACACAAAGCAAAGTTTTCTCATCCGGCTAAGTTTGTAAACACTCAATACATAGACATTGTCCAAACTCAACAGAAGATCCAATTTGGCTTCCATATAATGTACAATTGAATGTCCCAAAATAGCATTGAATGCTGTTGAGGTGGGTATTCAATTTGGCAGTATTATTTTCACAAGCTTGCTAAAGGTACAATTTATTTTTTGAAATACAGCCTGAAAATTTCCATTAGATAATTCAAAACTAGTTTGGTAAAATTAAAAACTGTATTTAATATGATTCTTTTTCTTTAAAGGCAAAGTCATTTCACATAAAGAAACACATGTAGATACGTAGTTTGACATAAAACAGTTTATGTATGGTCCCTTATGATAATGTCCAATGTGGGTGATTCTGAAATAAAACTTAAAATGTCACTAGAGGTTTAACAAGTAGTGTTAAATCTTTTTCCCTACTCTTTACTGTAATATTATCCACCATATCAAAGGATGAGGTGAAAACCGACTCTGAAAAGCTATTCTGTAATAAAGTCTGAATGTCTAAGTGCTTTGGTTGATTTTTAAAATAGTACAACTATATAGGCTTATACAATATTATTCCGTTGATTTGTGTAAGTTCTGTTCTACCTAAAACTAAACAAGGGAGATAGAATTTCCAAATCTAATCTGGCCTTAATGTTTGGCTTTCCAAATGGCTTTGGTGCAAACCCATTTCGAAAACGAACTTTGCCTGAATGCTATTACACATTTAAAATGAGACCGCTATTTGAGTTTCAAATAATGGTGTTTAGTCCCAAGCCAACTTCAGCAAACAGAGTCTTCATTGTGTTTCTGATTATATAAAACACTTAATTTGATTAGAAACAGTCTCATGTTTGGTCAGCTATTTATCTTGGCAAATGTTTCATATTAGCAATTGAAGAGCATAAAGTAGAAATGATTTCATCATCTATCAGAAAAGGGAAATGGAATAATATAACTATATTCATATATTCTTTTCTCATTTTTATTTTAAATTTAGGGGGTATATATGCAGGATTCCTACAAAAGTATATTGTGTGATGCTCCTGCTCTGGACATGTAAGGTACCTGCTCCCCCTTCACCTTCCACAGTGGATGACAGTGGCCCTCTTGTCACAGCTCAACTAGGCAGTGCCCCAGTAGGGACTCTGTGGGGACTCCAACCCCACATTTCTCCTCTGCACTACTCTACTAGAGGTTCTCTGAGAGGGCTCCATCCTGCAGCAAGCTTCTGCCTGAGCACTCAGGCTTATTCAAACATCCTCTGAAATCTAGGCAGAGGGTCCCAAACCTCAAGTCTTGACTCAGTGCAACCACAGGCTTAACCCCACATGGAAGCCACCAAGGCTTATGACTTGCATCTTTTTAAGTAAATTTCCTGAGGGCACCCCAAAAGCCAAACAGACATCAGCATCATGGTTACTGTATAGCCTGCAGAACTGTGAGTCAATTAAACCTCTTTTCTTTATAAATTACTCAGTCTCCAGTATCTCTTTACAGCAATGTGAGAATGGACTAATGCAAAAACCTGGTATCAAGGAGTGCAGTATTTCTATAAAGATACTTCAAAATGTGTAAGTGACATTGGAACTGAGTAGCAGGTGAAGGTTTGAAGAGTTGGGAGGGCTCAGAGGAAGACAGGAAGACAGGAAGATAAGGGAAAGTTGGGAAGTTCTCAGAGACTGGTTAAATAGTTGTGATCAAAGTGCTAATAGTAATATGGACAATGAAGTAGAGGCTGCTGTGTTCACAGATGGAAATGAGGACCTTATTAGAAAACGAAGTCAATATCACTTTTTTTTATGTCTTAGCAAAGAACTTGGCTGCAATGTATTCATGCCCTATGGTTCTGTGGGAGTTTGAACTTGAGAGTGATGATATTGAGTAACTGGCAGAAGAAAATTCTAAGCAGCAAAATGTCCAAGGAGTGCTGTGCCTGCTTCTAACAGCACATGTTCAGAGGTGGGAGTGAATACATAAGTTAGAACTTATATTTAATGGAGAAGAAGAACATAAAAGTTTGAAATATTTGCAGCCTAGCCAAGTGTGAGAGAAAGAAAAAACTGTTTGGGAAGAGGAATTCAAACAGGTGGTTGAGCAAGCACTTGCCAGAGAAATTTGTATAAATGAAAAGCCAAGGACTGATAGGCAAGACAATGGGGAAAAGGCCTTGGAGGCATCTCAGAGACCTTTGAGACAGCCTCTCCCATTAACAGGCCTTGAGGCCTAGGGCGAAAGAATGGGTTTGTGTGCCAGGACCAGGACCCCACTGCCCTGGCACAGGCTTGGGACACTACTCCCCACATCCCAGTTGCTTTGATTCCAGTCTCAGCTCTACAGGCCTCAGATATAGTTAAGGCCACTGCTTAAAAAGATGCAAGTCATAAGCCTTGGTGGCTTCCATGTGGTGTCAAGCCTGTGGTTGCACTGAGTCAAGACTTGAGGCTTGTGACCCTCTGCCTAGATTTCAGAGGATGTTTGAATAAGCCTGAGTGCTCAGGCAGAAGCTTGCTGCAGGGATGGAGCCCTCACAGAGAATATCTAGTAGAGTAGTGCAGAGGAGAAATGTGGGGTTGGAGTCCCCACAGAGTCCCTACTGGGGCACTGCCTAGTTGAGCTGTGAGAAGAGGGCCACTGTCATCCACTGTGCACCTGGAAAAGCTTCATTCATTCAATGTCAGCCCAGGAGAGCAGCTGTGGGGTCTGGAAACTGGAAAGCCACAGAGACAGAGCTGCCCAAGGCCTTTAGAGCCCATCCTTCACACCACTGTGCCTTGGATGTGGGACATGAAATCAAAGGAGACTATTATGTAGCTTTGAGATTTAATGACTGCTCTCATGGCATGGGGTCTGCAGCCCCATTCTTTTGGCTGATTTCTCTTTTTTGGAATGGGAATGTTTACCCAATGCTGGTTTTTTCATTGTATCTTGGAAGTAAATAACTCATTTGACTTTACAGGATCATAGGAAAAACAAACTCATCTCCAGATGAGAATTGGGATTTTGGATTTTTGAGTTAATGCTGAAATGAGATAAGATTTGGGGGGACTATTGAGAAGGGATGATTGTATTTTGCAACATCAGAAGGACATGAGATTTGAAGGGGCCTGGAGTAGAATGATATAGTTTGGATATGTGTCTGCACCCAAATCTCATGTTGTATTGTAATGCCCAATGTTGGAGGTAGGGCCTGGTGTGAGGTGACTGGATCATACAGTTGGATCCCTCATGAATGATTTAGAACCATCCCCATGATGCTATTCTCACAATAGTGGGCAACTTCTTGTCAGATCTGGCTATTTAAAAGTGCGGCACTTATCTTTTTCTCCTGCTCTGCCCATGTGATGTGCCTGCTCCCCCAGGTCTTCCATCATGATTGTAAATTTCCTGAGGACTCCCCAAAAGGTGAGCAGATGCCAATATCATGCTTCCTTTATAGCCAGAAGAACCATGATCCAATTACATCTCTTTCCCTTATAAATTACCCAGCCTTTGATATTTCTTTATAGCAATGTGAGAATGGGCTAATACAGGTTGCAGTTGCTTTAGAGGACTTAGCCATAAATTCTTTACTAAGGCCAGTGTTAAGAACAGTATTTCCTAGATTTTCTTCCAGGATTTTTATAATTTGCCAGCTTACATTTAAGTAATTAATCTATCTTTAGTTAATTTTTGTATGCAGTGATAGATGGGAGTACAGTTTCATTCTTCTGCATGTGGATAGCCATTTTTCCTACACCATTTATTGAATATAGAGTCATTTATCCATGGCTTACTTTTGTCCACTTTGTCAAAATTCAGATATTTGTATGTGTGTGCTTTTACTTCTTGTTTCTCTAGATGGCTACATTGGTCTTTGTGTCTATTTTTGTATGGGTATCATGCTGTTTTTGCTACTGTACGTTTGTAGTATAGTTTGAATGTAATCACATCAGGTAATGTGATGCCTTCTGTTTTGTTCTTTTTGCTTAGGATGGCTTTGACTATTCAGACACTTTTTTGCTTCCATATTATTTTCATATATTTTATTCAGTTCATGTTGAATTTTATATAAAAGTAAATACATTCAAATCTGTAGCTTTGAGCAGCCTGCCGGTAGATAGAAATAGAGAAGAAGCAAGGTACACACTTGAAACTTTTCTCTGATACCTGAGCTTCAGGACATCAACCAACATGACCCAGCCACTACGCAGAGTAATTGGTAGCAATACAAATTAACAATTTGATTTGATTGCCTATTGCTTATTTACAAGCATTTTCCGTGCTTGTGTGTTTCTATCTCTGCCAACCGAAGACTACTGTCATGTTGTATAAAATTAGGAGTGATTATCTCAGTAAGTGAATATAATAAGTTGCTCTAATAGATAGCGATAGGTAGTGGGATCTAAATCCAACAATAATCCGAGGCAGGAAATAGTAATATGTGGTGAAATGCTTCCAACATTTATAAAAGAACTAACTTAATTTGTATGCCATTTCACAAATTGGATTATGTGCTTGTACTTGTTTTTATAGCCTTTTTTCAGTCTCCAGGCTCAAATTACTCAATTAAAAAAAGGAACATTGTGACAGTCCACAGCTGCAAAGTCTGCACTCTGCGATCCTAACGTGGATTAATCTAATCAATACAGAATGTAGCCTAGACGTTCTAAAATAGCAGAAGCTGATTTAATAACTGTCTAATTAAGAAAAAAGAAAGTAATATAACATTTACTTAAGATAGTAATTTGAATAAGAATCTTCTATGTGGAAAGGTTACCAGCCTGGTTTATTGTTTTATTTCTAAAGGTGATTTAAACACCAGTACAGATCTTAGGAAATGGAATTTTGAGTTCTTTTGGAATAATGACTTTTTGTTTTAAAACATATTTAAAGCATTAACCATCCCCAACACCCTCCCCCAACCCTCTCACTAACTACCCTTCTCAGCAAACTGAATAGGCAAAAAGATTTCTATTTCTTAGTTATGGAAATTTATACCAAAGAGAGGGCCATATAATGTAGAGTTTAAGAATACATCTAATCAAAAAACTGTGGACTTTAGGCAAATGTTTTGTACATCATAAGACTTATTTTTTGCATTTCTTTGGGCACAAATATGTTTGTTTAATTTATATATTCATATTTTGAAGAGTTTTTAGCTTGTTTGTTTGTATGCCTTTAATTTTATCAACATTTCTTAGTATGGTTCATTAAAGATAATAAACACTCTCACTCTATAAATGGTGGATATAGATATAGTATTCATTTTGCCCACAGTAAATCACCCTCTTTTATACATGTATTCATATTTAACATTTTTAGAAAACTCTGAAGATGGCCTTTCTGGAATCAAGACCTAGTTATGCCAATTAATGTCTAGGAATCTACTCAAATTACTGAAACAGACTTACTTTCTTCTCTGCAATCAGGTAGGGCCTCATATCAATACATATCTTTATTACACAGTTTGTTCATATTATATTACATATTTAAATTATCGTGTCTTTCTTTCTTAATTGTTTATAACTTTTACTCAAGCTGGGACCTTATCTTATTCAGTTCTGTGTCCCAGGACCAAGAACAATGAGAACATCCAGGACATTCGATTTTTGTTGAATGAATGACCTATGACTGTCAGCATTTTATTTCCTGTGATGTCAATGGATGCAATATAGTGCTTTCTCTGAAAAAACTAATAGATTGGGAGAAGCCAGAAGTCTATTAACTTACCAAAGGGAGCAAGGGCTCACTTTTACTTATCTACTATAAGGAAGCCACAGGGATAGATGTTTCCAGAGAACTTGCGGAATTCATCAATACATCAGTAGTACAAGGCATTAGGATCTTGGACTTGGATCATGGTGAGAGCTTGCCAGGTAACAAATGCAAAATTTCCTACCTTAAAAGACAGACTGTGAAAACTACATTCCACTGGCCATATATACACCCTCAGTGTTTGAGCTATCTCCAGTAACTTTTTAGCTATATAAAGATCACAAATGGTTCTACTACGTATTAAATATGTCACAGTTTAAGTAGTATAAATTCAGTATTTACATAAAGGCTGAGAAATAACTTCACATCTATATTTTTTTGGAGAAATCTAATGTCACTTGGAGTGAAACATCAAATATTTAGAACATATCAATCCCTCCAATGTAGATATAAAACTAGAAGACAGCACTGTATCAAAAAGTTCTTTGTATGAGTTGTTTGGTAGGACTGAGTTTACGAGTCCTGAGACACTATGACTATTTTCTTAAAAAAAAAAAAAAAAAAAAAAAAGAAAAAACTTATGCTGCACACTTTGCTGTGAACTAACTGGCTCAAGATTCTTACTGGAAGAGATTCAGCTACAAAGAGATAAAAGCTGTCCATGCATTGTATGACTCATAAGTGTGAGAAATATTTAGAAACTTTGAAAAATTGGAGGCAATTTGAGGTCAAGTAATTGTGCAGCCTACAGATTCCACTACAGCATATGTGGCAAAAATCAATGGATTCACAGCTTAACAAAAAATGCCCTAACAAAAAGCATATAAACATATACATTTTTGAATTTAAGGGAAAAGTTTTCATATGTTGTCAGATTTAGGTTCTGAAATTTACAAGGTTGAGATAATGTGAATGATTGATTATTAATGAAAGACTTTTGAATATATTTTTCACATACATGCAATAAACTTTTTAATATATTTGTTTTCAGAATCATGGACTACGTGTGGTTTTCTTTAATAAATGTTAACTATTTCAGCATTACAATGAATCTTGCAAATATCTCAAGATTCAATTTTATGACCTTGAAGACAGGTTTTTTCCAAATAATTTTGTGTGTGCATCCTCCTGACAGATTAAAATTGAAAAAGGATCTTTCACGCATGTCAAATATAACATACAAATTTATTTTCTTAAAATAGTTATTATGTAATTTTGACATATTTATATGACAGCTTCATTTTTTCTTTATTTTTTTCTATTTTGATAATTTTGGTAGATAGCTTCCTTGTAATTTATATAATGAGCACAAACAAAATCATTCAAATAATTGCTACAGTCGTTTTCTTGTGGTAGGTGTCATCTACAAACATTTAAAAGGCAGCTCAAAAGTGAGTTGCCAATTGATAAATTATAGCTTTGCTAATATAACCACTAGTGGTCTATAGGGTGATTTTATTCTTATTTTTATGCCACCGACTGCATAATAGCAGATCAACTACAGCAAAACTTAGATATTAAATAGAGAAGGTAGGTATTAACTGTCAAATCATGATCACTATTGTAAATATTTTAGAAACAAACCCACACCCAATATCTATCTATCTACACACATACATGTGTTTATTTATAAGATACTGGCTAGAATTTCATGATCTCATTGTAGTATAGTCTTAGCGTTACCAAGAAAGTACATTTAAAGAAAC
Source organism: Saimiri boliviensis (assembly GCF_048565385.1). Classification (NCBI taxonomy): domain Eukaryota; kingdom Metazoa; phylum Chordata; class Mammalia; order Primates; family Cebidae; genus Saimiri; species Saimiri boliviensis. The sequence goes on along the minus strand of NC_133470.1, from coordinate 77,643,628 downwards.
TTTTCTGCACAATGTTTCCAGTAGTCGCTTTTCGTTACTCATTGTAAGTGTGATTTTCACAGTTTGGAAAACTCAGGCCTGCTCCATTAACAGAAGAAGTGTTATTGATCCGATACTTGCAGATTAGAGAAGAGCTAATTTTCACTCTTAAGATTTGTTATCATTTGGTTGCTTCTAGTCGAACAATGGATTGGAAAACATGCCTATGCATGCAAAACCCATAAGAGATAAATAGATTTCGATTTCCTTCAAATGCCTTGATTTTCACTTATTTTCAGACAGCTTTCAGGAATCAAAGCCTAGAGCACATTACTTTCAGATTCCTTATTATAGATGCAAGTATGATTTAAACTTAAGAAGCTACTTATACATGAATAAAATAAAAAAGCAATCTCTCATTTTGGTTGAAGAGTCACTTGAGGTCTAAAATTATGGAATTTGGCGTTCATTTGGAATTGAAGGCAGTTACTCCTATGCTTTGGGCTCTAAAAAATGATTTTACATAAAATCAAGGTAGTTGCATGCATCCAGTGTTGGGAAAATAATTCCTTGTCTTCAAGCTAAAAAAGAAAAGAGGGGGTCTTGGAGTGTCAGAAATAGAGTGAATTGTGATTCTTTTTCCTTACCTGTAAATTATTGAGTCTAAACCCCAGGCCCTGAGAGATAGACAAAATACAGTTGACCCTTAAACAACAAGGGAGTTAGGAGAATCAGCCCTTCTTACACTTGAAAATCCACATATAACTTTTGATTCCCCCAAAACATAAGTACTAATAGCCTACTGTTGACTGAAAGCCTTACTGATAACATAAACAGTTGATTAACACATTTTGTTGTTATATGTACTATATATTGTATTCTTTTTTTTTCCTTTTTTTTTGGGGGGGGGGGGAAGAGTTGCGCTCTTGTTACTTAGGCTGGAGTGCAATGGCGCGATCTCGGCTCACCGCAACCTCCGCCTCCTGGATTCAGGCAATTCTCCTGCCTCAGCCTCCCGAGTAGCTGGGATTACAGGCACGCGCCACCATGCCCAGCTATATATATTGTATTCTTACACAAAAAGCTATGGAAAGGAAAATCCCATTAAGAAAATCATAAGGAAGAGAAGATTCATTTACAGTAACGTATTGTGTTTCTGAATACCATAGGGTTATCTTTTCTGCTTCTAAGATGAATCACTTGTATGCAATGGTGGGCAATGCAGCTGCCAACCATAATCTATGGCACATAGCAAGCAATTCAACTTTTTCCTGCAATGGCATGACTTTTCTTTGCTTTTGGGAGTATTCGCAATATGACTACCAGCACTTCGTATGGCTCCCATGACATTATTCAAGGTTTATGGTATTGCACTAAACATGATGAAAAATATACAAGAATGGAAAGATCATTTTTTACTACAATATACAATTTACTAGAGAGAGAACTGCTCACTTGGAGATGATTAGCAGCACAGGGAGTTTAAAGGAGATACTTGCAACACATGAGCTCACTGTAATAGAAATAGAAGATGGCTATCAAATTATTACAGCAGTACAGTATTCATTACAGTTAAATTTATGCAGTTATAATTTAATATAGCATCTTTATGTTTGATTGTATCACTCTCAACTGCAAATGGTGCCATGCATGGTCTGTGTCTGTGCGTGAACATTTTGATAAATTTTAACTTTTTATTAATAATTTTGTGTACAATTTATGGTAGTAAATGATGAAACAGACTAGTATCTACATTTATTTTATGCAGTCATGGTATACTTTTTTCTTAAAAATTTCAATTTTTGTAGGCTACACAGTTTGCAAATTTTTCCAAATCGTCAGAAATTTAAAAAAAAATTTACAGTATTCACTGAAAACAAATCATATAAGTGGATCCATGCAGTTTAAACCCATCTTGTTTAAGAGACAGCCATAGTTTGAAAGCAAATGCTATTCTCAGAGCCTGAAATGCAAATGGAGACATTCCAAAGCAACTCAACTAGAACAGCACAAAGTTAAGGTAGATCCCAACTCAAAATTTCAACACTGATAATAATTTTCTGGTTTTCTGTGACAACAAAGTACTTTGGTTTTTGTGTCACTGAAGATGTTAATAAGTGTCTGTTGCTTAATTGGACTTTGCTTATCAGAAATATCATAGATTTATATATGCTAAATTAGTATCAAAAGACTGAATGGAACAAAGTATATGAACCAAATTAGGTAAATTGTCAACTGAAACTAAACAAGTACTTTGTCCTGACTGTCTACAACCTCTACTGAGTTAATAAAACCTGCTGTCTGACCACCTCTCCTCAGGAAAGTTCTAAAAGTGAGTTCTTTCAATATCTTGACTTATGTTGCTGCACATGGGCTTATAGCAGGAAATGTACTTTAAGTTCTGAATAGTGAAAATTATTTCCAAAACAATTCTTGGAAAAATTAAATGCTTGATAAAACATTAGTTATTTAGTGCAGAACGCTACCTCCGACAGGTAGGAATAATTTCATCACTCTATGATTCATACAAGCATAAAATGTCAGCTCTATTAAACAAGCCACAAGAAAAAATAAAACTTCTCATGCAAAAATTTAGGATTTAAATCTCCTGTAATTCCAATACTTTATATGTATTAACCCCTTTAACCTTCACAACAATGTTATTCATCAGGAGTCATTAACCCCTTTAACCTTCACAATAATGTTATTCATCAGGTGTCAATATCATCATGCTCATTTTGGAGATATGAAAATTAAGTCACGAAAGTTTTACATAACTTGTTGTTCTTATCGTTACTTCATGGTGAGAGTGGGCGTCAAACTCTAACAGTTCTTAGCAAAAACAAGGGCACAGAACTAATTCCCTCTGTTGCCTCCCATGTACATGTTGCATAAATGCTTCTACCCTCACATAAATGCTTCTACCCTCACATAAATGCTTCTACCTGGGATTTAATATGACAGTATTTCTTATTTGTTAACCCCTCTGAAGGCCTAGACAGGAACTCAAGTTGTTAAGTTTCCACTGGGTCTAACCCAAATTCTCAACCTTATTGTAAACTTTAACATGCATCAGGATAAGCTAGCAGTCTATTAAAAAATCCACTGTTGAGGTTTATTCCTGAAGTTTTTGATTCAGCAGGTCTGGGTAGGGCCTGAGAATGTATATTTCCAACCAGTTGCCTGCTGCTGCTGCTGCTGCTACTGCTGTTGTTCTGGTAACTACATTTTGAGAACAATTGGTCAGATTACCCAATTCGTTGCCTACTAATAAACACAATATTTTGTAAAAGCATGTGGTAAGGATAAATTGTCATTTATCTTTAGAAATTGTCAAAACACACTTGTAAATTAAAGACAATAACTGTGGGCTGAGCACGGTGGCTTACGCCTATAATCCCAGCACTTTGGGAGGCCAAGGCGGGTGGATCACGAGGTCAAGAGATCGAGACCATCCTGGTCAACAAGGTGAAACCCCGTCTCTACTAAAAATACAAAAATTAGCTGGGCATGGTGGTGCGCGCCTGTAGTCTCAGCTACTCGGGAGGCTGAGGCAGGAGAATTGCTTGAACCCAGGAGGCAGAGGTTGCAGTGAGCTGAGATCGTGCCATTGCACTCCAGCCTGGGTAAAAACAGTAAAACTCTGTCTCAAAAAAAAAAAAAAAAAAAAAGACAATAATTGTTACTGATTTATTTATTTATTTATTTATTTATTTTTACTGAAAGACAGTGGTTATCAATAGTGAGGAGTGACAATGGTACTTTAATAAACACATAGGAGCTCAAATTAAAAACCTTGAGATCTCACATCTTATGGTCTTAACCTTTATATGTCAGAGGCATGCACGTGAATGCACACACGTGCACATGCATGCACACAAACGCCTATACACACGTAAAAGTTTGGGAAAGTAAGACAAAAGGGTAACCTGAGTACTGTTAAGAGTGGAGCTGCCCTGTGATACCAACAAATAGAAGCCATTGTCAAAAGTAATGGAATGCTCATTAGAAAGGTATTTACTTGCTTTCTTACATTTTCTTATTTGTACAAGTCTCATTACATTGAATATCATGCAATTTTCTTCAAGAAATTTAGGTCACCTTAGCTCTTAAGTATTAGCAGATATACAAATGGTGGTAATTTCACTGTAATTATATTAATAGGGCAACTTTTTTTTTTTTTTTTGAGGTAGAGTTTCACTCTTGTTGCCCAGGCTGGAGTTCAATGGCGCGATCTTGGCTCACTGCAACCTCCGCCTCCTGGGTTCAAGCAATTCTCCTGCCTCAGCCTCCCGAGTAGCTAGGATTACAGGCACCCATAACCATGCCTCACTAACTTTTTTTTTTTTTGTATTTTTAGTAGAGACGAGCTTTCACCATGTTGACCAGGCTGGTCTTGAACTCCTGACATCAGGCAATCTGCCCACCTCAGCCTCCCAAAGTGTTGGGATTACTGGTGTGAGCAACTGTGCCTGGCCATGGGCATCTTTAACAGTTTATAACTATAGACTTCAAGTTGTGAATAGAAACCCTAGTTATGGCATGTATTATAATTAATTTGTTCCAGATAATGCTATTTATTTGAATGTCTATTATTCATGGAACACTACATTGAACAAGGAGGAAAGATGGAAAATAGGGTTCTTGACCACAATTAATTTTAAATTACAGCTGTAATATAGTAACAGAACAAATAAATTGAGAAAAACTGAGTTTACCACACTTGAGAGAATGCATAATAATACCTGATGATAGGGATAGGAGATTAATCAGAGAAGGCTTTATAGAGCACATAGTTTTCAAACCAGTATTTTTTCAGGTGTACATTGTTTAAAAAGGAAGAAAACCATTTGAATAAAATGCCTGATAATCCAATTTCCTCTATAAAATTTCCCCAAGCTATTATGAAATATATTGATCTTTTGCTTTTCATAACTTAAATATCATAATTTGTAACAGAAAATTTGCCAGTTAAATATGTACTTTCTTGTTTTGACTATACTATTTCCTTTTTTTTTTTATGTTCATGCTTCTTTCTCAATTGAACCAGAAGTTTTTTGATGGCAGGTAAAAGATTTACACATTTTCTTTTGGTATTTCCTTTTTTAGTCTGTTAATATCATGAATTACACTGATTGCTTTTAAAATGTTAAACAAATCTTTCATTCCTATAATAAACACCACTTGTTCATGAAATAGTATCCTTTTCATATACTGCTGGATTTGACTAACCACACGTTCATTAAGACTTTTTACATCTATATTCATAAAGGATATTGGTGTGCAAGCTTTCTTCTCTTCAAATATTTGTTTCTGGTATTGGTATCAGAATAATTCCAGCTTCAAGAAATGAGTTGGCATATATTTTTCTCTCTTTATAATTGTTTTTGGAGTTTATATAGAATTGGTCTTATTTAGTCCTTAAATATTTGGTATAATTTCCTAGTGAAGCCACCTAAGCTTGGAGCATTCTTTTTGAGATGATTCATTTTAACTATAAATTCAATTTATTTAAGTGATATAGGGCTACTCAAGCTATTTCTTCTGGATTGGACTTCAGTACTGTTTTTTCCCAAGTAATCTGCATATTACATCAACACTGTCAAATGTATACAGCATAAATATTAATACTTCCTTTTTATACTTTTAATATCTGTAGCGGTATCATCTTTCTCAAGCCAAATACTAACAATGTATTTCTTCTCTCTTTTTTAATCTTATCAGTTTGCCTAGAGTTTTATCCATTTTATTAATTTTCTCAAAATACTAGCTTTTGGTTTCACTAATTTTCTCTATTGTTTTTCTCTTTTGATTTCATTGATTCATGCTCTAATTTTTATTACTTTTCTTCTGCTGCTTAATTTGGTTTTCTTTTGCTCTCCTCCTCGTTCCTCACTGTGGAACCTTAGATAGTTAGCTTAAGATATTATTTTCTGATATTGTAATTTTATGCCATAAATTTCCCTATAATCACTGACCAGGGACGCTAGCCACCTTGACCGCCCTGGCTCACAATTCCAGAAGAAGAATTGACTACAAGGTTCCAAATCATGCTCTGCTTGGGTTCCCTCTCCCTGTGCGAAAGGATAGAAACATTATGCAAGCAATAAGCTAAGGCAATCATAAGTATTGCTTCATTTATGTTCCATTTCTTAAGTATCACTATCCATGTAACTTTATGTATGATAAGTTGAGAAACATTGTTTCACACATTTTGTTTGGTTTCTTTGCTGTTTCCAGTAGAGGGTAAATTCACTCCCCACCACTTAATCGTCACAAGAAACAGAAGTTTCAAATGATTTCATTACTTGTACTTCCTTAAATGTAATTACTACTTTAAGTAGCTTTCTGAAAAATTTTAAACAGGACATTTTTAGTAACACATTTCTTGATCAGAATTATCCATGGCCGGGCGCGGTGGCTCAAGACTGTAATCCCAGCACTTTGGGAGGCCGAGGCGGGTGGATCACGAGGTCGAGAGATCGAGACCATCCTGGTCAACATGGTGAAACCCCGTCTCTACTAAAAATACAAAAAATTAGCTGGGCATGGTGGTGCATGCCTGTAATCCCAGCTACTCAGGAGGCTGAGACAGGAGAACTGCCTGAACTCAGGAGGCGGAGGTTGCGGTGAGCCGAGATCGCGCCATTGCACTCCAGCCTGGGTAACAAGAGCGAAACTCCATCTCAAAAAAAAAAAAAAAAAAAAAAAAAAAAAGAATTATCCAAGTTATGTCTCCAAAATTAGGTTGTATTTCTGAGAAAGAAATATTTACAGGCATAATATTTTTTTCAGCTTAATTATCAATACCTTAGTTCTTCAGAGAAAATGTCTTTCTATTGGAGAAAATCTTCCCCAAGAAAAAGCAAAATATCTTTTGCTGATATATTCATGTTGAATATAAATATCAGGTGTACTAATGCCAGGTGCATACTATAAGGACAGTTTGAGATATCCTCAATAATTTAATTCTGAAAAGGTCAGGATAAAAGCTGCCAGGACCCAAAGTAAAACAGTGAAATCAACTGGTTCTTTTCAGAGTGACAATTATTATTTCTCACATAATAGATGTTATTATCTCAAGTAGCCAAAAGCACATGGGAGCCTTGCAGGTAGTCTGAATAAAGCTCTTTCATGAGTCTTTTTAAAATAAATCCCCCTTAAAGCTTTAGAGGACAGCTCAGTGGGCATTCAACTAGACTGCCCAAGTGCAAATGAAAAATAAGAGATTTTGACAGTAATCAAGCACTGCAAAATCTTAAAATTGATGAACACAGTTTTTCATTACAGTTGTTTTTAAAACGATTTATGTAATTCAAATATTCAAAATGTTCCTGGACTTCCAAGTCCATTTTTTGACTCTATTATGTAAGACTTTTAGGTCTAATATTAATCTCTTTATTTTTACACTATAGTAATTTCCTTAAGATTTGGCCTTTGAAAGCATTAATTATTAGCTGACAATATATCAGATATACATGCTCTAGTTTTTCAGATTATTAACACAGATACCTGAGAAGACTGATGAAAGACTTCCTTTTGGAATGTTTTATAATCATTTATTGAATTATATCTGTAAATTATGAGATGAAGTCTTGGTATTTTTAACAATTTCTGTGGATTTTTCTTATTAAAGAGATTCTAACTTTTCAAATATTTATATTGGTAACTATATCTTCACGAAATATGGCAAAAGTAAATAAAAGTTTATATGCATTTATATAGTCTTCCTGGGAAGAGAAATGAGAAGAGAAAATAAAATTTCCTAAGTGGCATTTAGTCAACTCTCGTACCATTTTATTTTCCATTGTACCTCTCTCCATATATATGTTTATTAAAAATAATTGAAAATAGCATGCTACAGAGTAACATAGCAAAGGGCACAAAATGCCCACATTACTCATTTCGGCAGATCGCATTTTCCAAAGATGACTAGAAACATATCTCCTATCGTACATGTTCTCCTAGAACCTTGCTACTCCACCATCAAAAGGTAGATAGAATCTGTGTTCCCCTTGAATCTCAGTGGGCTTTTGTGACTGCCCAGACTAACAGAGTATAGCAGAAATGATACTCCCTGAATTTCAATGCCAGGTCATAAAAATGCTGTGCACTTTCACCTGCTTCTCTAGGATGTTCATCCTTAGACAATTCAGCCTCCCTGTAAATAATGTGATTACCCCGAGTCTACCATGCTGCAGTGAAGCCCAAACTACTTCATATGGAGAGGCCAGAAATCTACATAAACAGAATGTCACCTTGCCAATTTCCAACCATTTCAGCCACCTGCTGTATTAACTACAATCTCAAGCCAGAACTTCCTGCTAAGCCATTTCTGAATTCTTGACCCACAGATACTGTGAAACATAATACAATAATTGTTCTTATTTTAAACCACTAAGTTTTAGAGTCATTAGTTACATAGAAATAGATAACCAGAGGACTCATTCCTTTCATTATCTGAGAGGGACAACATGTTATCGATGTTATAGCTTTAATGACAGATAACATCAGTCATTTGCACTGTGCCATTAATTTCTCTGAGCAACACTTGACTACAGAGAGAAGTAACAGGAGCAGATTAGCTGTTATAGTAAAGTGGAGCTGAGGAAAATTATGGAACAATGGATGAAACTAACATAAGATGGCTTTGGGCAACCATGGGACAGCATGCGGACAAGTGCTATCATTAAGTATGTGTTGGAGGCAGAGAAAAGCTTTGTCCACTAAATCGAGGTGTTATTAAAGTATTAGCGTTGTGCTGACTGTGGCATTTGCCATATTTACAAGGCTTCCCATGGCACAGTGACAATCTGGTTTCCATACTGAACAGGGATGAAACTGGAATAATATGAGAAAAAAAATGGCGATCTCTTTTTCTCTCATTTAGCTGAAACTGTCATTTAAAATAAGTTTTGGTACCTACACTGGAATGCTGCATTTCCTAATATTTACTTGCTAAATTGCTGTGTCCCTTGATATTAAAATGATTTCATGTAGAGGGACTATCTTAATATTTTGTTTGATTGTCACTTAAAGATATAATACTTCTTTTTTAAAATGTATATATAATGTCTTGAAAAAGCAAGAGGTTTTGGCTCTATCATTTCCTTTCTGTTTTCATTTCTTTGATTTCAGATCAGAGAATACAGGGTGAATAAGGGTAAGAATAATTACTTCCAGAATTCTTGGGCATAGAATGTTGCCAAGTTTAGGAGTCTACAACACCATCTCCAAATATGTGGATTGTTCAGTTTCTATTCTCAACAAGTTACTGTATCTTTTTGTTCCAAGTAATTGCAGTATGTTGTATATTCATCGCAGCACTATTCACACTAGCAAAAGCATGGAGTCAATCTAGGTGCCCACAAGTGGCAGCCCAGATGAAGAAAATGTGGTACATTTACACCATCGACTATCATGCAGCCATAAAAAAGAAAGAGATGACGTCCTTTGCAGCAACAAGAATGAAGCTGGAGACCATTCTCCTAATTGACTTAACACAGGAACAGAAAACCAAGTATCACATGTTCTCACTTAAAAGTGAAAGTTAGACATTGAGTATACATAGACACACACACACAAAAAGAGAACAAGAGACACTGAGCCCTATTTGAGGGTGGAGGGTGGGAGGAGGGTGAAAATTAAAAAAAAAAAAAAAATCTACTTATCAAGAACCATGCTTATTACCTGAGTGACAAATTAATCTGTATATCAAACTCTCATGACACATAATTTACCTATATAATAAACTTGCCCCTGGACCCCTGAAACTAAAAGTTTTTTTTTTTAAAAGAAGAATTGCAATATCTTAATGATGGCACTCAAAGTGATGGTGATAAATAGTGTTATTATGTATTACATTGCTGTCTTTCTATATTAGGATCTTAAGTTTGCAATAAATTTTATATAAACATTATTTAGAATGGTCTATCTTCTTGTTACTGGAAGGTATTTGAAGAAAATTAGAAGAATGTCACCAAGTTATCTCAATAACTTTACAGACTGCTGTGAAGCTCTGAAGGTATAAATGAAGGTACATGTATCTGATCTATGAAGTCAGATTGTTCAATCTATTGACACTGATGAAAGAGATTGCCAGATTGATCTATAAGTACTCTGGACCCATCAAATTAACTTAATGCCTTCCAGCAACAGGTTGTCAGGTTTACACAGAAGACCATGATTCCTGGGGTGGCCTCAAGCATGACCTGAGTACTCTAGCCAACAGGGTAGGGCAAATATCAATGACTTGAGCATAACTTGTCAAAATACTAATTGGACTGGAGATATCACATGCCTACTCATCATAAAAAGGTATATGAGACGTTTTTGTAACACCTCCACCCAGAGATTCGCTCCCTATGCCAATCTTACCTTAACCCTCCAGCTTAAAGCAGAACCACATAATCATTGTTCTTAAGATTATTTTAATAAAGAAATACAGAATATATTAGATAGGATTTGATCATGACCCAAAACTAATCTTTGGAACACTGATTTTTGAATTTTATTTTTAACATAATTTTCCTGGATTGGTAATAAGTATGTTATTAAAGCCTAGGAAAATTGAAACTGTGTGAAGTAATCCTATTTCATTTCCATTGTTGAACCAGAGAAAAATCCAGATATTTAACTGAAATGGATTTGACACTTTTAGAAAGCCGGTTGGTCTGATGATTACAAATGTATCAGAGGGATGTGGTCTTGGGGAGTAATTATTAACTCCCCTTGTCTGGAGGCACATAGCTGTTTTCGTAGTTGAAAGCCAGTAACTGAAAGTCAAAAAAAAAAAATGGGCTAGATTGCAAGATAAATGCAGAACACTCTTTATACAGGGGCTCACCAAGACACCAGTGAAAAGGCATGTCTGAAAGCCAGCATACAAGATGGATCATGTCTGATTATTCATCTTACAGTGGTAGGTAAATGACAAATTCTATAGTTACCTCTCTTTCTTGTCTTGTAACAGTTTCAATATCAGCCTAAATAGTGTAACAGCAGAAAAAAAGATCACAGTCTGACAGTGTTTTGGATTCTTTTTTTTAATTATTATTGTACTTGAATTTCTGGGGTACATGTGCAGATCTTGCAGGACTGTTACATAGGTATACCATACTTTTAATTGATTCTATATGAGAAGGAGCTTATTTCCATTTTCAAACAACAGCTTTAATATTTTCCATTCATGTAAGCATAGTGATGGAATTAAATGGAAAGAAACAGGCTTTCTTCCGTTAAATATCTAAGAAGTATTTGTTTATTAAAATGCACTTGCTTGTTAATTGGTTAATTTCTTGCTTAAGCAAGCAGATAACCTAGAGAGGATAGTGTCATTACTCAAAAACTAAAGAAAGTAGCTGTAAACGTATTATCAATTTCGAGTTACTGATTTTTCCTTGTGGTTCCAATGACTGGACAATCTGAATCCTGAGAGAGAAAACACGACCTATTTGACAGATCTAAAGGACATAATACCACTTAAAAAGAGCTAAAGCATTTATTAAAATCACACAGTATTAAGTATCCCCTTCATCATTTCAGTGTTGCTGTCATTCTTTGCTTTCAAGCTATTTTCCCCAGTCTCTGCCATATTTTTGTCCCTAGAATGACAATATTCCCCTGGCAATAGACTTTCTTAGTGTTGATAAGTGCATTATTAATAATAGTATTGTGATAGCAATTGAATTATTATTGTTACCTCGGAAACACGTCTCTTAACTACTTTTGTTTGTCAAGAAATATTTGTAGAGTTATCTGTTTATAAAATATGTCATATATGTTTTTACTGAAATGAGTAGAAACTTGATCAAATTACAATAAAAAAGGTATAAAGACCTTCATAAAGCCATAGCCTATACCCAAATACCCATGATTAAGCCCATTTCTTTCTATTTTCCTGACATTGCACTCAACCCTTCAGCTTCAATTTAATCATCTGTAAACTGATGGTAAAAATGACCCCTTTCTCTGGTAATTTTGAATTTTATAAAATGAGGAATGAAAAGTACATAGTAAATACTGAGTAAATTTCAGTTATTTTTGTTTTGTTTGTTATTTGTGCTTTTTCTCATACATATTTGATTCAGTCATCCGTCCATTTGGAGAATATTGCATATAATTATGGGAAATGTTAATTATCTGAGAACAAGTTAATTATATTCCAGGTAATGCTGAATATTTTGTACTCTTTGTTTCTTGTAAATATGTGTATCCGTGCATGTGTTAAGTATGTAAGATTAAATTCCTAGACTACTGGGTAAACTCGCCATTAGAGAAAATCAGCAGAAAGTTAGACAAACATTAATTATAATTTAAAAGTCTATATACCAGCAAAGTATATATGCTTCTGCTGCAAAAGCTTTAAAAATAAAAAATATTCTGTATGCTCAATATGCACTTATGTGAAAGCTGCCTGTAGTATAGCCGAAAACTGCCAGCATTAATATTAAAATAGAGATCATAAGATGACAGAACAGTCTCTTTGTGGCTATAAGATACCAAATTATCAATAGGATCTAAGGCCATAGCAGGCAAGGGTTAAGATCCTTACACTTAAGAATAAACTCAGCTCTAACCTGCCACAAAGTTTTCCTTTTTCTCTTGCAGCTAAACAAGCACTGGCCACTAGATATGCAATATTAAAACAATTACGATTCAGCTCACAGATACTGACTCCCTGTTCCACAAGCCATAACTACAGTTTTGATTGGACAAGACAACTGATTTCAGGACTTCCTCCTGATAAGAAGCCCACCAATCAAAGACTGATCCTGGCAACTTTACAGAGACTGCAAACTTCTATATCTTCATGTTCAGAAAAGGCCCTTTCATGTATAGGGCCTAATTGTAATCCATTTAAATGTTAAATGGTAAGGTCTTCACCCCAAAGTGAACATAGGTCAGATGTTACCTGCATGTTGATTAAATACACGTGTCAGCACCTTCATAAATATTCATAGCGCTTCCTGTAACCTGTTGAATATGTATATTTAGCCAATCTGATCAGCATAAAGCTCCTACCCCAACCCCTCTTCCTTACAGTGCCTGTCTCTGGTCGCTGGAGGCACGCTTCTCAGCCTGCAGGATGGACACCTTACAGGTGGTAACCCCTTTTAAGAAATAAACTCTCCTCTGCTTTCCTATATTTATAAATTGTGTGGGTTCTTTAATTAATGAGAGTGTATAAGATTGTTAGAAAAACTTGTCCTTTCATCCTAGTATCTTCAAATATTGTTATAATTCATTATGTGCAACGAATCATAACTTTTAAAACTGTATTTAGGCATTATTTATTTGCTAGTGGTGTCAGTAAGCCTAGTGATTTATGTATCATATATTCTTCATATTGTTGATTTGGTTGAAAAAAAGTGTGTGTGCGCGTGTGACAGACAGAGAGAGAGAGAGAGAGAGAGAGAAGAGTTATCGTGAGATCATTGTCTATTTATTAGATTTGCCTACTTCCTTTCTATATGACAATTCCATAACAGGAGCAGAGATATGTAATATAAATTTCAACAGGAGTCTATAAACAGAGGAAAAATTCAGAGGCATGTGAGCTAGAACGTTTGTCTACTATAATGATTGTTAACATATTTTATTTTTCTCACTAGCCAGTTGCCACAGACACATGCTCTATTTACGTACCATATACAAAACTGAGCAGTATGGGAGAAGATAGAATGAGATGTTATTGTCTTTGTTTCAATGTATAGAAGAATATCATATCATATAGGATTCTAGTAATCAACCCCAAACCCATTAACTGTGGTAGCATTTTGGTTGGGCATGGACGCTTTAATTAACTTACTGAACATACATGAACACTGATTAGAATTATACCATGATGCTTAACAAAATAATCAAGAAAACTGTGTAATATTTTAAGAAAGCATTAGCAGTGTTATAAATGAATGGTGATATTTCAAAACAAATTCTGTATCCACTAGCAAACAAACTGAAAAGACCTTACTCTGCTTATCAGTATTATATTTATAAATTCTAATTTACCATTAATGATAATAATAGCAGCTTTCTCTGTTAAGTATTCATGATATGCCAAGGCCACGTGCAAGCTTTATATATATATAAAATCTCATTTCACTTTCCTGATAATCCTACCTGAGTTAGGTATGATTATCCACATTTAACATAGAAGACACAGAAGGCAGGCTGGATGCAGTGGCTCACACCTGTAATCCCAGCAATTTGGGAGGCCAAGATTGAGGGTCACTTAAGCCCAGGAGGTTGAGACCAGCTTGGACAACATAGTGAGACCCTGTCTCTACTAAAAATTAAAGCAAAGAAAGAAATAATGAAGGCACATAAGATTTTTAATTCTATGGCTGTGGTCTCACTCCTGTTAAGTAGAAGACCAGATCTTAAAATTCAATCCAAATTATTTAATTTTATTTTTTGTTCTCATACTCAGTGTCTAAAACCTGAAGTTCAAAGTATTCCTGTACTGATTTTTATCTTGAAAAATCAAAATATTAATAATGTTGCAAGACAGTGTCAAGACATATATGTAGACACACATATATAATAAATGACAGGGGAAGATAAATTGCACTACCTACTCTCAACGTAAAGATAATCAAGATCCCTGCTTAAAGTTCATCAAACATGGTTATCTAAGGTATCTGACTATTTTCACAAAACATTTTGATAGTAAATTAAATATTTTGGTTTACTTTACAGTTGTGCCCACACAGCAATGAGGTTGATTGCAAAATTGGACTATTTTTAGAGAGAATTTACATTTTTTGAATAAAGTAACAATACCTACTTCATTCTGTGAGAAAAAGTAGCTACCTATATAAAGACATTCATAGCTAGTTTCAACAAATAGGACTTTTTCATGGTATAATGCCTGTAAAATCACTAAATAACTATGGATTTCCTTTATGGTTTTTAAGGATGTTAACAGCTTCCCAGTCCTCTAACTAACTGATCGGTAAAACTGATAACAAAAGTGACAATTACAGAATTGTTTGCCTTTACCTTGGATGGTATTCTATTAATTTTGTTCTGGAAAAGCCAATTTTCCTATGATTAGAAAGACAATAAAACAGTTACTAAGATTTTATGCAATCAGACATGAAACCAATCTATTTCCAGGCTAAGGTGCTTTGAAATAATAATGGTGCTGCACTATATCCATGGAGGTGATGCCAAACGCTGACCTTAACACCAGTACAAGAGTGAAAATATCTGATAAGAGAAACAAAGGGTGTATGCAACTGTGGCCTCTATTTTTTTTTTTTTTTAATCACAAATATCAACTACCCAGTGTCTGTATTAAAAAAAAAAAAAAAAAAAAAAAAAAGTCTGAGCTTGGCTGTGCAATCATCGAAAGAAGAAATTTGAGGGAAAAACTGCTTCCTACTGACTATTTCTATTTTTGTCTTTGTGTCTGCAAGTGAGTTTTGATTGCTGGATTGTATGGGCAAGACTTTTCTGGTTGAAACTGTAGAAAAGCATGACAAATACCAAGCTTAGCTACAAAATATGGACGCCTCAGGAATGTGGCAAATCCCAAATCAGAGGATAAAAACAGAGTAATTTTGAAATGTAGGTAGGCAATAAAAACATAAGGAAAACAGTTTCATCCACATAGTGTATTTTGATAGAAATATACTATAGAGTTTATTCAAAGAGGGTTTTCTCCCCTCGTGGCAATTGTGATGCCAACTCAATTGACCTAAATTTTTTTTAGTAACAAATAAGTGTGGCACTAGAGTATTATACACTTAGAGATAAAGTATTATACACTTAAAGATTAAATGTATTATAAATAAAGATAAAATACATTACACATTTTATCTTTAAGTATATATTATAATAATTATAATACTTAAAGTATATACTTAAAGATAAAATGAGCTAAGAAATACCAAAAATGATAATCTTACATTTTTAGATATCACATTGCTGTTACTACTACTACTATTACTATTACTATCAGTACTCCCAATAGCAATAACATTGAATAAGAATTATTGTATGTTGAGGTTTTTAAGTCTATCATTATGTTGCATGCTAACAGTAATCTGAGGGGGTAATTATTATTCTTCTCATTTCTAGTTTGATAAATTGAGTTTTAGAGAAGTTACATAACTTGCTAAATTTTAAGTTAACAAATGGGGTATCCAGGATCTAACCTCAAGCAAGTATGTATAACTCCAAATCTGTGAGCTTGGCTGTTACATGAAATTGCTTTTTATACTTAAATACTAATGATAGAAAATAATCTGTTAGAACTGTTTAGATTTGCTATGAATTATAAATCTTGGTTCAAAATACTCAATATATGTATTCCCTACTTTTGTACCCAGCCAATCACTCCAACTGAGAAATAGTTGATATTTTATGTGCCACTGGAAAGTATTATCAACAATTATTGTCAAGTTTATGACTCTGTCCTCGTTTTTATAGTGTGCATTGAGAAACAGCATTATAAAATGAGAGAGAAAGATAAAGATATTTTAAAAATTGTTCGAAGAAGTGTTATTTTCACTAACAGAAAGGTTCATATTTGTCCAGCCTAGAGTTTTGGGACTCTTTAAAGAAACTGGTAGAATAATGAGGAAATCTGAGAAAGAAATGTGGAACACATATTATAGATCAAGAAAGGCTGAAGAAGGACCCTCTAAAGACAAATCAAACTATTTTGATCTATCAGTATGTCTTCATTCAAATTGAATGCAAATGTTATTCCTAGCAGGCATGGTGGGGGGTGGGAGGGACAACTTCACAAGCTATAACATATTCTTTCCAATTAACATTTCTTCATTCTTGTCCCTATCACATTTCCACTCTCTTACTCCAATGTTTAAAAATGAACAGTTTTTGGCCGGGCGCGGTGGCTCAAGCCTGTAATCCCAGCACTTTGGGAGGCCAAGGCGGGTGGATCACGAGGTCAAGAGATCGAGACCATCCTGGTCAACATGTTGAAACCCCGTCTCTACTAAAAATACAAAAAATTAGCTGGGCATGGTGGCGCGTGCCTGTAATCCCAGCTATTCAGGAGGCTGAGGCAGGAGAATTGCCTGAACCCAGGAGGCGGAGGTTGCAGTGAGCCGAGATTGCGCCATTGCACTCCAGCCTGGATAACAAGAGTGAAACTCCGTCTCAAAAAAAAAAAAAGAAAGAAAAAGAAAAAAAGAAGAAGAAGAAGAAATAAATAAAAAATAACAGTTTTTCAAATTACTTTTTTTTTTCCTCCTTGACTGAATTTTTTTCTGAGAGTATGTGTTTGGCTGTCTTTCAGACATAAACATTTTAATACCATTTTGGCGCTGGAGACCTTAATTCAGCTTTTCAATGTAGAAAGGCACAGCGGATAAATGCCTATCACGCATTGGTTCTTTAATGACTACAGCGACATTATGAGATTAAATATTCATAAAGAAAGTCACTTGGTTTAGCAGAACCAGCATGAGTTTCTAAAACCTACCAAATCTAATTCCCTTAAAACTTGAAATACAAAATAAATTCAGTTTCCTCAAAATTCTAACACCAGTTTCAGAGTAGTTTTGAACCTAGTAAGTTATTTGTAAAGAGCTCTAAATTAAAGAAACAAATAATATAAGATCAATAACAGAAAAAAATTTGCTGACATTACTGTTTTTATAATTTCATAATACTGTCTCTCAAAATGACATTAGAAATTCCTGTTTAATTAAATTTCTAAACTGAATTAATTATTGGATAATCACAGATAATATTTTTATGAAAAAGGATCCAATTATTTTAAGAAGAGATAAATAATACATCATATTTTATATCACCTTATATATATATGAAGATGCTAATTGGGGAACTGCTTTTGAAAAATAAGTTTCAGTGAACTGTTTAGTAAATCTATTATGCAGCATTCACTGGTCTATTTAGAGAGATTACTAGATTCCTCAGCATTTAGGCAATTTTATACTTTCAGGGTTTTCACAGACAGCGATTTTTCACAATATTATTTGCCTAGCATTTGGCAAATGCTAGGCAAAACAAATACATTGTTTTATAATCTATAATGTATTTGTCTATCTCCCAGTCTAAACTGTTGAGTTCATCTAAAGCCACATGACTTGCCTCTAGCACAATTGCCAGCACAAAGGCTCTTCAGAACATTTGATGGTTAAAGCATATAGGGTTCAATACTTGCCTTGACTTCAGAAGAGCACTACTAATTTGTTCTATTAGTGAAAGTAATATCCATGTTGAATTCATTTGCCAAGTTCATCCATGAAAATAAAATATATTCTTGTTTTGGTCATTATACTTGTCTTAATTGAGTAATTTCCCAACTCTTCATTTGGTTTCAATTAAAAACATACAACAGCAATAAGTGAAGAACAATGCTCTAAGATTAAATAATTCAGGCCTGGTACAGTGGCTCACTCCTATAGTCCCAGCACTTTGGAAGGCCAAAGAGGGTGGATCCCTTGAGTCCAGGAGTTCAGGACCAGCCTGGGCAACATGGTGGGACCCCATCTCTACATAAAACACGGAAATTAGCCCGGCATCATGGCATGCACCTGTAGTCTTAGCTACTCAGGAGGATGAGGTTGAGGATCATTTGAGACCAGGAGATCAAGGATGTGGTGAGCTGTAATCAGATCACTGCACTCTAGCTTGAGTGAAGGCGTGGGAGCCTGTCTCCAAAAGAAACAAACAAAAAAAAAACTTAATTTGATCATTTCTATCATTTCTATCAAGGATGTTATGATTTAAGTTTACTCTTCTGAGGCCAGAGAAGTGAAGTGGGACTTCCAAATGATTCATATGGCTCCAGTCAATAAATAAGCAAGGAAGCATCCTAGCTAGCAAACAAAATAAACAGCAATAATTGCATCAACCAGCTGTTAATAAAAGAGGCTTTTAAATATCTAAACTGTCTCTCTGTTGATTAAAATTAAATGGATAGATGCCAATCCTCCAGTGTAGTTCATGCTATATAGATCTGGCAGGAGTAAATAGTATGTGTTACAGAATATCTTAATAAGACTTAGGGTATATGGCTAATATCACTGTGCATCTAGAGCATCCATAAAAGTCTAAAGATTTGAAAGGTGTTTAGTGTTTTAACTTGCGTAGAGCTCTGTAGGGGTGCACATATTGATTGCACTCTTCTTGTGGCATTTCCTTTCCAGGGGCATTGATAAAGATTCTCAAAATTCATGCTAGAACTTGAAAGGAAAATAAATGAAATGGAAACACAAATCGTAACATATTATTAGGCATTTGAATTTAAACATTTTGAAATCCAAACCTGTAGAGGCTTGCATAGTGATATTAATTTCATCTGGTCTTCAAACATTGTACTTTTAAATCTTCATAGACTAGAAAACAGTCTTAACGCCCTATTTATATAATTAACCGTGATCCAGTATATCAATGTTTTAGATATCCCACAAAACTTGCAAAAACTATCCAGTGCTGTGTGTTGATATATAGTCCTGTGCCGCTTAGTGTTTGGGTCAGTGACAAACCACATATATGAGTGTGGTTTCATACGATTATAATGGAGCTGAAAAATTCCTATTGCCTAGTGACTTCGTAGCCATTGTAACGTTGTAGTGCAATGAATTACTCCTGTTTCTGGTGCGGCTGGTGTCAACACACCTACTGCACTGCCAGTCACATAAAAGTATAGCATATACAATTACGTACAGTATATAAGACTGATAATAATAATTATGCTTCTAGTTTATGTATTCACTATAATTTTTATCATTATTTCAGAGTGTGCTCCTACTTTAGAGAAGAAATTAGTTGTAGAAGAATCTCAGGCATGTCCTTCAGGAGCTGTTCCAGAAGACAGCATTGTTATCATAAGAGATGACAGCTTCATGCATACTATTACCTCTGAAGCTTCCAGTGACACAAGATGTGGGAGTGGAAAACAGTGATATTGATGATCCTGACTGGGTGTAGGCCTAGATGAACATACGTGTTTGTGTATTAGTTTTTAACAAAAAAGTTTTAAAAAGTAAAAATGTTAAAAAGAGAAAAAGTCTATAGAATAAGAATATAAGGACATAAAATATTTTTGTGCACCTGTATAATATCTTTGTGTTTTGAACTAAGTGTTTTTACAAAAGAGTTCCAAATATTTAAAAATTATAAAATGTATAAAGTGACAATTTTACAATAGGCTAAGGTTCATTTATTATTGAAGAAAAAAATAGACTTCCCTCAATTTAGTGTATCATAAGTGTACAGTGTTGATAAAGTCTACAGTAGTACAGAGGAGTGTCCTAGGCCTTCACTTTCATTCATCACTCACTCACCCAGAGCAACTTCCAGACCTGCAAGCTCATTCATAGTAAGTGCCCTATATAAGTATACCATTTCTTCTCTTTTATACCATATATTTACCATACTTTTTCTATGTGTAGACACATTTAAATATACAAATACTTACCATCATAGTTATATGTCTACAGGTTACAAATACATAAACATGCTGTATAGATTTTTTACCCTAAGAGCATTAGGCTGTATAGTACAACTTAGTTGCATAGTAAGCTATACTTTCTAGGTTTGTGTAAGGACATTCTATGATGTTCTCATAACAAGGAAATCACCTAACAATGCATTGCTCAGAAAATACCTTCATCATTAAATGGCACATTCTATGATTTTCTCATCACAAGAAATCGCCTAACAATGAATTGCTCAGAAAGTATCTCCATCACTAAATGACATATGACTGTTCTTAATAAACCCGCACAACGAACACTCTTGGGCATGTGTAAAATTTTCATGTATATATATATTAAAGAAAAGGTATGACTTGCTTCTTGTGATCCTTACATTTGAATACCTGCTATGTATAATTTTTGTAAGAAAAAAATTACATAGCAAATATTCAAATGTAAGGATCACAAGAAACAAGTCATACCTTTCTTTCATGTGCAGGAAGTGTGTAATGATGGAAAAATGATAGCTATTTGGCCAGATGTAGGTTTGCCTTCTCTATCGGTCATTGACTGTGTGACTTTTGCCAAGTTACATATTTTCTCTAAGGCTCTGTGTTATCATCTGCAAACAAAGTTAAAAATACCTACCCTCAGGTATAGTACAGTGCAATGTCCCTGTCACATAGTAGGGACTCAATAAATGTTAGCTACTCTCTTTCTTACAGAAAAAAAAATATATATATATCTGTTTTGTGGAATTATATACTGAAGAAATGTCATTCTTTGTCCCTGCTTTTTACAACTGTCACTGAGACTGCTTTGCTCTTCGCAAATTAGGACTAATGGAAAAGACCCTATTACTAGGAAAATATGGGCAATTATTAATATATAACAATCTAGCCATTAATGAAAAGACTATTTTATAGGAAATAAGAGCATCAGGGAAATCAAGCAATTAAATTGTTATTAATAGTTTTAGATACTAGACTAAGTCTCTACATGACCCCAAAACACACTGGGTAAGCCTCTATTCCTGAGCAGGAGTTAGTTATTTTAGGCCTCCTGTGTATCCTGGTTAATTCTTCTCATTCAGGGTACAGAGTTTAAAAAAGGAACTCATGTTAGCAAGGAAAATGATCTAAAGTAAAGTAGTAAGTTCAAACAGCGGAAAATGACATTTTTCAAAGGGCAAAGTAATCCACTTGAATGTAAATTTAAAAGTGTAAAAATGATTTGTGACTGGTTAAAAAAAAAAAAAAACATTCAAATTTCTAAGGCTTTAGTAAATGTTTACCATTCCTACAAATGGAAAACTATTTTAGATAGGTACTTGTCCTTTTAGTGTGTGCTCTTGTGTAGTAAATTTTATGAAAATAATACAGTATTCGTGTCAGTGATATTATTAATCTGAGTAGTACATTAGTCAAAACCTTTTCCCCAGGGGAACCAATCTCTTACTTTAACAAGTAAGTGAATATAAAAATAGTATTACTTGGCCAGGCACAGTGGCTCACGCTTATAATCCCAGCACTTTGGGAGGCCAAAACACGTGGATCACAAGGTCAATAGATCGAGACCACCCTGGCCAACATGGTGAAACCTGGTCTCTACTAAAAATACAAAAATTAGCTGGAAATGGTAGCACGTGCCTGTAGTCTCAGCTACTTGGGAGGCTGAGGCCAGAGAATTACTTGAACCCGGGAGGCAGAGGTTGCAGTGAGCCGAGATCGCGCCACTGCACTCCAGCCTGGTGACAGAATGAGACTCCATCTCAAAAAAAAAAAAAAAATAGTATTACATCTTTACAAATTTAAAAGAATGTGGCACCAAAATAAATCTATTTAATTAAATAAGGAACACATATGCTAATAAATCTTTTTTCATATTACATACTAAATCTCTCCTTGAACTTATTTTACAGTGCTATTACATGTTTCTCAAATTTCCTGTTTTGCTCTACAAGTTCTCTAAAGGCTAAATTACTGCACTATATCATTTTTAAAAGGTAAATAACTATGCTTTGTGGGAGAAAAATAAAATAGAAAAATTAATTTATCATGGAACAGTTTTATTACCACCAATGGAAAAAGTCCGTGCATAGACAAGTCTGACCAGGGCATTCTTTCACAAATTTGGTTATGCTAAATAATTTTAAACCAAAAGCATACCCAACAATGTTTATTTACTCTACATAATACATGTATTTACTTTTCAAAAGATCATCTTTTTTTACTCTAGTCTCTCAAAAATAGTAATCAATTTCTTTTCTATGCTAAAAAGGTAAATAAACTATCCCCTTCTATTACAAAACTGTTAATATCCTACTACTTCCTTATCATATATTTCATTTTATCTGTATTGTAATAAAGAGGAAAAAGGTCAATATCTTTTTATTTCCATTTAATATAAAATCCTAGAATGTCCCATGTTAAAATTATAAAACTGAATGTTACAAACAAATTTGTAGCACACACACTGTAATTGCTTACTTTCTGGAGTACATGAAATAAACACTAGTAGTGATGAATGATAAGTCCTGTGAGCTACTGTGAAAAAGAAAAAAAAGCAAACATTCAATTATATGGAATTTTTTGAGAATTTACTTTCAATTGCCAAATGTGGTAGCTTCTCAATTTAACTGAACAATGTAAATCTGATACATTGGCCTACTTGGGTTTTGGTGGGCTTTTTTCTCTCTTTTATTTGAAGAACTAAATAAAACATCCAAATAATAATTACCTATGTTGATGGCACATCAAGATTACAAAGTTATCACAAAAAGGAGAAGAAATATTAAAAACAATTATTGCCACTTAAAGAAACACTGACAATTAATTAGTGTAGAGCACTTCCAGTTTTAGAAGGTGCCTCAAAATGGATTCAAGGTAAAAAATAAAACTGACTTGAAAGTAGAAAACAGCCTATTATAACTGAGTGTCTACTATGTACGAGGTGAGTTTTATGCACTGTTTTCTAATTTATAAAACATCAACGGATTGGTATCTTCCTTATTTTACATTTCTATTGTTCTTAAATGTTTCACATATCAAAGTTCATTCTCCATCCATTCTTCATCTAACAGAAATTAGATAAAATGGAAATTTAGTTGAGGTAAAAGTCACTGTACATAAAATCATTTGGGTTACTGGAAAAACTCAAAGCCCGAGAAATTCATTAGTTGACTCACTCATTGATCTAACGTCTTATTATAGATGAAACTGCTCAGATTATTTTACTCAGTTCCAGGTGAACTGGGACTTCCAAATAAAATCTACAGTGTGCTACATTTACAATAAACGAAACCTATATTTTAACCATTTCTCAGAAGTTTTAAATGTGTTTTATTGGAAGGGAGTTCACATTCTCTTGAGGAGATGGCACTTATCCTTATTGTTTTTGTTTTTCACCCATCTCAGAGAATGAATGGAGTAAATATTTTTAATTTACCATTTAGAGGCCAGGCAGGGTGGCTCATGCCTGTAAACCCAACACTTTGGGAAGTCAAGTCAGGCGGAGCCTTGAGATCAGGAGTTCGAGACCAGCCTGGCTAACACGGTGAAACCCCATCTCTACCAAAATTATTGGTGGGCACCTATAATCCCAGCTACTTGGGAGATGAAGCAGGAGAATCGTTTGAACCTGGGAGGCTGAGGTTGCAGTGAGTCAAGCCTGGGCAACAGAGTCAGACTCCATCTCAAAAATTAAATAAATAAATAAATTACCATTTAGAAAAAACATGAGGGTAACACAAAGAAAACTAAGTAAGGCACATGTTTCTGAAAGAAAAAGATATTTTAGGATGTGATGATGTTGATACAATTGAAAGTTCTATTCCCAAATTTAATTAAACATAAATTTTCCAGCCTGACCAAGATCTTACGGGTCCGCATTTCAGCCAGAATAGAAAAGCAAAACAAGAGGGAATACAGGACACAGTGGAGAAAATTGTTTAGAATCAGGTCATAAAGGAAAGTGGAAGAGAGTAGTACATAAGAAACAAAGGCATAACATAAACAGCAACAGAGTGAAGCAGGTGGTGAAAAACAGGGCAAAAAAAAAAAAAAAAAAGAAAAGAAAAAATCCAAGTAAGAAAACAAGAAGAATGATTAAACTTGAGGAGAATACATGCTAAAGTGTCTGGAAATTGAGTCAAATTTTTCTGTTCTTTAAAAAATTAATAATACAATTGTAAAAGTGTCATTCTGCACCATTGAGGAAGAGGTGTCTGAAAAGCAGCATAAAGCAAATCTAGGTCAGTATTAAATAGAAAATTGCTGCTATACAGGTAGTTGCATTTGTCCCTGCTATCACTGGCTTGGGGGAAATGTCTCTGGCAGTGAGAGAACCACCACTAGAAAGCAATTTCCTCTTTTTCCTTAGTGGAGGGAAAATTCCATTTAATTTTAGACATGGTAGAAGTTACAGATTTGAGTTTTGTGTTGTTTTATTGTAAATTTGTTTCTTTCATTGTGATAAAATACACATAACATACAATTTACTATTTTAACCCATTTAAAGTGTACATTTCAGTAGCATTAAGTACCGGCACATTGCTGTGAAACTGTCATCACCATCCGTCTCCAGAATTTTTATCTTTCCAAACAAAAGCCTTAAAACCATTAAACAATAATTCCTCACTCTTTCCTTCTCTCCAGCCCCTGGCAACCACCATTCTACTTTCTATCTTTATGAATCTGACTAATCTAGGCACCTCTTTAGGTGGACAAAGTGGAATCTTCCAGTATTTGTCCTTACATGAATGGCTTAATTCACTTAGCATAATGACTGCAAGGTTCATGTATATGGTAGCATATTGCAGAATTTCCTTCCTTTTTTAAAATTGACTGACATTCTATTGCATATGTATATACAAAATTTGTCTTTTTATTTATCAATAGACACATAGATTTCTTCCACCTCTTTGCTATTATGATAATGTGGCTATAAATATGGGTACACAAATATATGTTCAAGATCCTGCTTTCAATTCTTTAGCATTTACACACAGAAGTGGATGTGCTGGATCATATGTCAATTAGTTAAATTTTTTGAAGAACCATCCTCTCAGTTTCACAACAGCCACACCATTTCACATTCGAACCAACAATGCACAAGGCTTCCAACATCTCCACATCTTCACCAAACACTTGGTATTTTCTTTTTTTTAGTAATAGCCTTTGAATTCATGTAAAGTGGTTTCTCATTGTGGTTTCGATTTGTATTTTTCTAATAATTAGTGATATTGAATATCTCTTAATATGCTTATTAGCAACTTATAGATTATTTTGGGGGAACCTGTTTAAGTCCTTTGTCCATTTCTTAATCAGATTGTTTAGTTTTGTTGCTGTTATTGTAGGAATACTTTACCTATCTGGATATCAATTCCTTATCAGACACATGGTTTGCAAATATTTCCTCTAATTCAACGGGCTGCCTTTTCATTCTGTTGACAGTGTCCTTTGATGCAAAAAAGTGTTACTTTTAATGTATTATTTTTATTGCCTGTGCTTTTGATTCCATATCCAAGAAATCATTATCAAATTTAATGTAATGAAGCTTTTCCCCTATGTTTTCTTCTAACATTTTTATGCATTATCCCTTATGGTTAAGGTCACTGATTCATTTTGAATTATTTTTTTCATATGATATAAGGTAAGAGTCTCACTTCATTATTTTGTGTGTGCATATCCAGATTTCTAACACCATTTGTTTAATAGACTGTCCTTTCCCTATTCAAAAGTCTTGACACACTTGGTGAAAATCATTTAACCATACACATGACAGTTTATTACTGGGATTTCTATTCTATTCCATTGGTCTATATATCTGTCTTCATACCAGTACCCACACTGTTTTGATCACTATAGCTTTGTAGCTGTGAAATAAGAAAATGTTAGGCTTCCAACTTTGCTTTTTTTTTAAGATTATATTCAAGATCCCTTGAGATTTCATATCATTCTTAAAATGTATTTTTCTATTTTTGCAAAAAGCATCATTGGAATTGATATGGGTTGCACTGAATATGTATACAGCTTTGGGGAGTATTGACATCTTAATAATACTAAGTCACTCAATTCATAAACACAAGATATCTTTCCATTTATTGGTGTCTTTAATTTCTTTCAGCAATATTTTGTAGTTTAGAGGCTACAAATCGTTCACCTCTTCAGTGAAATTTATTCCTCAGTATTTTAATCTGTTTGAGGATACTTTAAGTGACACTGGTTTCTCAAATATTTTTATACGTTCATTTTTAATGTATAGAAATATAGCTAATTGTGATAATTTTATGTTCTTCAACTTTACTTTTAATGTATTATACTCATTTTTAGTTCTAAGAATTTTTCAGAGCTTTCACAACTTGAGGCACTTACGCAATTGCTATGATTGCCATGACCCCTTCATGCAAATGGAGACAATCATTTAACACATTTTTAGTTCTAAGAATGTCTTTATAGAATCTCTAGGGTTTTGTATTTACAAAATCAGGCCATAATGCATAGAAGACAACTTAATGTCCTTCTTTCAAGCCAATTCCGTTACAGTGTTAAATGGAAGGGATGCTAGCAGACACTCTACTCTTGTTCCTCATCTTAGAGGTAAAGCTTACAAACTTCCATATTATGTTAGCTGTGAGTTTTTAATATGTAGCTTTTATTATGTTGAGATAATTTCCTTCTATTCCGGTTTGTTGGTTATTCTTTAACATGAAAGGGAATGTTGAATTTTGAAAGTGTTTTTTGTACATTGAGATAATTTTTTTCCTTTATTCTGTTAATGTAGTATATTATATTGATTATACTATTTGATTTTTTTATTTTTTATTTTTTTTGAAATGGAGTCTTGCTCTATCACTCAGGCTGGAGTACAGTGGCACGATCTCAGCTCACTGCAACCTCCGCCTTCCAGGTTCAAGCAATTCTCCTGCCCCAGCCTCCCGAGTAGCTGGGATTACAGGTGACTGCGACCACACCTGGCTAATTGTTGTACCTTTAGTAGAGACAGGGCTTCACCACGTTGGCCAGGCTGGTCTCGAACTCCTAACCTCAGGTGATCCACCCACTTCAGCCTCCCAAAATGCTGGGATTACAGGCGTGAGCCACTGTGCCAGTCCTATTGTTTGATTTTGATACACTGAAACATCCTCTTACTCTAGAAATAATTCTCACTGGGTCATGGTGTATAATCCCTTAAATACGTGGTTCCATTTGGTTGGCTAATATTTGTCAAGAATTTTTCATCAATATTCCTCAGCAGTATTGGTCTGTAGTTTTCTTTTCTTGCTGTGTCTTTGTCTGACTTTGATATTAGGATCACACTGACTATGGAATGAGTTCGTATTTCCTTTTCTATAATTTTTTGGAAGAATTTGAAGAGGATTGGTGTTAACTTTTATTTGAATGTTTTGTAGAATTCACCAGGAAACACATATGGTCCTGGGCTTTTCTTTAAGAGTTTTTTGTTTCCTTCCCCAGCACCCACCCTGCCCAGATAGAGTCTCGTTCTGTCACCCAGGCTGGAGTGCGATAGCATGCTCTTGGCTCACTGCAACCTCCTCCTCCTGGGTTTAAGCAATTCAACTGTCTCAGCCTCCAGAGTAGCTGGGATTACAGGCCCAAACCACCACACCTAACTATTAATATTATTATTATTTGTATTTAATAGAGATGAGGTTTCACCATGCTGGCCAGGCTGGTCTTGAACTTCTGACGGCATGATCCACCTGTCTGAGCCTCTAAAAGTGCGAGAACTACAGGTGTGAGTCACCGCACCTGGCCAAGAGTTTTGGTGTTTTTTTTTTTTCTTTTTTCAATTATTATTATTACAGATTCAATCCCTTTACCTATTATAGTGCTATTTGGTTCCTTCCTATCTCTTTCATTCTTGATATTTCTCATCTTTCATTCTTGATATTAGCTATTAGTCTTCTCTTTTTATTTTCTTCATAAATTTAGTGAAAGTCTTGTCAATTTTGTTGATCTTTTTAAAGAACCATTTCTTAATCTCATGGATATTCTCTATTGTTTTTTCTATTCTCTATTTTATTTGTTTCTGCTCTAGTGTTTATTATTTCTTTCCTTCTGTTCACTTTGGGTTTCGTTTGTTCTTTCTCTGCTTCTTTCTAATGTAAACCTAGGTTGTTAATCTGAGATTATTTTCTATTTTTAATGTAATTTTTTATAGCTGCAATTTTTTCTGCTTTCAATGCATCCTACAAGTTTTGGTATGTTGTTTTATTTGTTTCAAGATACTTTATGTATTCCCTTGCAACTTATTCCTTGATCTATTGGTTGTTTAAGAAATTTCCACATATCTTGGATTTTCCTTCTGTTGTTGATTTCTAGTTTCATTCGATTGTGATTGAAAAGGATACCTTGTATATATTTAGCCATTTAAAATTATTGACTTCCTTTATGGCTGACATATGGTGAATTTTGGAGAGTATTCTAAATGTACTTGAGAAAAATGTGTATTCTATTTAAAAAAACACACACACACACACACACAAAACCTGTTAATTACCATTGTCACCCATTTCACATTTGGTTCAATGGTTTTCAGAGAAAAAAAGATATTACTCTTTTATGTTGGTTAAATTTTGCTCTGGTTATGCGCAGCAAAAATAGTAATAAATGGAAGGGTGATGGATAGTTTGAATGTACCTCTGTCACTCAATCATATTATACTGTATTTGTAACACATATGCATGTGCCAGCTTCCTCTAGGTAGATTGCACTTTAAAAGTCTGTGACTAAAAAAGATGTGATGAAGTAACATCAAATTTATATGTTTAACAGGTGTTATAAACCAAATAGATGTCCCCCAACCCAAATTCATACTTTGAAGCCCTAACCCCCAATGTGACTGCATTTGCAAATAGGGCCTTTAGGGAGGTAATTAAGGTTAAATGGAATCACAAAAGTGGGGTCCTAATTTGATAGGGCTGGTATCCTTATAAGACGAGGAAGAGACACCAGATATCTCTCACTCTGCATGCACACAAAGAGGTCATGTGAGCACACAGCAAAACGGTGGACATCAGCAAGCCAGGAAGAAAGGCCTCACCAGAAACCAAACTTAATGGTGCCTTGATCTTAGTCTTGTACCATCTAAAACAGGAAGAAAATAAACTCCTATTGTTTAAATTACTCAGTCTGTGGTAACTTTGTTACCCATATGTGGTAATTTTCTCAACTGTTATGGGAGCCCACTAGACTAATACAATGTGTCTATGTGTGGCATCACCATCAATAATTTTAGGATTTTGTTAGGAAGTTTTTCTGAATGTCTGATATAATCTGCTGCTAAGTGCAGTCTTAGTAAAATATAGCAAATCAACAAGAAAAATTATATTCAATTGGCTGTCGGTAGACAGATGTGAGTGTAACAGATTGCTTTCAAATATTCCAATTTCCTAGATTATCTCTTGGGATACAGAAAAAAAAAATTGGCTGCAAGATTATATTCATTGCAATCATGGCTAACTTAAGAGGGCTGGGAAGCTGTTATTTTTCTAAGTTTATTTCAATTCAATATTATCATATTTTCATCTCAAATTCACTAGAGGGATTAGTCAAAGTAACAGTTTTACTTTACTGCTCTGAACAAAGTTTATTATGAGTTTTAACATAATGAGTAGTGTAGTACAGTGGAAAGAATATTGGATAGGCTAGAAAGAGTTCAGAACATAAGGATGGTAATCCAGTTTTTCAGAGTAAGATATTTTGTGAGCCAGGGAATATTACTTATGTCTCTGAATCTCATTTTTGTCCTCTGAAGAAGAGTGGGAAGGCAAGCTAGATATTCCCTAAAGGTTCCCCCAGCTCTAACAGTATATTTATCCTAAGACTAGTGTTTTTCTTATACAATATTCTCTATTTTACTTTGAATTACAACAGTCATAAAAGACCATATCTAACACAGATATGGACATCATAAGTACCATATTTCTATCATTGTGTGGTTCTTTCATGATGTCATCAATAAATATCAGTTAAAAAGAAAACATTTATATCTATGTAGGATTTTGTCAATTTTATAAGTTCTAGTAAATCTAAATCAATTTCTTCTTTGCTTCTTACTGTAGATTTGAAGGCCTTCGATGATGCCAAGATAACCATTTTTATATCTTAAATCAAGGGCAGATAGCTGTATTCACTAAATGAATACAGTAAAAGTCTTTAGTAAAAACCAATTTTATTTATTTATATTGGTTAACATTAAGTTTATCGCTAAATTGGGAAACATGAAGGAAGAATTTTTCAGGTATCTGATTAATATCATCCATATAGGTTGACAATGTGGATGACCCTTGGGAGACATAACTTAAACGTAACACAGGAATAAAACAGTGTTCTTTTGATTTATCTTTAAATATTCTACTTGTTTGTCTTCTCTAAACATTATTGTTGACAGAATTTCCAACTCCACTGGGAACTAAGGGTTCTTATTCTTCCAACATAAAATATCTCAACTTAGTCATTTAAAACTCATGTTGCATTGTAATAAATATCTGAACTCATTTAAGAACTGTTTATCTTGTGAGGCATGATTGTAGAGCACCAGCTGTAAATGGCATTACAGTGCACTATCTTGGACTATAACTCAACCACTAGTGTTTGTTGTACTCTTCACGGGAGGGAAAAGCAGTGTCTTAGTATGAAAATTACTATGTAAAATGATCTTTTAAAAATGAGAATGAAATGTTCAATTTCATATGTTTGACAGATATTGCCTCCTAAACATCTGGGAGCCTGAGAAACATTTAAACACATAATTGCAGGTGGCAAACAGATGCAAATATATTCACAGTTATATAAAATGGGACCTCTATAGAAAACATACAGTTACTAAGCACAGTCTTTGCCAGACAATGTTTCTTTATATTACATGGACATACTTCCTGTCAAGAATATTTCTCTGACTGATATTTACCTCAGTTGGAGGTTCTCTAGGACACTATATAAATAGTCATCTTAGAGAAGGAGATATAAAAACTCGCTGAATTTTAGAATTTGGTAGAGAAAGGCTATCCATACTCTCCTCTTGAAACTCTGTCAGGCAATTGCCCTTCAATGCTGTTATGTTCCTCTATTCCATTTTTTTTATCCTCTTCCAGTAGAATTTTCTGACTTCTCTTCTTCCGACCATAGCATTGAAAGTACATTGTGCCTGAATTTCACCCTCGGAGCTGTTATCATCATCTTCTTCTATGTGATCTTCTTGGGTAACATCTGTTCCAATGACTTCAAATATTGTATATCCTATCATGCCTCCCACCTTTCTTTCCCCAAGTTCAATGCTCTCATACCTTAAGAGCCATACTTGTAGCTGCCTCCTAAGCATTTCCCTCAGGATGTCCTACAGCCAAACAAAGCAATGTCTCCAAAACCATACTCATCATCTTCTGCTTCGAGTTTGTTCCCCTCCTTATGTGTTCCACTCGTGCTCAAATCAGACATTAGTTACAAAATATTGTTCCATTATCAAATTTTTACCTGTCTGCTAGTCAATATCCATATTCAATCAATAATGTCTCAACTTTCTATCTCTAATATTTCCCTTGAATTCATTTTCTATCTTTTCTTACTCTTCAAGTCATGGTTTAAGCTCTTGAGTCATTTAATATCTGGGCTTAGCTTAGTTGCATTTCCCTTCCATACAGCTTTCGTAATTATTCTCTAAAACCCCAAATCTGGTCATATCACTCAGGTTCCTAGATAGTACGTGGGTGCTGCACTTCCTAAAGGATAATTTTTTAATTTCCTAGTATGACATACAAGGTCCTTCACAATCTGTGGAAGTCTCATACCCTAAGCTCCAGGCTATTAAAAAATAACTGTTCTAGCCAATAAACTCTGATTTTATATTTTTTATGTTAAAATCATAGTGTAAAAACTGACTTCCAGCATGACATCTGAGGAGCTACATGGATGTTATCCCTTGCAAAACTGGTAAATATTATTTTAAAAACAGCCATTTAAAGCATCAGAATATGATCTTAGAGCATCTAGCAAACGAAGAAATACTTGTTCAAGAAAATCTACTAAAATTCTATAAAAAGAGCAGGAGTCTGTGGTATTTGCATGAAGACCTGTGCCTTCCTTTTTCCTCCCAAGTCAGCAAGACTACAACTCCATTACGTATGAGGGCAGCTAAGAACACAAGGTTCCATTTTACCTGGCTTCCAGTGCGAGTGCTATCTTTATGAAGGGATTATAAGGTCAGCATTTCTTATCCTGCCCCTAAATTCCTGTTGTTGAGGCTAAGTACCAAGTAAATGCAGCTGAGCGGTGAGGGCTTTCTTTTCTACCTAGCCCCCATTCAAGTAATGGAGGTTCTACCTTGGTGAAGACACAAGCAACAGTACTAGGGTCCCAATCTGCCTTGCCTTCACTTATAAGGCAGTGGTTTCATCACCAAAGAATGGCTGAGAAGACCTGAAGCTACTTCCACTGATCACTTTGCTACCTCCACTAAATACTCAGCTCCCAAAGCAAGAGATTCACACACAAAGAAGTGGGCCAGTACAAGACCAGGTAATTTCACTGTTGAATTCTACCAAACATTTAAAGGAGAATTCACACCAATTCTTCACAAATTCTCCCCCTAAAAAAATAGAAGAGTCACGGATACTTTCTTTTTTTTTTTTTTTTTTTTTTTTTTGAGACGGAGTTTCGCTCTTGTTACCCTAACTCATTGTATGAGGCGATGATTTTCCTGGCACCAGAACCAGGCAAAGACAACACAAGAAAAGAAAACTACAGAATAATATCTTAAATGAATATAACACAAAAATTCTCAAAAAAAAAAAAAAGAGTGAACCCCCATTCCGAGGAAAGAGATGAGTTGAGTGGGTGAGGAATGATTCATTTTCACCATGGACATCTGGAATCCTGGTAGCAGGAGACCCCATGAGCCCCATTGACACTTGAGCTGGCAGCAAGAGCTACTTAAAGATTTTTAAGACTGGACAGAATTCCAGTCTATGTGGAGCCAAGAAGGTTTGGTGTGGGAAGATCCGCAGATTGAGGAAACATCAGCCCACACATATGAAAAAGAAACAGCACAAGAACTCTGGCAACTCAAAAAGCCAGAGTGTCTTCTTACATCCAAATGAACACATTAGTTTCCCAGCAATGATTCTTTTTTTAATGTTTAATACTTGTAGGTACATAGTAGGTATATATATTTATACATATACATGGCACATACTCATAATTGAAGACACAATCAGACATAAAACAATCCTCAGCAAATTTTTAAAAATCACACAAACCGTGTTCTTGGACCACAGTACAATAAACATAAAACCATATACTAAGAAAATCATTCAAACCCACCTAATTACATGAAGTTAAACAACTTGCTCCTGAATGACTTTTGAGTAAACAATGAAATTAGGGCAGAAATCAAGGCATTATTTGAAACTAATTATAGCAAGGATACAATATATCAGAATCTCTAGGACACAGCTAACATAGTGCTAAAAGGCAAGTTAACAGCACTAAAAACCAACATCAGAAACCTAGAAAGATCTCAATTTAACAATTTAACATCACAACTAGAGGAGCTAGAGAAACAAGAGCAAACCAACCGCAAAGCTATCAGAAAAGATATCCAAAATCAGAGCTGAACTGAAAGAGAATGAGATGCTAAAAACCATAAAAAGATTAATGAATCCAGGAGTTGGTTTAAAAAAAAATGATAAAATAGACTGCTAGCTAGATAAAGAAAAAAAGAAAAAATCCAGATAAACATAGAAATTTCAAAGAGGTAATTACCCCTGACCGCATGGAAATACGAAAAAAATAAAAATAAAAATCCCACAGAGACTACCATGAATACGTGTATGCACACAAAATTTACAAAAACCCAGAAGAAATGGATAAATTGTTTAACAATCTCTCAAGACTGAACCAGGAAGAAATTGAATCCCTGTTCACATCAACAATGAGGTTCAAAACTGAATCAGTAATAAAAAGCCTACCAACCAGAAAAAGCCCGGAACAGATTCACAGTGAGTTTCTACCAGATGTGTAAAGAACAGCTAGTACCATACCTGTGGCAGGCGAGGTCTCACTAATGCAGGCCTCCATAACAACTGTTTCAGTACTGACTGGGTGGTTACTAAAAGCTGATAGAGCTTTTAGTAACCACTCAGTCAGTTATTTATCTCTCAGCTTTTAATAACCACTCAGGATGGAATGTAACAAAAGCCCATCAAGAGTTCTGCCTAGGGGTTTCCTGGGCCTTAAGGCATGACAAGATAATGAAGGAATTCTTAATAGGAACTGTTTAGGATTAAATAAGTTTTATTGGGGGTGTGGAGAAAGTCCCCAGGCCTCCACAAACAAGCTTTCCTGGGGACCAAAGGAACTCCCCAAACCTCTACAACTTAGCAGGAGACAAAATAAGGGTAATCACTCCAGCAGCCAGAGCCATCTAAGTTAAGTACATTTACTGAGGCTCCAGAGGAAGATCTTCAGGACGCAGATCTTATAGATTAAGTTAATCACTTACGACTTTAAATGAATGGACACTTACATGTGACATATAGCTTAGAAGGTACTCTAGAAGACTAATTTTGAGTTGGTCCAGCAATATTTTTCAGGGTTTCTCCCTGTAACCAGTTACAATAATAAAAACTCTCTTCTCCCCAGTTCATCTGAATCTCATTATTGGGCCACAAGAAATAGCAGCCCCACCCTCAGTTTGGTCTGGGAACATTCCTACTGAAATGATTCCAAAATATGGAGGAAGAGGGACTCTAACTCATTCTATGAGGCCAATGTCATCCTGATAACAAAAGCTGGCAGAGACACAACAAAAAAGAAAACTTCATGCAAATAGGCTTGATGAAAGTGGGTATGAAAATTATCAACAAAATACCAGCAAACTGAATTGAGCAGCACAGAAAAAAGCTAATCATCATGATCAAGTAGACTGTATCCCTGGGATGTAAGTTTGTTTCAACAAGTGCAAACCAGTAAATGTGATCTGTCACAGAAACAGAACTGAAAATAAAATATTCATTTGTATCTCAAAAGATACAGAAAGGGCTTTTGATAAAATTTAACAGCCCTTCATGTTAAAAACACTCACCAAACTAGGCATTGGAGGAGCATTCTTCAAAATATGAGTCATCTATGGTAAATCCACAGCCAACATCATACTGAATGAGCAAAAGCTGGATGCATTGCCTTGAAAATTGGAACAAGACAACAATGCCCTCTCTCTCACCACTCCTATTCAAAACCATACTGGAAATCCTGGACAGAGCAGTCAGGCAAGAGACAGAAATAAAAGGCATCCAAATAGGATGACAAGAAGTCAACCTGACCCTGTTTGCAGGTGATATTATTCTATACCTAGAAAACCCCATAGTCTCTGTCAAAAAGCTCCTTGATCTGATAAACAACTTAAGCAAAGTTTCAGGATACAAAAATCAATGTACAAAAATTGGTAGCATTCCTATACACCAATGACGTTTAAGGTGGCAGACAAATAGAGAATGCAATTCCAGTCACAATAGCCACCAAAAGAGTAAAATATCTAGGAAAACATCTAACCAGGAAGGTGAAAAATCTCTGTAACAAGAATTGCAAAACAGTGCTCAGAGAAATTAGAGATGACACACACAAATGGAAAAGCATTCCATGCTAATGGATAGGAAGAATCAATATTGTTAAAACAGCCATAGAGCCCAAAGCAATTTACAGATTCAATACCATTTCCATCAAACTCACAAAGACATTCTTCACAGAATTAGAAAAGCTATTTTAAAATTTATATGGCACCAAAAAAGCCTGAATAGTCAAAGCAATCCTAGGCAAAAAGAAAAAAGCTGGAGGTATCACATTGCCTAACTTCAAAATATATTACAAGGCTACAGTAACCAAGAGAGTGTGGAATGGGTACAAAAACAAGCACATTGACCATTGGAATGGAATAGAAAGCCTGGAAATAATGCCACACACCTACAACCACCTGATCATTGACAAAGTTGACAAAAACAAACAATATGGAAAGGACTCTCTATTCAATAAATAGTGCTGGGATAACTGGCTAGCCATACGCAGATGATTGAAACTGAACCCCTTTCTTACACCATATACAAAAATCAACTCCAGATGG
Organism: Saimiri boliviensis; assembly: GCF_048565385.1. NCBI lineage: Eukaryota > Metazoa > Chordata > Mammalia > Primates > Cebidae > Saimiri > Saimiri boliviensis. The sequence goes on along the minus strand of NC_133470.1, from coordinate 77,607,089 downwards.
AATAAAGACCTAAATACAAAACCTAGAAGTACAAAAACATTAGAAGATAACCCAGGAAAAATCATTCTGGACATAGAACCTGGCAAAGATTTCATAACAGAGAAATCAAAAGCAATTGCAACAACAAGGTAAGTGGCAAATTAGATCTAATTAAACTAAAGAGCTTCTTCACAGCAAAAGAAGCTATGAACAGAGCAAACAGGCCACCTCCAAAATGGGAGAAAACGTTTGCAAACTATGCATCTAACAAGGGTCTATCTAATATCCATAATCTATGAGGAACATATATATGGAAAATGTTCAACATCATTAGTGATGATTAGTCATTACAAAATGCAAATCAAAACCACAATAAGATACCATCTCACACTAGTTAGAATGTCTATTATTAGTTGTAACAGATACTGGTGGGGGTGTGGAAAAAAGGAAGTGCTTATGCACTGATGGAGGGAATGCAAATTCGTTCAGCCATTGTGGAAAGCAATGGCAATTTCTCAAAGAACTTAAAACAGAATTACCACTCAACCCAGCAATACCATTATTGGGCAAAGTCCCAAGGAATATAAAGCATGCTACCTGGCTGGGCACAGTGGCTCATGCCTGTAATCCCAGCACTTTGGAGGCTAAGGTGGGTGGATCATGAGGTCAGGAGCTCAAGAGCAGCCTGGCCAAGATGGTGAAACCCTGTGTCTACTAAAAATACAAAAATTAGCTGGGAATGGTAGCAGGAGCCTGTAATCCCAGCTACTCGGGAGGCTGAGGCAGAAGAATCACTTGAATTAGGGCAGCAGATGTTGCAGTGAGCCAAGATCGAGCCACTACACTCCAGCTTGGGTGACAGAGTGAGACTCTGTCTCAGAAAAATAAAATAAAATAATAACTCTGTCACTCTGTCATAAAGACCCATGCACATGGATGTTCATTGCAGCACTAGTCACAGTAGCAAATACATGGAAAAAACTTAAATGCCCATTAATAGTATTTGGATTAAAATAATGTGGTACAAACATCGTGGAATACTACGCAGCCATAAAAAAGAATGAGATCATGTCTTTTGCAGCGACATGAATGGAGCTGGAGGCCATTATCTTAAGCAAACTAACACAGAAACAGAAAATCAGATACCACATATTTTCACTTATAAGTGGGAGCTAAATATTTAGTACACAAGGGAACAACAACCATCGGGGCCTACTTGAGGTTGGGGGGTGGGAGGAAGGCGAGGACCAATAAACTGCCTGTTACTACCTGTCAGGTACCATGCTTACTACCTGTGTGATAAAATAATCTGTATGTCCAGCTCCTGTGACATGCAATTTATCAATATAATCAACTTGCCCATGTATACCAAAACCTAAAAGTTTAAAAGAAAACATAGTGAACCGAATTTAGCAATGTACAAAAATAATTATACACCATAATCAAGTGGGATTTATTCTAGCCATGCAAGACTGGTTCAGCATAGGAAAATCTATCATATATCAAATCAATAAATAAGAAACAAAATGCAAATGATCTTTTTAATAGACACACACACACACATACACACATACATAAAAAGAAAAAAAAAAACAAACCACTTGTCAAGATCCAATACACGTTTATGGGGAAAATATTCAACAAACTAGGAATAGAAGAAAACTTTCTGAACTTAATGAATCGTATTTATTAAAAACCCACAGCTAACATCGTAATTAATGATGAAAGACTGGGTGCTTTCTCACTAAGACCAGGAAAACAACAGGAATATCCACTCTTGCTCATTTCTAACATGTTATCTTGGAGGATGGAGCTAAGATAACTATGAAAAACAAAAATGATTGCAGCAATAATAAATGAAATTCATACAGATTGAAAAGGAAGAAGTAAAACTATCCCTATTTGCAGATGACATGATTGTGTCTACAGAAAATCTCAAGGAATCCACTAAAAATTATTAGAAATAACAAGAGTTCAGCAAAGTTGCAGGACATAAGGTCAACATATAAAAGTCAACTATATTATTCAGTTAGTTTTTGTTCACTTTTAGACAAGACCAATATAAAAAACACCAAATACTTAACTTTCGGGCTGATTTATATCATTTTTATATTTTCTCAGTTCTATGATTACTTACAATTCAGTGCTTACCATATTTTTTATGAGTCATATTTTGTTTGCATTTACCCTTTGCAAAGTTTAAGTTACTATTCATGATTATTTTCTCAATGATTTTGGTTTCAGTAAAAGTTTTCTTAACAATTCATGAAACTACATTTATCTATTTATTCCAATTAGTTAACAAACACTCTAGCTGACTTCTTTTTAAGTATCTACAATTTTGGCTTCGAGAGGAGAGTTTGAAATAGCTGAGGTAGAAATAGATAACTTTGAAACTTCTGTGACTCCCTTAGCTTTACAATATGTGATGCTTCATTGTATTAAATTTGAGTTAATAGTAATTTGCCCACCAAAGAGTACACACATATGTTTCTCTAGGGCTTTGAATCTAATAATTACTGTTTATTTTTATGAATCTCCAAACAGTAGTTCTCTGAGAATATGCCCTTATTTTACAAGTGAAATCCTAAGCTATTATTGATGAGATCTAGCATATAGCAGCTCCAGGGCAATCGTTTATTAAAATTTATCCTTGTAGTAACTTTGAGCCCTCTTGTTTTTCCCTCAAGACCACAACTCCTAAAATGTATAAACAAAATTGAAATGTCTATTCCTGTTGAGTATTGTAACATTTTGAGTAGCTGTCTTCTCAGGTAATGAGCATATTTCAAGGAGATTCAGATAGATTGGAATAAAAGCCATTAGTAATGTTAGAATTGTTACCAGGACAAAATGCTCTAATGTTTTTAATAAACTTCAGAATTGGCAGGGTGAGGTGACTCACACCCTATAATCCCAGCACTTTGGGAGGTTGAGACAGGCAGATCACCTGAGGTCAGGAGTTCGAGACTAGCCTGGACAACATGGTAATACCCTGTCTCTGCTACAAATACAGAAAAATTAGCTGGGCGTGGTGGCGGGTGCCTGTAATCCCAGCTACTCGGGAGGCTGAGGCAGGAGAATCACTTGAACCTGGGAGGCGGAGGTTGCAGTGAGCCGAGATCATGGTATTGCACTCCAATCTGGGCAACAAGAGCAAAACTCCGTCTCAAAATAAATAAATAAATAAAATAAAATAAACTTCGTAATCTTTAATAAATTTTGGAATTATTTTAGATTTTTTAAAAAGTTGCAAAGTTAGTATAGTCTTTCTCTATACCCATTTTCCCTATTGTTAATATCTTACATTAGCATGATACATTGTGCCACAACTAATGAATTAATATATCTATACACTATTATTAACTAATTTTTACTTCATTTCTATTTCTTGATATCTTTTTCTCTGACCCAGGATCCCATCTAGGGTTCCACATTACCTTTAGTCATCATGTCTCCTTCAGTGCATTTTAACTATGACAGTTTGTTAGGTTTTCCTTGTTTTTGATGACCTTGGTAGTTTTGAGAAGTACTAGTTAGGTGTTTTACAGACTGCCCTTCAATTTGGCAAAAGCCCAAGTGTTTTTCATTGAGGTTTCATAACAGAAGAGAGAACGATACGCTTCTACATGCCAAAATAGTCTTTGGAACATATTTACAGCTTTAGTTCTATGTTATAGAACTCTATTATAATTCCAAAGTGATTCATTAAATTTTATGCAGTGTTGTTTTTAATTTTACTTTTGGTCACACTGGAATATTTTATTTTAATGAAAAAGTCTATTGGATGCCACGCCCTAGACATAATTTTATCTTAATCTTGGCATCAAAAATGACATTTTAGCGTCACTGAGATGTGCCTCTTCATTTTTCTCCTCACTTTGTTTTCTGTAGAAGAAATTTTCATGTAACTAAACCTTACTAGTGCAAAGTCACAGCTAAAATCCCTGCATATGTGCACACATGTACAGCATGACAACTGCCTTGGCAAAAGGCTCTTTGTTTCCTGAATGGTTTCTTTATGACTTTCAATCACTGGCTGTTATTGATTCGAGAAACAAATATGATACTTTCTTGGATTTACTAGGCACACTCTCTCTTGCTAAATACTCTTAGTTCAAATCACTTTGCATTTTGTTAAGGTCAACGGATTGAAGAAACTGAATAATTCATTGCTGGACTTTCACTGCAGTTCCCTTTCTTCTACATCTCAGTTCTTTGAATACCAATAAAAAATAAAAACATTTTCTTCTTTGCCTATTGCTCCCAATAGTGTCTCTGTGTGGCTCTATGTGTATGCTGTCGGGGAGGGGTACATGGTATAAGGCACCAACAGTAAAGATTACGGAGCAAAAGGTAGAAAGACATTATCTCCCTTGAACGTTTTCTTTTTGACTTTTCTTATTTTCCTTGTCAGGAGGTTGTGGCTTCAGTAAATGACAGTTTCATTTTACTGTTAAGAGAGGCATTTTAAGAAAATCATCCTCTATACACCTAACTTTAAAAGGTCTCCTGAATTCTATTTTTTTTTTTTTTTTTTGAGACAGAGTTTCGCTCTTGTTACCCAGGCTGGAGTGCGATGGCGCGATCTCGGCTCACCGCAACCTCCGCCTCCTGGGTTCAGGCAATTCTCCTGCCTCAGCCTCCTGAGTAGCTGGGATTACAGGCACGTGTCACCATGCCCAGCTAATCTTTTATTTTTAGTAGAGACGGGGTTTCACTATGTTGACCGGGATGGTCTCGATCTCTTGACCTGATCCACCCGCCTTGGCCTCCCAAAGTGCTGGGATTACAGGCTTGAGCCACCACGCCTGGCCAATTCTTTTAACTAAAATAGAATAAGACATAATCTGACCCAGCAGGTAGTACTTAGAAATGCCTTTCATGAAAAGGTTGCATAAGTAGACATAAAATAAGAATCAGAACATCTAAAACACAAATGTGCAGGCAAAATGTTCCGGGAACGTGCAAAAACATTAGGGATACTTCCAATTTATGAATTTTCTCTTCTTTTCCGTAAAAAGTTACCTGCTGACTGTTAAGACATTCAAAATAATTTTCTCCAAAATAATTTCTTTTCTACAGCTGGCTTTGAGAAGTCTTTGCACATTGATAAAACAAGATCAGCCACTTCCATAGTTTTAAAATTTAAATGACTTTGCATCCATAATTCAGAAAGGCAAGATTAACTATATATTTTATACATAGTAGGTTGTAACTATTATCTATAGTACCTAGTAAAATATATAATAGCCCATATTTTATTGGATTGTATGTTACCATCTGGTAATCCTTAACCAAAGTGATATATTTCACATTTTGCATTCTTTCTATTCAGAGCAATTTTCCAAATAGTCTCCAAATGGATAAAGAAAATGAATTATTTTATTTTATTTATTTTTTTTTGCTTTTGGGTTCATGCTTTTTTTTTTTTTTTCTTTTTCCTTTCTCTCTCTCTCTTTTTTTTTTTTTTTTAAGACAGAGTCTTTACATTTTCATAATGCCACATGGTAGACTAAGTCATGATTTTAAAGTATTTCAATGGCCATAAGTCATGTGTCTGATGCTCTTTTCCAAGATATGACTTTTTCATCTCTGCTCATTCAAATATATAAACATTCTTTGTTTCATTTCCAAAGATGAAAAAGAAAAGTAAGCATATAAGTTTAGCTATAGCTTATAGAACTTGTTCAAAAGTAGGAAACACACAACAAAACTATCTATCTTTAATCTCTTAGTAAGCAACAGAGTAATTAGATAGTTCATTCTGCTAGCTTTAGGCCTCATTACCATTTTTATCCTATATTGCTTGCAGGCATAGACTTTAAAAAGTTGGAATTGGGTTACAGAAGATGTATGTTGTAATTTACCAAACCTGAAAAGTTACAAACACGGTTTATCCATTGGTGAGGCCCTCCTATATGGTAGGAGGGTAAAAATTCTATGATTTTTACAAATGGGAATATTTTTCTGAAACTGTGTTTAATTATTTACAGCTATCAAATGTATATACAGGGAACAGGGTATATACCTCTCCTCCTCAAACACACACAGACTTTATAGTATTTTATAAGAGAAAAATCTTTGGAAAGAAAATGTTGTATCAGTATGTTTTAACAAATGAAAACTTTCTGGGTTGGGTGAAGTGGCTCACACCTGTAATCTCAACACTTTGCGAGGCCAAGATGAGAGGATTGCATGAGCCCAGGAGTTCAAGAGCAGCCTGGGAAACACAGTAAGACTCCATCTCTACAAAAAATCAAAACAACAACAACAAAAATAGCTGAGAGTAGTTACAGACACCGGTCGTCCCAGCTACGCCAGTCTGAGGCAGGAGGATCCCTTGAACCCAGGAGGTCAGTGCTGCAGTGAGCCATGTATGTGCCACTGCACTCCAGCCTGAGTGACAGAGAGAGACTCTGTCTCAAAAATAAATAAATAAATAAATAAATAAAAACATGAAAAGAAAAAAATATTTTCACCGGGCACCATGGCACATGCCTGTAATCCCAGCACTTTGGGAAGCCGAGGTGGGTGGATCATGAGGTCAAGAGATCAAGACCATCCTGCTCAACATAGTGAAACGCTGTCTCTACTAAAAATAGAAAAATTAGCTGTGCATGGTGGCACATGGGAGGTGGCGGTTGCAATGAGCAGAGATCACGCCACTGCACTCCAGCCTGGTGACAGAGTGAGACTTCATCTCAAAAAACAAAAACAAAAACAAAAAGGAAAACTTCTCAGTTCGTCTTTTATCCACAAACTGCATCCTCAATGTAAATTATTTTATAAATCTTGTAATTAAGGAATACATGGTGGTGCATTGTTACCAAACATACAAATACAAATACTATACAATACTATATAATAATTTTGCCTACCAAAATAATGTGATTAAAAAAAAAAGTTCAAGAACTTTAATCAGGTTTTGAAAATATTTGCCCAGTTAGTTATGCCAATGTTTAGTCATTGCAAAATAGTAAACATATTTTAGACAAACATGACAGCATAGGAGGACAATTTCTTCAAACACTTGATTTTCTGCTTTTACAAAGAGTGAATTTGATTTTTCCACAAGTCAATATGCTGATATACTTTCTAAAATATGACTAAAATATCTTTGCTATGACTGCTCTTGACGATTCTGAAATGATGGCATGTGTTATTTAGGAAGTGGAACCTGGTTAAAACACATGCTGTGGAGCCAAATGCTATAAGCCAATTGCTTCTTTCTGGTTATTACATTGAATAGCGTTAACAATGCGTGTTTTAACCACCTAGTGAATCTGTGAAAGTGATATACTGATTCTAACCTCTCTCTACTCATGGTGGAAAAAATAACCATTAGACGTAAAAGCTTGTAAAAATTAGCAAATTTTATGTCTGTTCACCTGTAATATACATACATACAAATGGAAGGTGAATAAGAAATGAAGGTATAATTAGTGTTCACTAATTTGATTTATAATTGTTTTATTAGATAACAAATAAATAAGAACAGCTGCATTATCATTAAATTGTAGCTGGTAAAAAAATTATTCGGTCAAAATTGTAGCTATGATTAATGATAATTTTAAATATTACCTCTACCATTGCCACTACTAACCTTACATAAAAGAAGCCTTTTAAACTAATATGCTTCACATTCATTTCTATGACTTACTTCCTTTAAAAATATAGTAAATATGATTTAGGAAAATGTGAACAAATGATAAGCTTTTCTTGGAAATATTTATTAGGTGAGCTGACAGATATTTCTAGGAAACTGTTCATATAAAAATTATGACCTGTATTAGTCATTTAAGAGAAAAAAAGTAAATAGTTATCTGTATAATGAATTATGCTTTTAGGCAATATTGTTCCTACAGTTACTGAGTCTACACAATACAAACATAGTTGCATTTTTTAACTGAATTGAGGTTTCTGACGTAGTCATAACAGTGGTTTGCTATTTATTTATATGTGAACATCCTCACAATCTTCACATATAAATTTGTTTTCCCTCTTTTTCTAACCCAATAGTACTCAGCCTTTAATTCACTAAAATGTATTAAAATATATTTAACTTTTCCATTTTAAATACATTTGTTCATATTCATCAGTGCATAAGTACTCATTCACAAGTAAAAGCTGAAATAAATGGAGCTGTCGTTTAAATCATGAAAATATAGTTATTTAATTTTATGATGCTTTAGAAACTACGTTTTAGCCTGTGCTATTACAAGTTGGAATAATTGAGCCTCATTTCTAACAGAAAAAACAACTTGAATAAATATTCAACCTTGGTATGCTGTATATTGCATCCATTGAGAAGACAGTAGATATATGATTCCAATGTGATTTTAAATACTTGAGCTGAAATTCTTTGTAATCCTTCATAATGGATGCAATGGTAATAGTTTATATTTTAATGTATTTTTAATAATATGAATAAAAACCCAGCAATAAATCTTGAAGGAATTTCTGCAAATAGAATTGTTACACAGTCAATAAAGATAAACTATAAAAGTTTAAACTGGCCAGGCACGGGGACTCAAGCCTGTAATCCCAGCACATTGGGAGGCTGAGGCGGGTGGATCACGAGGTCAAGAGATCGAGACCATCCTGGTCAACATGGTGAAATCCCGTCTCTACTAAAAATACAAAAAATTAGCTGGGCATGGTGGCGCATGCCTGTAATCCCAGCTACTCAGGAGGCTGAGGCAGGAGAATTGCTTGAACCCAGGAGGCAGAGTTTGCGGTGAGCCGAGATCGCGCCATTGCACTCCAGCCTAGGTAACAAGAGTGAAACTCCGTCTCAAAAAAAAAAAAAAAAAAAAAAAAAGTTGAAACTGGTTAAGTTGTAACTCTATTTGATAGTTCCAGTACAAAATTTACTAAAAGATAAAATACTCATGGTCCGTTATTAAAATAAATATTTTCAGTCTTCTGGTTGATGATTCACAGTTCTTAAATAAATAGAAATTATAATGGGATCAAGTGCAGAATGACTGCCTTTCCGTACAGCATTAATTAATTTCTCTTTTACATTATAAAAAATTTGGTCAATTATGAAATTAAGAAAATATATTCATTTCCATGATATACTCGTAAAAGCATTTTGAAATTCAGACTAAATTATTTGCTGAGATGATATAAAACCTGGTACATGTTTTTGAAAATAAAAAAAAAAACACATTAAGATTAAAATCTGTAATTAAATTCTTAAAACAAATCACAGAAATAATACATTTCCTGAGATTTTTATTTTTCAGTAATGACAATAAAATTTAACTAATGCAAATATCAAGGCATGTGCAAAGAAATGGCTGCCTGCCTTGATTAACAGTAAAAAACAAATATTTTAAGTCTGGAATTTATTGATACAGCCTTAGAAGTAACTAACTCAAAACTTGTAGTGACCTCAGTGCCTCCAATTGACTCTAGATCCTTTCATAATAGTAGAACATTTCTTCCTAAAAGGTAGTATAAGAATCTATTAGCTACAGAAAGGAAAAACTATAGCAGACCTCTTGAACAGGGCTAAAATTCCCAGAAATAGCCATTAATTTTGGTTTCTGCAATCTCTGCATCTAAAAAGAAAATGCATTTCAGTAGTAATACATTACATCCAATCGCATGGATTTTGTATTAGTCTGTTCTCACCTTGTTATAAAGAACTACCTGAGACTGGGTAATTTATAAAGAAAAGAGGCTTAATCAGCTCACAGATTTGCAGGCTGTACAGGCTTCTACTTCTGGGGAAGCCTCAGGAAACTTAGCATCATGGCAGAAGGAGAAGAGGAAGTAAACAGTCTTCACATGGCCAGAAGGAGACAGAGTGAAGGGGGAAGTGCTATACACTTTCAGACAACCAGATCTCGTAAGAGCTTACTCACCATCACAAGAACAGCAAGGAAGAAATATGCCCAAGGAGCCAATCACCTCCCACCAGATCCCTCCCCCAACCTCAGGGATCGCAAGAGATTCAACAAGAGATTTCTTTGGGGACACAGAGCCAAACCATATCAGATCTATTCCAGTAGTATTAGCTAGCTATCAATTTATTAGAGTGCAAAGCCTAAAGAAATGATATATTGCATAAGAAAATGTTGATTTAGTAAAATTTAAAAGAGAAAAGGGAGAAAAGGCTAGGTTTCAGGATAATGTCCAAATAGTGCTGGATCATATAGGACAGTGCAACACTAGTATCAGGGCTGCTGGTTGATTGAATATGCACATTAAATGCTGTAGTGGGTAGACAGAAAGCCAGCGGTGGATGCTGAAAGAGAGGTATGCTGGGAAAGGTGAAAAAGTAGCTTAACGCAGGAAGAGAAAACCAAACATCACATGTTCTCCCTCATAAATGGGAGTTGAACAGTGAGAACACTTGGACACAAGGAGGGGAATATCACACACCGGGGCCTGTCAGGGGGCAATTGGCAAGGAGAGGGAGCGTTTTAGGACAAATACCTAATGTATACGGGCTTAAAACCTAGATGACGGGTTGATAGGTGAAGCAAACAATCACGGCACATTTATACCTATGTAACAAACCTGTAAGTTCTGCACATGTATCCTGGAACTTAATGAAATAAAAAAGAAAAGAAGCAGTATTTTCACGTTCTATTTTGTACTGACAGTCAATTACAACAACAAACCACTAGTTTGGTACTCACTGTCTTAAAGTCATGTAACTACAATGTATTAAATCATACTATTACTACCACGAATAATAATGATAATATATAAACTTTGCATGGCACTGATATGTTCCAGGCACTGTTGAAATCATTTTTAGATACATGAACTTATTTAGTATTCACTTACTTAAAACTTATAAGAACCAAGTGAGATAAGTATGATTATTATTCCCATTTTACAAACTGGAGAAAGACCTCTTTTTATCATTTAAAATACTTTCATGTTTGTAGGTGTCAGATCTTTTCAGGAGCTATAGATTATAGCTCCCTTCTTGCTATATAATTCCATTCCAGATTTTCAGTTGTAGCTACTTTGCTCTTTTTTCATCTTTCAGTAGCAATAAGTAAACTAAATTCTTTAAGAGAGAATCTCCAAAATTGGAACTAGTAAGATCATTTAGTAGAACTTACCTCATCTAATCATCAATTCAAAAATATAAAAGTCCATTTAATCTAGAATAAAAGAAGTAGTCTCTTTTAAGGAAGAAACCTGAATTGTATTTATTTGATTTTCCTTTTATTTTATTATTTTATTTCATTTTCACTTTCTTTCTACTATATCCGTTTGCTTTTCCTTTTATTTTAATTTTTGTTGTTTGAATTTAATTTAAAACTGTAAGAGGAACAATGCTTAACTTCTCACTTTATTTTTCAAAATGTCAACTGGACTTTCTATTAACTTTTAATATCCCTGCATTGAAAGATAATTCTGAATCTTCTGTGAAATGCTGGAATATTTGTGTGTTCCAACATTAAATAATTTTTTCCTGGGCTCATTAATGAGAAGCAAAGCAAAAATTATATAGGCGTGATAAAACTGTGCTGGCTTTATCTTTAGCCATGACGATCTTTAATGACTATTCCTTATATGTGTATAGAATAATAAACAGTTTGGCAGTATGTTTCCTTGTTTTCAGTTTTAGTTCCCTGACAAAATTCAAACCTAAACATATATATATTATTACACACACAGAGTGACTTACTACTTTTACAGAAATATGCTACAGTCTAACAGAAAATCCATACTGTATGATGATGTATGACTAGTATCATAGATTTTGCCGGCACATCTGCATCATATTGCCTGCTAATATCATAACAACAATAATAATAATGAACTGAGCACTGGATAAATGTCATCTTTCATCACAATAAAAAGCATCTGTGCTTGTCTCTTCATTGCAATATCGGTATAGATTGTATGTTTGCCATCTGCAGTGATTTGGAGGAGAAAGCAGAGGGGAAAAGTGGAGAAAAGGGCTTTTAATGTCTATGGGTCTCCAGATACCACAGTTCACTAGCTACACAAATTGTTTCTGAGCAATTTGGTATATCTTATCAAGTCCTTCAGATTAAATTTAAAAGCCAGTCCCATATGTGAAAATATAGTGTTTTATGCACTAGACCCTCGAGTTCCAGCTCATTTTTAGATGCTTCTGCAAAAACGCCATTGAGAGTTGATGCCAGATTTTCCCCCAAATAAAATCTATATATTACATTAGAAAATATCCTGTTCAAGCATAAAAATAAACTGTGATTTGTAGGCAGTAGAAATATTCTTGTACACAAACAATTGTAAGCTTCCTTAAAAGCTTCCGAAAAAAACAAAACAAGGCCCTGCCTCACAGCCAAAATTGTTCTCATCCTGGGTTTTCTAGCACTCATTAGGGGTACTGATCTGGAAGAGGGTCAGTAATATCAATTTCCCCCTTTCTTAGAACTGTCTTAAATCATGATGATTAAGAGTGGATTGAAATATATTGTTTTGTTTTTTATTCTAGTAAAATACGACTGAAGAAACTTTACAGCGGGTACAAACATAACTTGTTTTTGTTAAAACATTTAATTGATTAAAAAACAAATAGTAATTTACAGTGTCTAATAACTGGACCCAGTCCCACACACATTCTATTCCATACATGCTATGCTGCTCTTCGAATTTTTTATCTAATAATGCAATTAGGAAGCATAACTTTAGAACTAGCAGGAATAAATATGAACCATTATGGTGGTTAACATTTATGACTAAGTTTCTCCAAAGTGTAGTAAAGAATGAGAAGAATATTTTATATTGGTCATTAAATTTACATATGCTGGTTGATTTACGTCGGCAGTAATCAGCTACATTGACTATCAATAGGACTCTAAAGAGAATTCACATGTGTTGTCTTAATTTGATTTGTATTAGGAAAAATTAACTACAACGATCAGTTTGTAAGGCAAGTTCAATTAGTTTGTAATTGCATAAAATCTGAAATTGTGAACATGCTAAAAGAAACCTGGATAAACCTGTCAACTCAGAAAAAAGCAAGCTTGTCCAAAATGACAACTTTTAAGCCCATTAATGAAGACTGTTTAAAGTCCATCAAGTAAAAATAAAGAACTGTAAAGGGAGAAAAATATGTCTAACTTCATTCCATACTGAATTTCATGTAAGAAAAAAATTAATCTAATAAGTCCAAGATATACACCTCAAATAAAATATATAAGCCTCTATAGCTAGTGAAAAGTGAATGAATGGAATAAATATGCTCAGAAACACTGGCCATTTTATGTGATGATATAGCAATTTATGTGGCACTATATGCAAAATGTTTATCCGATCATGGAAAGTGCTAATCCCTTTGTGTTAGAAAGTCATATAATTTGTAGATCTTGATGTGGAATTATGTAAAAAATCAGACATTAGAAACCTAAACAGTTGTAAGTAGCAAAAATAAAATGAAATAAAGCCCTCACTAAATCACTGACTCATCAATATTAGGCATGGAATGAAAGCTAGATTAAAGAAAAACCTTCAATTGTGATAGGTAAAAGGCATCCATAGAAGTTCAGGGCATTCTGTTTTAATCACATTGCAACACTGTACACTCAAATGGTTAGAGGCTTAGGAGCAATATTAAAATAAGATCACTTCTATAAAACCTCTAAGTAAATCCTTATTAACATAGCCTTTCTTACCAACAGGAACGAAAGGGGCAAGCAAATTAATAATGTTTTTCTGTACAACACAATACAGCATAACTTGAGTATTCATTTTAAAATATCTGTTTCTATATGATATTAAGTATTGCCATAAGTGTTGCTAAATGATTAATCCTAATTGGAATTATCATGTAGTGATCTGGAAATGTTTATCGCTTTATCTTGATTCTGTCCATTTAATTTTTTTTTACTTAGGAGATCTGGCTCTAGAATTATATTAAGGCTTCAAATCCCAGCTTCATATACTTCTTGGCACAAGACATGAGCGCAATAAATTTGAGCAATAATAGATATATAGATAGAGAGAGAGACAAATGTTCCCATGACTCAGATTTTTTAATATCAAGAAGCTATGACTGATTTTGTGTGTCTTTTTAAATTGTGTGGGATAGATTCACAATTTTAGCACTACAGGAAATAGTATTCAAAGTCTCCCAATAATGAAAAATGACAGCAATCTGCCCATACCTTCCCAGCAGAAATACTGCAACTAATATATGCTAGAGATTTCATTCTAGTTATTCACTGTGGTCAAAGTATGTTTGTTGGTAGTGAAGTTGTGTTCAGATTTAATAACAAAATTGACCTGCTATCTACTAAACCATCTAGCTCATAAATATCCAGCATTGACCAAAAAAGCATAAATACTATTATTTTAGCATAATTCATTGCAAAGAGCTTAACATACCATATAATTTGATTATACTTGTGGCATACTGGTTTTAACTTCATCATACATACAATATTCTACCCTCAATGTTATATAGCAGAATGATATAGGCTTTTTAATGAATGGAACCATTTTATCGTTCAGTCCTGAATAATATACTAAATTCTATAATTAAAAATTATATTTTTTTCAAAGACTGAACTAGGATATTATTTTTGGAAGACATTAACTATGTGAGGGTTAAAATGCTCTGTTTTTTATTTTTTATCTATTTTTAAGGAAAAATGTTTAAGATCAGCACTAAAAAAATTGACCTTCAAAGCGAAAAATAAATACTTAACTTAGTAATTTCTTAGCTATTATACAGACAATTATTTCCTAGACAGCTCCTGTGGAATTAAATAACTACAAAACATTATTTTAGAACTTCTTATTCCCCAACTCCCTTTTCTCTCCTTCTCCTTATTTTCCTTCTTTTGCTTTTCTTCCTTCTTCCCTTCCCTCCTCTTCTCCTTTTCTTGTTTTTCTCATCTTTCTCATTCTTCTTTATCTTCTTCATCTCTCTCACAGTAACTCGGGTCTAAAAAGTTTAAGTGACTTGAATAATGCCTATGTCTGAATGTATATGTCACAACTTACCTTAGAGTGAGGTCTAAATCTGAACATAAATCTCAGTTCCTGAGACACAGTGGGGCTTCCATAAAAGTTTATTGAATGAATGAATGAATGAATGAGTATTTGTCATATACCATAACATGTGTTTTAGAGACAGCAGAGCAGTTCTTATTCTACTACCAAATTAGTCTAAGAAGAGAATGAAGCCATTATACAGAATCCAGATGAGTTGAAAATATGAGACTATTAGTATGTCAACATCCACAATTCACTTCTCCTCAGTTTGGACTCTAATTGAAAGAAGCTGTGTGACAAGGGAGTCATAAAACCCAATTTTCGGAGATTGACGCTCCATACCTCATGATTTAAGACTCTTAAGTATAATTATTATTAATTCTTCCTATACATTGTATATCACCAAACCACATTGCTACCTGTTCTTGTTTCATACTGACTAGTTCTATTAATCATATTTCCAGATCCAACTTAGTAAACATAATCCGCAGTACATACCCTAATCATGTCAGCTGCCTGGGAATGCCTTTAGTTTCCTTTTTAATTGGGATTTCCCCCCAATGCATGTGTATGAACATACATAAATTAAAGTCAGATGGAACTGGAGCTGCAACCTTCTAAATGCTTGCTTTAATAATAGTTGTCTGTGTATGTATCCTTGTGTTCTCTTGTGTATGTATGCATATGTGTGTTTATCAGAGGACAAATCTGAAATGTAAAATAAGAAAAATGATTCAATATGACTTCTGGTTCAGAAATGAAAACGAGGTTAAGTTGCCGTGGATAAGTAGCGGGATTATGACACCCAGAAAGGTGCTGAGAAAGATGTTAGTCACTTTAGTTCAATGATTGCAGTTCACAAAGGGTCCTAATTTACTAACACCACTCAATTACCATCACCACCACTAAAAGACTTAAGATTCAGCTAGTTGGAACACAGATGCTTCTGCTTAGAATACTATAGAAGGAACTCATTTTGAACTTTAACATATACTTTGGCAGTTCTTCGATTCATTTGCTGAAAACAATTTTTATTTTTCCTATCTCATTTATTTAACATTGATACTAGACTAGATTTCAAGTTTCTCACATTTACTACTGTAAGTAGTAATGTTTTCTACCAAATTTACTAATGTCAATTTTTTAAAAATTCTATTAATTATTTCAAAGGATTTGTTTGTTGAAAGTAACTCAATTGTTTCCTAATTTTCAACCTAGTTTTTATTTAGTTATGCAGCACTGCATGTTTGTATCTCACTTAGTTTAGGACATAATTCTCCAGTGTAACTGAATGTGAAATATTCAGAACTTGACAGTAAAGTATACTCATATATCGGTTAACAACGGAGATACATTCTAAGAAAGGTGTCATTAGGTGATGTCATCATTGTACAAAAATCACAGTGTACTTACACAGACTGAAATGACATTGCCTACTACACACCTAGACCATGTATGTTTGCATGTGTGCCTTTGTGTACATAGGCATGTGTATGTGTTTATAGTTTAGCCTATTGCTTTTAGGCTACAAGCCTATACAGCATATTAGCATGTTTCTGCACTGAATACTGCAGACAACTGTAACACAATGGTACTTGTGTATCTAAACATATCTAAAAATAGAAAAGTTACAGTAAAAATACAATATTATAATCTTATGGGACAACCCATTGTATAAGTGGTCCATCATTGACCAAAACATCATTATGTGACACATGACTGTGTAAGAAAAATTTACCCAAGGAAATGTAACAAAGTTTTTTTATTTGTTATCTTAAATCTATAAGATCTGCTGTGAATTAAGTTGAAATGTCAGTATTTTGGACCTTTAGAAACGTAACAAATATGCTGGGCAAAAACCATTCATATATTGCCAAATATATGCCAACCACTAGGCCAAGTAATATATTGCCAAGTAAAAGTTAATAGGAGCTTTTGTTTAAAAAGTCTAACATTATCGTTTCTGCCATGAATTTTGAATTTTTTTCCCTATTTCAAGTAGCTTCTTTTCTCAGATTTCTAATTGGATTTCCTGTTTTGCAATACCACCAACAATTTTGTGTCTAATCTGATCATAATGTGTTAAATAAATACAAAAACTACTCTGGAGTTATGCAACAAACAATTCCCAGAAATCACCTTTACTACACAATACAAAACAGATCTGAGACAGTTCCTTTAATGCTAGAGATTTACAGAATTGCATTCAATGCTGACTATGGAAAATATTAAAGGTCAGTATATGTGACTTGCTCCACTACACCTTTGTTTTCAGGAAAATAAAGAGGGTAACCTGTCATGTTAGTAAAGAGATGCATTGTTTGAAGCATTACGCACTTCAAGAAAAAACCCTACTCTTACATCAATGTTTAAAGTATAGTTGGATGACAATACGTTTTATTCATGAATAATAAAACAGGCTGTTAAAGTGTATCTGATAAATATACTAGGCTAAAAGGAATCAAATATAACGGGAAGGAGAATGCTATTTGAACAGAATAAAAGTTCAATGACTTACATGACTGGCAAAAGCTAAAAAGAGACCACCAGAACATGAATGCTCCAAAACATAAGCAAAAACAAGAAAGTAATGTATTTTTTTTTTCTTTTTTTTTTTTTTGAGATGGAGTTTTGCTCTTGTTGCGTAGGCTGGAGTGCAATGGTGTGATCTCGGCTCACCCCAACCTCCACCTCTGGGTTCAAGCAATTCTCCTGCCTCAGCCTCCCAAGTAGCTGAGATAACAAGCATGTGCCACCAGTCCCGGGTAATTTTGTATTTTTAGTAGAGACGGGGTTTCTCCATGTTGGTCTGGCTGGTATCAAACTTGAGACCTCAGGTAATCTCCCTGCCTGGGCCTCCCAAAGTGCTGGGATTACAGGCATGAGCCACCATGCCCGGCCGAAAGTACTATACCTTAAACAAAGGTTAGTGAATTTATGAAGCCCTTACTTCTAAATGAGTAAGCCAGACAAAGAACCTAAGAATATGTAAGTGAAATTTAGTTTTATTCAAGAGGAATATTCTATAATAGGTTATTATAATAAATTAAGCTAGTTGTATCAAATAGAATTTTTAGTTTATGAAACTCTTTTTTTTTTAAATTGCATTTTAGGTTTGGGGGTACATACGAAGAACATGCAAGATTGTTGCATAGGTACACACATGGCAGTGTGATTTGCTGCCTTCCTCCCCATCACCTATATCTGGCATTTCTCCCCATGCTATCTCTCCCCAACTCCCCACCCCGCACTGTCCCTCCCCTATTTCCCCCCAAAAGACCCCAGTGTGTGATGCTCCCCTCCCTATGTCCATGTGTTCATTGTTCAACACCCATCTATGAGTGAGAACATGTGGCGTTTGATTTTCTGTTCTTGTGTCAGTTTGCTGAGAATGATGGTTTCCAGGTTCATCCATGTCCCTACAAAGGACACGAACTCATCGTTTTTTATGGCTGCATAGTATTCCATGGTGTATATGTGCCAAGAACCTCTTTTTCTTACTAAACAATGGGGTTCTGAAGGCCAAAGTGCTACCTCAATTCCTTTAGATATCTTCATCACCAAGCACTGAGTTTGACACATAGAAACCATTCCACATGTTTGTTAAATAAATGACAACACATATTCATTCAATATTTACTAGGTTTCAAGTGGTTTGCTAGACAAAAACTCCAGGAACCTATAAGACCTGTGAATTATTAATTCTCCATAGTCCAACATTAGATCACAGAATCTACCACTTTAATGTCTCTAATTTGAAGAATAAAAATTAATCCTGGAAATTTGTTTTAAGCAATAAAGAAATAATTCAAATAACTGAGGTAGATTAGTTTGACAGTGATCCTCAAGAAATAAGCTAGGCAATCAACTAGTAAATTTAAAATCCTTTGGTAAAATGCCACCTTATAATTAATTGCCTGAGGCTTCCTTGTGAGATCCCTGTGAGTTAAGTAAGAGATTGCCCAGCTTAAAAATTAAATGTACAATGAGGGACAAATACATGAGACGTAAATGGACAGAAGAAAATATGCCTAAAATAATATATCTAACATAGTGGTTACAAAATATGAGATTTGTAAATCACAATTCTTTCTCATACATGGTTTAATATCTGACACAGCAACCCCAGCTAACTCTATTGGAGAAACACATCTTCAGAAGAAAATTTCTTAACTTTCCAATATAAATGCCCTTGGTAGAAAAGGCAGACATCTAAGTCAGTACTACTGATGACTCCACTTATATTTTATATTGAGACTGTAAAGTCTTTTAGGCTAAGATGAGCCATGGTGACCCCCATGACCCGCACATACACCTCTGGATGGCCTCCCAGAACTAGAAAAGTCTGAAGTAACTGGAAAACCACAAAAGGAGAAGAAATGATCAACCCCTGAGGTGCCTAATTAACTTTGAGACATTCTCTATTGTTCCTTATTCCTGGCTCAATTGATAAGGCAATTGGACTTTGTAACACACCTTGGTCAATGTTAGGACTCCCAACCCTACAGCCCCCTCCCAGCTTGCAAAAAACACTCTAAACTGTAACTTCTGTAAGTTTCCACTGATGACCCTAAACCTATAAAACCAACTCTCATCACACTGCTCTCTGCTCACTCTTTTTTTGGACTCAGTCCACCCACACACGGGTGAATAAACAACCGTGTTGCTCACACGAAGTCTGTTTGGCAGGGCGGGGGGTGGGGGTGGGGGCTCTTCATTCAGAGTGAGTTTGAACAGACATACTTTTCCATCCAGAAACTTTGTCATAAAAACAGAAAAAAATCTGAATCAATACCATCGTGTACTGTCAAACTTCACCACCTCCATGAGTCTGATCTATTTATAGATTTCTCTGGACATTAATAAATACTTGTTCTAGTCTTTAAATCATAATGCTTAAGGGACATATACAAAATAAATTGTCTTTAGGATAACAAAGAGTTCTTCATGCTTGAAAGACTCAATTAAAATTCTAGTATGTTAATTACTGTAAAGCTTAGACAATTATGAATATAAAAATGTTATGGAAAGCCAATATCATTGCAAAAGAGCATGGTGATGAGGTTCAGGATATTCCATGCCAAAATATGACTGTAAGAGACGAGAATATGGAAGTAGAACAATAGGGTCTGGAAGTAGGGAACATAAGGCTGATTCACACTTCAGATATGACAAGAAATACTATCTCCATAGGGTGTAGGCCAAGTAAATGACTTTATAACTTTACTTTCTCCTCTCCATTTATATAAGGCATGCCCCAAGTAACCAATGGAGTTCTCTAGGCGGTACTTAAAACTCCCCCAAAATTCTGTAACAGGAGCTTTGAGCCCCTATGCGCAGGTCCACTCTCACACTATGGAGCATCCACTTCATGCCTTTCTTGCTTTGTTTGTGCTTTTTGTCCGATTCTTCGTTCAGGACACCAAGAACCTGGACATCCTCCACTGTTAATAATATGCCTCCTTGACACAAAGATTTTTTTTTTTTTAAATGTTTCTTTTTGGCTGGAAGCGGGAGAGGATGAAAGAGGAATTTTTATTTTTATTTTTTGAGACAGAGTTTTGTTCTTGTTGCTCAAGCTGGAGAGCAATGGCACAGTCTCACTCATTGTAACCTCCAAGTCCCAGGATTAAGCGTTTCTCCTGCCTCAGCCTCCTGAGTAGCTGGGATTACAGGTGTGTGCCACCACATCCGGCTAATTTTTTTTTTTTTTTTTTTTTGTATTTTTAGTATAGACGGGGTTTCCCCATGTTGGTTAGGCTGGTCTTGAACTCCTGACCTCAGGTGATCCACCTACCTCAGCCTCCCAAAGTGCTGGGATTAGGAACCTGAGCCACTGTGCCCTGCTGCAGACACAAAGATTTATTTAGAGCTGTTATTTTGAGAAACTGCTGACAGGAGAATTTCAGAGAAGTTACCCTTTTGTAAAATAAATTTACAGCTATAAAGGAAATCTCCATTTGTAATGTGTTTCTTGTCTGCACCAGGAAGAAAAAGAGAACTGAATTACTAGAGATTCTTAATCAAAGAAGAAGGCTTTCACTTAAATCTGCACAACAAACATGACCTTTGTTACATGGTGTTTTTTCTATCTCATCTTAACTGGGCCTTTTCCCACACCCTTCTTAGTTTGCTTCAGAGAATCATGTAGTAAAGCCTGAAGTTTAAGATAACTCTTTGAGATCTACTCTAGGGATTTACTCATTTCTCTGGATTATCTTCTGGGAATGGAAAATAAAAGCATAGGACTCCAATTCATTATGCCAAAAGGAAAAAATTAAGCTGAAAGCTGAATCATGCAGGAAACTGCCTTTTCTTTGGTTCCTAAGCAGATAAAGATAAAAATTAAATATCTCCACAGGCAGCTACTCTATGTTCACCATATCTTAGGTAGAGTGTTGATTTACTGAGCTTGAGAATAATATATAATTGACTATTCGCCTACTTGTTCCTTTTGCTTACAACATGTGGACTCCATAATGTGACCACACCCCTCTCTATTTCACTGCCAGCCAGTTCTTCACCTTTAAATATCAAAGCCTTCAAAATCATCTTTAGAGAAAAGCACAGATCTCTGTCCTAGGCATGTCCTTCACATTGGCAAAATAAATTTCTAAACTGATTGAGACCTGTTTCAGATACTTTTTGGTTTACAAATTGGTGACCAATGAAGGGAACTCTGAGTGGAAGGCTGATATGTATTGGTATTAAGAACATCCTGTGATCACCTGAGGTCGGGAGTTTGCTGGAAATACCCTGTCTCTACTCAAAATACAAAATGAGCCAGTCGTGGTGGCACATGCCTGTAATGCCAGCTACTTGAGAGTCTGAGGCAGGAGAATCTCTTGAACCCGGGAGGAGGAGTTTGTGGTGAGCCGAGATGGTGCCATTGTACCCCAGCCTGGGTAACAAGAGCAAAACTCTTGTCTAAAAAAAATAAGAAAAAAATAAAAAAAGAACGTCATGTGGTTTGACTGGGCATGGTGGCTCACGCCTGTAATCCCAGCACTTTGGGAGGCCGAGGCGGGGGAATCACTTGAGATCAGGATTTCCAGACCAGCCTGGCCAACATGGTAAAACCTCTTCTCTACTAAAAACACAAAAAAAATTAGCCAGGCGTGGTGGTGAGCACCTATAATCCCAGCTACTTGGGACAGGAGTCTGAGGCAAGAGAATCACTCAAACGTGGAGGTGGAGGTTGCAGTGAGCCGAGACTGCACCACTGAACTCTAGCCCAGGGATAAAGAGAGTCTCAAACAAGCAAACAAACAAAATTGAAGTATAATATTGGGCCAGGAATTGAGAAGACACAGAATAAATATGTACTTAATGAACATGAAGTCACAATCTAGGTGTGAATATTACATTTATATATACAAATGAGTAAAGAGATCACAGAAGGTTTTACGGAAGAAAAACTTCCAGAAAAATCAAGAGAAAAGCAATGGTTAAAATATATAACAGAAAGTGTGGGATGTAGAAAGCAGAAAATCTTGCCCAAATTATAAAAGGGTTCTACTTTAATCAGGAAGGGAATGTAATTAATTATAGCAAAAAATATGTGGTGAGAAAATGTAGTTAATACGTGGGAGATGAGCCCCTCAATTTAGTAGTGAATTACATCAATATTCAGCAAGGGTAGCTGACTTAAGGGGAGGCCTTTTTATTTCATATATATATATATATATATATATATATATATGATATAAATATATATATATTGACAAATGACTTTTACATATTTTTAAATATGAAAGGGTAGTAGGGCAGTGGCATTTAGGAAGGGACTAAAGAGCTAGATATTTCAGATTTCAGAGGAGTAAATGAGAGGCTAGAAAGGAACTCAGAAATATATCGAGGTTACAAAAATTGTTTCTATCTTAGGATAGTAGGATTTAAAGTAATCTGCTGATAATTCAGGGCTGGAAATTGTGAAAGAAATTTGAAAATTGTTGAAAAGGTTTGGAAAGTCACTCAAAGCATGGCATACAACGATAATGAGAGGAGAAAAAAAGACATCAGAGCAATAGCTAGATCCCAACTGAAACTTAGTACTATTAACTTGTAGTAAGCTAAATCTTCAGTGTGTGTGTGTGTGTGTGTATATGTGTGTGTGTGTGTGTGTGTGTGTTCAGTGGCTGCAGAGAATGCATTCTGCAAGGGTAATCTACAGTTGGAAACTGGCACTGCAAACAGATAAACCAAGGATAACAGGGATGAGAGAGAGATAAATATAAACAGGAAAGAATTTTATAAAGTGGGTAAAATGGAAAGAGACTGAGTAACTGGAGAACCTAATGAATGGAAAGCTCAGGTTAACCAGACAGGATAATATAAAGCAATTAATAAAGTTGTGATCTTAAAAAGGGAGGACTATGTTCAAAATTATGCAGACCTTGAAATCACATGAATATAAGATCCAGGGAATGCACAGACCTACCTATAAGAACCACAGAATTGGGCCAGGTGCGGTGGTTCATGCCTGTAGTCTCAGCACTTTGGGAGGCAGAGGCCGGCGGATAATGGGGTCAGGATTTCAAGACCAGCCTGACCAACATAGTGAAACCTCGTCTCTACTAAAAATATAAAAATTAGCTGGGCATGGTGGCAGGCACCTGTAATCCCAGCTACTCAGGTGGCAGGGGCAGGAGAATCCCTTGAACCCGGGAGATAGAGGTTGCAGTGAGCCAAGATAGCACCATTGCACTCCAGCCTAGGTGACTCCATCTCAAAAACAAACAAACAAACAAAAAAAGAAAAAAGAAAAACCCACAGCATTGAAACATGTAGTATACAAAGATGTAAAACAACCAATTTTCACCTGCAGTAATGGCTACATTGAGAGTTATTAACACTGAATGTCAGGCATAAGCATAAGTCTTTTTTTTTTTTTTTTTTTTTTTTTTGAGACAGAGTATCACTCTGTCTTCAAGGCTGGAGTGCAGTGGCACAATCTCAGCTCACTTCAACCTCCACCTCCCAGTTCTAGTGATTTTCCTGCCTCAGCCTTTCACATAACTGAGATTACAGGTGTGTGCCACCACGCCCGACTAATTTTTGTATTTTTAGCAGAGACAGGGTTTTGCCATGTTGGCCAGACTGGTTTTGAACTCCTGACCTCAGGTGATCCACCCACCTCGCCCTCCCAAAGTGCTGGGATTACAGGTGTGAGCCACTCCACCTGGCTGATAAGCATAAGTCTTGAATCATCATGAAACTAGCATGGATGGGGAATCCAAAAAGATCAAAGTGTCCTTTATATTATATGACATTTTTTGCCACTGATCAAATTTTCAGTCGTTACCATTGAGTTAAATAAATAATCTATTCCAAAGTAAGAAGCTGTTAAAACCCTACAAAAGGCCTTACAGTGTACCTGCAGTACAGTGTCCCTAGAAGAGCATATTTATAGAACATACGTAGGATGAAGGTAAATTAGTTTCTTTAGGTGATAATGCTAAATTAGAGCTCCTAGTGTGATTTAATTTTTTATAATATTAATAACACCCACCTTGGCCAACCTGGTGAAAACCCTTCTCTACTAAAAAATACATAAATTAGTTGGGCGTGATGGCTAATGTCTGTAATCCCAGCTACTCAGGAGGCTGAGACAGAAGAATTGCTGGAACTTTGGTGACAGAGGTTGCAGTGAGCTGAGATAGCACCACTGCACTCCAGCTTGGGCAGCAGAGTGAGTCCCTGTCTTAAAAAAAAAAAAAAAAAAGGTACTAATAACACTAAACTGAACGTTTGGTAAGGAACACTGGTAAAAGAAACAGAAGAAGTAGCATTTATAAGTGTGCAGATTTAGCCTCATGCATTTGCTAGATCATAATATTCCAAAAAGTAATGTAAAAAAATAATGCCTCTCTAAAATAAGATATGAGAATGTATCTCTTCAGAAATATACCATTAGAATTTGTTTTATTTAGGTAACTGGAAAAATCTCAATATTGCTTCTGTGGTTTGAATATGCCTCCAAATTTTATGTGTTAGAAACGTAATCCCCAAATTCACACATTGATGGAATATGGGACCTTGAGGGGGCCATTAGGATTAGATAAAGTCATCAGGGTAGGGCCCCCATGATGGGTTCAGTGGCTTTATAAGACGAAGAGACACCTAAGCTGATACACACACTCTTGCCTTCACACCAGGTGATATTTTCCACCATTTTATGATGAACAAGAAGGTCCTCACCAGATGTTGGTACCTTGACATTGGACTTCCCAGCCTCCAGAACTGTAAGAAATATGTTTCTTATTTTGTAAATTACTCAGGCTGTGGTATTCTGTCATAGCAACAGAGAATGAGCTAAGATAGTGCTATTCAGTTGTTACCATCGAGTTAAATAAATAATCTATTCTAAAGTAAGAAGCTGTTAAAACCCTACAAAAGGCCTTACAGTGTACCTGCAGTACAGTGTCCCTAGAAGAGCACTCAAAATTATTGTGTTTTGAATTATGTTTCAGGAAAAGTTCTGAAGCAGGAACCTCCAAACATGTCTGGACTGTTGGACAAAATAACAGATGAAGAAATACCTTGGAGATACCAGCATTTTAAAACATGTTGGATCAAACATATTTATTTTTGCCCCCTCATCTTCATGTAGCCTTGGTGCAAATGACTACACAAATGTCAGTAGTCTGGTCAATGAGAGAGAATGAGTTTTACTTGCTTTGCTGCCATAGCTACTCTTTCTGTTATCTATTTTGCTAGTCTGAACGAATCCACTTTTTATTACCTCAGGCAGATATAAAGAAATCAGAAATATACTCCTCGGAGAATCTCAGTCAGTTCTGTTTATGCCATATTCAGTTTAGCATTTTGGTGAACATACTCTTTAACAAGCTAGGCCATTTGTGCAAACCCTAAGGGCAATTTAGTCTCAGGCTAAGCCAAAGTGGGAAGGTATCTTGAAAAAAATGTCTACATGGAAATGTTCAGGTTAATGCTAAGTAAGGGAAAGCTGGTAGATTGAATAAAAAGACCAATTTGTATTCATGTAAGAACAATTTACAAACTATTAAACAGGTTTAAAAACTGTAATTCTTTTTTTTTTAGTTGAAATAAGTATTGCTTACAATATTTAGTCACAGGTGGCTATGTGAAATCTGTTTTTCCTCCTAACTAGTAATTAGTCATATGGATACCAATTGGTTAAAGAATGAATGAACTATGACATGTGGCATTTGCTTTTTTTCTGCTGTGAATGAATGCCACTATCTTATCTATGAAATATAATATAATCCTTTAAGAGGGGGTAGGAAAAGTGTCTATCTTTGTAAGTTAAACCTCTGATCTGAAATCTAAATATAGGTCCTATTTGGTGAGTACTTTGATTACACTTAAATCCAGAGAAATCGTTGAGAAATTATCCTCTTCTTTGATGCTTTAGACTCTAAAATATCAAGAATTCATCTAGATACTTCATTCTTAGCTAAGATAATGAGTTGCCTTACTTTTTTACAAATGCAAGAACCTTATACTTTCACATACTCTGAATTAAACTGAACATAAAAGCCATATTTTATAATTCATAAAAAGACTAAAAAGGTGAAGTTCAGGAGTTCAAGAAATTAATTTAACTTTTTATAGAAACATTTGCAATAAATCCCAAGTTAATGAATATTCTGACACTTAATATGTTCGAAGTTTATAGCTTCTTGAATTTAATATCCAAAATACCCTTCAAAAGGCATACATAAATGCAATGAACCAAAAATAAAGGACACCAGAGTACAGACCTAATCTCCATAGTATACGTTAACCATATTATAGCAGGCAATGTATGGAATGTATATAGACTAGTGAAAATGGGTTGATGTTTGTTCTGTAGCATTATCGTAGTTGACAGAAGTAACTTTTTAAAAATTACTATTCCAGAAACATCTTTGGCACCTTATAATGGTAAATATATTAAATGTTACTACTAAAATACAATACAAACAATTATTTTAAGATAAACGAAGTATTTGTTTTATGATTCCAATAAGTTATCTTTTTAAAGAGAGAATTTCAAACCCTGGCTCTTCTACTTGTGAGCTCTGTAAACTTAGGCAAGACACTTAAGCTCTGTGTATTACCATTCCTCATCTGCAAAACAGCCTACAGGGTTATTGTGAAGATTATCTGTCTATATATATGTGTATATACATGTCTATATATATTTATGCATACCTATATGCATATATACATGTGTACACACATGCACAAACATAGAGTGCTTGGAACAGAGTAAGCAGATTAGTATTTTTTTTTTTTTTTTTTTTTTTTTTGAGATGGAGTCTCCATTGCCCAGGCTAGAGTACAGTGGCATGATCTCGGCTCACTGTAACCTCTGCCTCCTGGGTTGAAGCAATTCTCCTGCCTCAGCTTCCCAAGTAGCTGGGATTACAGAAATCCACCACCACACACTGCTAATTTTTGTACTTTTAGTAGAGACAGGGTTTCACCATGTTGGCCAGGTTGGTCTTGAATTCCTGACCTTGTGATCCACCCACCTTGATCTCCCAAAGTGCTGGGATTACAGGTGTGAGCTACTGTGCCTAGACTTATTATTTTTTATTATGGTTACTTTATTATAAAAAAGCTAGTGAAAAAGTCAACTTCACAGTTGCCCATTTTTAACCCTCTACTTTGTCCTTACCCATCTTTTGTCAGTCTTTTTGCCTTCCCACAGGTGCCTGAGCTTGGCTTGACACCAAGCCTGAGCAACCACTAAAAAAGATGGAATGTGCCCCAACCATTAGCTTCTCAGGAAATCAGATGGCAACAGACAGTTTTGAGCCCACTTTCTTGTTTGTCCAGCTTCCTCTTTAAAGATTCTGCTTATTGGCCGGGTGAGGTGGTTATCACACATAATCCCAGCACTTGGGGAGGCTGAAGTGGGATGAACAGTCGAGCCGGGAGTTCAAGGCTGCAGTGAGCTATGATAGATTGTGCCATTGCACTCCAGCCTGAGCAACAGAGCAAGACCCCATCCCCCACCTCCAAAAAAGATTCTGCTTATCTCTGCTTGGTTGCCCTCCTTGATTGTATAAAACAAAAGCCTTTTCTGTTGAATTCTGAGATCCTTGCAGATTTTTAAAGTCAGAACTTTCTCCCTATTGCAGTATTCTTTCTTCTGAACAAAGTCTCTCTCTATGTCAGTCCAGATTTATTTTATTTGACGAAAAAAAAAAAAAGTCCTTCTTTAAGAACCTCTTTTTCCATTGATCCTTATATTGATGTTTTACATATTGAAGCGTTTTATGCTGAAATGTCTGACTTAAGAGTTTCCTGACCGGGAACATGGGTTTATCCCAGAATGCTATATGCAGAATCCTAATTTTTAAAACAAAGACATGTCCTTATTTACATTCACTAAGCTAGAAAAAAATTCCAATATTCTTCTTCGTCAAAATTTCAATGTTGAACTAACTGAGTCATAAGTTCATTTCCACATTTACCAGAATGGTTAAGAATGTTAGAACACAAAATCTCAAAATCTGTGGGCCTTTTCTATCTTTCATTTTCTCTCCCTCTTCCTCTAAATACACACATAATATATGTATACATGTTTTATACATATACATTATATATACACACACACACACACACACACACACACACACACACACACACACACTTTTGTCTTCTGGGAGGAGCTGACTTTCAAAACTTCATCACTCCAAGGCCACAGTGATACTCAATATGATTCAGATAGGCATTTGAAAGCTCTCTGAAAGATATATTGATTTACAACTCTCTGATGCTGTTATTTTAGTTTATCTCTCAAACATTAGTGAAAATCCCTTTTGGCATTATATTCAAACTCCATTTTCCATTAATTCTCGCGCTTGATAAAGACATCCAAGGTGAATAGATTACCTTCTGACACCACTCTTTGGAAAGTGCTTTTTCAAACATAAAGTTTGGTCTCTTAAGCTAGAATAAGATAATTCATCTTTAAGATGATATATATTTGCCCTAGCATCAGCAAATATAAGATTCTGGTGCCTAATATAGATAGCATTTAAAGCTTACTGAATTTAATATCCCAAATGTCTTCTATCAGAAATTTAAGAGAAATCCATTTCTTTAAACCTCAAAACATACTAAGAAACTAAGGCACAAATGCTAGGAAAGAAATGTTAATAACCAGAAAACTTTACTTTTAGCTTAATGAGTGAAGTTATTTAACAGTATGCATGAGATTATTTATTTAACAGTAGAAACGCAAATTTTTCTAGAAGACCAGACTGTTCATATACATTAGGTTGGTGCAAACATAATTGCAGTCGTTGCAATAACTTTTAATGGCAAAAACCACAATTACATTTGCACTGACCTATACTTGAGCAGAACTTAAAATTTTCACATTGAAAAACGACATTCCAAAGCCTAGTTTCTCTGAGATCATCATTTTTCTGATTAACCATTTTTAGTTATGTAATTCTTCTCTGTGACCCTATCAAATATCATGATTTATATTCACTAACTTTCTGCTGTCACTGCTAAAATGTGAGTTGACACTAAAATGGTTCCTTTTTTATTGCTAGCGTTTATCATAAAATAACTATATTATCAGAACATTCACAAAGTGATGCTGTCAACAGTATGTTGTTTTTGCATGGTGGGAAAAGAAAGTATTGGTGAAAAATAAAATAAGACTGGAAAATTGTTTCCAGAACTGTGTAAATGATACAAAATGTGAAAACAGCTCAGCTTAACTCTCTTTTAAAGTAGAATCACAACATAGGTTATTCTAAGTACTTAACAGTTTTAACTCCGTGGACTAACTACTGTAGCTTCACACAGTATAAACATAACATTTCAAAATCAATTTTCTTTGAAATTTGCAGTCTTACCTTTCCTGCCCCTTTCCCTTCGGATTTCCGCTGATTTAGGATAAAACGGTGGCAAGGGAAGCAAGAGAAAATGAAAGAAAACAAAAACAAAAATCAGCTCAAGTTTGGTTATTGCAAATACATTAAAAAAAAAAAAAAAGTCAGTATTCCCTGTGCAATAGTACACAGTTTTGTTTGTCTGCTGAAACTGCTTTCATCTGCTACATTCTTCAGTGGTTTGGGTAAAGGGATATAACAGCATTGTAAATCTCATGCAAAAATATGAAGCGCCACATACAAAATTTCAATTGGCATAAAAAACATATGCTTAACTCACTTATGCATCAACCAAGAAAAGGTACCCTTCCAATTAGATATTCTAGTATTATACGACTTGTTTTCTATTTTTTAATCAATGGGCCTTTATTTCAAGCATAAATGCATTTTTTAATTAAAATGAGAAGAACTAGACTCATTGAAAATTCATGATTTGGGGGCAAACATAAGAAATGTTAATATAGCATTGGGATACTATTGCTGAATTTTAAATCAATAGTTTTTGTTGTTCATAGGGGCATCTTAAACCAACTCTGTTCAAATAAATCCTTTTGAATACCATCATGAAAGGCATTCTTTTCATTTTATTTAAGATCTTTCCCCCACTTCAACCACTTTCAGGAGACAGTTTAAGTTACTTTTTAAGATACCAGAGACACATAGACCATTTGTCCTTTTGGATTCATTCTCCTTTGTAGAGGATTAAATTTCTGAATTAAAAGTGAAACAAATGTCTACATTTCTAGCTAATGATGCTCCCAAAAGTCTGTTCTCTGCAATCTTTATCTTAATTCACTGTTCTTTTTACATTTATGGAAAAGATCCTTATAGAGTCTTCCTGAGCACAAAGAATCATAGAAAATTGTCATGAGGGTAGGTTTGAATCTGAAATAAGGGTAAATACTAAGAGAAATAGAGTCAACATAGTAAGAAGATCCATGCTCTCTATGGTGTTTTTGTTATCCAGTGGCTTATTCCCAGACCAAGAAAGTATCTATTTTTTCTGTCATTCTCATATAACTTGAGTTTACAAAATTGAATTTGAGGTAAGCATCCAGATATAGGCACAAACTTATTATCCAATAAAATAATGTATGCTTCTTGTCCTTCTATTTTGAGTGTTTATTTTTAGCCTAAGATATTCATATTATCTCCCTGCATCGATCAGATTCAAACATCAATGGCTCTATTTTAGAATTTAATTTTCTGTGAAGGCATAGCCTGAGGATATTGCCTTGAGTAATGTATTCCAAGAAAGTGTCTTGGATTTTTCTGTCTTTAAACAATCACTATTTATATCTCTCTTTATTATGAATGATATATTTAAATAATAGATCAAAATTTTTAACTTTCCAAAAGAATCTCAAGGACTAAAATATCACCAAATTTTTAACCATATCTAAGAATATAACATTAAAAAATAGACTTTTCTGTTTTATAGAAACACAAACAGTTAGTTTCATTAGAAATTACTGTCACAATCACAATAGATTATTGTTAGATGTTTTAACACTTATCACAAAGCAATCCAAAAGCATTAAAATTTTTAGTGAGCCAAGTGAAAGTGTAAAAATGTGAATTGTATCTATCTTGGTAAAATACTTCATAATTATTGAAAAGTTAATGACTCAGTCAACATTTAAGTCTAGTGAACAATTTGGGGTGAGCATTTCCTCCCCTTACCATTTTACTGAAAAAGAACAACTCTAGAATGTCTTTATTTCCCTAAACTGTATATTTTCATTAAAAGCACTGCTTATGCTGTGCTACTTTTGCCCTTATTTGCAAATTTATCTTGTGAAAAGCCTAAAATAGATAATGTGGGGAATATTAAAATGATAGCCTTTGCATTTATCCACACCATGTAGACACAATACAGTCTGTCAAGTGAGTAGTTTCTAGTGTATGACTACTAAAGAAGCATTAGAATGAAAAGAAAGTACAGAAATATATTGGCAAGCAGATAAGTAGCATGGTAAACTCATACCAGATTTGATGACAGAAATACTAAAAAACAAATCAATGCTGGAAGGTGAAAAAGCATGATGAAAAGCAACTCCTGTTTTAATAGAGATATGGATTTTTTATACTCTTATTTAGAAACTGGCCACAAACAGGCAACATTATATCAACAAAATAATTGCCCAAATTAAATTATATATAGTGAGGAGGGGGAGAAAATTTAATGCATCTGAACATCTATTGGCTCAGTTTTTGCACAATATACATTAGTAATGGAGTGTCGTATGTTCTTATTAACCTCCTAATGTGAGTAATTCTAACACTTACCACCAATAGGTGAACATTTCTCTTACTGCATCTAAATTTCTGGAATGACAGAGCTATTCAAGTAATGAGAGAGTGGAGGTAGAGCAAGATGATGAAATAAAAGGTTCCACTGATAGTTGCCTCAACAAGGAAAACACTTTAACAACTGTCTACACAGAGAAAAACACCTTCATGAGAACAAAAAATCAGGTGAGCCCTCATAATACCTGATTTTAACTATGTATTCCTGAAAAAGTCATTGAAGAGATAGAAAAACACATTCATGAATTGCTGACGCCATATCTCCCCAACCCCAGGCAGAGGAGGCATGGTGCAAAGAGCATCTCTGGGTGTTGGGAGAAGGAGAACACAGCAATCATGAAGTACCCCAAACTCAGTGCTGTTTTGTTAGAGCAGAAACGAAAACCAAACATAACTCAGCTGACAACCTCCTACGGAGGGAGCATTTAAAGCAGCCCTAGCCAGAGGGGAATCACCAATCCCAGTGGCACAAATTTGAGTGCCGGCAAACACTGCGACCTATGGCTACAGCACTCTGTGTCTTCAAGTCAACTTGAAAGACAGTCTAAGCCATAAGGACTGCAACTCTTAGGTGAGTCCTAGTGCTGAATTAGGCCCAGAGACCGTCGGCTGAGGGGCACAAAACCTACTGAGACAGCAGCTGGGGAGGATAAAGAAGGGTTGGCATCACTGATCCCCTAACCCCAGGCTGCTCCGCTCATGGCTCCAAAAGAGATCATTCCCGCTTGAGGAGAGGAGAGGGGAGAAAGGGGAGGACTTTCTCTTGCATCTTGGAAACTAGTTCAGGCGGAGGAAGACATGGCAATTGTCACAGCTATGGGGCACCTATTCCAGGCCCTAACTCCCCAGCAATATTTCTAGACACATCATGGGAAAGAAGAGTATCTGCTGCATTGAAGGAATGGACCCAGTCCTGGCAGCATTTATCACCTGCTAACTAAAGAGCGCTTGGGCCCTGAATGACCAGCAGTGATACCCAGGTACTACATCAAGGGCCTTGAGTGAGATGCTGACACTTGCTGGCTTCCAGTGAGACTCAGTGCATTACCAGCTGTGGTAGATAAATATGGTTTGGATCTGTGTTCCCACAAAAATCTCATGAATTGTAATCCCCAATGTTGGAGGTGGGACCTGATGGAAAGTGATTGGATTATGGAAATAGTGTTCTTGTGAATGGCTTAGCAACATCCTCTCAGGGCCCTCAGTGCAGTTTCCATGTTAGTGAGTGAGTTATCTCGAGATCTGGTTGTTTGAAAAGTGTGTAGCACCTTCCCCTTCCTCTCAGTTCTTCTCCAACCATGTGAAGTGCTACTACCCCTTTGCCTTCCACCATGACTGTAAGTTTCTTGAGGCTTTCTGAGAAGCAGTAGCTGCGAAGCCTCCTATACAGCCAATATAACTGTGAGCCAATTAAACACTTTTTCTTTATAAATTACCCAGTCTCTGATATTTATTTATGGCAATGCAAGAATAGACTCACACAGAAAATTGGTATGAGGAGTGGGGCATTGTTACAAAGACCCCTAAAAATTTTGAAGCAGCTTTGGAATTGGATAACAGGCCGAGGCTGGAAGAGTGTGGAGGGCTCAGAAGAAAAATGAGGAAAAATTTGGAACTTCCTAGAGACTTGTTAAATTGTTGTGACAAAAATACTGATGGTGATATGGACACGCATGGCCAAGCTGATGAGTTCTTAGAGATGAAGGGCTTATTGGGATCTCTAGCAAAGGTCAGCATTATAACTCATTAGCAAAGAACCTGGCAGCATTGTGTCTGTGCCCTAAGGACCTGTGGAACTTTGAATTTGAGAATGATGATTTAGGGTATTTCGAGGAAGAAATTTCCAAGCAACAAAACATTTAAGATATTGCCTTGCTGCTTCTAACAGCCTATGCTCTTATATGTGAGCAAAGAAATGTAAAACCAAAACTTATATTTTAAAAGGAAGCAGGGCATACAATTTTGAAAATTTTGCAGTCTGGCCACATGGTGGTGGGGGGGAAGAGCTCCATTTTCAGGGGAGGAATTTAAACTGGCTGTATAAATTTGCATAACTTAAAGGTGGCTGAGTGCTGATAGCCAAGACAATGAGGAAATCACCTTGAAGGCATGCCAGACACCTTGATGGTAGCCCCTCCCATTACAGGCCCAGAGGTCTAGGAGAAGAGAATAGTTTTGTGGGCTGTGCTGAAAGCCCTGCTGCACTGCACAGCCTCAGGAGACTGCTCTCTGAATCTCAGTCTCTCCTATTAGATAAATAGGGCTCAGGATGCTGCAAGACATAAGTCTTGATGGTTTCCACATGAGGTTAAGCCTGCAGGTGCACTTAGTGCAAAAGTCGAGACTTGGGAGCCTCTGTCTAGATTTTTAGAGGGTGCATGGAAAAGCCTGGATTTCCAGGCAGAAGTCTGCAGAAGGGGTGGAGCCCTCATGAAGAACCTGTATTTTTGCAGTACAAAGGGAAAATGTGGCGTTGGAGTACAGCACAGAGTCCCCTCTGGGACACTCCTTAGTGGAACTGTGAGGAGAGGGCCATGATTCTCCACACTTCAGAATGGTAGATCCACCAACAGCTTGAACCATGTATGTGGAAAAACCACAAGTACGCAACACCAGTCTGTGAGAGCCCAAAGCCACAGGGGCAGATGTACCCAAGTCTTTGAGAGCCCACCCTTTGCACCAGTATTTCCTGGATTTGAGACATGGAGTCCAATGAGATTATTTTGGAACTTTAAGATTTAATGACTTATCTGTTGTATTTTGGATTTGCATGTTTGGCCAGTGTCTCCCTTTTGAATGAGAGTATTTACCCAATGTCTGTAAGACCACTGTATCTTGGCAGTAACTAACTTGTATTTTATTTTATAGGCTCACAGACAGAAGGGACTACCCTGGTCTCAGATGAGACTTTAAACTTTGGATTTTTGAGTTAATGCTGGAATGAGTTAAGACACTGGGGGACTGTTGAAGAGGTATGATTTGTTTTGAAAAGTGAGAAGAACGTGAGATTTCGGAAAGGCCAGGGGCAGAATGATATTGGTTGGTTGAGTGTCCCCACCCAAATCTCGTATCTAAATGTAGTCCCCAATGTTGGATATGGGGGCTGATGGAAGGTGACTAGATCATGGGGGTGGAGTTCTCATGAATGGTTTAGCACAATCCCCTTGGTGCTGCTCTCATGATAGTGAGTAAGTGAATTATCAAGAGATCTGGTTGTTTTAAAAGTGTGTAGCAGCTCCTTTGTCCCTTGCTCCTTCTCTGGCCATGTGAAATGCCTTTGCCTTCCACCGTGCTTATAAGTTTCCTAAGGCTTGCCCAGAAGCAGAAGCTGCTATGCTTCCTGTATGATCAACAGAACCATGAGCCAATTAAAACTCTTTCCTTATAAATTACCCAGTCTCAGAAATTTCTTTATAGCATTGCAATAATGGAATAATTCACACGCTGAAATTCCTTCTGCTTGAAAAAAGCAGAAGGAAAAAGGGGAAAAAAAAAAAGAACGAGATAATGTCCTTTTCAGGGTCATGGATAGAGCTGGAAGCCACTATCCTCAGCAAAGTAATGCAGGAACAGAATATCAAATACAACATGTTCTCCCTTATAAGTGCGAGTTGATTGATGAGAACACATAAACACAGGGTGGAGGACAACACACATTGGAGTCTGTCAAAAGGTTGGGAGTGGGAGGGGGAACAGCATCAAGAAGAACAGATGATGGACGCTGAACTTAATACCTAGGTAATGAGATGATCTGTGCAGCAAACCACCATGGCACATATTTACCTATGTAACAAATCTGCATATCCTGCACATGCACACTTGAGCTTAAAGTTGGGGGAAAAAATGAAAGAAATATCATTCATTATGACCAAGTGGGATTTATTCCAGGGATGCAATCACGGTTCAATGTACACAAACCAATTGCATCAACAGAATGATAGACAAAAACCACACAGTCATTTCAAATGATGCTAAAAAACTTTTGATAAAATTCAACATCCCTTCATGGTAAAAACCTATGAAAAACTGGGTATAGTAGGAACATACCTCAACATAATAAAAGCCATATATGACAGACTCACAAGTAGTATCATACTTAATGAGAAAAAACTGAAAGCCTTTCCTCTAAAATTTGGAACACAAGGATGCCAATTTTCACCACTGTTATTCAACATACTACTGGAAGGCCTAGCTAGAGCAATCAGACAAAAGAAAGAAATAAAGGGGATCTAAATTGGAGTGAAAACAGTCAAATTAACCTTGTTTGCAGATCATATGATCTTATATATGGGAAACCTAGACTCTACAAGAAAACTATTAGAACTGATAGTTAAATTCAGTAAAGTTGCAGGATTCAAAATGAACATACAGAAATCAGTAGCATTTCTATACACCAACAAAGAACAATCTGAAAAAGAAATAAAAAATGTAATCTCTTTTACCAAAGCCACACATAAAAATAAAAATCCAGAAATTAAGTTAACCAAAGAAATGAAAGATCTCTGTAATGAAAGCTATAAAACACTAATACAAGAAATTGAAGAGGACACCAAAAATTAGAAAAACATTCTATGTTCATAGATTGGAACAATCAATATTGTTAAAATAGCCAAATCATCCACAGCAGTCGACAGATTCAACGCAATCTCTATCAAAATACCAATGACATTCTTCACAGAAGGAAAAACAATCCTAAAAATTACAAAGAACCACAAAAGATCCAGAATAGCCAAAGCCATCCTAAACTAAAAGAACAAAACTGGAGGATATATATTACCAGATTTCAATTTATACTAATGAGCTGTAGTGACCAAAGCAGCGTGATACTGCCATAAACACAGAAACAGAATAGAGAACCCAGAAACAAACCCACACCAATAGCGAACTCAGTTTTGACAAAGTTGGCAAGAACATATACTTGAGACTCCATTTCAAAAAAAAAAACAACTAATTCTATCCAAATATTTTTAAAGACTATATGCTGGTATCCAAAATTGGTTTAATTATGTTAATAAAATTATGTAGCATAACTATTTTACATGAAGCGACACTTGTTAAAAAAAAGTATCAAACTCATCCTTTCAAAGGGTTGAAAAATTACTCATTACCTAACATAAATTTACCTGATTGAAATACATATTTTAAAGGAAATTCCCTCTGTTATAGTGAATGACAATTTTAAAAAGATTATCAAATTAATATTGATTAAAATCTCAACTACCGTATATCACTGTTAAAGTCTTAAAAAAAGACAATTGGAAGAAGAGACACAGTATCATGGGACAATGACATTGCAGTTACTGGACAAAGATGAAAGAAATTAAGAGTATTGGATTAAATCTCCTTGAAATGATTTTTTTATGAATCCTGCATCTTGGAATTGGAACATACAGATTCTATAAAGCACTATAACAAAAGCCAAATTAAAGGAGATATAAACCAATGCTATTCTCAAAATGGGTCCTAGGGTCCATCTAACAAAGCTAAACGAAACAAAATATTCTCAAAATAATGCAGAAGCAGAATATTATGGATGATAGCAAATTCCCAGCTGCTTAGCAGGAGAACAGTTGAATTAGAGTACAATTGCACCTTTTCCTCACATAACCCTGTTGGCTTATTCAAAACCCTACTCTTGCCCTGAAACATTCTTTACTATCATAGTAACAAAAGCAATGCGACAGGCACATCTGCTTTCTGAAAATATTGCATGCCAGTTGAAACAATGTTTCATTTTTAATAGTTTGAATTTTGCATAAAGATACTTTTATTTGCTGCTAAAGATGTATGTATGCAAATGGCTCCAATATCACTTTAAATTACAGATCATCATAACGTGTCACTCTTGTGGCATGTGCAAATCTGACTGAGAATGTGTATTGTGTCTATTAAAGCTTGTAGATGTTTACACGATGAACATAAAAGCCATAAAGTGATTATGAGAATAAAAAACAGAATACAAATGATCTTTCTTATTTACTGGAAGGAAGGCATTTTAAAAAAATGTAATAGCTTCAAGACTGTTTAATTCTGTGAATATCTGGTTTTCAATTACATGATAGCATGACAAACTATATATACGTGATAAGAAAAAAAAAGGTTAAAAGCTTGCTTTTATATCAAACTCCAGGATATACAAAGGGGCATTTAAAAATGGAATTATTACAATTTATTCCTTCAGTCTATGTTTGATAGCACAGTAGAATAACTATAGTTAACAATAATTGACTAAACATTTCAAAATATGTAGATTTGGAATGTTCCCAATGCAAAGAAATGACCACTGCTTGATGTGATGGATATCCGAACTACCCTAATTTGATCATTACATATTATATGCATGTATCAAAATATCACATGCACCCCATAAACATGTGCACTTATTATGTGTCAATTTTAAAGAGAAAAAGATAAAATAATACTACTATTTCATCATGAACATAAAGCAATAAAGTGATTATGAGAATAATCACTTAAGTGAAAGTAAAATGCTATTTTAGTAATTTTAACTAAAGAGTAGTTATATGTACATAACTAACTTTCTGCTACTGACTTGAACCTAGACCGTGGCTGCATTCTTTTTGATTTACCCCTAAAGATTTAGTTTCAAGGTAATATTTCCTAGCTTATAACAGATTGAGAAGTTATTATAATTGTCTGATACCTGGTACCATCTTTTGTTATTTCCTAGGTGGGAAAAACATTAACTTCTGGTATTATCATATAGTTTCCCTGAGTTCGTAGTTGACTCTACTATATTCTCCCTATTTCAAGCTCCTCTAGCAATGCCATGCTGAACTTCCACCTTCAATGCATTTTCTGTGGAATTTTCAACTTCATTTCAAATCGTCTAAGAAAAGTGAAGTTCAAGATAAAGCCATTCATTTTCTTTTCCAGTTGAATTCATTATTTTTATGTTTGTCAGGTTTCACTAAACCTGTCTCAACACTATCAACTCAAATAACGCACAATAGCTACAGAGGGTGAAATAGTGCCCTCCAAAAACTCATGTTCATTCAGACCTCAAAGTACGGTCTTATTTGGAAATAAGGTCTTTGCAGATGCAGTTAGTTAAGGATCTAGAGATGAAATCATTCTGGATTTCGGGATCCTTAGATCCAATGACTGATGTCCTTATAAGAAAAGGACACACACTGACACACAAAGAGAAGAAGGCCATGTGAAGATGGAGGTAGAGATCGGAGTGGTGCAATTACTAGGCAAGGATTGCCGGTGCAACCAGAAGCTGGAAAGGACATGGAAGAATTCTTACCTAGAGCTTTCAGAGGGAACACAGCTCTGAGGACACTTGATTTCAGACTTCTAGCCTGAAGAACTATGAGAGAATAAATTTCTACTGCTGTAAGCCACCAAACTTTGTGGTAATGTGTTATGGCAGTCCTAGAAAACAATGCAAACAACCAAAGAGATATGCTTCCACCTCAGGGAAAGAGGAAGCTAGTTAGAAAATGGTTTGTTCTATCAGTTAACTAATTTATATCTTTTAAATGCCTTGAAAGACTATTTAACACGAATCACTGCATTTTGTGTAAGATGTAAGTTTCTGGAGAGTTAAGATGAATAAGTAAGCATGATACATAAAAGAAGTGTTAGGCTTTAAACAACCAAATACAGGTTATAGTCCCAGATTACTCTTCATTGGTAAAGCATTTCGCAAAAGCCTATTTGGTACTATGTACAGGTTTTCTAAGTCATAGAAAATGAATGCATTAAGGCTTCTGTCCTGGAGGAACTCAGAGTTTAATCGACTCATAGTTTAGTAGCCGGAATAGATAATTGCAAGATAACATTTTAAGTGTTATCATGGGTAGATAAATAAAATGCTGGTGATGGTCTGGGATCAAAGAGCTGTGAAACATGGACCAAGTCCCTGGATCTCAGATTATTAATCTGTAAAATGGGAATAAACAACATACACCTTCTATCTTTAGAGGTCATTTTGAAGGTCATGTAAAACACTCTTTCTCTCCATTCCTCCTTTCTTTCTTCTTATACTTCAACTATTTTTGGCATCTACTTTTTTATTTTTTATTTTTTTTGAGATGGAATTTCACTGTTGTTGCCCAGGCTAGAGTGCAGTTGCGTCATCTCCACTTACTGCAACCTCTGCCTCATGGTTCAGGCGATTCTCCTGCCTCAGCCCCCTGAGTTGCTGGGACTACAGGCATGCGCCACCAAGCCAAGCTAATTTTTGTATTTTTCGTAGAGACAGGGTTTCACCACGTTGGCCAGGATGGTCGGGAGCCTCATGATCCACCCACCTCAGCCTCCCGAAGTGCTGGGATTACAGGCATGAGCCACCTCGCCCAGCTGGCATCTACTATTTTAAAGTGTCTTCTGAACCAGACGCATGTCAGGTATTTAATATATATTATCTGAATTTATTCTTAAATATTTTATCATAGTAAATATCCTACTTTTACATTTTTGAAGATGAGATACAGAGATTTCTACTATTTGCCAAAATCACATAGACTATAAGTAAGTATATAAAAATCTTTTCAGGTGGCTCACGCTTATAATCCCAGCACTTTGGAAGGCTGGGACGGGTGGATCACCTGAGGTACAGAGTTCAAGACCAGCCTGGTGAACATGGCAAAACCCCGTCACTACTAAAAATACAAAAATTAGCCGGGCATGGTTGCGGGTGTCTGTAATCCCTGCTACTTGGCAGGCTGAGGCAGGAGAATCACTTGAATCTGGGAGGTGGACATTGCAGTGAGCTGAGATGGAGATACTGCACTCCAGCCTGAGCCACAAAGTAAGACTCTGTCTCAAAAAGAAAAAAGAAATGAAAAAAAATCTTCTACTATATACCTTAGATATAAATATGACCAAATTAAATATACTACTGAGAATTCATGTCCAATATGCCCCAATACCTATGAATAAGTGAGTTAGATGTTAAAATACAAGAATTATTATCAGTAGATGAATATTATGTAATCTTTATAGTACTTCATTTCCTAATTAAATGATAATCTATGCTAAAGGAAGAACATTCAGATACGTTTCTACAGTATAGGCATTTGAATTGATTTTAGTGTTATGCAATTACATTTATATTTACCTCATGAAGTTCTCTAAGTTAAATCCCCCCCCCAAATATACAATTAGATTTATATTATTAGGATATTCAGTATTTTTAAATATACAAGTAATATGGCCAGCCCCTAACATGGGTCCTTGAGTATTAATCAGTTTATTTTTATAATGTAGTTAAACTAGTAAATTGTACAATTGACAAATGTTTCAATTCAACCATTTTAGGTCTCTATTCAGTTTCCGCATGGTTAATTAAGGTACATCATATGTAAAGAGAATATCCTTTGTGTGGAGAAAAGGCCAAGGTTTAACAATCTATCCCCACTTCAGGTAGGAAGGACTGCCCAGTGTGTCAAAGCTGGGATATCTACAGCTTAAGATACATCTTTGTCTCCTACATCATTTCTAACCCATTCATTCATTCACCAGGCTAGTTTCTCATTCCTTTATTCATTCACTAGGCTAGCTCTTAATTATACAGGGATTACCAAAATAGACATATACACCTTTGTCCTCTCAGAGATTAGAGTGCCCTTAAGGAAATAGAGACAAAAGTATAGTGATGTCAAAATAGTTTGGCAACTTTTTCTTCATTAATAGAGGTATCGTTGTACAATTTTGTCTCTCAGAATAATTTATAAGTATTTAGTTACAGCTTTAGCAGAGATATACAATGAGCATTAATTCAAGGTACAACTTAATATTTACCATAGCTCAACTCCAGTATCTATCAGGCTGCCAGATTTCCATAATACAGAAATAAAAGCACACCTCCTGAGTGATCCATGAAGTTTTGAATTATCAAAGGCTTACATTAAAACTGCATAAGATAGGGTCTGAGCTTTATTTAAAAAGGTATTTCATTCCCCTAAGGCTCATCCGCCTCAGGCATCTACACAGTATTTGGCTCTTAAAGTATCTAAAATATTTTAAACTTGTACATATTTACTGCTTCATGAATCTATCATGTAGGTCTCCCCTTTTCCCCATTTGTCATATTGAAGCTCTTATTTTCAGCTTCCAATTCAACATAAAACACTTGATGGTTTCATTTGTCTTTCTGGCTGAGTTTATTCTCACCAGAGCTCTGTATTCAGGATATTTTTATTTTTACTATTAATTATTTATCATTAGTACTTTTGGAAGAATGAGAGGGTTGTATTTCTTTGTGAGCTTTAATTGTGGAATTTTCTCAATCAGTAAATATTACATAGCACTTTATCCCAGGCTCTGGAAGCAGACTGCCTCGCTCAAAACCCAATTCTACCACTTAATTCTATGACCTTGGGAAAGTTACTTAATTAGCAAAGGCCCATGACCTTTGTTCTTAAGTCGATTAATCTGTAAAATGCCAATAATAATAGTGAGTATAAGAGAGGATGGCTGTGAGGGCTAATTGAGCTAATACAGTAAAATAGTACCACATAGTCCTGGAGTAAGCACTTAACGATTTCCGGCTATTATT
The DNA here is from genome assembly GCF_048565385.1 of Saimiri boliviensis. NCBI lineage: Eukaryota > Metazoa > Chordata > Mammalia > Primates > Cebidae > Saimiri > Saimiri boliviensis. Next base: position 77,564,414 of record NC_133470.1, on the reverse strand, counting down.
ATGATGACATTCATTATTTTAATCATGCACTGTGTGAAACCTTGAGAATACTATGATTCAAAAAGAAACAGTCTTACAATCTACTGACCAAGTCAGCTACTAAGAAATACTTAAGGAAAATCAATTAATTGCTGAGATGTCTAAAAGTGCTCTGAATGGCAGTAAAAGATTGTGAGTGGGAAAACTTCAGCTTTGGGATCCCAAGTGAATCATTACCTTGTGAAAATGAACTAGAGAAAAGTGTATAGTACTGATCTAGTTTGCCTAAAGCATAGAAAATATGTTTTAAAAAATAAAACATTTTATTGAGCTCATCATTATGGTCCAAAAGTAAAAGAGCTAGGTTTATTAAAGACTTTAAACATTTATAAATCTCCAGAGCCACAGAGTTAATGCATGCCCCTTAATGTTAAATCAGTAGTGAAACAGAAGTTTCTATCTTAGGCTCATGGGATCAAAACTCCTGGCCCAGATTATGAGCTCTTTATCATATTCATTCTAATTTTGGCTCATCTTGAAATGATTAGATCTATTGTTAGAAAGTGGCCTTGTCAGCACTAAGTATGCAGTGATTAATATAAAATTCAGAATAATTTCTTTGGATATATGTCTAAACTCTCAATCGAGCTTCTGACTCAAATTATTAAGTGATTACAGAAATTTTAATTTCTACTCTTTATTCACATTCATCTGCCCAGGAAGTAATTATTGCAAGCAAAGAATGGCAGAAAGCAAAATATTTTATAACTAGTTATCTACAGAGAGACAGAAAAACTTAAAGTAGGCTGTGTGAACAACCCCCGATATCATAAGCCAAAACTAAAGTATATCATTAGAAATGCTCTAATGAAGCCCAGTTCAATTTAGATGAGGGCCAAGCTTACTCTTGTGGGTATCAAGAACTTTTTCACCACTACTAAGGCAACTTTAGTTATTTTGGAGGTATAGATAAGCTATTCTAAAATTATATGGAAAGGCCCATGATCTAGAATAGTTAAAACAATTTTGAAAAAGAATAAAATGGAAGGAATCACTCTACCTTACATTAAGGCCTATTAAACAGCTACAATAATCAAGACAGTGAGGTACTGACATAGGGATAGAAATGCAGAAAATTGGAACAAAGATCACCCAGAAATAAATTCTCACAAATGTCTCACCGATTTTTGAAAAGGGTACAAAAGTAATTCCTTGAAGAAAGGGTATCCTTTTTGTTAAATGTTTCTGATGCAATTGGCTATTTATAAGTAAAATAATGTACCTTGCTTTAAACCTCATTCTTTACAAAAAAATTAATTCAAAATGGATAATGAACTCAAATGTAAGGTGTAAAATTATAAAACTTCTATAAAAAATTTTTCTTAATTTCAGAATTTAAGGTTAGGCAAAGGGTTTTGTACCTGACACCTAAAGCAAAATGCTTACAAGGTGAAATTGCTTAATTCAATTTTATTAGAAATGAAATCTTACGATTTACAAGATTCTGTGAGAAGATTGGCAGAAAATACTTGGAATTCATATATCTAAAAAAAAGGAATAATATCTACAGTACATGAAGAACTTTAAAAATTCAATAGTAAAGAAAGAGAGCAGTTCAGTTAGAACATGGACAAAAAATGTGAACTGCCATTTCAATAGAGTATATCCGAATGGCAAACATGGGCAAGAAAAGATGTTCAGCATAGTTAGCCATCAGGGAAATACAAATTTAATCCACAATGAGGTATCATTATACATCTATCAGAATGCTAACTTTAATAATAATAATAATAATAATAATAACAATACCACCACCAAATGATGGAGAGATTGCAGAGAAATGAATCATACATACAATGCTGATGGCAATAAAATGGTATAGACAGTCTGGAAAACAATTTGGCAGTTTCAAAACTAAACATGTAACCTAGAAATTACACCTTTGAACATTTATCTCAGAGAAATTAAAACTGATATTCACACAAAATACTGTACACTAAAGTTCATAGCTTGATTCTTAATAGCCAAAAAATTAAAAACAGCCTAGGTGCCCTTCAGCAGGTGACTAGGTAGACAAACTGTGGTACAATCATAACATGGAATACCATCCAGTAATAAAAAGGAATGAACAGCGGATGCAAACCACAACTTGAATGAACCTCCAGAGAATTATGCTGAGTGAAAAAGCCAATCTCAAAATATTATGTACAAGGTTGCTCTATGTTGCCCAGGCTGGCCTTAAACTCCTGGGCTCAAACAATCCTTCTACCTCAGCCTCCCATATAGCTGGGACTACAGGTGTGCACCACCATGCCTGGCTTACATGCATTCTTAAAGTCCCAAAATTATAAAAATTGACAACATATTAGTGGTTGTCAGAGGTTAGGCATGAAGAAGGGTAATGAGAAGGAGAAGAGTATGTTTATAAAAGGGCAATAGGAGAGGTCATTTTGGTGATGGAACTTTTTTTTTTTTTTTTTTTTGAGACAGTGTTTCACTCCATTGCCCAGACTAGAGTGCAGTGGCATGATCTCGACTCACAGCAGCCTCTGCCTCCCGGGTTCAAGCCTCCTGGGTATGTTCAGTATCTTGACTCTAGTGGTGGATACATGAACATACACATGTGATAAAATTGTACAGAGCTGAATACACACATATAAACAAATGACTGTATATGTGATATTATACTATACTTGTGCAAGATATTAGACAACAGATAAGAAATCCAGGGAATCTCTTCGTTTTATCCTTAAAACATCATGTAAATCTAGAATTGATTCAATAAAAATTACAATGTAAACTATTTTGAGTTCAAAAGAAACTAACCAAGGAAAAACAGAATTTTGAGAAGCCAACAAGTTGTCCTGTCTGGTGCAAAATATTGGTTGTAAACATTGTTTCTGCTGTAACAGACATCCACTGAGAGGAATGTCCACTTTTTATAGTTTTAACAAATGATTAGCTCTTAGAAACTAGATTTTGTTTTTCATGCTCAGGGGCTTTAAAGAAATAACAAGGGATAATTTTTTAAAATGGAAAATAAAGTAGTATCTAACCCAGAAACTGGAAGGATCTCATCAGGAGAATGATTTTATTTGGACTTCATTGCCGTATATCTTTCATGTGAGTCATTAGTGACAAGAATAGATACATTGAAAAGAATATATTGTTTTTTATAAGTCATTGCACACCATTTCATTGTTGATGCATTCATTCAGTCTTTCTAATTTTATTTAGCACTTTAAGAAAATAATTTTATATAATGTGTACCTTCACATTTTTTAAATAACTGAAGTCACGTCTATATACCTTCAATAAACATCAAAGCCAGCAAGTCTTCTTTATTACTTCTTGCAAGTTGACCCTAATTTATAATAACTCTGCTCTAAATATGATGGAATTTACTTGGACCACTATTCTCATTTATATTTAAATGTATACCATTAAAATCAGGGCAACTTTATCATTACTATTTTAATATCAGTCCCTGTGCATCATCACATGAATATATACTAAGCAATGTTCTTCTGAGGCAGTGTAACCTGAATTAAAAATGTCTATACAAATTATACTGTCATTTACAATTTCAAAATTTTTGCTGAGATTAATAAAAAAAGAACCCAGGTTAGCATTAAGCTGTGGTTGCCAGACATTGAGACACAGTTCTAATAATTATCTGGCACACTCTACATGATCGAGAAAAGTAAAGTGCTAAAAAAAAAATGTAGTTTATTCTACCACAACTTCTGAAAACAGAATTGTAAAATTTTTCCATTAGCCCAGACATACGTTTGAGTATAATCCCAATGTTATGATTGGGAAAGTTGACTAAATAGTTATTAATAATGTAAAAATTTATTTTAAAATACAACCTTTGACATTAAAAAGGTAATAGATAAATTTTATCGTATGTCTTACTGTATTTCAACAAAGCTGTGAAGAATGTTAATGACAGAATACAGACAGTGCATTGTTTCAGGCAGAATTCGAAGATGCTCCACCCAGTGATCCCCATTCTTGTATAGCCTCCTGTACTTTGTGAGTGGAACCTATGAATATGATGGGATATTACCCTTGTGATTATGTGCCATTACATGGTATAAAGGGAGATTAACTTGGCTAGGTCTCCTAATTAGGTAAGTCCTTCAAAAACAGAGCAATTTCTCCAACTGATCAAAGAGAAGGAATCCAGAGAGATGCAGTGCATATGTTCTAGAAGAAAACAAGTATCCATGTTGTGTGCTCTCTATGTTGAAAGCCATGTATCAAGGAGCTGCAGGTGGCTTCTAGATATGGAGAGCTGTTCCCAGATGATAGCTAGCATGTAAATGGAGACCACAATCCTTCAACAGCAAGAAAATAAAATTTGAAAACAACCGGTGCATTTGAGAAAGGATTCTGATCCCAGAGGACCACAGTCCTCTTCAATGCCTTGATTTCAGCTCTGTGAAACCCTGAACAAAGAATCCAGCTATGCTGTGCTTGGACTTCCAACCTACAAAACCTATGAGATGATAAATATGTAAGTATGTTTTTCTTAAGTCACTATGTGTTAAGTAGCAATAGAAACAAATAAGTCTGTATACTAGTATTCATTGTAAAATTATTTCAAATTGGTTATATATTTAAACATTCTCCTAATTAAATGTTGAGTTAAAAATAAAAAATTCTAAAAGGATGAGCAATATAGAAGTGGCTTGTTAATCTTCACAGCTATAGCTTTGGTCTCTGGAAAAATAAAGAATCCTACATCCCAATCTTAGGCATAATTCATCTGAGTTTGTGCCAGAAGTTCCAGAAATGCGTAACAGAGGATAATAAATAACTATGGTATATACTGCATTATGAAGTAGAAATAAAGCACTCTGAGTTACATCAAAATTTTCAATCAGACAGTTGGGTCCCTTAATGTATGAGCTAACAGGTGACACATCAATCACTTTAGTTGTCTGGCAAGAGAGTAATGTGTATTGTCAGTAATACAAAGTTGCATAATTCAATGAAGACCTTTTTTATTAAAAAAATCTTTACACAGAAATTATCATTTCATTTGCAGTTCCTCTGCATCAGTACTCAAGTTAATTTTCATGGTTAGGTATATTAACATTTATGGAAAGTGAAATTTACCATGACTATTACAGAGCTTGTGTGATTCCCATTTGAAACCTGTTTATTTCTCTGCAGAATGGTTTTTAAATTTGGCATCTTAATAAAATTGATCATCTATATTAGTTTTAAGTCTGTGCCTGGTGGACTCTGAAACCACAATCTATATATAAATTAACTAAATAAGAAAAATAAATAACCAAATATTCATGATAAATAGAATATATTTTAGATAAATTATATATTAAACACAATGTCACAAAATATAGACTTCATATTCTTGCTTCTTGAATCAATATTTATGGAGTGATTCACTCATTTCACAAACTTTTAGTCCAGTTTCAGTATATGAGACATTCATTCAAAATAAATATAAGAAGAATGAGCAATAGATGAAAATAAAGGCAGATGATATCTGGCAAGATGAAGTGAAATGACTACAAGTAAGATAGGTAAAACACATTATTTCAAAGACATGAAGAAAGGTAACATATCAATCTATGGATGGAAAGGAAACATGTAAAGTAAAATGACTATTTTTCTAGAATAATGACTGAAATGCTTTGTTATAAGCATATGTGATTAATCAGCCAGATAATTGGAAAGTAAGTCTCTACCAAAAGCTACTGAAGAGTGTATGTGTGTAAAAAAATGTGCAGTGTTCATAATTATTAAGATATAATTTATTGAGCACTTACTATTTTAGGTACTGTTACTTTACATGTATTTTATAGGAAATATTTATTTAATTGTATGAATTATATACAACCATTTTTTCAGTCTAGACAGCCATATATTACCTAGATGTGTGCACAGACAACAGCAACAATAATTATAAACAGCAGAAGCATCTAGAATTTAAAAGAGTTTATTGGAGTCAGACATCAATATGACACCTTGTATTACCTATATTATCTCATTTAACCTTTGTAACAACCCCCCAAAGTAGTTGTTTTTCTCCTTAGACAAAGTAGTTGTTTTTTTCCTGAAACTCCCACTACATAGATGAAGAATGCGTGGCTCCGAGATGTTATATAATGTGTCCAAATTAGTCATCTTCTAAATGGCAAAAATAGGACTAATGCATATCTATCTGAATTCTATTTAACATCATGCATAATGCCATTCTGCGTATTGAATATGATGCTATATACAACTGACATTGTTATAGAAATATGATCCTAGACAATTAGATGTCTATGTAAACTATTCACAGTACACACATATAGAATACATGTACACACAAACATTATAATTATTGACCTTTATTTTAGTCTTATTGAGGGAATGTATTCTCTTCCCGGGTCCACAAAGTGGGGGGAGTTTCAAAGGCAAGAACTTCCCAGCTCCATGCCTCCCCAGCCTCCATCCAGGGACTTAAAGATCTTTGTTTAAACTCTGGCGTGTGAGCGAAATAATCAAAGATCAATCACTCCAGAGGAAGTTTAAAGGAACTCCTTTCATAGGTCAAAGGGCTTGGATAGGGTGGGAATTCCTCCCAGGTTAAAAGTGCCTGTCCTCACATCTGGCCAACCATATTTGGGTCCCCTTCCACAGTCTTGTGGAAACTTTTCTCTCCTATCTTTTTCTTTCTCCTTTTTCTCTTTCTCTGCCTAAATAAATCACTTTTTGCAAAAACTCTTTGGGGTCCGATATTTACTTGCAAGCACACCATGCCCAGCGTGATCCCCTCTCCCATTCTTGGGTGAGTGAGAGACTAACAGCCTGGAACAACAGCCTACCAGGGAGCCAGCTAAGCCTCCCCTGCACCCCAGGTCCCAGAACCTGGCAACATTATAATCCCTAAGCAACACAAATAGCCAATGCTTTCAAAGTCACAAGATGCATTTAAATATTTTTTTAGTTTTCAAATATTTCTAAAAATTTTGAAAGCATCTCATGACTCACAGACACATAAAATTGTGGCTGGACTATGTTTTATTTCAAATATGTGGAAAATTTATCTTTTAGAAAAGGCACTTTTAAAAGCCAATGAGTTTTCTAAGGACAAAATATTGAGGTAAGTTTGCTTTGTTCATGACTGATAAGAAATAGAAATGTGTAGTTAGAGCACTCTATCACAGATTAACGCCATTAGTAGGTAAATCCCTTACTGACCTGAGGCTGTAAACAATTGTCCATTGTGTTATTCTGCCCTGAGGAGTTGCTGACTTGTATTATTCATGCTTTGGCATAAGTGGTTTTATAAATGATGAACTTCTTTCATCATCCATAGCTAAATATGGATGCAGAAACCAAGGAAAACAACCACAACAAAACTAGAACTGAAGATTGAAGAGAGTTACTGCTGTGGAGTCTTAATAGGTGAAGGCAAGATAAGGAGGTACTTGTTAGAGGCGCTTAGTGAACACTGATAATCTCCTAAAGGGAATTTATGACTTCTTTTGAAATTATTTTCTTGTATTGGCAATTGAACAATCAAAATAATAGAAACTTTGCTATAAACAATGACAACAATCAGCTGGACGCGGTGGCTCAAGCCTGTAATCCCAGCTCTTTGGGAGGCCGAGGCGGGTGGATCACGAGGTCAAGAGATCAAGACCATCCTTGTCAACATGGTGAAATCCCGTCTCTACTAAAAATACAAAACATTAGCTGGGCATGGTGGCATGTGCCTGTAGTCCCAGCTACTCAGGAGGTTGAGGCAGGAGAATTGCCTGAACCCAGGAGGTGGAGGTTGCGGTGAGCTGAGATTGTGCCATTGCACTCCAGCCTGGGTAACAAGAATGAAACTCGGTCTCAAAAAAAAAAAAAACAATGAGAACTACCTTTTATTGAGTTTACTAGGTGCCAGGCATTATGCTAAAGCCTTATATTCATTATCTTATTAAATTCTCCAAATATTCTTCTGCATTTGGAAATGTTACTATCCCATTTTACAAATGAGTTAACTAAAACATACTGAATTGAAGTGATTAAATGTCGTGAAAGGATAAATTGCTCATAGTAACAATGGTAAAATTAGCAGGTATAGAATTTCAGCTCAGACTCATCTGATTCCAAAGCCTGCTATACTGACAAAATAAAAGTCATTGATAAAATTATTGATCTTTATGGATTTCACCTACTGTAATCTAAATGTGATTATAAATTTAAAATAAATAGTAAAGGATATTTTACTATATTAGTACATTTTAGAAGTATATTTTAAAAAAACAAATTTCTCTTCCTATAAAAGACCAAGTTTACCTGTATACTAGAATGACAAAAATGAAGAGTTCTCCTGCACAGGTGCCAATCTATCAGGTAAATCATGGCAGGGATCTTTTTTCTTCAACAATTTAAAGAACTGAAACAAACAGTTTCTAAGTTGGATATAAAATTTTGGTTTACTTGGCAAAAACTTTACCAGCCAAATTGTCTTCATTAGAGAAGAAAATCTAATTGGATCCTTTCATTGATAGTCTCAGTGAGCATCAAGCTAAGTTGGTATTTCATTGTACACTGTGGACAATTTCTAAGAAGAGTATTTTATGAAAATTTATTTTCTCTTTGTAGGCCTATTAGGCAGTACCAACATATTAACCAGATAAAATAATTTATTTCCATATTTTCAAAATAAATAGAAAATATTTTTCTAGATTCCATACATAGTAACGTAATGAGTAAGAATGGCGACAATCACCGGCATCATTTTATCAGTACCTGTCAGCCTTCTTTCTTTTGCTGGCTTGATTCTTATTAGCGTCTTATGATGTGATTTTTCGCCTTTTGTAAAAAAAAAAAAATGTGTTTCTTCTTTATCTTGTATACATTTTCCCTATCATTAACTAATTCTTTTTGTAAAATAAAATTTTAGAAACAGGAAAGTATGTCAATGAGTCATAACAAGAACTGGTTAGAAGGTATTTTAACAAATTTGAAAATCATTATTAAGAAAAATATACAAAATAATTAAGATCAGGTTCTGTCTTACCTATTTATTCTCTCCTAATGCAAATAAACGTAGTTGATTTTCAAAATTATTTTTTATTTAAAAATATCTGCTTCCCTATCTCTGAGTAGCTAATCCCATTCACAAGTACTATTTATTCAAGACTTAAAGGAGGGAATCTGGAATGGTTTTTAGATGGCAGTTAACTATGACTTAAGTCTCCTTGGTACATTAATTCTTTGTTCTTCTGATGTTCAAAGTAGTTACAGTAATCAAATCTACTTAACATATACTTGGATGAACAAATTCAGCTTTCTTTGATGAAATTCTGAGAAATATAGTATCTTAATACGGACTGTTAGCATTCTGTTATATAAAAAATACATAAATTTTTATTATAATTATATTAGCTTATGGAAATATCAGTTTGTGGTAATGTGGCAGTAGTTGACTAGGTCATCTTATCCAATATTATTTGTATTTATTAAGCAAACATCAGTTCAATACTGTGATAATAAGTTTTGCAGATAAAGCCAAGATCTTGCCCCGGGCTGTACATGAAGGATGACAGTCCATTTTGAGGTGCATTGCAAGCTATTTTTTGATCAATAATCATTTAGGTTTGATTTGCATTTCAAACAAGTGCAAAGCTGGATTCTCCTCAACATGATCCCATTGCACATGCTTCCAACTTGGTTCTTCAAAAAATGTTACTCTATTCTTTTATTCACTCCCTTAAGAAATATTAAAATATAAAGATAGTTTTGAATGGTGAAGTCTTGCTCTGCTTGCTTTATCAAAGCTCTAGGGTTGCAAACCAACTTTGCCATTTTCTGCAGTAATAATTTTTGAAATTCTGTCTACAGAAAATTTTGAGATATCCTATCAGCTACGAAAAGCAAATTTGGAACACCTGTGTTAAAAGAGGGAGCATGCTTTCGAGTTTATTTTATTTATGTTTAGTTTTCTATTATTATTTACACTATACCACCTTTATCAGAAAATATTTATGTTAAGATCAAAGGGTCCTATTTGTCAAAACTCTTACAAAACTGATAAGAACTAGCATTGTCTATGAAATCATAACCCAGACCTGACAGCTATAATTCGATGCAAACCAATCATGTGAAGCCTCAGGGAATCTCAGGGTTACTTTTTAAAATCTAAAAATATAACCAAGAACCATCTTTATCAATAACCTGCTAGATTCATGGACTATAATATATTTTTTAAAAAGAAAAGATTTTGTGCTTTTATTTCTCTTTCTTTTTTTATCATATTCCTAGGCACTTTGATTTTAATAACTTCTATCCTTTTGCAGCTGTTTTTCTGAAGCAGTAGTTTTTTCATCTTGTATTTCTTTTTTTTGTTGTTGTTGCTATGATAATATGGACTTTCAATTTTTGAAAAATTCCCTGCTTCTAAAGTTTCTTTTCTAAAATGCTTATTAAAACACATTTTGGAAATAGCATATAACTTATAAAGAATAATTTTTCCTTTACAATTAAAAAAACACATGGGAGAAGAAATGTTTTATTATCTTTTAATGCAAAGCATCTTAATAAAGACATGATTTCATTGAGAATAAACAGTATCCCTTCTGAACATGTGTGTAAAACTCATTGTTTCCTCCATGGTTCTTATTAATATAAGAAAATGACAGTTGTCTCCAAATGTAAATGCTCACAATGGGAAAAAGAAAAAAAACAGATAAATAGTTTTTAGGCATGAGTACAATAATCCTTTACATTATTTATTCTTTCATCAGAATCAAACAATGTAATATTCTTTGTATTCTGTGAGCTTTTTCATAAAGTGCTGCAGATTATATATATATATATATGCACATACATACACACACACATAATTCCCTTGGAAAATAGAGCCTAAAATTAAAAACCCCAATGTGTTTGTTGAAACTCATTATCAAAATGCATGACAAAACTATTTCATATGTTAGATTTGATATGTCTGGTGTCAAAAAGTACATTAAGTACAAGTCGTGCCTTAATAATGCATCATTTTGCCTAGGGAGATTGTCAACTATGTGTCTTCTGGTATGATTTTGAGAGCCGCTTCATTTGCCACCTTGGCAACTGCTGCCCCATACCTCCCTCTTGAAGCTACCACTATAATTATCATTTTCTCTGTATGCTCTGACCAGTCAGAATCTTCTTGCAGGTGACTTTTAGTTCTATAACTATTGACATGCTATAGGCAAGCAAAGAAAAGATTATGCTATTCAATGTTGTCAAGTTAACATTGATTAAAAAGAAAAGAAGTATTTTTAAAAGAACATCATTTTCTAGAAAAGTAGTAAGCGTTTTCCCATTTTAGACACTAATTATAACAATACTATTGGATTATCTGGATTGCCTTGGCTCCTTTATGACATCCTTTAACATCAGGTTTAGAGATTGTGCATTATTCTGTGAAAGTCAGGTTGCTAAAACCATGCCAATATTGACAGAAAAAATTGAAATCACTTTTTCTTCATATAGTCATAAACTTGAAGTTACCTTTCATTTGGTAGAACTGCTTTTTTTGATCAGTGAATATAACAATAAAAATGAAGTATGCTGTAAAAAAATATATTTAAAGCATAATTGAAACACAACTATTCTTGTATCCATAGCACACTACAGCCTTTATTAGTTAAGTTTGAAACACACTTAAAATTCTTGTGGCTAGTGTAACTATTTTCTGAATTCAAAAATATTTATAGATTTAATGTATATTCTTCATTATGTTGGTTCCAGGTAAATATTTCTATAATGAAAATGAATTTTTTTCTATGAACTAAAAATACACACTGTATGTCTGCTTTAGTTCCAAGAATGATTTCAATTGGCTTTATACAATATATCACAGTATAAAACAGGCTAAAATTGAGTAAAAATAGAAAAACAAAACCATCAAATACTGAAACATAGATACACCCATAACTCATGAGTGTTTTAATGTTATAGTTAAGCTAGGAACTTAGCTCTAACCTAGCATGACAACTAAAGCATAAAGAGAAACGTTTAAGTCACTACTTAGGACTATGCCATATTGTTCCTGCAGTTTCTGAAGAATTTTATGTTAAATATTATGCAGAGTGTTATGTAATGTTTTCTACATCATTAAACAAATCGGAAAGGACTGTGTTTCCAGGTACTAAGTATGGCAATAGGAGAAAAAAAACATAATCAATGAGATAATAGTTTATTACAATGTTGTAACATTACCAATATAAGAAAGGAATATACAGTAGGAATTATTACCTAAGACAGTACAATTGACTGAGGCTCTAGGAGGTATTTAGGGTTTAGGGTGCAGGAAATCAAAAGAAACAATGGATAAGGACAGGTGAGGGGTTTGGGTAGAGTCAAATTTTACTAGTTAATTATATTGAGGGCATACCTGAAAGTCAGGACTAGCAACTTTTCTATTAGTTGAGAGAATCTAAATAATTATATTTTTATCCTTAGATTTATTGTCTATGTCCATAGGATCTGAAAAAACAAGTGAATGTATGTAGGTAAGCACATGTACAAAGCCCCCTAAGACCATACAATCATATTAATTGATGAGTAGAGACGTCTACCCTATTAGATAGTCATTAATAAGATATCCCATATTACTAGCAAACTTTAGGGAAAACATTTAAGTATTATGTATGTACAGGGCATTTAGGGTATTTTTCAGAATTTAGGAAAATATGAAATCAACAAAGTTGCAGAGTACACCATCTAGTGGTTCGGTATAGTACATGACAATATATTCTAGTCTTGACTACTAGACCGCACAGGGTCCTTGTTTTATGATTTTGACTCATGTAGTTTTATGCTTTGCCTTCCCTTGACCTCTGTTGCCACTGATCATTCTACTGCATTAGTTTGAGAAGAACTGAACACAGTGATGATGGCTTTTATAATATACACTGCTATCAATCTGTTCTATGCCATTGTTAATCAAAAAACAGAAACTTTTTATCAAATAATTACTCAACAACTAAATAATGCAATAATAATGGCTGCAACATATCTCAAGATCTGTGAATAAATGAATATCAAATGAATTTATCTATCTTTCTTCACAAAGCTGATGTAACATTTGGAGCACTATATGGACCCTTCCCTCCAAATAGTTCCTCAAATCTCCCAGTGTGGCCTAAGATGGAAATGACTCTACCTAGTCACATTGGAATGAAGTGAGTCTTCTCTGTTCTTTACAGCCCTAAGATGGACACAAGAGGCTGTCCATAGTACTCCCATGGGTGCCATTATGGACTGAGATATTTCATGGCCAAGTGTGATTCTTGGGGAGAAGCATACCTACTAGCCTATGTCCATAAGAACTTAAAATTGGCATATGCTTTGTAATCGCCTATCTGTATATGTGTTCATACAGTAGAAGATCTTTTTCATATTTGGGAGAGTCTCATTCAACTAATTGCTAATGACCAGAGAACTGAAACCACATACTTAACTATTCCCGTATACCACTGCATCTCTACTCAGCCGCTAAGGGCAAATACAAACATATTAAAGGCCCTGTAGGTCTAATACAAACAGTGATTCTCCTAGTACTTTGTTTCTTTTGCTAGCATCCTTACATCATAATGGAATTTCCCCAGTTCACCCACTTAGCCTCCTACTGAGACTTTTAATGCCATTGTTATAATTGTTTATAATAATAGAAAAATGGAAATTGTCAGAGATGGCTTTTCTTTCAAATGATCTGGCAATTTTCCTTTTAGATACTCAGCTGCATGTAGCATACAAAATCTTCCACATAAAAATTATAAAATCTTAAATGGCTGAAGTTTTTCCTCACCAGCTTACTTTTTACATTGGTAAACCATAAAAAAGAGCTTATTTGTAATTATCTTCTGATACCTCAAAATGGGCATATTTTGGAAAACAAACAAACAAAAAATTCTCATCTACTAGGACAGACAAAATAAAAAACATTTAGAGTTCTTTTCTGTTTCTAATTTGGGCGAAGTTATCTATGATACATAGACACATTCTCTGCTAGAAAGTGAGCTAAATGCTGAAAACTGCCTCAAGCTGCTGCCTTTGCTCTCCATACTCACAGATGTTGGTGAAGAATTGCAGTGATTTTACTGCTAATTCCCTATTGCTACATTCTGCACCTCTAGACTATATTCTATGGCTGTGGCAGATTGAAAATTAGAAGGCCCTGAAACAGTGACTAATGTTCTTCCAGTCCTGTCTGCACTGCCATTTTCTCCTGTGGTATGGCTACCAATGGAGAATCAATTTGGAAATTCCCTTCAGCAAATGGATTCTCTGGAATATTTGCTGACAGTAGCAGAACATTTATCAACAGCACTGGTAAGTTGTACAGCAACCTCTTCCTGTGGACTTTTCAACTCTGAAAAGTAAAGAACAGTTCCTAGGATACCAGCTCCATTGGTCACTCCAATAACATCCATATTCACCAAACCAAGATGACTTCTGTGTAGAGAAAGGCATTTGCCTTTCAGCAGAAGATATAGAAATATAAACATGTATATTTCACAGAAAGGCATTTTTTAGGCCAACATTGAGATATACAAAGCAAAAATAAAAAAATGAAAAAACAACCTTTGTTCCAGGGGACACTGTAAGTACACATTTTCAAACTGACTTAAAAGTCATTTTTATACTTCATCTGCTATACAAATTATATGAAGAAAAGAGCTCATATTTTCTGCATGCTAATATTTTTCTAAAACAAATATCCTTATGCTAAAAAAAAGTTTCAATATTTTTAGTACAAATGCATTTCAGGATATGAGATTCTTGCCATACAAAGATGGAATATTATCTCACTGTAATATTAGCCAAATTTCTCGTGATTGCCCTCCATTGATTTTAATTACCCCTGTAAGCCACAGTCCATTAGTTCAAAGCAATAAAAAGTCATCCACATTTCTGGGTTTCTAAACTTGAAAATTATTTTAATGCATTTTATAAGGTATTCTGAACCACATCTAGGTAGGCATTTGGTTTTATTAGGGGCCTTTTTGCCAGAAAACTCTTTTTCAAAAAAGTGAGATTGTAAGCCAAAATTACATAAGTGCTCTCACTAACAATATCATGAACTAGGCTCCTTGGAAACTTTGGTCATGTTTCCAGAAGTAAATAAGTTTACTTACAAGTTTCCTTCAGTGTTTTGATTTCATTTTATCCAGAATAAATATTAAAATCTTATTTTAGACTTGTCAATAGCCTGAATGCCTAATGACAATATAAAATTGGAAAAGTTATAATTATTCCCAGAAAAAACTCATGTCACCTTTGCCACTCTTTTGATATTAGCTAATTTATTTCAGGTGCTGTCATAAAAGTTTCAAGTCTAGAGTTTTTCTTCTCTCTAGGCTGTTAATGCATTCTGGCATTATTAATGGTTCCCTTATGGATTCACACAGTAAGTTGAAAGCTCAGCTCTCTAGGCATTAGCATTTATATTTCAGAATCACTTAGCAGGGATGAAAACAAATTTAAACTCTTCTATGTCAAGCAAACCCATCACTCAGTCATCTTCATGAACTGTCTAAGGAGAAAGATGAGATCTTGGCAAAATGAAGGGAGACCTTGTGACTACTGCATGTTATCCTTATAATTTTATTGATACTCCTACCCCGTTAAATGCTATTTTTGTTTTCCCTGCTCTGCCTCTACTCATGCTGTTGACAATTTCCCCACTTAACAGCCCAGTAGAATATTCTCCCTATTCTTTTTCTCCCATCCAAGTCACACCCATTTCTAAAGGCCCAACTCAAATCTCACCTTTTCCAAAGTGTTTACTGAGTACCATAGACCACATCATTCTCACTGGTCTTAAACTCTTAGGGTACCTAAAGTCTGCAGTGCATAATTTAGTACTTAATTAAAAGGAGATTTGTGACTTTTTTTTTTTTTTTTTTTTTTGAGATGGAGTTTCACTCTGGTTGCCCAAACTGAAGTGCAATGGCACGATCTCAGCTCACTGCAACCTTGGCCTCCTGGGTTCCAGTGATTCTCTTGCCTCAGCCTCCTGAGTAGCTGGGATTACAGGAGGGCACCACCATGCCTAGCTAATTTTTTGTATTTTTAGTGGAGACAGGGTTTCACCATGTTGGTCAGGCTGGTCTCGAACTCCTGGCCTTAGATAATTTGCCCACCTCAGCCTCCCAAAGTGCTGGGATTACAGGCATGAGCCACCCTGCCTGGCCAAGATTTGTGATTTTTAATGTGAGTCTTTTCTCCCAATCTAAGATATAGGTTTGTTAGAGGAAAGAAGTGGTCTTTGAATATCTATGCATCCCTTAGCCTATACAATGCACACTTGAAAATATGATTATTTTGGGTGTGATACCTATAAGGAAAGACAAGTTCTGTCATAATGAAAAAGTTAGTCACCACCTTTCAGTGGGAGAAAATGGCTTTTGCTACTGTTTGAAGATAGATAGTGTAAGCGGCCTAGATAACGTCCTTTCTTTGATGTCAAAATTTTTTTAAAGTAATAATAACAACTGCTCTTTTATAGCTTTGCTATGGCTTAGCATTCACTTAATTACTTCACGTGCATTAATGAACTTAATCTTTCCAAAAGCCATATGCGGCAGGTATGGTAGTATCATCTATGTTTTACCAGTGAGAAAACTGAGACTTAGAGAAATTAACTAGTTTGCTCATTGTTGTATAATTACTAAGGAGGACTAAACTAAGATTGAAATCCAGGTTTGGCTGTTTCCAAAGCTCATGCCTTTAAAGCATCAAGTGTGTTCTACTGCCTCCCAAAAGAGAAGCTGAATTCAAAGGGGAGAAAACAAATACAGAATTCTTACTGAAAAATTTGAATGCAGATGGCATGGCAAGGGCAGACCTTAAGGATACGCTGTGGTCTTAATCTCTAAAATTTAAGCATTCGTTTTCTCTGCCTCATCAGGACTTAAAGTACTCCCTAAGTATATATCAGAGAACATGGAAAACATTACTATCTTCTTTTAGATCACTAAGTCTTTCAATTAATTAGTATACATTTATTGCTTGAGTAGTCCAGCATAATAGAATTCAATCTGTCAGGTGTTTTAACACAAGTTTCAATGTCCAACTAACTAGTAGACATCCAAAAACAAAAACTCAGATCAATACATTTTGGGTGTATTGCTGGTAAGACTACCTTCCCTTCAACACCGTGCGCACAAAAATAGAAAGGTGAAGGAATTGATGATCTTTCAGTAACGGGTATAACACAGTTTTAGCTGTCTGTTTTCCATCAATTCCTATTTCATTTTATTGTTAATCTTAATTGTCTTATTATCACTACTTATTGCATACATGTTTCACTTTCAAAGATAGTCTTTTTCATTAAAAATATATAACTATTTTTCATTTTTGATAGATCAATGTTCCACATGTTCATTATTAAATGGATGTGATTGTTTAGTTTTCTAAATTTTAATGGTTTGCAGAATTTTTCAATAGGCTCGTACTATATCTTTATAGTAACTACATTATAGTATCTATGAAATTATAAAAACAAACATGAAACTCATTAAAACCCATAAAAATAGGCCGGGTGCGGTGGCTCATGCCTGTAATCCCAGCACTTTGGGAGGCCGAGGCGGGTGGATCACGAGGTCAAGAGATCGAGACCATCCTGGTCAACATGGTGAAACCCCGTCTCTACTAAAAATACAAAAAATCAGCTGGGCATGGTGGTGCGTCCCTGTAATCCCAGCTACTCAGGAGGCTGAGGCAGGAGAATTGCCTGAACCCAGGAGGCGGAGGTTGCGGTGAGCCGAGATCATGCCATTGCACTCCAGCCTGGGTAACAAGAGAGAAACTCCGTCTCAAAAAAAAAAAAAAAAAAAAAAAAAAAAAAACCACAAAAACTTACAAATCGGTTTCTGTCGCCAAGGAAAACAGAAACACAGAAATATAACAAATTGAATTATGGATATTATTTTGTAAAGGGCTGCATAAATGTTAGTGTGGGTGATAAAGCAGACTAATTACAAGGAGATTTTATTTGCATGAACAAAAGAGACAAATTTCTTAGATGAAAACTTCAAGAAAATAGACTAATATTTGCCAGAAAACCCAACAGCTTTAGGATCATTAGGCATAACCAGGAACATTGTCACATCAATCTTAGAAAATATATTTCAAAAATTAAAATAAACTTGGGTGGATATTAATGACTAGAATGTATTGAAATTTGCATTAAGTTTATAGATCTTGACACACTAAGCAATGCCAGGAAAACAAAACAAAACAAAACAGAAAAAGGGAGTTAAAACAAGCATATTTTATAGGATTAATGAGGAGATCAGCTGTTACATTTCTCAATGAAATATAAGAGGTGGAAGAAAGCTCAGGAAAAGGCAAGGAGTGAAATTCAGATGCAGACGTTATGAATTCACTCCTTGGAGGACAGTTGCTATTACAGGTGGGTCACAGTGTGTGAGGTACAAGACAGTGATGTATACGATGACTGGCAAACTTGCTAATGCTCAGAATATATACTTTATCTGTTAATTAATAAAAGTAAATTTGCCCTGAAATTATCGTTACAGTAAAAACTAATGTAGGTATTTCCTTATCTGCTTCAAAATTTCTTCTAAGGATTAATTAAAAAAAAAAAAAACAGGAAACAAGTCACTTGAGAGTCCATCTGCTTTGGCCTCTTTATCTCTAAAACTTTTTATGCTCTTCCATGATTAAAGCTCAGAATCAAAAAATTGTAAGCACTGGGGCTCAAAAAATAATAGCATACACTGAAAGCCTCCAGATGCAGCCTCAGAAGCAAAATCTTTCTCTGGGCTTCTCCTGTCTCTCAGCTTCATTCTCCCCAAGGCTAGACTACCCATAGAAACTGTAATCCCTCTTCTCCAAGGGAGGCCAAAGTAACCAAATTCCCTTCCCCAAATCCAGTCATTAAACCTAAAAATATTACACTGTTTCCTGCTTTTCTTTAAGCAGTTTAATATTACTGTAACTTTCTCCTGCTTTTCTTTATGGCCAGTAGGAACTAATATTTGAATTCCAGTTCCAGTAAGAACTGGCTGTAAAGTAATTCTCTGAACTACCTTGTTTGATTAGAGGTCATAACACCCCATTCCAGGGACAGTCAACTCCATACCTAAGAGGAAAGAAAATAGCGTAGACAGGACAAGAAGAATTTGAACAGACAGACCTTGCTAAATTTCTCTACTCAATCTATTAACATTAAAGTATATCATTTTTATCCAATGACAGTTCTGCACAGATGTCCATTCTTCATTGAACCTAAGCATAGAAATGGATATTTCCCCCTATATCTTTGAATCTTCATTCTGAAGGCTACCATTTAACATAAAGCTATAATCAAATAAATTTATTATGCTTTTCTCTTTTTAAACTGTCTTTTGTTATTGGGTGCTGGCCAAGACACTTACGATGAGGAGGAAAGGGATCATCCCCTTTCTGTCCCTACATAAGGGTACAAATTGTGTTTATATATTTCAATATTTCCCAAAGATTATTTTGTAGTAGTCTGAATTTTGCATTCAAATGACGTGATGCTCAAGAACAGTTCTGATTGTTAAAGTTTTTCTCTCATATTTATTCCCCAAAATAAAAATTCCAAGGATGATGAAATTCTATCAGAAATTGACCTATTTCAATTTAAGACTTTTCTTGCAGATATTGAGTCACCTCTGTTGATTAGGACATACTTTGCTTAAAAAGAGAAAAATAGGCCAGGCCTGGGGGCTCATGCCTGTAATCCCTGCACTTTGGGAGGCTGAGGCGGGTGGATCATGAGATCAGGAGATTGAGACCATCCTGGCCAACATGGTGAAAACCCATATCTACTAAAAATACGAAAAAATTAGATGGGCATGGTGGTGCATGCCTGTTGTCCCAGCTACTCAGGAGACTGAGGCAGGAGAATTACTTGAACCCAAGAGGCGGAGATTGCAGTGAGCCGAGCAGAGATCATGCCACTGCACAACAGCCTGGGCAACAGTATGAGACTCCATCTCAAAAAAATAAAAAGAGAGAGAAAAATATACAAAGCAAATTCTCACGTAAACCAGGAGATATGGTTTCTGACTCTGCCACTGACTACTTTTGTGAGCTTAGAAAATAGTAACTATTACTGGTGCTTGAGGGTCTGTTAAGTACCGTAAAAAAATATTTTTTTTAAAATTTTGCAACATCTCATGTCTTTGTTCTTAACCCCATCTTCACCATTCTAATATTTGCATTTTACCTCTAGTGCCTTTACCAACCAGAATTCTTTCCTGATCTCCAGTCCCACTCTAATGTAATCACTCCTTTTGCGTGGACACAGCATGTTAATTATTCTAAACTTTTACACCCGTTTCTTTCCATCTTTTATAATTGCTAGTGGAAAAAAAATACTCTTTCTTAATAAACTATGAGCAACTAGAAGTCAAGGCCTTTATTATTTTTTTTTTCTTTTTCATGATTATATTTCCAGTTTATTTCTTCAGGACTTAGCACAATCTAAGCACTCAGTAAGTGCTTTTTTTTTTTTTTTTTGAATTATTGTGTTAAGGGAAACTAAAGTAAGGAAAAAATACTACAAACAGCTTATTCTGAAAAATATTAAACCAGCAGAGGAAGTGGGACATATGGCAAAAATAATTTATTTACGACATTTAGAGCAAAATGTATTTTGTACAGGTGTAAATTATATTGCCTTAGAAGAGCTAACTCAAAAAGACATTTTTATTAGAATATTAAAAGAAAAAATACGTATTTGACATATTGTAAAACTCCCCTTTAAGCTAACAGCAGCTTTTTCAATAGTTGTTGCAATAGAAAAAATAGCAATAGAAGCCCAATTTGTTTCTGTACTATATACTAACAGCAGTGTCAAACACTCAGAGGTGATGCAAGAGAAAAAAAAAAAGAAGAGCAATTTTGTTGGTGGAGGACACCCACTGAATTCTCACAACACACACAATTTGACAAAAGATAATCATTCTAGAGCAAAGGTAAGTGACGCCTAGCGTGCATGTTCAGTGATTCAGGGTAAATTTTAAGAGGTTGCTATAGTTGTTTTTCTTGCAATCATTTTCTAAGTTGTTAAAAGAAAAGCTTCAGACAAATTAAATGTAACAGAATTTAATTAAGCAATGAATGATTCGATAATTGGGCAACACTCATAATCAGCAGAAGTTCAGAGAGTTCTACCTCACAAGGTGGGCAGGCAGCATTTATGGACAGAAAACAGAAGTGAGACACAGGAAACAGAAGTGAGGTACAGACACAGCTCAATTGGTTACTGCTCAGCCTTGGCCTTACATGAACATAATCTTGTCAATTGACAGGCTGTTATTGGTTGAAAATACACATAAGCTAGGCTTTCTATTTGTTTACATACTCAGTTAAGTTGCGATTTGTTATGTAGAAACTCAAGTTATGGAGGCATCCTCGGGCCAAATTTCATTTAATTTAACAAAATGCATAAGTTGAACACTTTCAAGGATCAAAAACGTCGGCATTAAAAGAAGTCGAATTTCTCCCATAAACATTCTCTACTATCATCTCCTTAAGGGATCAAGGAGACATGGTCTGCTGGTAAAATTACCCCAGTGTTGCCTTCAGTGGCATCATCCTAAATAAGCATCACTGCCTTAAAGAGTCAGCACAGCTATAGAACTGAACATTCATTTTGCCTTAACTCTCAATATGCCTAAATGAGATACTTCTTCTGAATGACCTATTGTCAATGGGGGAAGAAAGTTAAGAGTAGGAGTTAGAGGTGTTACAGTTCTTACTCCTTACCTCAGAGTAGTTAAGACACTCCCTTAAAGAAATTTCTTCTACACACAAAGGCAAATGGCCAAAGAGGTCCTGGATGATATCCCTCATGGTACATATAATGTGTGTATTAAAGAGCTGAGGCAGATCACTAAACTTGTAACCTTAGCATTTGTGTAACCTTAGCATTTATGTCTTGCAAGCAGGTTCCCATTTATGTAATACATGGAACATGTACATACACCATATGTATATATGATGTAAGTTACATTTATTGAATATTTACGACGTGTTAGAAACTATACTAAGTGCTTTATATAGGTTATGTAATAGAGTCCACAATAATTCCTGATTAAATAAATCTAAATATTATTGTCATGGCAAATGGTGGAAATAAAACTCAGAGCTATTAAACAGTTTGGTGAAAAATACATAGTGAGTCAATGGCAACGTTGGTATTTAAACCCCAAATTGTCTGACCTCAAAGCCCAAGTTCTAATCTGACGTAATGTATTGCCTCTTAATTTAAAAAAATAGTGTTATAGTGTTGGTAGATACCAGTTGCTTAAGGTGAGAGAAGATGGTTGTACCTGGCACTGAAGAACACTGAGTACAAGGTACTATGCTAGGTGTGGAGTCATGAGTTAAAAATCATATCTGCTCTTAAGAACCTTCATCGCACTGGGGGAATATGACACAGGCATAGATGCTTGCAATGTAAATTTGTGTGTGAGAAAATCTTGAGAGGAATAGACACAGTGTTAGTGAAGTTCAAAGAATGGAGAGCTAAAAGCCAGGTGGGCGCCTTGAAAGATGAGTAAGTAGATAGCGGTTAAGCACATAAAGAAACAGCATTGTCTGGCAAAAGACAACTATATACAAATAAGTAGGGAGGAATGAATACAAGAGATTAATTAAAGAAAGAGCAAAGAATCCAGTTTGGAACATAGGTATGCATTTCAAAATTAGGCATGTGTGTGGCTCATGCCTGTAATCCCAGCAACTACAGAGGCTGAGGTGGCAGGATCACTTGAGCCCAGGAACTGGAGGCTGCAGGGAGCCATGTTTACACTGCCACACTCCAGCCTGAGCAACAGAGCAAAACCCTGTCTCTAAAAATAAAGAGATAAAAAACAAAATTAGCAGGTGACAAGACCAGAAAGAAAGATGTAAGCCAAAACATGGATAGGCAGGAAAGTAACTTACACTTCTTTCAATGGACAATGAATGGGAAATGACGGAAGACTTGAAACTAGGATGATCCATAAATCAGGGCTGGAATTTAGAATGAAAAATATGATCACTCTTTAAGAATGAACCAAGGGGAAATCTAGGAGAGGGGAAAGGATGTAGAATTTGACCGCAATAGTCCATG
The DNA here is from genome assembly GCF_048565385.1 of Saimiri boliviensis. Lineage (NCBI taxonomy): Eukaryota > Metazoa > Chordata > Mammalia > Primates > Cebidae > Saimiri > Saimiri boliviensis. The sequence continues at coordinate 77,541,301 of NC_133470.1, read as the reverse complement.
TGATCTGTTTTACAGCCTCAGTATAAGGCCTATGCAGATGAATCACATATGGAAACTCACTCTGGTTAATTATTTCTATGACAAATTAAACCAGGCCAAAAATCATTGCAGAAACCTGGTGAGAGTATCAATGAGTGGAAAGTTGGAAAGTCTTCAGCTGTTCTACCCTATTTGCAAGAACTTTATGCCAATAACAACAACAACAATAAATAAAAGGAGTTCTACGTCACAGAAAAGAGCCAAGGACTCTAGAGAGATCAGGATGCTCTACAACGTATGCTAATAGGAAATTGCAGCAGGAAACAACAGCAGGGGAGAACTATCTATTATAAAGTAAAATAAAACAAAACAAAACAGAACGATCTTTAAAATCTCAAAGGCATGCAACTTGCTAAATTGTTCTCCTATTGTTTCTCTTTACATTTGGGCACTAACATAAATAGGGCAATCTGACATTATTACCTGTGAAACAGAGTGTTTCTAAGAAACAAGTCCTGAAATGATACATTCAATATTTAGATTGAGTAATCTTCCAAAATTGTGATACAAAATATTTTCACATCACACCAACGAGCTCCCTGCCACTGTATGATCCTTAAAAAAAAAATCTGTTGAAGAGGCCGGGCACAGTGGCTCATGCCTGTAATCCCAGCACTTTGGGAAGTGGAGGAGAGTGGCTCACCTAAGATCAGGAGTTCGAGAGCAGCCTGACCAACATAGTGAAACCTTGTCTCTATTAAAAATACAAAAATTAGCTGAGTGTGGTGGCTTGCACCTACAATCCCCGCTGCTCAGGAGACTGAGGCAGGATTATCTCTTGAACCCAGGAGACAGAGGTTGCAGTGAGCTGAGATCATGATTTTACTCCAGCCTGGGCAACAGGAGCAAAACTGTGTCTCAAAAATGTATATATATATATTGAAGAAAATGGTTTGCTCTGAAATTATGCTGGAAGTCAACAATTGATCGAATGGTCATACAATAGACCCATAAAAGAGACTGTGAAAAGGTTCACTTTTATTTTTATCGTTTTTAAATTTAGCTCTAGATTAAATCAGCAAATGTTTTAAAGTAACTAATATTTGCTACTACAGATCTGAGCAAACTCAGTGGTGTTTCTTTAAAGACAATCTCTTTTATTTGCTTATAATAGTTCTAGATTAGTCAAAGTGAAGTATTTTCAGCATATAACTTTATGCTGATCAGATAAAGTGACATACAAACTTGAATCAACGGAATTTTTGTTTCCTTCACAATAACTCCTGCCAGAATCAACAAAGAGACAATGACATACAATGTCTCTGGCCTTTATCTAGCCTTCCACTACAGATACTTCTGAGGGTTCTCAGCCTGCTCAACTGCTTGAGGTGAGAGCCAGCTTTGCCTTGGGCCAGAACCAATCTGTACCCTACCTGGCAGTACATTGAATATATATGTGTGTGTGTGTCTGTGTGTGTGTGTGTGTGTGTGTGTGTGTGTGTGTGTGCGTGTACTGTATACAATGTTTTCTTCTCAGTCAGGATCTCCCTTCCATTGCCCAGGCTGGATTGCAGTGGCAGGCTCTCTGCTTACTGCAGACTCGACTTCCCGAGCTCCCGTTATTCTCCCATCTCAGCCTCCCAAGTAGCTGGGACTACAGGCATATGCTAGCACACTTGGCATTTTTTTGTATTTTAGTAGTAATGAGGTTTCACCATGTTGCCCATGCTGGCCTCAAACTCCTGGACTCAAACGATTCACCCGCCTCGGCTTCCAAAATTACTGAGATTACAGGTGTGATCCACCATGCCTGGCCTCCTAGCAGTACTTTAACAGGCCCAGCCTTAGTAGGTACAGAATTTAATGTGCTAGTTTGGCCATGGAAACCTACATGCCCACATTTGCTAAACCAATTTCACGTGGCCATGTTTCCCTGGATCCCGTTTTACCTTCCAATTTTCAGATGGTATTAGGGGGAAAAACTAAATTGGTTAGCTGGTTATTGAACAACTTCTATATGCTCACTTTAGAGACTTTATTGTACTAACCTTCATGGCAATTCTGTAAGAAAGATATAAACAGCCTCAAGTTACAGATAATGGAAACAAATTCAAATAATTTGTCACTTGTCCCAGGCTCTGTCTGTGGTTAATGGGATCGTCACTGGCTGCATTCTTACTCCATAGAGAAACAAATAATGAGGTTGCCTAACCATGAGTATCATCATTGATCACATGCTTTTTTCTGCAGAATGTTTCCCTCCAAATCGGGACTTTTGGCTTCTGAAAGTTTGTCCAAATTTGCCAAATTCCCTCTTGCGCCTTTGAATGTGCCCTGCTGGCAACGCTTCTTAGAGGATCATACCTTCACTCCAAATGAGGGCCGCAGCTCTGGCTTTACCTATTCCTGGTGTTTATTTCATTCTCAAGAGGCCTCCATTTCACTCTCAATGTACTTTACTTATGAGTCCTCATGCCAAACCAAGTGACGAGTTTTTAGCAGTTTGGTTTCAGTGTCATCAACGAGGTTACTTCTGTTATTACAAATGCAATTTGTTTTGCTTGGGTGCTAGACATTGCGAGAAGACTCATGCACAGGCTGATGAGTCATAATCCAAAACTCTCTGTAAACAAATGATTCATCTGATAAAAAAAAAAGTGTATTCACTCTTGATTTCTTCCTTATATTTGAAAACTGAGACTCCATATTTTCTTCATTTATTATATTGAATAGTGCTTAATTTCTATAATTTGTTTTCCAAAGCCTAATAACTGGTAGATATAAAAAGCATCGTTAGCAACTTTTTTTCTAAGTTGGATGCCAATATTTTGTGGTCCAAGAGCTCCAGAAGAATGGTTCCCATCTGTTGTGCTGTGTGTTCATCTGCTGTGGGAGCTCATAAGCCTTTTATCTGTGGACATGACACCCATCTGTTCTCTTGCTAAGATTCATTAACATGCCATGAGAATCGTGGGATGTCAGGTCGCACGTGGGATACATGTTCACCGAGGAGCCATTATGTATAAATATAAGAATAGGTGACAGTTCATGACTGGACAAACAGCATGGACTTTAGAATCAGAATGTTTAGGTTTGACTCCCCCTATCAAACACTTGCAAACTGTGCAACTTTAGGTACATTATTTAACCTCTCTGAGCCCCAGTTTCCTCACCTGAAGAATTAATGGCTACACAACAATACAGCTGTTATAAGGGCTGAAGAAATTGAAATCATTACTTTAGAGGACTTGTCTCGGCATTTAAGGCCTTCCAAAGCATAATTCTTGAGGATGAGAATTACTCTCAAAAGTTCCCAGATTAAGCTTTGAAAGAATTCTGACCTCAGATCTTTCCATGATAATAGTTAACTTATGTTTCTAAATAACATATATGTTTTCCATACAACTTAAAGAAATCAAACCAAAGAAACACATCCTGAACTTCAAGCCAAAAGATAAGTGCATTGGGCTTTGAGGAAAACATTAAACTATGAAGTGTGTGATTCAAAAACTTTTTTTTTTAAGTGTGAGTATCTTAAAAGTATCAAAAATATCAACTGCTGTGAAACTGTAGCTGACAAATAAAGGAAGTTAATGGTATGTGCACCTTAGAAATCTTTCTATTGTTTCGTGACCCCAGTGCATGTTTTTCAAGATACTTCTGTGGATAATAAAAGAGCATTCCAAGGACCAAGCATGGTGACTGGCACCTGTAATCCCAGTACTTTGGGAGGCTGAGGTGGATGGATTACTTGAGGCTAGTAGCTCAAGACCAGCCTGGTCAACATGGTGAAATCTCATCTCTACTAAAAATTAAAAAATGAGTGGTGTGTGGTGCTGTGCACATGTAATGTCAGCTACGTGAGAGCCTAACGTAGGAGAATTGCTTGAGCCTGGGAGGTGGAGTTTGCAGTGAGCTGAGATTGTGCCACTCCACTCCAGCCTAGGTGAGAAACCAAGACTCTGTCTCAAAAAAAAAAAAAGCATTGCCAGTGGCCCCACATAGACACAAATTGAAATCAATACAAAATGTTACCCAAGCATCGAACATTTAAAGAATCAATTATGTGTAGTCTAGAAAGGTAGTTTTCCTTGGAAAAGAAGTAAAGACACTAGTGCTGACCTTTAACCTGAGCATCTAAATCTCCCTTTGTGGTGTTTTGTTTATAAACAATAACAATGACAAAAACAACTCAGGCTGGGCAGGGTGGCTCATGCCTTTAATTGTAGCACTTGGGAGGCCAAGGTGGGCAGATCACCTAAGGTTGGGAGTTGAAGACCAGACTGACCAACATGGAGAAATCCCGTCTCTAGTAAAAAATACAAAATTAGCCAGGCATGGTGGCACAAGCCTGTAATCCCAGCAACTCAGGAGGGTGAGGCAGGAGAATCACTTGAACCCGGGAGATGGAGGTTGTGGTGAGCCAAGACTGTGCCATTGCACTCCAGCCTAGGCAACAGGAGTGAAACTCCATCTCAAAAAAAAAAAAAAAAAAAAAAAAAAAAAAAACAAGCAAACGAACAAAACCCTTAAATGTGTGTGACTCATTCTGTCAGAAATTACAGACCATTTGGAATATGAAAGAGTTATAAAAGAGCTGATTTTATTTTATGAAAACTGATTAGCCAAATTTCTGTGGATTTCTTAATTGGGGTGTGGTAAAATATTAATGTAGCAGTTCCTTCATCAAGTAAATTTTTCTGCTAACATATTGAATTAGTGATCCTATTAGCACTATTCCAGGATGAGAAGGTCATTCTTCAGTACTGCTATTTTTCATATCCTATCTCTCTTCATTAGTCTCTCTCAAACTCCAGAAATATTTTCATTAAAGATTATCATAGCAGTTTACTGATATAATTTGGCTCTGTGTCCCCACCAAAATCTCATGTTGAAGTGTAATCCCCAATGTTGAGGGAGGGACCTGGTGGGAAGTAATTGGATCGTGGTGGCAGATTTTCCCCTTGCTCTTCTCAGGATAGTGAGTGAGTTGTGAGGCTATCTGGTTGTTTGTAAGTATGTAGGACTTTCCCCTTTTCTCTCTTCCTCCTGCTCCCACCATGTGATGATATATTGGCTTCCCATTCACTTTCTGCCATGACTGTAAATTTCCTGAGGCCTCCGCAGAAGCAGAAGCCTGTACAGTCCACAGAACCATGATATGATTAAACCTCTTTTCTTTATAAATTACCCAGCCTCTGGTATGTCTTTATAGCAGTATGAGAATAAACTCATACAGAAAACTGGTACCAGAGAAGTAGGACATTGCTATAAAGATACCTGAAAATGTGGAAGTGACTTTGAAACTTAGTAATTGGCGGAGGTTGGAATAGTTTGGAGGGCTCAGAAGGAGACAGGAAGATGAGGGAAAATTTGGAACTTCCTAGAGACTTCTTAAATTGTTCACCGAAGTGTGGATAGTTATATGGACAATGAAGTCCAGGCTGAGGTGGTCTCAGATGAAGATGAGGAACTTACTGGGTAATGGGGTAAAGGACACTCTTGCTATGCTTTATCAAAGAGACTGGTAGCATTGTGTCCCTGCTCGAGGATCTATTGAACTTTGAACTTAAGGGACATGATTTATGGTATCTGTTGAATAAATTTCTAACTATAGTGTTCAAGATGTGACCCAGCTGATTCTAAAAGCCTATGTTCATTAGCATAAACAAAGAAATGACCTGAAAGTGTAACTTGTATTTAAAAGGGAAGCAGAGCATAAAACTTAAAAAAAATTTGCAGCCCGGCCATGTGGTAGCAAGGCCATTTTCTGTGGAGGAATTCAAGCTGGTTGCACAAATTCGTATATCTAAAGAGGAGCCAAATGTTGACAGCTAAGATAAAGGGGAAAATGCCTCAAAGGCCTTTCGGAGACCTTCATGGGAGTCCCTGTCATTACAGGCCTGAAGGCCTAGGAGATAAAAATGGTTTCATGAGCCATGCCCAGGACCCTGCTACTCTGTGCAGCCTCAGGACATGGTGCCCTGTGTCCCAGCTGTTCCAGCTCCAGCTGTGGCTAAAAGAGGCCAAGGTACCACTTGAGTCCTTGCTTCAGAGGGTGCAAGCCCCAAGCCTTGGCAGTTTCCACATGGTATTGAGCCTGCGCTTACATAGAGGGCAAGAGTTGAGGCTTGGGAGCCTCTGCCTAGATTTCAGAGGATGTGTGGAAAAACCTCAATGTCCAGGCAGACATCTGCTGCATGTGATGAAGCCCTCATGCAGAACCTCTACTAGGGCAGTACAGAGGGGATATGTGGGGTTGGAGCCCCCACACAGAGTCCCCACTGGGGTACTGCCTAGTGCAGCTGTGAGAAGAGGGCTACTGTTTTCCAGACCCCAGAATGGCAGATCCACTGACAGTTTGCCCTGTGCACTTAGAAAAGCCACAGTCACTCATTGCTAGACAGTGAAAGCAGCCAAAAAGGCTGCACAATGCAAAGCTGCAGGAGTGGGGATGCCCAAGGAATTGGGAGCCCATCCCTTGCATCAGTGTGGCCTGGATGTAATACACAGTAAAACAAAGTATTTTGCAGCTTTAGAATCCAATAACTGCCCTTCTGGGTTTTGGATTTGCATAGGGCCTGTAGCCAATTTGTTTTTGCCATTTTCTCCTCTTTAGAATCATTGGATTTACCCAATGCCTGTACCTTTATTGTATCTTGGACATAACTAATTTTTAAAAAAATTTTTACAGGCTAATAGTAAAATTAAATTGCTTTGTCTCAGATGAGACTCTGTATTTCCAATTTTTAGTTAATGCTGGAATGAGTTAAACTTTTGGGGGCCTGCTGGGAAAGCATGAGTGTGTTTTGAAATCTGAGAAAGACATGAGATTTGGGAGGGATCAAGGGAGAAGTGATATCGTTTGGCTCTGTGTCCTCACCCGAATCTCATGCTTAATTATAATCCCCAGGGTTGGGGGAGGGACCTGGTAGAAGGTGAATAGGGGCAGATGTCCCCCTTGCCATTCTTGTGAAAGTGAGTGAGTTCTCACAAGATCTGGTTGTTTGAAAGTGCATAGGACTTCCTCCTTCACTCCCTCGTCCTAATACTTCCAGCATGTAAGATGGGCTGGCTTACTCTTCACCTTCTGCCATGATTGTAAATTTCCTGAGGCATCCACAGCCATGCCTTCTGTACAGTCTGCAGAACTGTGAGTCACTTAAACTTTTTTCTTTATAAATTACCCAGTCTTAGGTAGTTCCTTATAACAGTATGAGAACAGATTAATAAATATACCATTTCTACAAATTGCATTCGGGCGGTGTTTCAACATCTTATATTTTGTATGGTCTGTGTATCTGTTTTTTCCTTTTCACTCCAGCATCATAAAGGATTATCTTACTTTATCATATGTAAATATATGCAGGTATTCTTCTCGCTGAATAGAAAACTATACTGGTCTAACACCAGAAAGAGCCTTCTTTAAGAAATATATATATATACACACATACACATTTGTTTCAGGGGCCACCTTCAGTTCGTACTTTTCATTCTTGGTGAGAAACTGTAACATAATGGTTAGGAAAATGAGCTTTGAAGCCAGAATGAGGGACTTTGCCTTCTGTCGTTGGTACTTACTAGCATCTTTCTATTCCCCAAATTCCTCATTTATAAAATATAGAGAACAAAAATAATTTTTATTTTTTAACAACAGTCACAGGTTTGTAAGGAAAATTAGGTGAGTTAATGCTTTAACAACTTAGGAGATTGCCTAATATAGAGTAAATTTATATAATTCTTTTAAATAAAAGAAAATTTTTTTTTTTTTTTTGAGACAGAGTCTCACTCTATCACCCAGGCTGGAGTTCAGTGGCACAATCTCGGCTCTCTGCAGGCTCTGCTGCCTGGGTTCAAGGGATTCTCCTGCCTCAGCCTCTTGAGTGGCTGAGATTACAGGTGCCTGCCACCACACCCAGCCAATTTTTGTATTTTTAGTAGAGATGGGGTTTCACCATCTTGGCCCAGCTGGTCTTGATCTCCTGATTCATAATCCACCTACCTCAGTCTCCCAGAGTGCTAGAATTATAGGCATGAGCCACCATGCCCAGCCAAGAAATGTTTTATGACATTTAGCTTCCATCATCTTTCCAAAGTGATCATTCTTTCAAATTTCTTTATTTATCTTGTATCATTTTACATTGCACTATTTTATGTCCTCCTTGTGCCAGAATTAAGTAATTTTTTTTAATAGGAGACATGAGTCATAAGCTGTGGCCATTGATATTTGAAAACTTAAAGTCAAACATTAGGGCCATTCTCCACTCCCATATATTCCGTAGCAGTTGTCCACTGCTATTAGTTCAAGCTACTTACTTCTCAATGAATATAAGACATGATTACAAAATATTGTATTTAATGAAGTACAGTAGTAGCCAAGTTATTGTGTAAATTCATAATTAGAATGGCATCTTCGTGGAATAATTTTTTTACAAGCAGGGCAATTGCTGTGCAAAGTCATAGAAAAGCATGAAGAAGTCCTAGCAAATAGACCTCAGTTTTATTTTGTTTCAATTTTTTGACAGAACATCATTCAGTTTTCGACTTGCTAACTCATAAAGCATTATAATTGCCATGAATCAGGGGCAGGGAAAGTAAAGGACGAATTTACTGTGGAAGGGGAAAAGGTCAAATCATCATAAAATGCCACATTACAAAAAAAATAAGAATTCCATGCTAACTGGCATATACATACGGTACGTGCAAAACTGATCGACTGTCATTTTTTGAGTACCTCTCTATTTGCTCTAAGTATTGCACAGCTGCTAGCATATTTGCTACATTGAATGTTTTTGATCCCTTGGCCCCTAGAAATTGAAAATGTTCTCAGGGTGATTTGATTTATCTTCTGAAGTTGATTAAAGCTTACATTAATTTCTGAAAACCTAATTTATAACTTCAATATATGTACTCCAGTTATGTATCAAAATATTTTTACGGATACTAACAAAAATGGTAATTATTCTGATAAGGATATGGACACTCTCATTTGATATTCTTTACTCAAAGAATAAACTGACCTATGATTTCACAATTCCCACATTAATTAGTTGAAGAGTTGACTTTTCAGCTAGCATCCACTCTGTTTTATGGCACACCACTGTAGCATTTGCCAATTAAAAAAAATAAGCCAGGTGCAGTGGCTCATACTTGTAATCCCAGTACTTTGGGAGGCCAAGGCTGATTGGTCACAAGGTCAGGAGTTCAAAACCAGCCCTGCCAACATAGTGAAACCCCATCTTTACTAAAAATACAAATAATTAGCTGGGTGTGGTGGTGGGCACCTGTAATCCCCAGCTACTCAGGAGGCTGAGGCCAGAGAATCGCTAGAACCTGGAAGGCAGAGGCTGCAGTGAGCCAAGACTGTGCCATTATACTCTGGCCAGGTGGACAGTGGGAGACTCCGTCTCAAAAAATAAAAATAAACAAACACTCAAAGTCACCATCTGTATCATGAAAATTAATTAATTGGCATCTAAATTGTTGATTGTGGCATTATCAAAGTATTTAAAGATTTCAATGGAGGAACAGAAATAACTTAACTTCTAAATTTCACTGTAGACCAGTCTAGAACTCTTGATCTTAGGTAATCTGCCTGCCTCGGCCTCCCAAAGTGCTGGGATTACAGGAGTGAGCCACTGCTCCCGGTGCTATCAGATAATTTTAAAAAGATCTTCAAAAAAGAGAAAAGTACCCCTTGTGTAAGAAACAATAGTATCAATAACAAGATTTTGTCTTTGTTAACAGAAAAAAAAATTGGTAATTGGTAAATTAGTAGAGTTAATTATATGGCACTCCATTTACTAGAATACAATCAGAAATAACTACTTGCTTAGAGTAAGATAACCATTGATTTATGCCTTGGTGCAGTAGCTCACGCCTGTAATTCCAGCACTTTGGGAGGCCAAGATGGGTAGATCAACTGAGGTCAGGAATTCGAGACCAGCCTGGCCAACATGGTGAAACACCGTCTCTACTAAAAATACAATAATTAGCTGGGCATGGTGGCAGGCACCTCTAATCCCAGCTACTTGGGAAGCTGAGGCAGGAGAATTGCTTGAACCTGGGAGGCAGAGGTTGCAGCCTGCTGAGATCATGCCATTGTACTCTAGCCTGGGTGACAAGAGTGAAATTCATTTTCCTCCCCACCTCCAAAAAAAGATCACTGATTTAGCATCTTCTTATTCATTGAGTTAAAGTATTATAAGGTCTAGTTCAACCTGACTTCTATTTATCCCAGTGATACCTGATGTCACACCTACCAGTCAAATGTTTTAATTTTAAGGTGCCTATTTGAAATTGTGTGCTTTTCTTCAACACTTATCTTCTGAAGACCACTGCAATGGTTTCTTCATCAAACATTCAAGAAACTGATAGTATAATTCTGAGGTGCCTTTCGGATACAGATATAGGTGGGGTTATTATGGTATGTTCGCCTTGTATTCTACATTCTCACCAATTTTCTTGAGACTGAATCAGCAGGGTATGACTTGAAAGTCATAGCAAAACCACTTTTGCAAAAATTATAACTAAGAAAATTATCACAGTGAAAGAGACTGAACCTAACTGATTCCATTTTGCTTTTAACTGCCAATCTGTCCTTGTTCATTCCTGGGCATAGGCTTAACTGTAGGAGGAACTTAGTTTACGGTTTAACTTTGAAACAAAGACAATAATAGCCTGATATGATTTGGCTCTGTGTCCCTACCCAAATCTCACTTTGAGTTGCAATAATCCCCATGTGTCAAGGGTGGGACTAGGTGGAAATAATTAAATCATGGGGGCAGTTTACCCCATGCCGTTCTCATGATATTGAGTTCTCATGAGATCTCATAGTTTTATAAGGGGATTCCTCCTTCGTCCAGCACTCACTTGCTCTCCTTCCATGAGGTGGCTTCCACCATGATTATAAGTTTCCTGAGATCCCCCCAACCATAGGGAACTGTGAGTCAATTAAAACTCTTCTATTTACAGATTACCCAGTCTTGGATATTTCTTTATAGTAGCATGAGATGGATTAATACCAATACTGAGGGAGTGGGGTGCTGATATAAGGATATCCTAAAATGTGGAAGCGACTTTGGAAGTGGTTAACAAGCAGAGGTTGGAACAATTTCAACAGTTCAGATAAAGACAGGAAAATATGAGAAAGTTTAGAATGTGCTAGAGACCTGTTGAATTGCTTTGACCAAAACACTGATAGTGACATGGACAATGAAGTACAGGCTGAGGTGGTCTCAGATGGAGATGAGGAACTTTTTGGGAACTGGAGTAACAGTCACTCTTACGTTTTAGCAAAAAGAATGGTGGCATTTTGCCCCTGCCATAGAGATCTGTGGAACTTTGAACTTGAGAAAGATAATTTATGGTATCTGGCAGAAGACATTTCTAAGTGACAAAGAGTTCAAAAGGAAGCAGAGCATAAAATTTTGGAAAATTTAAGCCTGCCGATGTGATAGAAAAGAAAAACTCATTTTTCTAGGGAGAAATTCAAGCCTGCTGCAGAAATTTGCATAAGTAATGAGAAGTCAAATGTTTATCACCAAGACCATGGGAAAAATGTCTCTAGGACATGTTAAAGACCTTCATGGCAGCCCCTCCTATCACAGGACCAGAGACATAGGATAGAAAAAAATGATTTTGTGGGCTGGGCGAAGGGCCTTCCTGCTCTGTGCAGCCTCAGGACATGGTGACCTGTGTCCCAGGTGCTTCAGTTCCAGTCATGGCTAAAAGGGCCCAACATATAGCACAGGTCATCGCTTCAGAGTGTGCAAGCCCCAAACCTTGGTGGCTTACATGTGGTGTTGGGCCTGAGGGTGCACAGAAGTCAAGAATTAAGGTTTGGGAACCTCCACCTAGATTTCTGAGTATGTATGGACATAGCTGGTTGTGCAGGAAGAAGTTTGCTGCAGGGACAGAGCCCTCATAGAGAACCTCTGCTAAGGCAGTGCAGAAGAGAAACATGGAATTGGAGCCTCCACACAGATTCTCCACTTGGGCACTGCCTAGTGGAGCTGTGAGAAGAGGGCCACCATCCTCCAGACCCCAGAATGGTAGATCCTCCAACAGCTTGTATTGTGTACCTAAAAATGCCACAGACACTCAGCTTAAGAAAGAAATGCCAGCTTAAGAAAGCAACTGATAGGGGGGCTGTATCCTGCAAAGATACAGGGGCAGAGCTGCCGAAGGCTGTTGGAGTCTACCTCTTGCATCAGCGTGACCTGAGTGTGAAATGTAGATTCAATGGAGATCTTTTTCGAACTTTAAGATTTAATGACTGCCCTACTGGATTTTGACTTGCACGGGACCTGTAACTCCTTTGTTCTGGCCAATTTCTCCCATTTGGCATGGGTGTATTTATCCAATGCCTGTATCCTGATTGTACCTAGAAAGTAACTAATTTGCTTTTGGTTTTACAAGCTCATAGGAGGATGGGACTTGCCTTGTCTTGGATGAGACTTTGGACTTGGACTTTTGGGTTAATGCTGGAATAAGTTAAGACTTTGAGAGACTGTTAGGAGGACGTGATTGTGTCTTGAAATGTGAGAAAATGAGATTTTGTAGGAGCCAGCAGTGGAATGATGTGGTTTGGTTCTGAGTTCCCACCCATATCTCTCCTAGAATTATAATAATCCCCACATGTCAAGGGTGGGACCAGGTAGAGATAAGTGAATCATGTTGGTAGTTCCCCTCATGCTGTTCTCATGATAGTGAGTGAGTTCTCACAAGATCCCATGTTTTTATAAGGGGCTTCCTGTCTTTCTTGGCACTCAGTGTGTCTTCTGTAGCCCTGTGAAGAGGTGAATTATGCAACAATTGTAAGTTTTCTGAGGCCTTCCCAGCCATGCAGAACTGTGAGTCAATTAAACTTCCTTTCTTTATAAATACCCAGTCTCAGGTATTTCTTCTTATCAGTATAAGAGCAGACTAATACATAGCCCTTTCCCAAAACAATCTACCGTCTTGTCTGAGGCCTAAACTGCCTTTGCAGGACTAATGAATTAGCCACAAGATTAGAAACTATGGTTTACAAGTAACATCTCTATTGTAAAACCTAAGATCAATGCTTGAGGTATTTTGAGACCCTACACTTGATGGATCAACTGGTACCATCCAGATTGGTAAACTGGTTTATCTGGTCTTATGACCCCATCTAGAAATTAACTCAGCAAAAGAAGACAGCTTTGACACTCCCAGTGATTTTATATCAGACCCAACCTATCAGCACTTCCCATTTTCTGACCACCTACTCCCCAAATTATCCTTAAAAACCTCCATTCTATCCAGAGTTTTTGAGTTATAGTAAAGCTCTAGTCTCCTGTACAGCTGGCTCTCTGTGAATTAAACTTTTTCTCTATTGTAATTCTCCTGTCTTGATAAATTCGCTCTGTTTAGGCAGCAGAAAACAAGAACCCATTGGGAGGTTATGACAGTTTCAAATTTGGCAAAACTTCACTAATTAAGGTTGGAATAACTTAAAACTTATGACAATTTGCACGGGATCCTGGGTTGGGATTTACCTTTATAATATTAATCATGTCTTCTCACAGTGCATAAATTAATTCTGAAATTCTTTGCAAAGAGCATAAATTAACTCTGTGAAATATTGTAGGATGTTATTATTGCAGAACACATGGCTTCCGTGAATTTCAGATGCACACATGAATTAATAAACAATAAACTAACATGATCCACCTTGTATTCCATTTGGGTTATTTATTAAATAGTCTAGATTCATATTTATATATTTACATTGTCTGAATTTATTTATCCTATACTAAAAGGCATTTGAAAATAACTAGGTAGAAGGCAATTAATGGATATCAATTTGATACCCAAGGAGTCAGATTTAGGACCTTATTAACAACAGTATAATAACCAGCCATAGAATACCAAATAACATATAAATGTCTGGACATTGGCCTTCTAATCCTATTTTTTTAAGTCCCCTTAAATCCTATACTAGGAACAGAAACTTGAATTTAATTTTTTGTCACATTTTGAGCTGTCCTGACCAAAATAACTAAAAGTGGTTGCTTTACAAATATACCTTACGACTTGATTTTAAAAATAAATTCAGACTGGTTTTGTTAGAGTAGGTAGCTATACAGACATGAGCAGGGCAGAAAACTCTCCCACTCCAGGAATGTCAGGTGATCATCAGGTGATGGCCAGGCAGTCATTAAACTGTCTCCCTAAAATAATAATTGGTTGCAGCAGAGGCAAGGAAAGACAGTCTCCCAAAAGATAGAAAACAACTGAAGCTAGTGATCAGCAGCTTCCCAGCAAGAACTCGGGAGTTGGGTGAGAGGGCTCAAGCATGTACACTAAGAGGCAAAATGGTGGAGTTTAATTGATATATCACCTTCCTCTAGGAACACTCAACTGGTAAGGAAAAAATGCCTCAAATGAGCACGTGCACAACTTCAGTAAACACACTGCATATGTGGTCCCTCCCAAGTGCTGGCAGGCCACTGTGCATGTGGATAGCCCAACACCCAAAGAAAAATCAAGGGAGAAGACACGCAAACCTTGGAACCACCCCAATGTATAAAAACCCCAAGTTAAGGATCAAACAGGGCACTTGGTTTCTCAAATTGCCCACTTGGCCCTCTACCAAGTGCAGTATGCTTCCTTTCATTCCTGCTCTGAAACTTTTTAATGAACTATTACTCCTACTCCAAAACTTGCATTGGTCTCTCACTCAACCATATGTTCCTCAGTTAAATTCTTCCCTCCAAGGGAAGAGTTTCCTGCAGACCTATCATATTTACTTCTGCTAACATTATCCCCAAAACAAATTTGTTTTGGTGAAGTCTTACTAAAGTTTGCCTAAATAACATAAAAAGCAAATTATGCTATATTGTGCTAAAACTGAAATTTAAGTCATATTATAAAACAGCAATTTTAATATTTTTCAATTCATGATTACAAAACTACACTTAAACATCAGTAGAATAAATATTTAGAAGATGCTTTTAGAGGAACACTTTCACGTGATCCAACAAGTTACTTTCGCTATTATTATCAAATCACACTACAAAGATAGATATATACTGCCATATTTTCAACTGTAAATTTTGAGTCCAGCACAAAATCACCTGAAGAAATGTCAGGGAATACACATTGTATACACTGCTTAAGAATGTTCCTTATACATTTATAAAAATCATTTAAAAGGAAGAGGGAGGAAAAATCCTAAGTGCTTTTTTCATACCTGTAGTTGGGGATGAGTCCAGATCTCCACAGTTGTAGACTCTTTCATGGGGGTGCAAGATATCACGACTTCCTTCATTGGCTTTAGAAGGAAATAAAAGAGAAGTATTTTAAGCTGTTTGTTAAAAGTAAAATACACAGTACATTTCATGTAAACATTGCCTACAGGTAGCTAAAATAGTGCCTAGGTAAATTATCTCTTTTTAGACATCACAGTTTATTTATGTAACAAATGGTTATTGAGGGTTAACAATATGCCACACATAGCTCTGGGTACTAGAGTTAAAAAAGAGAGAGAGAGAAGAAAAAAGAAAGGAAATTCCTTTAAACATGTGAGTGAAATTGCAGAGAACAATTTAAATGATACCTGTAGCCCCAGTGCTTTGGGAGGCCAAGGTGGGAAGATGACTTGAGCCCTGCATTTTGGGGTCTGCACTGAGCTATGATTGTGCCACTGCACTCTAACCTGGGTAACAGAGCGAGACCTTGTCTCAATAAAATAAAATAAAGTTAAAAAATAAAATATTTAAATGGCTGACACTTAAGCTGGAAAAAAATTCTTTCCGATGATTTTAAAACCTAATGGCTTCAAGGCTATATTTGTGAATGTGCTCTTGTCTCAAATTGAAATCAATCTTGTGTGTGCCACCACAACACAAATTTGCTATTTGCCATATTTAATAGACGTGATAAATGCCAAGGGATTTAATAGATGTGATAAGTGCCAAGTGCATTGAGGACATACATCCTTAGTGCAAATGATCCTTGTCTTTTCATGAATTAACAGATGTTACCATGGATGTGCAGTTGTTACTTATGTAAGGAAGCAATACCAAGTTCGAAGTGATTGAAGAATTATCCTATATTTAGGCTATTGTGGTTAGTGCTGCAATAAACATAGAAGTGCAGGTATCTCTTTGATATTATCAATTTTCTTTTCCTTTTTTTTTTTTTTTTTGTATGTATAACCATCAGTAGGACTGCTGGATCATATGATCTATCTATTTTCAGGAAACTTCTTACTGTTTTCCATAGTGGATGTACTCACTTACATTCTCACCAACAATGTGCTAGCATTCCCCTTTGTCTACATCCTCTCCATTATCTGTTATTTTTTGTCTTTTTGTAACAGCCCTTTTAACTGGAATGAGATGCTATTTCATTTTTTTTTTTTTTTTTTTTTTGGAGATGGAGTATTGCTCTGTTGCCAGGCTGAAGTGCAGGAGCACGATCTCGGCTCACTGCAACCTCTGCCTCCCAAGTTCAAGCAATTCTCCTACCTCAGCCTCTGAGTAGCTGAGACTACAGGTGCTCACCACCATGCCAGGCTAATTTTTTTTTTTTTTTTTTTTTTTTTAGTGTGGTGGTGTGATCTTGGCTCACTGAAACTTTTGCCTTCCGGGTTCAAGCAATTCTTCTGTCTCGGCCTCCAGAGTAGCTGGGACTACAGGTGCATGCCACTAGCCAGCTAATTTTGGTATTATTAATACAGACATGGTTTCACCATGTTGACCAGGATGGTCTTGATCTCTTGACCTCATGATCCACCTGCCTCGGCCCCTCAAAGTGCTGGGATTACAGGTGTGAGCCACCGCGCCTGGCTGAGGTGCTATTTCATCGTGGTTTTTATTTGAATTTCCCTGAAAATTAGTAGTGCTGAGTACTTCGGGGGTTAATAAGGGATTAATAACCAGAATATATAAGAAACTCAAACAACTCAATAGAAAAAAATTTAAAAATGGGCAAAAGATATGAACAGACATTTCATAAAATAAGACATAGAAATGGCTAAAAGGTACATTTAACTTTTTTGAAAGCTAAGTTTATTTGGGTTGTATTTCACATGCACATTTTAAGCATCTAATTTAAACATTCTCTGTCAACTATGACTAGTTCAGTGTCTGCTTGGCAGCCCTCTGTCAAATACGTAATGCTGTATTCACATGTCCATTTAATTAAGTAGGGATGCTATTTTACATGGTTAAAACCATAAGTCTATGTGGATGTATCTTGCACATTTAAATTTGGCAGCTAAACATGTCTACTGTATAACATGCTTCAGTATTCAAACATTAGAAAAAATTGTTTTGTACAAAAATTAGAACTTAAAATAATACCCCCACCCCTGCCAATATTCTATCACTCTTCCCTCTCACTCCAAAATCCCATAATTATACAACTAAAAACCAGGAAATTATCTAATTGACTAGCTCCAATATGCAGAACTGCTGAGAATTAACTGTAATGCAAGTGAGAGAAATGGCAATTGCAGGAAAACTTAGTGCTTAACTAGATTTATGCTTGACTGTTTTAAGAAAATGAAACATGGTTCATCAGTGACACCTGAGAAATAAAATGCAAATCTGCATTTCTCTTTCCTTATATGTACCACATACTGAACCAAACAATCTTTCCTTTTATGGAATTAGATGTCAGACTTTCAAAAAAAGACTAAAATGCTTTATAAGAATCAGTCTTTGTAGATTTAAGTCACTGCTCAGTGCCAAAAAGTGAGAAGTCTGTTTTTGCAATGATCTTACAGAGTCTTGAGAAGTGTCGCTGTCATTATTGCTAATAATGAAAAATACTTCTAAGAGAAGAAAGGATAGATATTGGATCTTATTATTATTCCTGAGTTAGAGATTACTTGTTAATGGTCTAGACATCGAAAGGGAAGTTGTCTTTGTTTAAAATTGCATTAACACCTTCAAGCGCAAATATTTTGTTTCACTAATAATGCTGCATAAAGAAATAGACATATGTGAGAGAAAAGGGGGAGGTTTATATTACTTCTCACCTTTTAGAATCTAGAAACTGCATAGATTAAAAATTATCTGTAATTTGCTTGAATTATTTTATTTATGGAGGAGGCAGGAAGGGGCTGGATCATAAGAAGCATGCTTAATCAAGAAAATGCTCAAAATTCTATTAATTCTAATTTTGTCAAAAAGAAAATTTTAAGGAAAATTCCATTTCACAAAAGTGAGAATTATTTCTCAAAATATACACAATAATAGAGTTTTTGTAATAAATGAAAAATGTATTTTCAGCATCCTAAAGACTCAGTCTTTTATGAAATTAGTAAGAAGCAGGTAACCTAAAAGAATAATATTCACTTGCCAAAATATATCTGTTTTGCAAAAATAGACTTATTAAGTAAGGTCATTTGATTGAACTTTCTAAATCTGGCCGGTTCTTCTTGCTGTTCTCAAATGTTTTCCTGACAGTGTCACACAGTATCTGAGCTTTACTAACTTCATGCATAAACTGCATTCCTTAACTTGACTAATTAGAAACCTACTAGGAGAAGTAAACCTTGACTGGTTTTGTAATTTTTTTTTTTTTTTTTTTTTTTGAGACAAGGTCTCACTCTGTCACCCAGGCTGGAGTGCAGTGACACAATCTTGGCTCACTGCAGCCTCAACCTCCCAGGAGCAAGTGATTTTCCCACCTCAGCCTCCTGAGTAGCTGTGACTACAGGCGCATGTCACCATGCCTGGCTAATTTTTGTAATTTTCTGTAGAGACAGTGTTTCATCATGTTGGCCAGGCTGATCTCAAACTCCTGAACTCAAGTGATCTGTATTTGCCATGGCCTCTGAAAGTGCTGAGATTACAGGCGTGAGCCATCTCACCTGGCCCCTGGTTTTGTGATTGTTTTCAGGAGAAATGTGGAATGCATCCTTTCTTCTTGCAATTAGAAATTTTATTGCAACTCAAACCTAATGGTAAGAAAATCATTCTTACAATAAGGTCATGCTATTTCTGAATACAGTCTCACCATTATTGTTTCAAAATCTAGCAAAAAAAGAATCCACAGAAGGATGGGTACATTCAGCAATTACATTTCTTTCTCAAATGCAGTAGCTCTTCTACTAGAAATGTAAGTATGCTATAATTTTCTGGGTAATCAAACCCACCACAGAAATCTCAGGATTTAAAAATATGTGACATTATAAATTGTCATAGTCATCACTTTATTTTAGCTACCAAATACTACAAGTGGGTATAACTGAAACATTATTGTTATCTTATTGCCATATAGTGGACATGTTGACAGGGCAAAAAAGGTCTTCTCAAACATGCATATGATATATTTTTTGGAGAGTCTTATGTAACGTCTAGCATGATGATATGTGCCTAAAGACATGTGTGTATGTGGGTGATGCTTTTAGTGATTACATTTATAAAAACGTTTCTTCATTCTTATTTCCTTATAAGAAATTATGATCCTTACTGTGGAAATAACATTCATCAAAACTATGGCAATGTTTACAAATATTAAGTGTAACTTGATGCTTATTTTTCTCAGGACATATAGGGAAGAATGATTTTCATTCAAAGCATTGACACAATAACAACTTTTAATTTTTATAATGTTACAGGACACAGTTTCTAATTGTAGTGAATATACTCCAGAGGTTTCCTGAGTAGTAGAAACCCTCAGTTAAGTACCACTCTCTTTAATGTTTCATTTCTCCTGATGTGCCTTTCTGTCTTATATTTGTTAGAGGTGTTGAGATGTATTCTACAGGCAATATTTAAGGAAGAAAACATAGATATTTAAAAGAGACTAAAATCGACTCAAGAGGATGGTGCAACAGTGGAAAGGATAGAGCCTTTGGAATCTACATCTGTGCTACAGTCTACTAGTTTTATGAACTTTGTCAAGTTACTTAATATGACTTTCAGCTTCATCATCTGTGAAACAAGTATAATAACATGAGCCTCATAACATCCTTGTATGCCACTGAGCTGTAATAAAATGCTTGGAATTTTATAATTGTCCTCTTGGCTTGCACTATTGTGGCTTTATCTTCTCTAACAACATGAAGCAGAAGCCATTCACCATGTGATTCATTCTTTCTCTCTCTCATTCTTTCTCCACCTCTCTCTCCCTTTATCTGCTTTCTAAGTGAAGCTATCACTTTAACATAAGAGAAAGGCCCTGAGCAGCCCTGCCAGTGATAGAGAATGCTGGCCTCACAATCTATTCTCATTCACAAATGACCCTAAATTCTCATCAGTAAGGTAGTATGAAGGACATAATTTTTTTTGAAACTAGAAATTCCAGTTACTTCAAGGTGTTCTTTTTTTGTAGATCTGAAAAATGAAAATTTGCCACTGCTACAATAATGTGATGAGTGAGGGTGCTGGGAACAGGTAAGGCAGACATTAATTATTCTTTACTTATTCCAATGGTTACATATTTCTAGTTGGAAAAAGCCTCTTTTGATGAGAGAGAAATTCTCCTTAGGTAAATAAAAGTTTTTGTGTGAATTTAGTTGAAACTTCAAATTCAAAAGTTGTTTTTTAAAACTGGTTATTTCTCAACAACTTAAATTTTGAGAACTGGTATGAATCATACTTATAAACACTTAAAGTAAGGACAAACACAGATTTTAAGTCAAATTGACAATTGAAAGTATAAAATAAATTGGCTAAATGTTATAAAATGCATCTAAATTTGCCTAAAAATCAATGAGATTTCTTAAGGTGGAGACAAGGAGAAGGGTTGGATTAAATAGGTTTAAACTTGGAGTTTGGTGTTTAGTTGAAATTTTCAAGTATTGAGATATTCTCCTTCTTAGGACTCTATAGATTACATGCTTGAGGAAATTTGACAACTCTAAGCTTTCTTATAAGTTACACAGAGTAAAGCGTTCCCACATAAACTCACTGTGCTTTTTTTTTTTTTTTTTTTTTTTTTTTTTTTACTGTTTTTTAGAGATGAGGCAAGACTAGAATATACATAATTTAATAATGTTTCCTCTCCATGGGGAAATTGGCACACATTTATCAGAATTAAAGGGACATGTAAACCTATGTTAATCAACATTATGGCACAGAGAAGACATTGTGAATCTGGAACATCTGACATCCTACAATTAATTCTCCTTTATTCTTTGTGTGTTCTTTTGTTTTGTTCTTGAGTTTTGTATGAAAATAGGTGTCAAGAGACATGGATTTCTAACTGCAAAGCACAATCTGATAGCTATGGATGGAACATTTAGAAATGACTTAACATCGGGTAAATATAAACTAAAATTTATTTTAAGACTTCATTTTTTTCTAGGATAAAATCCACAGTGAGGAGATCATGAGTAAAATAGCGTTGGGTTATTTCATAGGCTTGTCCAATATTTTCCAGACTAGTCCGAATCCTTCTGAAGTGGTTTGTCAGCACAAGGAAATGAAGATCCTCCTTCTGGATGTAGTTAGACCCAAGAGAAACGTGGAAAAAACGAGATGAATAATTTGGGAGAAATATATTCATGTATCCATAAGGATTCCAGGGGTTCTGCCAAAAGCAAACAGCTATCTTGAAATTGCCGTCAAGAGTAACAAATCACCAGGTGGAAAAATCAACAAGCTTGGAGCATTTAATTAGATCCTTTATCTTAATCATCAAGTCAAGTATGTGTTCCTATGTGTGTTTAGGGAAGGGGGAATGTTATAGAAGGGGGATGAATTAACACTTAGAGAGCTCAGAGCTTTAACAAAACCCGACATGAGATTTACCAGATGGTTTGGTACCGGATTGTAAAACTTGAAACTAATCTTCATTTAAGAGTTTTAATGGTTGTATCGCTCTTATAAAGCCTCTTGCTCTTCTGCTAGGGTGATTCTGCAAAATTATACATGAGGCTTTAAAGAACAGCTTCCATGAACAGAGTCTCCTTAAATCTCAGCTAAACTGAACAAGAAGATTACATGTTATTATGATGTAGCACAGCAGGATTTCCTCCCCCCAGCAAATGATGTGAAAAAAGGATAAAGCTATCATTCTGTGCAAAGAGGTCATCCATAGAAGCACAGAAGAACAATGCTTTTCACACAGATTATCTGGACATTTTGAAATATTCACAGTGCAAAGTCTCTTAATGTTTCTGTATAGAACTCAGATCCTGACAAGCCTCCAGGTCTAGATAGCAAGACCCACTGACTGTAGATCTCTATGAGATGGCCTGCCCTAGGGCACCTGGGAGAGAGTCTAGCTGTCCCAGATATTGCTGGAAAAGTAAGTATAATATGTATTTCTCAGATGATATATATGTAGTCCCAGCTTATCAGTTTTATTTCAAGAAGACATTTTCCCACTTTTTATAATTTAAGTTTACTAAACTTTAAAAATACATACTCCTATTATGTGAAAGGACAAAAAAGGCACAGAACTATAATTCTGTGTATATTTTCATATTTCAATATTCCTGCTAAAAGCTAATTAAGATAGGTACCATAAAAATGAAGCTGTATTGAATTTATGGGCTTCAAATATTCAGTGGAAGACTTATGTATGAATTATGAGTAGACAAGTTCAATCCACCAGCTTATTTAACATTAGATAATTTGAACTTTCATATTTTAAATTTCAAATCTTATCAGAAAATATCAGTAAATTATGTTTAAATCCCTAAAATAATGTTATGTTTGCTTATTCATTGGATTATTTCTTATTTTTACCTCTCGGAGAATGGCTCAAGATTGCTCTTCAGTGTAGACACATACTTTAATAATCCTCAATTATTTAAGAACTAAACACAAATAAAGACAAAACACAATACTATAAGTTTCATTTAGTCCTTATTTTCAAAGTAATTATTGTAACTGCTGTTCCCATAAGTTCCTAAAAATATACTATGTAAGTTGGGACTTGTCTATTGAATATTATTCCATTTTTTAAAGGTGGCTATGAATGCATTAAAATCTTTTCTAAATGTATGCGCTTTCCAATATTTTATAAATTGTCAGAGCAGGATTAAGGGAGGGGGAAAACCATTCCATCAAAATAGTTTTTTCCGATAAGTATTTGAAAAGCTCCAAAGGGTGAAATCAAATGACTATTCAACAGCTTACCGTACAGTGATTTTTATATAAACATTTATTTCAAAATTTTTCTAAGAGATATGAGAGTAGAAATAATTCATGGGTTTATCATACACTTAAAAGTGTATCTTTCACTTGGAAACATTTCATGCATAAATCTCTTTAATGGGAAAATATACAGTAATTTATGTTATAGCAATGCATACTTTAAAATATAAAAGTATTATTTTGAAATTGGAAAGAAATATACAGGAATAGTTTGGCTAAATTTATGCCCCAAATACTAAATTTTGTTGTAATTAGTCAAAAATTATAATGTTCTTATTATTAATGGAGTTAAATATACTATAGGTAAAGTTAAACTACAAAGATTTAAGTAGCCCCTAAAAAGCAAAGCAAGATATAGTAAAGATAATTTAGACTATTGCCATTATTCTTGTCTCCACCAAAAAAAAAGTTATACATACTTTACTGTATGTAAAGTGGATGCCATCATGAAATAATCTGATGTGTATCAATAATACTAAGATTATTCACCGCTACCACCCCCCACCCTATGGTAAAAATGGATTAATCTTTCAGATTAGCTAGAAAACAAGCACATAAAATAATGTCTTCATCACTACCTTCAATATGCAATTTTGCTTGCAGGAAGTCTTTCTAATAACTATGTGAAATAAAAAAAAATTCCCTTTAATTACATACAGAAAGCTGTATTGATAATTCCTAAATAGTAAATAAGTCTGCCCATAACTATAAATGAATTATAATTGTATAACCCAGGGGTTGGGCACAGTGGTTCATTCTTGTAATCCTAGCACTTTGGGAGGCTGAGGCAGGAGGATCACTTAAGGTCAGGGGTTTGAGACCAGCCTGGCCAACACGGTGAAACCCCGTCTCTACTAAAATTACAAAAATAAGCTGGGAGTAGTGGTGCATGCCTGTAATCCCAGCTACTTGGGAGGCTGAGGCAGGAGAATGGCTAGAACCTGGGAGGCGGATGTTGCAGTAAGCCAAAACCGTGCCACTGAACTCCAGTGCAGGCAACACAGAGAGACTCTGTTTCAAAAAAAAAAAAAAAAAAAAAATCGTATAACCTGGGTCTACTCTAGCTTGCCATCATTCTGATACCTGAATGATGGCACTAATTGTTTAAAAACAGAATGCAATCATGAACTTATAGTTTTGTCTTTTATCCTTTCCAGTGATGTGCAAAAAGGTTTGCCAGAGAGTTAGTGGCTACTACAATTATGAGTTAACTTTCTTTAAAAAAAAGTCATTAGAGGCCGGGCGCGGTGGCTCAAGCCTGTAATCCCAGCACTTTGGGAGGCCGAGGCGGGTGGATCACAAGGTCGAGAGATCGAGACCATCCTGGTCAACATGGTGAAACCCCGTCTCTACTAAAAATACAAAAAATTAGCTGGGCATGGTGGTGCGTGCCTGTAATCCCAGCTACT
Organism: Saimiri boliviensis; assembly: GCF_048565385.1. Classification (NCBI taxonomy): domain Eukaryota; kingdom Metazoa; phylum Chordata; class Mammalia; order Primates; family Cebidae; genus Saimiri; species Saimiri boliviensis. The sequence continues at coordinate 77,516,823 of NC_133470.1, read as the reverse complement.
CAGGAGGCTGGGGCAGGAGAATTGCTTGAACCCAGGAGGCGGAGGTTGCGGTGAGCCGAGATAGCGCCATTGCACTCCAGCCTGGGTAACAAGAGTGAAACTCCGTCTCAAAAAAAAAAAAAAAAAAAAAAAAAAAAAGTCATTAGAATTCACAAACTAAAGAATTATAGACCTTTTCATTTCCTAATATTAGAACATTAAGCTCAAGTGTGGGGCAAGGAGAGAGAATAGTTCTACTTTATTAAAAAAAATTATGACTTACATCAAGATCCATATCATAAGGCATAAAAAGGTACTTCTTCCTAACCTTGAGTATTTGATGAAGAATTGTTAACATTTCAGAAAATTTATGTATTCACTTCAATCAAGATTCTAGGGAGTAACCAAATCTCACTAGATTTCTTGTCATTGAGAAACCTGATCTGGGAGGTTGCTGTCCTGAATATCTTCCGAGTTCTTCAAAGATGCTATTTGTACTTAATTATTATGGTGAAATAGAGGCACTAAATGTTATCATGAGAACTTGCTTTGTAAGTGTAAACTCAAGAGTAAATAATTCAAAGTATTCTATGGAAATACACTAAGTTCTTAATTAAAATTAGTTTTCAGTTTTCAACGCCAAAAGAACTTTACTAATTCATTATTTTTAAAAGATTCATTAGTATTGCCTGCCAAACATAAATAACGGCAATTCCTAGGTTGATGTCAATAACCCAGTAATGAATGGAGTTAAGGTGTATTCTATAGCTGGCTGGATGCAGTGGCTCAAGCCTGTAATCCCAGCACTTTGGGAGGCCGAGATGGGTGGATCACGAGGTCAAGAGATCAAGACCATCCTGGTCAACATGGTGAAACCCCGTCTCTACTAAAAATACAAAAAAAAAATTAGCTGAGCATGGTGGTGCATGCCTATAATGCCAGCTACTCAGGAGGCTGAGGCAGGAGAATGGCCTGAACCCAGGAGGCGGAGGTTGCGGTGAGCCGAGATCGCGCCATTGCACTCCAGCCTGGGTAACAAGAGCGAAACTCCGTCTCAAAAAAAAAAAAAAAAAAAAAAAAAGATGTATTCTATAATTTAAAAGTATGCTAGACTAAGCCATTGGTAAATTTAATTTCTTTTTGTAAGAACCTGCAGAATATGCATTATGATTATATTAAAACCCCTTATATAATAATGTTATTTCTAATTTCTTAAATGGCTCTTCTAGGAATCTCAAGTGATAAGACAAGAAAATATTTTGACATAATTGGGCTACTTCAATTATCTAGGAACTTCAATGAAGATCAAAAGGACAAACAGAGAACAAATTCAAATAAGTAAAGGCAAAAAATAAATCAAATATAATTAGGAAAAGAAATAAGTCAGTTGTCTAAAATATGACTGGAAAAAAAAGTAGGTAAAAAAGATGATATGACATGTAACTGCACTTCAATTTTGAACAATTATCTATTGAATTTAGAAGCATAGTTAGGGAAAGGGACAATATTCCAATACCAACGACGATGACAAAGTAGAATCCATGTTAGCTTAATTAGAGCAAATGTATCTTGACCAAAACAAAAAAAATAACAAGCAAGTATGAAAATGGAATTTTAAAATTAGAATTAACTTACACAAATATAGAAAATTAACACTAGTTATTTTTGTATCAGGGCCTTGGGAAGGATTTGCATATTATTACATAATAATCAAAAATAACAAAATTATCAGTGAAATAGCAACAACAATCAGGTCCTCTTTAAACTAGATTCTCTAAGCTTGAAAAACAGAGTTAAAAGCTCTTCAGTTTATTTCATGTCAGATTTTACAATGAGCAATCTCTAGAGACTAGTGAAAATGGGGGGAAATGAAAAGGTGAATGATCTATATTTCTGCGAGAGCAAAAATTCCATTAATCAGTAATTCATGGTTATTCTATATTATTATTTCCCATCAAAGGTACTGAAAAAAATATTTGTTATTTATTTAGTAGACTCATGGAAACTTTTTTTTTTAAAAGAAACACAATACCTTTGCATTATATACCTGCATAGGAAGAATACTGAGACTGATGAGAAAGATAAGAATGTTGAAATTGTTTTGAAATAATAACCTGCAGAATATGCATTATGATTATATTAAAGCACTGCCTGGGGTGCAGTGATGGCAGAAATAAACAAAATTTATAGAAATTTTTAAAATTACTCTTTCTTAAACTGTTTACTTCACATAGTGAACAGAAACATAAACCAATGGAACAGAACAGAGAACCCAGAAATAAGACTGCACATGGACAACCATCTGAGCTTTGACAAATCTGACAGAAGCAAGCAATGGAGAAAGAATTCCCTATTTAATAAATGGTTCTTGGAGAACTGGCTAGCCACATGCAGAAAATTGAAACTAGACCCCTCTTCTTTACACTTAATAGAAAAATTACTGCAAGATGGATTAAAGACATAAATGTTAAAGCCAAAACTATAAAAATGATAGAAGAAAATCTAGACAACACCTAATTCAAGACATAAGCACAGGAAAAGATTTCATGATGAAAATGCCAAAAGAAATTGCAAATAAAGCAAAAGTTGACAAATGGGATCTAATTAAACTAAAGAGTTTCTGCACAGCAAAAAAAAAAAAATAAATAAATAAAAAAGATCATCAGAGTGAACAAACAACCTACAGAATGGGAGAACATTTTTGCAGTCTATCTATCTGATAAAGGTCTAATATCCAGAGTCTACAAGGAACTTAAGCAAATATGCATGACAAAAAAAAAACAACCTTATTAAGAATTGGGCAAAGAACATGAACAGACACTTCTCAAAAGAAGACATTCTTGTGGCCAACAAACATAGGCAAAAAGGCTCAACATCACCAATCATTAAAGAAATGCAAAGCAAAACCACAGTGAGATACCACCTCATGACAGTCACAATGGTGATTATTGAAAAGTCAAGAAAAAACAGATGCTGGAAAGGTTGCACAGAAAAAGGAATGCTTTTACACTTGGTGGGAGTGTAAATTAATTCAAACATTGTGGAAGTCAGTGTGGTGATTTCTAAAAAATCTAGAACCAGAAATACCATTTGATCCAGCAATCCCATTACTGGGTATATACCAAAAAGATAATATAAATCATTCTATTTTAAAGGTACATGCACATGTATGTTCATTGTAGCACTATTCACAATAGCAAAGACATGGAATCAACCCAAATGTTCATCAGTGATAGACTGGATAAAGAAAATGTGGTATGGTACATATACACCATGTAATATTATGCAGCCATAAAAAGGAACAATATCATGTCCTTTTCAAGGGCTTGGATTGAGCTGCAAGCTGTTATCCTCAGCAAACTTACACAGGAACAGAAAACCACACACCACATATTCTCACTTATAAGTGGGAGCTGTGCAATGAGAACACATGGACACATGGGGGAGGTGGGGAACAACACACATTGGGGCCTGTCATGGGGGTGGAGGAAGGGAGAACATCAGGAAGAATAGCTAATGGATGCTGGGCTTAATACCTAGGTGATGGGTTGATCTGTGCAGCAAACCACCATGGCACATGTTTACCTATGTAAGAAACCTGCACATCCTGCACATGTACCCCAGAACTTAAAAGAAAAGCTGAAAAAATATATATATATATATTAATTTTTTAAAAAGACTGCCTACAGGTTTTATAATTTTAGACATGTCACTACATTAAAATGTGCTTCCATTTATGGCTTTATGCTAATCAAATTTGACTATACTAAATTATATTCCAAGCATATATAATCATGGCAAAAGTCACATAAATCTGTGATTGGTTGAAGACACATATTATTGCAAAGAAAGATTTTCAATTTTCTCCCTTGTACTCTCATAAAATCAATGCCTTTGGGATCACTGTTGAGATCACGTTCACGTATAAACATAATAAATGTTGATGTCTTTGTAAATTGTTTGAAAGAGTAGAGATTTCCAAAGATGCTTCACTTAACTTACTTTAAGACTTTAAATATTCTCAGAATTCTTTTGTGTTTTATCTCATCCACCCCGTCGCATGGTCAAGTATGAGCAATGAATTAAATAAAGGGGGACGATTGGAAGATGAGGCTCTCCTATGCAATATGCTCTGCTTTCTTTCAATGATGTTGTTTTCTTCTAATCACAACAAAAACTGCTTGAATGGCTGCCTCAGCATTCCCTTCATTATAGTACTCCATTTGGATTTGTTCTCCCTTAGCAGATCTACAAGATAAGTTTCCTTTCCCTACTATTACATCAAATACATCTTAGACTTTGTTTTCTAAAGATGTTCTTTAGTAAATAACAGTATAATTGTATTAATGTATCCTCAGTGTCAATGCCTTATTATGCTAATTCCTCCTCAGCTGAACTTGCACTTGTGAATACTTAATACATCAGCCCAATGGAATAAATGAATGAGAAATGTAGAGGCTGGAGCTGACCAATGAGAAAAGAGCTTAGAAAGAAGAAAGAATAGGCAGAAGAAACTGGAAGGAGAGCTCTCCACGGTCTTGCCTCATCACTTCCCCAATCATCCCATTCATGGGACCTAGCCACAGCTTTCCTACTCTCCTCAATGGGTAAAGATGAAGATGAGCCTTACCCTTGGAAGGAGGTGAAATTGTCTCAATCAGATATTTGGGCTCCTAGGCTTCCCAATAACTTTATGTAATCAGTTCTCACATATAAGTTTCACCCTCCCTAGGCAGTTCATTGACGTTCTAATCTTTGGTTTGCTATTTTTACAGAGTATAAAATGCACTACAGAAGATTTTCATGTCTGTGATGACACAGAGAAGAACAAATACCATCATGTTTGTATTCAGGATTAGCCAAGGTTAAGAGCAAATAAAAGTCCATTGAACCTTTATCGCCGGGTAGAAATAATCTAATTATGGTATTTAATAAAGACTTCCTAATGTTCCAAATCAAATGTTCAGAAAATTTTGCATTTCTTTATTTGTTAACAAAAACCTGAACTTTCAGACTAGCTTGCAGCATTTATTATTTCAGCGGTATTGACAGAATTATAAACAACAAAAAAGTAACATTTTTCTCATACTAAGATCTATATATAATCTTGGGAATGATTTCTGTTTTTGACACAGATTTCTGTCCCTACTTTAAATTCATTCCATTTAAAATTCAACCCTATGTGGCAGGAAGAATAATGACCCTCTCAAAAACTGTCCACATCCTAACCATTGATTTTGTGAATATGTTAAATTCCATAACAAAAGGACTCTGCAGATGTGACTAAATTAAGAATCTTGAGGCGGCAGAATTATTCCGAGTTATCTGGGATATTTCAATGTAATTATAAGGGTCCTTCTAAAGAAAGAGGAAGGAATGAAAGCCAGAGAAGTTTTGAGGGGAGGTTGGATTGATGTGGCCTTGAGCTCAGGACTACAGGTAGCCTCTAAAATGTGGAAGGCAAGAAAACAAATTCACCTCTAGGGCCTACAGAAGGAAAGTAGCCCTGTCTATGCCTTAATTTTAGCCTTATTAGACTGATTTGGGATGTCTAACCTCCAGAACTGAAAACAGTGATTTTTTGTTGTTTTAAGGCACTAGGTTTGCTGCATATGTTACAGCAGCAGCAATAGGAAGCTAATACCTACTAAAAGCTAAATTAAATTCATACCACTGATATTCTGAAATATATCCATAAATAGGTTAGACACAAAATACTTTAATATTTTAGTTGGCATATAATTTATGGGGTACAGTGTGATATTTTGATACAAACTACATATAATTATCAAATCAGGGTAATTAAAATACCCATGACTCTCAATATTTATGATTTTTTTTTTTTTTTTTTTTTTTTAGACGGAGTTTCGCTCTTGTTACCCAGGCTGGAGTGCAATGGTGCGATCTCGGCTCACTGCAACCTCCACCTCCTGGGTTCAAGCAATTCTCCTGCCTCAGCCTCCTGAGTAGCTGGGGTTACAGGCAAGCGCCACCATGCCCAGCTACTTTTTTGTATTTTTAGCAGAGACGGGGTTTCACTATGTTGACCAGGATGGTCTCGATCTCTCGACCTCGTGATCCACCCACCTCGGCCTCCCAAAGTGCTGGGATTACAGGCTTGAGCCACTGCGCCCGGCAATATTTATGATTTGTGTTGGGAACATTCAAAACTCTCTCTTCTAGCTATTTAAAAATATATAAGAAATTATTGTTACCTATAGTTATCCTACAGTGCTATAGAAGCTAGAACGTATTCCTCCTATCTATCTATAATTTTGTGTCTGTTAACCAACCTCTGGTTAGATTCCCCTTCACCATTACCAGCTTCTAGTAACCACTGTTCTACTCTCCACTTCTATGAGATCAACTTTGTTAGCTCCCACATGAGTGAGAACATGCTCTCATATGTGCCTATTTCTGTGCCTGGCTTATTTCACTTAACATAATGTCCTCCAGGTTCATCCATGTTTCCAGGAATGATAGGATTTCATTCTTTTTTATAGCTGAATAGTATTCAATTCTGTATATGTATCATATTTTCTTTATCCATACATCTGTTGATAGACACATAGGTTGATTTTATATCTTAGCTGTCATGAATAGTGCTACAGTAAACATGAGGTTCAGCTATCTCTTCAACATACTTATTTCCCTTCCTTTGGCTATATACCCAGTAGTGGGATTGCTCAATCATATAGTTGTTTCATTTGTACTTTTTTGAGGAGCCTCCAAACTGTTTTCCATAATGGCTGCTCTAATTTATATTTCTACCGAAAGCCTATAAAAATTCCCATTCTCTTCATCCTTGCCAGCATTTGCTATTATTTTGTTTTTAATAATAGGCATTCTATTTATGGTGAAATGATTTCTCATTGTGATTTTGATTTGGATTTCCCTGATGATTAGTGATGTTGAACATTTTTTCATGTATGTGTTGGCCATTTGTATATCATTTCCCAAATCCCTTGCCCATTTTTTAATTGGATTATTTATTTTCTGCTGTTGAGCTGTTTGAGTTCCTTATGTATTCTGGATATTAATCTCTTATTGGTGAATAGTTTGCAAATATTTTCTCCCATTCTGTGGGCTTCCTCTTGATTCTGTTGGTTGGTTTTTTTCGCTTTGCAGAAGAATTTTGGTTTGCTATAATCCCATACTTCTATTTTTGCTTAGTTCCCTGTGCTTTTGAGGTTTTATCTATGAAGTCTTTTCCCAAACCAATGCCCTGAAGCATTTCCCTTATGGCTTCTTATAACTGTTCTGTAGTTTTGTGTCTGGCATTTAAGCCTCGAATTCGTTTTGAATTGATTTTGGTATATGGCGAGATATGAGTTTAGTTTCATTTATCCCAGCACTATATATTTATTTATTTAAATTTTTAGAGACAGGGTCTAGCTCTGTCACCCAGGTAGTAGTGCAGTGGTGCAATCATAGCTCACTGTAGCCTCAAAACCTTGGTCTCAAGTGATCCTCCTGCCTTAGCCTCCTGTGTAGCTGGAACTACAGGCACAGGCAATGAAATAGTCCCAGCTGTTTCATATTGTGAATATGCTAAATTACATAGCAAAAAGGACTCTGCAGATGTGACTAAATTAAGAATCTTGAGGTGGCAAGATTATTCTGACTTATCTGGTAGATTGCAATGAGTTATCAGGAAGAAAGCTGAGTTCGTTCCAGCTTATTTATACTATATGTTACTTATATTATTACTGCTCCCGATTTATTTATTGCTATTATTTTTGTTGTAGAGAGGAGGTCTTGCTTTGTTTTCCAGGCTGATCTTGAACTCCTGGCCTCAAGTGATCCTCCTGTCTTGGCCTTCCGAAGTGCTAGGATTACAGGCATAAGCCATTCTGTCAGGCCCCAGCACCATTTATTTAAGATACTATTCTTTCTTTAATGAATATTCTTGGTATGTTTGTTGAAAATTAGTTGTCTGTATATATATGGATTTACTTTTTGGTTCTCTATTATATTGTCTTGGTTTATGTATCTGTTTTTATGCTTGTACCATACTATTTTGGTTACTACAGCTTTGTAGTGTATTTTGAGGTCAGGCCACCTAATGCCCCAGCTTAGTTCTGTTCTTTTTTTTTTTTTTGTCAGCTTTGTTCTTTTTATTCAAAATTGCTTTGGTTATTCAAGGTCTTTTGTGGTTTCACACAAATTTTAGGATTGCTTTTTTCTATTTCTGTAAAGAATTTCATTGGTATTTTGGTAAAGACTACATTGAATCTTTAGAACACTTTGGGGAGTATGGTCATTTTAACAATATTAATTTTTCCAATGCAGGAAATAAGACGCCTTTCCATTTTATTGTAGACACAAAACATTTTATATTGCAACCAGAGCATTGAAATTAATGGCTAGTGATAAATGCAGATATGTGAAGATCTAAGTAAAGTCAGTGACTTTGGCAGTATCTACTTTCACCAAAGCTTAAAAATATATAAAATTTCATGACATTTTGTCATTAGTGAATTGCATGGCACAAAAGACAGAGGTACTTATATACTCATTCACTCATTTATTCAAAAAATATTTACTGAGCACTTATTTGTTATATATTGTTCCACATGCTGGGGATACAGTTATGAATAAAATCTTAAAAACTACCCTGTTGGAGATTATATTCTACAGGAATGTAAAATGCCATAAGCAAAAATTTAATAAATAAAATACACAGTCTATTATATAATGTCCAATGCTGTGGAAAAACTTTAACATGAAGGTGAGGGATAAAAATTTCTGGAGAGTGAGGTTGCTATTTTACATAGAGCGATCAAGAAAGGACTCATCAAGGAGCTGACATTGAGCAGGAATTTGCAGAGGGCAAAACAACAAGCCATAAGAATATCAAGGGAAAGAGAATCTCAGGCAGACATAACTGCAAAAGCAACATTTCTGACACAAGGGCTTGTTTGCTGTACTTGGTGTGACCACTGAATAACAAGGAAGCTAGTGTGGCAGGAGCAGAATGATCAAGGAGAATAGAAGCATAAGATTCAGAGAAGGATCACAAGGCCTGTCATTTTATAGTCTTTTAGACCATTTTAAATACATTGGCATTTACTCTAAGATGGTGAAACATTAGAAAAGATTTAACAGTGAAGTGACATGATCTAACTTGAATTTTTAAAAGGTTTCTCTAGATGATATGCAAATAGATTGGAGGACAATGGTAAATGTAGGAATGCCTGTTTGGAAATTAGTAATCCAAGAGCAAAATGATGATGGCATAGACAAGAATGGTAGCATTGGAGGTCATCAAAACTGATTGGATCTACATATTTTGAAGGTAAAGTCCCACAGGACTTGTTGAAAGATTAGATGTATGGCATGGCAGAAACAAAGGAGTTAAGAAAAACGGCACAGTTTTTTCAGAAGCAAGTAAGATGTTAAAGACTCAAGAACAGCAGGCTTGGAGGTAGGAAATCAAGAGTGGAGTCTTGGGAATGTTAAACTAAAAATACCTATTAGACATCTAGGTAGAGACTCTGAGGTTTAGGGGAGAAGTATGAGGTAGTGTACTAGTCCACTTTCATGCTGCCAGTAAAGACATACCTGAGACTGGACAATTTAGAGAAGAAAGAGGTTTAATGGACTTACAGTTCCACATAGCTGGAGAGGCCTCACAATCTTGGTGGAAGGCAAGGAGGAGTAAGTCATGCCTTACATGGATGGCAGTCGGCAAAGAGAGAGAGTTTGTGCAGGGGAACTCCTCTTACAAAACCATCAGATGTCCTGAGGCTTATTCACTATCACGAGAACAACATGAAACAGACTTGCCCCTATGATTCAATTACCTCCCACTGGGTCCCTCCCACAACACGTGGGAATTCAACGGGAGATGTGGGTGGGGACACAGCCAAACCATGTCATTCCCCTCCTGGCCCCTTCCAAACTTCATGTCCTCACATTTCAAAACCAATCATGCCTTCCCAATCATCTCCCAAAGTCTTAACTCATTTCAACATTAACTCAAAGTCCACAGTCCAATATCTCATCTGAAACAAGGCAAGTCCCTTACACCTCTGAGCTTGTAAAATCAAAAGCAAGGTAGTTACTTCCTAGATACAATGGGGGTATAGGCATTGGGTAAATACAGCCATTCCAAATGGGAGAAATCGGCCAAAACAAAGGGGCTACAGGTCCCATGCAAATCCAAAATCCAAAAGGGCAGTCAAATTTTAAAGGTCCAAAATGATATCCTCTGACTCCATGTCTCACATCCAGGTCACAGTGATGCAAAAAGTGAGTTCTTATGGTCTCGTGCAGCTACACTCCTGTGGCTTTGGAAGGTACAGCCTCCCTCTAGCTACTTTTACAGGCTGGCATTGAGTGCCTGTGGCTTTTCCAGGTACACAGTGCAAGCTGTCAGTGGATCTACCATTCTGGGGTCCGGAGAATAGTGGGCCTCTTCTCGCAGCTCTACTAGGCTACTCCGTTGGGGGCACCCACCCAACATTTCCCTTCTGCACTGTCCTAGCACAGGTTCTCCATGAGTGCCCTGCCCCTACAGCAAACTTCTGCCTTGACTACCAGGCATTTCCACACATCCTCGGAAAGCTAGGCAGATATTCCCAAACCTCAATTCTTGATTATCGACTTCTGTGCACCTGTAAGCTCAACACCATGGTGAAGCTGCTAAGGCTTGGGGTTTGCACCCTCTGAAACTATGGCTTGAGCTGCACCTTTGCCGCTTTTAGTCTTTGCTGGGGTGGCTGGGATGCAGGGCACCAAGTCCCTAGACTGCACACAGCAGAGGAACTCTGGGCCTGGCCCACGAAACCATTTTTCCTCCTAATCTCTGGGCTGTGATGGGAGGGGCTGCTGCAAAGGTCTCTGATGTGCTCTGGAGACATTTTCCCCACTGTCCTGGGGATTAACATTTGGCTCCTCATTACTTACACAAATTTCTGCAGCCAGCTTGAATTTCTCCTCAGAAAATGAAATTTTCTTTCCTATCTCATTGTCAGGCTGCACATTTTCTGAACTTTATGCTCTGTTTTCCTTTTAAAACTGAATGCCTTTACCAGCATCCTAATCAGCTCTTGAATGCTTTGCCACTTAGAAATTTCTTCTGCCAAATACCCTAAATCATCTCTCTCAAGTTTAAAGTTCCACAAATCTCTAGGGCAGGGGCAAAATGCTGCCAGTCTCTCTGCTAAAACATAACAGGAGTCACCTTTGCACCAGTTCCCAACAAGTTCCTCATTGCCATCTGAGCCCCTCTCAGCCTGGACCTTATTGTGTATATCATTACCAGCATTTTTGTCAAAGCCATTCAACTAGTCTCTAGGAAGTTCAAAACTTTCCTACATTTTCGTGTCTTCTTCTGAGCCCTCCACACTGTTCCATCCTCTGTTACCCAGTCCCAAATTTGCTTTCAAATTTTCAGGTATCTTTACAGCAGCATCCCACAGTACTGGTACCAATTTACTGTATTAGTCCATTTTCACGCTGCTAATAAGACATACCTGAGACTTGGCAATTTACAAAAGAAATAATTTTAATGGACTTACTGTTCCACATGGCTGGAGAGGTCTCACAATCATGATGGAAGGCCATAAGAAGCAATTGATGTCTGACATGGATCACAGTAGGCAAAGAGAGAGAGCCTGTGCAGGGGAACTCTTTATAAAACCATCAGATCTAGTGAGATTTATTCACTATCACAAGAACAGCATGGGAAAGACTTGCCCCCCATGATTCTAATTTCCACGGAGTCTCTCCCACAACATATGGGAATTCAAAATGAGATTTGGCTGGGGATACAGTCAAAGCATATCAGGTGGGGATATACATTTGGAATTCATCAATATATGTATAGATAGTGTTTAAAGTCATGGGACTTTACAAGCTCACCAAGAGCATGAGTCCAAAGAGGAAAGATAAGCTGTTTGAGGACTGCACCCTAGGGTACTAGAATGTTTAGAAGCTAGAAAGATGAGGAAGATGCAGTAAAGGAGACTAAAAATGAATGACATTAAGGTAAAATAATCAGGAGAGTGATATGGTTTGGCTCTGTATCCCCACTGAAATGGCATGGCAATTGTAATCTCCATGTGTTGAAGCAGTGACCTGGTGGAGGTGGTGGAACCATGAGGGCTGACTTCCCCCTTGCTCTTCTCATGATAGTGAATGAATTCTCACAAGATCTGGTTATTAAAAAGAAGGTAGTGATTCCTCTTTCACTCTCTGCTGCTCCACCATGGTAAAACATGCTTGCTTCCCCTTTGACTTCTGCCATGATTTTAAGTTTCCTGAGGTTTCCCAGCCATGCTTCCTGTACAGTCTGCAAAACTGAGTCAACTAAACCCCTTGTCTTCATAAATTAATAAGTTTCAGTTAGTTCTTTGTAGCAGTATGAGAATAGACTAATACCAAGGGAGTGAGGTCCAGTAAACCAACTGAGTGAGGTCCAGCAGTATGAGAATAGACTAAGACCAAGGGAGTGAGGTCCAGTAAACCAAGCAGGAATGATCAAGTGATCCACATGTTGCAGGGAGATCAAGTGAGATAAGAACTGATCACTGAATATGGTGACATAGAAGTACTGTACTGCTGATTGCCGCTTCAGTGGAGTGGTAGAAAAAAAAGTATCGATTGGAAGAAATAAAATATGTTCCATCAGTATCCCCAAACATGTTTCAGATTTTTACAGATGTAGAAATGCCTTTTGAATAAGCTCTAAATGCCTTTTGAATAAGCTCAAAAGGATTCTATAATACAAGCATGGAATTCACTTTGAACAGTGCTTATTCCATTAGGTAAATTAGACACAAAGAAATAAGCACTTTTCTGCTAAGAAACTGACTTTTTTAGATAACAAAGCCTTGTCAATGAAACTGAACATTTCATTTCACTATCTTCCTTTCTCTGGATCATTCCAGCATATGTTTGAGCAGTTTAAACACAGGTCTTTAATATATATATGCTCATATGGCCAGAGGCAAAAAGAAATTTACATTTATTTTTTGAAATTCAAATGGGTTAAAATGTTCAAAGTTTTATGTTAACCTTAGTGATGGATATGTAAAATAACATAAAGAGAAATCAAAGATTCTTCTGAAAAGAGGGGCAACTTCAAGTATTCTGCCTTTTAGAAAATTAAACCTGATGCCTTTATGTATTTATGTCCTTCAGAAATGTCACACTGCATTTTGTAACACACTGCATTTTGTAACTTGCTTTAACAAAGTCAAATGGAAAATTAAAGTAATAATTCAGATAGTTTAAGATCAAAATAGCCAGCTTTTGTTTCCAGTGGTTATACATTTGAAGAAATGTGACATTTTGGGTTGGATTAGTCAAATTATTTTATTCTTCTGACTTCTTTTGGCATATGGGGTAACATGAGAGTTACTACTAATTAGAAATCTAGCGATCTCAAAGAATTAACTACACAAACCTATGTGTTAGCATACATGCTGGGAAAATCTGTTGAAAAAAATAGTTATTATTTGAAAACTTCTCACTGGAATCTACATTTTTAGATATTATTAATAACAGTGAATAATATCCCTGTCCATTTTCTATAAAATACATCATTTAATTTTAAAATAGTCTCTGAATTAGATTTGAAATAAAAAATTATTTTTCTGTATAACCATCATTCTTAATTATAACGAATTTTGTTTGATGTGTAGTTAAGTGAAAACATGCATAATTTAAATTATTAGATGAAAACTTTTCAAACTTAAGAAATATCTGTACATACAAAAGAATAGTCAATATTATCCTTCTGGCCTGACCAATATGGTGAAACCCTGTCCCTACTAAAAATACAAAAGTTAGCCTGGCTTGTTGACACATGCCTGTAATCCCAGCTACTCAGGAGGCTGAGGCAGGAGAATTTCTTGAACCCAGGAGGCAGAGGTTGCAGTGAGCCAAGATCACACCACTGTACTCCAGCCTGGCAACAGAGAGATACCTCATCTCAAAAAAAAAAAAAAAAAAAAAGATTATTCTCCTTTTATCCTTGATAAATCAAAATGAAAGCCAATAATGCATGAATTATTAAATAAGATTTAAACCATAGAAAACTTGTAATACAGGCAATGAGAAGTGAAAGTCTTCATAATTATCTGATGAAGTTTATTTAACATCCATAATCAATTTAGAGATAATATAGTTCAATGTATACATTTCACAAATTGCCTGAATTTGTTATAATATTTTACCACTTTCAAATATTTAAAGTATGGAGACATACCATTAGGCCACTGTTTTAAATAATGCAGAATAGTATGAGACTGTGAATACCAAATAAATTTAATGTTTAATTCTGAGATTATGTCTGTAGCTAGATGCAATTTTATGTAATACTATGTCTGAAGAAGAAAATAATGAATGCAAATAATGAGCATAAATTGAACATCTGTAGCCATCCTTAGTTTGCTGAAGAACATTCATTGTTCTGTGTTTAAAATAAGTTGCAAAATCCAGGCATTATTCTTCAATTTTCATTATTTTGAGAGTCACTGGGGGATTTCGGGATTGCAGCAAGAATTAAAGCACTTTCATTTTACCTAAGGTTCCTACTGTTCACGAAATAGATTTCAAATTATTTCTGTTAAAATGTTTTAGTTTCTGTACTGGCAAGTTATCTTTAATAACAAGGAAAGAGAAAGCAAAGAGAATTCCTCTCACAATTCATTTATCCAAGGCTTCTAATCCTTCTCTGAAACACATAAAGATTCCAGGGAAGGAAATTAATGGGTAAAAAGTGGGTAATGGTAATGGTGGCTGGAAATCAAAACAAAACAAAACCTCTACTATACTACCAAATATAGAACATTTTCCAAATTGTGTTTTTGTGTGTGTCTACATGTATATATAATTTAAAATTAATATATAATTTTCCTCATTTTATGGATAATTATTTACATGTAATACATATGTATCCATAAATAAGAATCCTCAAGTGACTGTGATAACATATAACCCTTATATACCAACTAAAAACACGCACCAAAAAATTGGTTCAACTAAGATGTTCTAGGTTTCGTCTGAGTATTACACTAAAATTCACAGATTTAACTCACAAAGTGACTATTAGGTTTGCATATGTTTCAGCACTTCAAAATATGTTTCCATAATTTATACAGGCAGGCCCAAGAGGGAAAAATTTGCTTGGCTAAATTATGGCAAACTAAAAAATGGCCCCATCATGCAATTGTAGCTTATACTGTCTATTAAGAGACAGGCCATCTCAAGGATGAGGGTGCTAGAGATTATTCCAATTGCTGATTCTAGCCCCACATAAGCTTTTGTGATAAAACCAGAATATGTCACTATTTTCTGAGCTTTCAACTTCTACTCTTTAATAGCTAGGTTCATTGCTAGTACAAGAACTTCTCTAAAGACATTTAAGCATAGAGCAGCATGCCTCAGACTTTGTTTGAAATAAGAGTAACTACCTTGTGGCCAGGCACAGTGGCTCACTCCTGTAATCCCATCACTTCAGAAAGCCAAGGCTGGCAGATCACTTGAGGTCAGGTGTTCAAGACCTGCCTGGCCAACATGGTGTTACCTGGTCTCTGCTAAAAATACAAAAATTAGCTGGGCGTGGTGGTGCATGCTTATAATCCCAGCTACTTGGGAGGCTGAGGCAGGAGAATTGCTCAAACCCAGGAGGTGGAGGTTGCAGTGAGCTGAGATTGCCCCACTGCACTCCAGCATTGGCAACAAAGCAAGACTCTGTCTCAAAAAAAAAAAAAAAAAAAAAAAAAAAAAAAACCAAAACCAAAAACAACAAAAACAACTACCCTGTAGTTTAACGCTTAAAATATCTGCTAGTTACTGTAAGATCTTTGCTATCCACTCTCTTTTCTTTTTTTTTTTTTTTTTTGAGACGGAGTTTCGCTCTTGTTACCCAGGCTGGAGTGCAATGGCGCAATCTCGGCTCACCGCAACCTCCGCCTCCTGGGTTCAGGCAATTCTCCTGCCTCAGCTTCCGGAGTAGCTGGGATTACAGGCACGCGCCACAATGCCCAGCTAATTTTTTGCACCTTTAGTAGAGACGGGGTTTCACCATGTTGACCAGGATGGTCTCGATCTCTTGACCTCGTGATCCACCCGCCTCGGCCTCCCAAAGTGCTGGGATTACAGGCTTGAGCCACCGCGCCCGGCCTTGCTCTCCACTCTCAACACCTGCAAAAAGTGTGTCAATCTGTCCTAAGCATCTGTAGTATAGAGCCTAGAGAACATTAAAGAACATGATGGAAGCTGTAAACCTAGGTAGAAATATTGTAGTATCTCTTTGTATATATTTTTCTCTTCTTGTACTCTGACATAAAATAAATTCTCTCTCAAGAGCTACATGAGCTTGGTCTTAAATGTTCCATGTGTGTATGCTCATAGTATTCTGGGAAATGTACTTATTTATGTTTATTTGTGCTGACATATCCTTATACAATGGAGGCACTGAATATGTTATTTAGTTCATTATTAGAACAGCTTGAGTTACAGAACTACAAATGGTTTTATGATAACTATATAAGGGTTAACTTATAAAATTGACAAATATTCTGCATGTTGAATCTGGGTCTCATTCTTGAAACAATGTTCCCTACTATATTGCGCACTGAATTAATGTATGCATGGCAGGTGTTGTAGAAATAGAAGAAAGTTAAACTTGGAAGATTAGGGAAGCTTTACTTTTCAAACAACTCAGCACATTGCCTGAAAATATCTACAAGCCTGTGATTTGGCTAATCCATTAAATTCCTGTGGCATTTTAAGTGAAGCTTTTAAAGCCCTAGTGAAATCCATTACAATGAATATAAGAATAAACTCAAAAGTATCTCTATACCTAGTCATTTTTGTCGAGACCCAATCTAAGAAGTAAGTTCCTGGGTACATTCTAAATACTTGGAAACAAAGGTGGCATTCCAATGTTAAACCATATGTCAGTTGCTCTTGTTCATTCTGCTTCATTCTTCTAAGCTCCTAGTGAGGCAGTGGTTTGTAGTGAAAAGGATGACATTAAAGACATCAGCAGTTTGGGTTCTGGTTTCATTTTTGCCAGTAACAACTTCTGTGGTTTTACGACAGTTACTTTGATCATTAAATGGAAAAACTGCAATATTTTACAAAAGAGGAAATCAATCGAGATAATGTACCTTCATGGAATTATAAATTAGAAAGTTCTTATTTTGGGGATTTTAGTTATAACAGAGATGGGTAAACTCCTAAGGAATATATGTGTATTTTTGTTTCTCTATATATATTAATGCATGTATGTAGGTGTAATATATATATATATATATATATATATGCATATACATATATTCTTTTTAGGGAAGAATATCTTTATTAGTTACAGGGACACGGGTATATTTTTATCTAAGGAATACATGTATATTTTTGTCTCTATATATGTATTTATGTATATAGATAGATACAGATATAGATATAATTTTCAGGGAAGCCTATCTTATTAGTTAGCTGTAATCTCTATATTTGATTCACACCTGCTTCAAAAATTTAGAAAATTTTTTAACTAAAGGTACCTAGCATTTGAATGCTATATACTCACTAGAACTGTTTACTTAGTAATCCCAAATTATGGTTTGAACTTCATGGCTTTCTTGCAAAATCAGACTTTCTTTTTCTGTTAAGTTAAACTTTATTATAGGCCGTGGTGGGTTTTCTTGGAAGCTGCAGAGGTACAAGACCTGCCCTTCTTTTCCCTGAATGATTAACTGACAGTTTAAAATTTTTGTAAATTATATATGCTTTTATGCTGGAACTAAGTTTCTTTACATTATTGTGTTGTGGTTAACCCCATTTAATAGCTGCTGGGAAAGTATCATTTTCCATTTCTGAAGTATGAGGAGCTTTAAAGTCATAATTCTATATACCTCATAGAACAAAATATGGTTGAGTCTCTAGATCTTAACATGAAATAGTAACATTTATTTGTGATAGTTTAACAATGTAATTATCTGTAGTCAGACCTCAGAAATATAAGTAAAACATGGATTGCTTGGAGATTTGTACATTGTAATTGACCTACATTTAGCAGATGTTATCAGAGCTGCCATTCCTGAGACAACTAGATCTCCTTTCTTTTACAATGGAACATTCTCTTGGTTTCAGCATGCAGTCTTCTCAAATGAACATTCCCAGTTATGACTTAGCTCTTTATCCAGCATTTGCTTCTCTACGTTTTTTGATTCTCACATGCATATAACATTGGTATCCATGACCTCATAAAATCTGAACTCATTATGATCCCTCAATACTCAGCCTTCCTGTTCGCCCATTACCGTCATGATCAGCATCACCAGCAAGCAGTGCAAAAGTCACATTAATAGCCTCCATTCCAAGAGTGTGAACTCAATGTCAAAAAACGCTCTAGTATAAAATCATCACATTCTCCTTCAAGGTGAACATTTTCACCTTTTTCTCTTTTATCCTCTTTGCTGATATAAAACTAGGTTTTAAGAGTTTTTTTTTTTCTTTGTGTATTATTCTTTTTAATCATACTGTGGCCTCTTTTTCTGAAAATGACTTTTGACTTTGAAAATAAAAGTAGTTCCCTCCAAGGTTTTGTGGACCATTTACTATGTCTTTTCTCTCTATAACAGGTCTGCTTTGATCTTTATTGTGTTTCTAACAAAGCCTCTTGTTTAGGTGAGCAATTGGTTTTCTGATTGCTGTTCTCATTACTTTTCTTCTTTTTTTTTGAGGCAGGGTCTCACTCTATTGCCCAGGCTGGCGTGTAGTGGTGCTATTACAGCTCACTGTAAGCTTAAGCTCTGGGCTCAAGAGATCCTCCCACTTAGCCTCCAAGGAAGCTAGGACTACAGGTGTATACCAGCATACCTGGCTAATTTTTGCATTTTTTTTTTTTTAGAGATGGGGGTTCTCCATGTTGCCCAGGCTGGTCTCAAACTCCTGGGCTCAAGCAATACTCCTGCCTCCCAAAATGCTAGAATTACAGGTGTCAACTACTGCACCTAGCCTTTCTCATTACATTTTTAAAAAAATAAAATTACAAAATACATTTGGAGGTCACAGTCTTTAAAATCAGACTTTCTACAAAAGTAAATAATATATGCTCATTAAATAGGAAAGTAGGGTCTCTATATTACTTTCTTCCATGTGACTGTTTCTCTGATGAAGTCATCAACAATATATGTCCTGATCAATTGACTCCTTATTTTCAAAAAGGCACCAAATGGTATTATTTGCCTTCTTTGTCAGATCATGTCATTATCTACATCTAACAAACTGAGAAACTCCCAGAAGAAATTTAAAAAATGATCACCTCAAATAACAACAAAATGAGTTGTCTGTTTCATCTTCTTTATTCTAAAAAACAAACTCATAGTAGGGGCTAATTCATTGTTGAGCAGGTCTTAGGCACTAAATAAAGCTTAGAGATTTAAAAATGATTAAAAATCAAGTTTTCAAGGACAGGTTTACCAGCATTAAGTCCTAAACTCTCAGGATATTTCATCTAAAAACAAATACCAAAAGAAATACCCTGTATTGCTTCATGGTTCAGGACTCCTGATAAGAAAGACTAAGCCTTTCCTGACATTATATATATATAAAGCAGTTCTTCAGTGACAACCTAAAGCTAGGAAATACAACTTGATATATTTTATATGGTCATAGAAAATTAAAACAATGTAACAATTTATTCTTGCCACCTTGTATAGATAACAAATATTGTAAAAATATTCATTTGGACATTTTTGAAAAACCACCTTAGGAAAAGAGGTGGTAACTGTAAGAATATGGACAGTTACCTTAAGTACTAAAGGAAATATATAGTGTCCAGTGACTGATATCTCCATGCATATAAAAATAAGACTCATTCACTGTAAACAGGGAAAGAAATCTATATTTCTTTAAGAATAATCTCAGGCTTCTTCAAGTAATTCAGTTTCCTTGAAGCCCATCTATGACCCCAGATAAATGTTCTTCTTTAACCAATAGAAACCATATGCTGAAATGTGCTGAATTAAGAATTTTGCTCATAAATTTTCTTTGTTTTGCTTCTTTTCTACTGAATCTTGAAAAATGGGTCAGTTTTATGAATAATATAATGTTAATTTTTTTTTTTTTAACTAATGGCATGGTGGCAAACACCTGTAGTCCCATTTACTGTGGAGGCTGAAGCAGGGGGATTGCTTGAGCCCAGGAGTTCAAGGCTGCAGTGAACTATGATTTTGCCACTGCACTCCAGGCTGGGCAACAGAGACCCTGTCTCAAAAGAAAATAAAAACAAACAAATAAGAAAACTAACTTTGGTCATCAAATCAATAAACAAACAAGGAATATACAGAAACTACATCAACCTGGTAAAGGACATCTATGAAATAACGACAGCTAACTCAAACTAAATGGTGAAAGAACAGTGCTTCCTTGCTAACATCAGGAATAAGAAGAGTATGTATGCTTTCACACAGCAATTAAACATTGCACTGGAGCTTCTGGCTAGGACAATTAGGTAAGAAAAAGAAATGAACAACATCCATATTGCAAAGGAAGAAGTAAGGCTATCTCTATTTGAAGATGACAGGATCTTATATATAGAAAATCCTAACTGAATGTCTTTGCAGTAGCGATGAATAATCCAAAAATAAAACTTAAGAATACAATTCTATTTTCAACAGTGTATAAAAGGATAAGTATTTACTTAGGAATGAATGTAATAAAAGAAGGGCAAAACTTGTATGCTGGAAATTCAAAGTATTGTTGAAATAAAGAAGTTCAAAATAAATGAAAAGGCATACCACATTCATAGATCAGAATACTTAATATTGTTAAGATGGCAAAACTATTCAAATTTACATACAGATTGTGCATAATCCCTATCAAAATTCAAACTGGGCCAGGCACAGTGGCTCATGCTTGTAATCCTAGAACTTTGGGGAGCTGAGGCAGGTGGATCACCTGAGGTGAGGAGTTCAAGACCAGCCTGGTAAACATGGTGAAACCTCATCTCTACTAAAATACAAAAAATTAGCCACGCAGGGTGGCACATGCCTGTAATCCCAGCTACTCAGGAGATTGAGGCAGAAGAATCACTTGAACCCAGAGGCAGAGGTTACAGTGAGCTGAGATCACGCTATTGCACTCCAGCCTGAGCAAGAGTGAGACTCAATCACCAAAGAAAAAAAAAATTCAAACTGCATTTTTTTTTTTTTTGCAGAAATTGATAAGCTGATCCTAAAATTCATATGGAAAAATGAGGAACGCACACACACAAAAAAAATCTTGGGGAAAAAAACCGAATTCAATAAAAACCTCCGAGGTAGAAACAAATTAGCAGTATCTTTTAAAATTTTAAAAATTGCACAGCCAATGTTGGAAAATACACTGTTAGTGCAAATAGCAGTACTGGACAACTGATTCATAACTAGCTCTGAATCTCAGTTTCCCTGTTTGTAAAATGAGTACGGCTCCTGTCCTCAATGTTATAAATGACTATTTATATAAGAAAGGGCTTTTAAAACACACAGAGTAACCCCTAAAAATCAAGTTTTTAGGCCGACACAGTGGCTTGCAATGATAATCTCACTGCTTTGGGAGGCAGGAGGATTGCTTGAGGCCAGAAGTTTGAGGCCAGCCTGGGCAACATAGTGAGACCTCCATCTCTACAGAAGAAGTAAAACTTAAAAATTAACTAGGCTTGTTGGCACACATCTATAGTCCTTGCTTCTCAGAAGGCTGAAGCAGGAGGATTGCTGGAGCCCAGGAGTCTAAGGCTAAAGTGAGCTGTGATTGCACCACTGCACTCCAACCTGGATGAGAGAGCAAGATGCTGTCTCTAAAAATAAGATTAAGCCGGGCGCGGTGGCTCAAGCCTGTAATCCCAGCACTTTGGGAGGCCGAGGCGGGTGGATCACGAGGTCAAGAGATCGAGACCATCCTGGTCAACATGGTGAAACTCCGTCTCTACTAAAAATACAAAAAATTAGCTGGGCATGGTGGCGTGTGCCTGTAATCCCAGCTACTAAGGAGGCTGAGGCAGGAGAATTGCCTGAGCCCAGGAGGCGGAGGTTGTGGTGAGCCGAGATCGCGCCATTGCACTCCAGCCTGAATAACAAGAGCGAAACTCCGTCTCAAAAAAAAAAAAAAAAAAAAAAAGCTTAAAAATACAAATAAAGTTTTTAAGGGATCTTGGTGTATGAATGTCCACTGTAAAATTCTTCAACTTTCCTGTATGTTTGAAAATTTTCTTTTCTCCATACCTGGAACAAGATTTGTGAACTGATTCTACCCCAGGGACTACTACTATATTTTTTCATTTCTTTCCACTTTTATTTGAGGTCTCTTTCAGTAATCTTAAACTTTCTGTTCTTCAACAACAGAACTAAACTTCTGTAAATGCATCATTCATACACATATATTTGAAATATATAATACTGTTTGGCTAGAAAAACATAGATGAATCCTAAAATATTCATAAAATTAATATTTTCCCTTAAATTTATCTTTAATACTATTAAGTGAGAGAAGATAGTGAAATAGGTTATTCATTCTTGTCCTGAGTATCTTGGGACAATTAAAAATACAGCTTTCAGTTCAAAGTGATGAACTTATGGTGATGAAATATAGAGAAAAGTATTTTTATTTTATTTCTGTCCATATTTTTATACAAAATATATCTTATCCTAAGTAATGTGATGTTAGTAACAGAATCACTAGACTGGAAGTTACTTTGTATGAATTTCTCCAGCCTAAGTTAATTGCTACTGCCTCTGAGTTTCCATAGCCCTCTGTTAATACTCTGATGCTATAAAAAGTGGCTATTACAGTTAATATTAACTATATGTAGGTAAGCCTGTCCACTCCACAATACTGTGAGGTTCTCGAAGGTAGGAACTCTGTCTTATTAGTCATTGTGTCATCAGTTCATAAAATTCTTCTGAGTATTATACACAAATATAGTGCTAAGTGGTAGTAATTTGATGTAATTCCTGTTTCGGACAGTTCCTGGCTTATAGTAAGCACCCAATAAATGTTTCTGGAACTTGAACAAAATATAATATATTCCACTGCCTCCATAAGACAAAACAGAGCAAAGCAGTTAGACTAAGAAACCATTCAGTCATTTATTCATGAAATTGGCTAGGCTAATTCCAGATAATTAATAACACAGTCTCTTTCTAAAGTTATTGGTACTAGAATTCTATGGTGGGGGCAGGGGAGGTGAGGACCCATGTAATAATGGTTATCCTTTGAATTAAAACTTAATCCAAGAGGACCACTAGCTCTTTTCCTAACAAATTGAAACTCTCTTGTATTTCAATCTCTGTCTGTTGTGAGCAGGATTGTGGATGAAAACATTCAGAAGAGTAAGAATGCCCCTAAAATTCAGTCTTAGCTCAAATATGATTTTGCTGTATAAATTTGGAGATGAAGCATTTTTTGGGAGCTCTGAAAAAAATGGGGAACTATGCTAATAATTCTGTGGTTTGAGAGCCCCAAGTTTGCTTATTTTTTACACTAGACTTAAATTGTTCATCTGCAGTATTTTTCAATGTCTATTTTTAAAGTTCTTAAGAGAAGATTCCCTGTCAGCAATATAACTTCCAGTTTTATAGCTTTTAGATAATCTTTTAAAAATATACTTTAAAGATTAATATAGTACTTCATGTTGAGTGAGGAAAAGGAAGCAAAATTAGCAAGTAAAATTATAGAACGTAACTGAGTATAGCATGTATTAGCAAAAATAAATGCAGGTGCAGTTTTAAATTACAGGAAAGTATTAATTTTAATGTTCATAATAAGGAGAGTTGCCAACATGATAAAGAATAGAGTCATCAATTTACAGCTATTGGTGATATTTCCTACTGTCATTCAGCAAACTAACTGCCTATTTGCCAAGATGAATTTATTTTTGTTTTTTAAGAGATGGGATCTCACTCTGTCCACCACGCTGGAGTAGAGTGACATCATCATAGCTCATTGCAGCCTCAAATTCTTGGGCTCAAATGATCCTCCTGCCTCATCCTCCTGAGTAGTCAACTATGCCCAGCTAGTTTTTAAAATTGTTGTAGAAGCAATGTCTTCCTCAGTTGACCAAGCTGGTCTCCAACTACTGGGCTCAAGTGACTCTCTTGCCTTGGCCTCCTAAAGTGCTGAGACGACAGGTGTGAGCCATCACACCTGGCTCAGATCAATTCCCTATAACAGAGATGTTACAGGAAATTCTGTGTTTTCTAAAAAATGTTATATTTTAAAACTTTAATCTGTCTTGATATGTGGATATTACTTAGACGATTGAAATGATAATTATTACCAAGCATTCCATGTGAAATATGACAGAAAATACAGAGTTGTGAAGTCTCTGGGAGAACTAACATTCTAAATAAAGAGTTAATAATATTAGGAACAATTTTCTGATATCCAAAGTCATAGTTACTACTATATTTACTCAAAAATATTACATATCAGAAATAAACTGTAAGTAGAATGCTATTTTATAAAAATAAGATGTACAGTAGATTGGTAAAAGAATTATATCAACAAACATGTAATATGTGTATATTTTCTGAACACAATATCATACAAATACTTTTGAGAAAATTTTTTCTCTTTTAATGTATTGAAAATATATTCATAATTGTATGAAAAAATAAAAAAGCAGTGGTTAGCTATATTTAAATATTAATTACTGTACACTATATTTCACTAAATATATATTCATAATTGAAGACTGATTTTTCCTAGGTTTATACAATAGAAGTAATGTCACTCACAATCCCTATCAATATAAAAAAAAAAAAAACAATAATTCTTGATGGCAACATAATTCAGTAACCAAAATTTTATCTCTATATCAAGATGAGTCATTTATGTTTAGAAAGTACAATCTCCTTAGATTATCTCATTTTTAAACTGTAAAATGACTAAAATTTTGTGTTATTTTGATGTTGTAGAATTTTAAAAGCAATCTCTGGAGCAGAGAGGGAAGATGGTGGATAGGAGGCAGGACTAGCTTGCAGTTTCAGCTCAGACAGACAGAGCGGTGTGTGGAGACTTGTGTCATGAACCTTTGCTCCTGAACTCTTGCAGGAATACACCAGGAAAGCCAAGAGAATCCACACACCCTCCGAAAGAAGTGGAATGCTCCTATAGGACCCAGGAGACAGCCCAAATACTGTGAGTGCCCAAACTGTGACAGTGGGAAAGGGGAATTGTCTGCTCCCAAACACATACCCTCACTGGGGAACCTGAAGGTCTAGATCACGGGAGACAGATTTGAACTTACCTGGAGCTGAGTGAATTTCTGAAGCCATGCGAAATACAGGGGTAGAGGAAGCAGTGGAAAAAGCCCTGTGGGCTCTCCAGGTCCCCAGCGTAGCCATTTCTGACTTGTCTCACAAGGGTTCTTGGGGAGGGCTGCCAGAGGAACTGGGGTAGACTGCAGGGAGAAGGAAACCTCCAGCTGAACTTTACCACAATTCCCACAGAATTGGGAACTCAGGATAAGGCGTGAATCCGGTGTGCAGACTCAACAGGTGAGCAGGCGCAAAAGCCCTGCTTGCTTTCTCCGTGGGGAGGCTGGTAGCCTCAGGAAAGCTCTCAGCCCTGCTTGCCCACTGCCTGGAAACAAACTCAGCACTGTTGTTGGGGACACGGTGGGAGTGAGACCAGCCTTTTGGGTTGCATGGGAGCTAGGAGAAGCCTGTAACTGCTGGCTTTCCCTCACTTCCCTGACAACCTGCATGACACAGCAGAGGCAACCATAATCCTCCTGGGAACATAACTCCATTGACCTGATATCAGGCTCTTGCCAGATATCAGGACTTAGATATCCACCACACCCCTATCCACCACGGCAGCCACAACAAGCACTGCCCAAAGAGAATCTGAGCTCAGACACGCCTAATCCTGCCCCCAGCTGATGGTCCTTTCCTACTCACCTTGGTAGCTGAAGACAAAGGGAATGACCTCGTGGGAGGTTCTAGGGCCCTGATGCTCCCTAGACTACCCACAGCTGATGCTCCCTATACTACCCGCAACTGGTGCTCCCTTAAAAGCAGGAGGCCAACCAGCACAAAAATAGTGCATTAAACAACCAAAACTAAGGACGCTCGAAGAGTCCATTTCACCCCACTGCCACCTCCACCATAGCAGGTGATGGTATGCACGGCTGAGTGTCCCGAAGACAGTTCGGATCACAGGACTCTGTGCACACAACCCCTAGTACCAACCCGAGTCTGGTAGCCCTGCTGGATGACTACATCCAGAAGAGAGATAACAATTATTAGAGTTCCACTCTCAGGAAGCCACATCACTAGGAAAAGGGGGAGAGTACTACATCAAGGGAACACCCCACGGGACAAAAGAATCTAAACAGCAACGGCTGCGCACAGTGGCTGTGCCTGTAATCCCAGCAGTTTGGGAGGCCGAGGCAGGTGGATCATCTTAGGTCAGGAGTTTGAGACCAGCCTGGCCAACATGGTGAAACACCATCTCTACTAAAAACTCAAAAATTAGCCAAGCAGGGTGGTATGTGTCTGTAATCCCAGCTACTCAGGAAGCTAAGACACGAGGACTGCTGAAACCCAGAATACGGGGGTTGTAGTGAGCTGAGACCATACCACTGCATTCCAGTCTGGGTGACAGAGTAGGACGTCATTAAAACAAACAAACAAACAAACAAACAAAAAACTAAACAGCAGCCTTTAGCCCGGTATCGTCCCTCTTGGTATAGCCCATCCAAATGAGAAGGAACCAGAAAAAAACGATTCTGGTAGTATGACAAAACAAGGTTTTTGAACCACCCCCCAAAAATCACATTAGGTCACCAGCAATAAATACAAACCAAGAAGAAATATCTGATATACCTGAAAAATAATTCAGAAGGTTGATTATTAAGCTAATCAAGGAGGCACCAGAGAAAGATGAAGTCCAACTTAATGAAATCAAATAAATGATACAAGATACAAGGAGAGAAATCTTCAGCAAAATAGACAGCGTAAATAAAAAACAATGACAACTTCAGGAAATATAGAGCACACTCAGAGAAATGCAAAATGTACTGGAAAGTCTCAGCAATAGAATCAAACAAGCAGAAGAAAAAACTTCAGAGCTCAAAGACAAGGTTTTCTAATTAACTAAATGCAATGAAGACAAAAAGAAAAGAATTTTTTAAAATGAACAAAGCCTCCAAGAAGGTTAGGATTAGGATAAATGACCAAACCAAAGAATAACTGGCATTCCTGAGGAAGAAAGTAAATCTAAAAGTTTGGAAAACATATTTGGGGGACTAATTGAAGAACTTCCCTGGCCTTGCTAGAGAACTCGACGTCCAAATACAAAAAGCTCAAAGAACACACCTGGGAAATTCATCTCAAAAAGATCATTGCCTAGGCACATTGTCATTATGTTATCTAAAGTCAAGATGAATTAAAGAATCTTAATGCCCATCATAGACTGGACAAGGAAAATGTGGCACATATACACCATGGAATACTATGCAGCCATAAAAAACAATGAGTTCATGTCCTTTGTGGGGACTTGGATGAATCCGGAAACCATCATTGTCAGCTAACTGACACAAGAACAGAAAGCCGAACACCACATGTTCTCACTCATAGGTGGGTGTTGAACAATGAGAACACATGGACACAGGGAGAGGAGCATCACACACTGGGGGCAGTTGGCAGGGGTAGGGGAGAGACAGTAGGGAGTGGGGAGGGAGGGGAGTGTGGGGAGGGATAACATGGGGAGAAATGCCAGGTATAGTATACACCTAAAGTTAAATAAACTAAAAAAAAAAAAAAAAAAGAATCTTAAGTACCACGAGGAAAAAACACCAGGTAACCTAAAAAAAGAAAACATATTAGATTAACAGCAGGTTTCTCAGCAGAAACCCTCCAAGCTAGAAGGAAGTAGTAGGGCCCTATCTTCAATTCTCTTAAAACAATTATCAGCCAAAAATTTTGTATGCAGCAAAACTAAGCTTCATAAATGAAGGAAAGATACAGTCATTTTCGGACAAGTGCTGAGAGATTTGCCACTACCAAGCCAGCACTGCAAGAACTGCTAAAAGGAGGTCTAAATTTGAAACAAATCCTGGAAACACATGAGAACAGAACCTCTTTAAAGAATAAATCTCACAGAGTTGGGGAGAATCTTCACAATCTATACATACGACAAAGGATTAATATCCAGAATCTACGAGGAACTCAAATTAGCAAGAAAAAAACACAATCCCATCAAAAAGTTGGCTAAGAACATGAATAGAGATTTCTCAACAGAAGAAATATAAATGGCCGACAAATATATAAGAAACTGTTTAACATCACTAATGATGAGAGAAATGGAAATCAAAACCACACTGCGACACCACCTTACTACAGCAAGAATGGCCATAATAATATATATATTTTTTTAAATAGTTGTTGGTGTTGGTATGGATATGGTAAAAAGGGAACACTTCTACATTGCTGGTGGAAATGTAAACTAGTACAACTATTATAAAAAACAATGTAGAGATTCCTTAAAGAACTAAAAGTAGAACTACCATTTGATGCAGTACTCCCACTACTGGGTATTTACCCAGAGGAAAGGAAGTCATCATTCAAAAAGTTAAAAACAAAATAAAATTAAAAAACCTGCACACACTTGTTTATAGCAGCACAATTTGCAATTGCAAAAATAGGGAAGCAGCCCAAATGTCCATCTTTCAATGAGTGGATAAAGAGACACATTATTGAGGTCAGGAGATTGAGACCATCTTGGCCAACGTGGTGAAACCTCATCTCTACTAAAAATACAAAAATTAGCCAGGCATGGTGGTTCGCACCTGTATTCCCATCTTCTCAGAAGACTGAGGCAGGAGAATCGCTTGAACCTAGGAGGCAGAGATTGCAGTGAGCCAAGATTGCACCACTGCACTCCAGCCTGGGTAAGAGAGTGAGACTCTGTCTCAAAAAAAAAAAAAAAAAAAAGAAAGAAAGAAACTGTGATATATATATTATATATATTATATTATATATTATATATAACACATATATATTATATAATATATATTATATATAATATTAATAATTAATAATTAATATATTATTAATTATATATAATATATATAATATATATATGATGGAATACTACTCAGCCATAAAAAGGAATGAATTAATGGCATTTGCAGCAACCTGGGTGGGATTAGAGACTATGATTCTAAGTGAAGTAACTCAGGAATGGAAAACCAAACATCCTGTGCTCTCACGTTCTCACTCATAAGTGGGAGCTAAGCTATGAGAATGCAGGGGCATAAAGAATAACACAATGGACTTTAGGGACTCAGGAGGAAAGGGTGGAAAGGGGGTGAGAAATAAAAGGCTACAAATACAGTTCAATGTAAACTGTTTGAGTGATGTGTGCACAAAAATCTCACAAATCACCACTAAAGAACTTACTCATGTAACCAAATACCAACTGTTCCCCAATAACCTATGGAAAAAAAAAAAAAAAAAAAAAAGCCGGCCAGCAGAGCCAGCCAATTACAGACCTAAATAGATATATACATACATGCATAAATAAATAAATAAATAAAACCATTCCCTGTTAAATAAAATGTATGAAAGGCCATTGTTTTGGGCTGAGCTCCTGCACTAGGCCCCAGTCGAGCAAACCAAAATGGAGTCACTCATGGTAAGTGTCTTATAATCAAACTGAAACGTTAAGGAAGCAGGTAAATTCTGCCCACGTGTGATCCGATTCTTCTAGTACACAAGGCAAGGAACCCAGGGATACATGGCAAAACCCCATCTCTGCTAAACACACAAATATTAGCCAGGTGCCTGTAATAACAGCTACTCAGGAGGCTGAGGCAGAAGAAGCACTTGAACTTGGGAGGCAGAGGTTGCAGTGAGCTGAGATTGCACCACTGCACCCCAGCCTGGGCAACAGAGCAAGACTCTGTCTCAAAAAATTAAAAAAAAAAAAAAAATGCCAGGCGCAGTGTCTCAAGCCTGTAATCCTAGCACTTCAGGAGGCAGAGGCAGGCCCATTACCTGAGATTGGGAGTGCAAGACCAGCCTGACCAACTGGAGAAACACCATCTCTACTAAAAATACAAAATCAGCTGGGCATGGTGGCACATGCTTGTAATCCCAGCTCTGCAGGAGGCGGAGGCAGGAGAATTGCTTCAACCTGGGAGGCAGAGGGTGCAGAGAGCCAAGATCACATCATTGCACTCCAGCCTGGGCAACAAGAACGAAGCTCTGTCTCAAAAAATAAAATAAAATAAATTTTTAAAAATTAAAAAATAAAATAGAAAGGAAATAAATTTTTAATTTTAAAATTAAATTAAAATTTTTAATTTTTAATGTTTCAGACTTTTGCTAATGAAATGAAGAAAGCTTTGTCATTCTGAAGTGGGCTTCACAGGATTATTCTATCAGTATTTTGTGAATGCATATATGCATAAGCATATAAAAATATTCATCTATTTTAAATAAGCAAAGACTCTTGAAATAAAAGGTTAAAGTGCAGTTTTTTTTGTTTGTTTTGTTTTTGTTTTTTTGTTTTTGAGACGGAGTTTCGCTCTTGTTACCCAGGCTGGAGTGCAATGGCGCGATCTCGGCTCACCGCAACCTCCGCCTCCTGGGTTCAGGCAATTCTCCTGTCTCAGCCTCCTGAGTAGCTGGGATTACAGGCACGCACCACCATGCCCAGCTAACTTTTTGTATTTTTAGTAGAGACGGGGTTTCACCATGTTGACCAGGATGGTCTCGATCTCTTGACCTCGTGATCCACCCACCTCGGCCTCCCAAAGTGCTGGGATTACAGGCTTGAGCCACCGCGCCCGGCCCAAAGTGCAGTTCTAACGTACATTGTCTTAATGACCTTCCTTTCACCATGTGAAAAATGTTAGCGCTCCAAGTAGTCAAGTAGTGTTCATGAAGTATAACTGACGTCATACAAGAAAATATAAATTTATAATAAAGTTTTTTAAAATTTGGGAAAAGAGTCTACTACTTTGCATTATAACTGAAAAGTGCATAAAATTATATTGACTGGACTATGTGTCTAATATTAAAAATAAATCCAAAAAAGTGATATGTCATTCAGTTACTGGTGTAAAATGACTTTGTTTTCTGACTTCGGTGTTGGTTGGAACTACTCAAATATAAATATGCATACGTTGATGTTTGGCAAGGCACTAGCATACAATGAAGTCTTCTTAATCATCAGCACATTTTTTTTTAACTGTTTTTATGTATATTCGGTTTCCTTGGCAGGTCTACACAATTGACACACCTGTTAGAATGGCAGAATGCCCATCCAAAAACTGGAATGCTGAAGTCAAAAGATGTAAGTGCCAAACACAGGTGTGTTTTTAGAGCACATTTACACAAATGCAAAATATAGTTTTCCTCACCTATATGGTTTTCTTACTTCCTCCTCTAGTTATTATAGTATCTTATTCTTGATTGTTTTGACATCTGCCTCCTTTTAGAGCTATGTTTAAAATTACATAGTTTTAGCCATATTTAAACTCAGGATTACAGAGAAATAGTTATGTAGAAATTAAATGAATTAATGAAACAATTGTGGTTTAATACGTAAATGAACTCTAAACTTTGTTCATAATGATGAAAAATTCTTTTAGTCATATCTACAAACATGATGAAATAAAATATATGTAATAATAATAATAAATACTAGAGTGAAGGGTTTTTTTGTTTATCTCTGAAAAAGAACTACAGAATTAAGATAATTGATGATTTTAATTTGAAAAAAATTCTATTAGAAAATAAATATAATATGCCATATTAACAAAATAAAGAAAAAAACATTTCAATAAATGTAGAAAATACATTTGACAAAATTCATCATCTATTCATATATTAAAAATTCTAAGCAAACTAGGAATGATGGGTAAATTCCACAAACTAAAAAAGGATATAAGGCTGGGTGTGGTGGCTCAAGGCTGTAATCCCAGCACTTTGGAGGCCGAGGAGGGTGGATCACGAGGTCAAGAGATCGAGACCATCCTGGTCAACACGGTGAAACCCCGTCTCTACTAAAAATACAAAAAATTAGCTGGGCATGGTGGCACGTGCCTGTAATCCCAGCTACTCAGGAGGCTGAGGCAGGAGAATTGCCTGAACCCGGGAGGCGGAGGTTGCGGTGAGCCGAGATCGCGCCATTGCACTCCAGCCTGGGTAACAAGAGTGAAACTCTGTCTCAATAAATAAATAAATAAATAAATAAATAAATAAATAAGGATATATAAAAAAAATAAAGCTGAATTCATCCTTGAAAGATTGAATGCTTTTGAGACTAGGAAGAAAGCAAGAATACTGGCTCTTGTCACTTTGTTCAACATTTCCTTAAGAGCGATAGCAATTTGAATAAAGCAAAATACAAGCAAACAAACAAAACGGAAGTACAATGGTTACATGAAACATCTTTGGTTTGAAGATGACATGATTGTGTATTTAGAAAACACTATCGTCTCAGCCCAAAACCTCCTTTAGCTGATAAGGAACTTCAGCAAAATTCAGGCTGCAAAATCAATGTGCAAAAATCACAAGCATTCCTACACACTAATAACAGACAGAGAACCAAATCATGAGAGAACCCCCATTCAAAATTGCTACAAAGAGAATAAAATACCTAGGAATAGAACTAATAAAGTATGTAAAGGACCTCTTCAAGGAGAACTACAAACCACTGCTCCAGGAAATAAGAGAGGACACAAACAGATGGAAAAACATTCCATGCTGATGGTTAGGAAAAATCAATATTGTGAAAACGACCATACAGCCAAAAGTAATTTATAGATTCAATGCTAACCCCATGAAGCTACCTTGACCGTCTTCAAAGAACTGGAAAAAAAACACCTTAAACTTCATATGGAACCAAAAGAGAGCCCGCATAGCCAAAACAATCCTAAGCAAAAGAACAAAGCCAGAGGCATCATGCTACCTAACTAACTTCAAACTATACTACAAGGCTACAGTAATGAAAACAGCATGGTAATGGTACCAAAAGAGATATATAGACCAATAGAAAAGAAGAGAGGCCACAGAAATAATGACACACATCTACAACCATCTTCCACAAACCTAACAAAAATAAGCAAGGGGGAAAGGATTCCCTATTTAATAAATGGTTTTGGAAAAATTGACTAGACATAGGCAGAAGACAGACTGTTCCCCTTCCTTACACCTTATACAAAAACTAACTCAAGACAGACTAAAGACTTAAATGTTGCTGTGTGAGGTGGCTCAAGCCTGTAATCCTAGCACTTTGGGAGGCCAAGTTTGGTGTATTGCTTGAAGTCAGGAGTTCGAGACCAGTCTGGCAAACATGGTAAAACTCTGTCTCTACTAAAATTACAAAAAATTTAGCCAGGCACAGTGGCATATGCCAGTAATCCTAGATACTTGGGAGACTGAGGCAAAGGAATTGCTTGAAGCAGGGAGGTGGAGGTTGCAGTGAGCCAAGATCGTACCACTACACTCCAGTCTGGGTGACAGAGGGAGACTCCATTTCAAAAAAAAGAAAAAAAAAGAGTTAAATGTAAGAGCTAAAACCATAAAATCCATAGAAGAAAACCTAGGCGATACCACTCAGGACATAGACATGGGCAAAGACTTTACGACTAAAACACCAAAAGCAATGGCAACAAAAGCCAAAATTGACAAATGGGATCTAACTAAACTAAAGAGTTTCTACACAGCAAAATAAACTATCATCAGAGTGAAAAGGCAACATACAGAATAGGAGAATGTTTTTACAATTTATCTATCTGACAAAAGGCTAATTTCCAGAATCTACAAGAAACTTAAACAAATTTACAAGAAAAAAACAACCACATTAAAAAGTGGGCAATGGATATGAGCAGACACTTCTCAAAAGAAGACATTTATGCAGCCAACAAACATATTTAAAAAGCTCATCATCACTGGTCATTAGAGAAATGCAAATCGAAACTACAATGAGATACCATCTCATGCCAGTTAGAATGGCAATCATTAAAAAGTCAGGAAACAGCAGATGCTGGAGAGGATGTGGAGAAATAGAAATGCTTTTCCACTGTTGGTGGGAGTATAAATTAGTTCAACTATTGTGGAAGACAGTGTGGCGATTCCTCAAGGATCTAGATCCAGAAATACCATTGAGCACAGCAATCCCAATAATAGGTATATACTCAAAGTATTATAAATCATTCTATTCTGAAGACACATGCACACATATGTTTATTGGGGTCCTGTACCCAATAGCAAAGACGTGGATCCAACCTAAATGCTCATCAATGATAGACTGGATAAAGAAAATGTGGCACATATACACTATGGAATACTATGCAGCCATGAAAAAGGATTTTATGTCCTTTGCAGGGACATGTATAAAGCTGGAAACCATCATTCTCAGCAAACTAACACAGGGACAGAAAACCAAACACTGCATGTTCTAACTCATAAGTGGGATTTGAACAACAAGAACACGTGGACACAGGGAGGGGAATATCACACACTGGGGCCTGTCGGGGGATGGGGGTATAGGGGATGGATGGCCTTAGGAGAAATACCTAATGTAGACGACGGGTTGATGGGTGTAGCAAACCACCATGGCACGTGTATACCTATGGAACAAACCTGCACGTTCTGCACATGTACCCCAGAACTTAAAGTATAATTTTTTAAAAAGATAAATAATTACATTATACATAGCTGGATAGTTCCATTCTTGATTTTTTTTCTGCTAACAGTTTAAAGAATTAAACTTTCCATATTTCAATTCTCTTCTTTTGAAAGTTAAATAATAATAATGTGTCTACTGAGCTATTTATCTCACTCCCATTTGAGATAAATAAAAATGTAATCTCATATCAAATTCTGCTATATCTATTAGCTCAATTCTCTGAGTATTTACTTCGTTATTTATTTATTTAGTATTTGTTTGAGACGGGCTTTCAGTCTGTTGCCCAGGCTAGAGTGCAGTGGTGCAATTTCGGCCCACTGCAAACTCCAACTCCCGGGTTAAAGCGATTCTCCTGCCTCAGCCTCTGGAGTAGCTGGGATCACAGGCATGCTCAATCACACCCGGCTAATTTTTGTATTTTTAGTAGGGACGGAGTTTTGCAGTGTTGACCAGCCTGATCTCGAACTCCTAACCTCTGGTGATTAGCCCACCTCAGCCTCCCAAAGTGCTGGGATTACAGGCATCAACCACTGTACTTGGCCATCTCTGAGTATTTATTACTAAAGTTATAGTTTAACTTCCAAATTATCCAAGCTTCAAATTTTATGTAGCATTTATAGATACAGTAAATAGATCTTTTGTGATTTTAAGAATGTATTTAGGGATCAAACAGAATTATCAGGTGAATTCTGCGATATTGACTGGCTCATAGAGATATCCCAAAAGTCCAAAAGTCAACCCCAAAATGCTTAATATTGTTTTGCAGAAAATTGGAAAGATGCATTTATAGAATACAAAGGCAGTAATTAGCACAACAAAAACCAGTATTCCATATTGCCCCTCTTGGAAGACATTTTGACTCTTAGCTATTACACAAGTTGCACATACAGGGGGGCTGTAGGCTCCTTCCCAACCCCACCGCCCAAAAACAAGCAGTTGTATGCAGCAACACAAGTTTCCAGTTTAATAGATTCCCAGGGTGAAAGGAAAGATTGTTTTACCTGACTGGAATGTCTTTAGGGATTCTCAGTCATCAAAATTAAATCTCAAAATAATAGTTCAGTTTTTATTGGCCCATTTTTTCTCATAGGAAGGAAGAAGAGAGGAGTGTGCTAAAATACCCTATATATATATATGATGTTTATGAAAAAATATTATTCATGGCAGTTCTATAGAATGTCTCCTAGGTTTTATGATTTTGATGAAAGGAAAATATTCAGAGGTTGTCTCTTATGTGCAAAGCACATTTGCAAGACAATAGGCCAGAGGCAGTGCAATGATTTAGTGCTTTTGCATTCTCCGAATAGATATATTATACAATAAGAAAATACAAACTTTGGAACAGCTTGACACTCATATTTGAAAAATAGTTTCTGTGAAAGTGGAACTGAAACATCTTTGGAGAGATCATAAAACTCCTGAAAAACATTATCAAGTCATTATGAAGTACGCACAAAAGCCCAATGGGGTGGACAAATTTTGAAACTATACAAAATTAAACCTTTCATGTTTCGATTTTTCAAGTAAATTAGTGCATTCCTTTTTCATTTATGTATTTTTTTTGAAGATGGAGTTTCAGTCTTGTTGCTCAGGCTGGAGTGCAATGGCACAATCTGGGTTCATGGCAACCTCTGCCCCCACCCCAACCCTGGTTTAAAGTGATTCTCCTGCCTCAGCCTCCTGAGTAGCTGGGATATGGGCATGTGCCAACATGTCCAGCTAATTTTTGTATTTTTAGTAGAGACACGGTTTCGCCATGTTGGCCAGGCTGGTCTTGAACTCCTGACTTCTGGTGATCCACCTGCCTCAGCCTCCCAACTGCGCTAGGATTACAGGTGTTAGCCACTGTGCCCAGCTAGTGTATTCTTATATTAACCGTTTGATTGAATAAGATCAGTCCATTTGTTTAATAATTCACAAATTTTGAGTGCCTGAAGATATCTGGAACTGATTGACTCTAAGAGTTTTGGTATTGTTATAACTGACAATATTAAAAAGAAATTTAAATCTGCTGTTTCCAGATAAAATGCATACATTTTTCTTGCCACAACCATTTCTTTTCTAAGTAATATAACTTAGCTAGCTGTCTTCTATATGCACCACTTATAAAACAAAGTCATTTTATTCAGGAAGGATAAAAGGAAAAGCCTTTCCTATTATTTTCTTAAGTCTCTGGAAAATATTGCCTTTACATGAACTATCAATGATTTCCATGAAGTCTAAATTCTGACTTACAGTTTTCTACTCATAGACCATGAAAAGCCAAATAAATCATAAAAAATAAAATAAATAGGGGCCGGGCGCAGTGGCTCACACCTGTAATCCCAGCACTTTGGGAGGCCGAGGCGGGTGGATCACGAGATCAAGAAATCGAGACCATCCTGGTCAATATGGTGAAACCCTGTCTCTGCTAAAAATACAAAAAATTAGCTGGGCATGGTGGTGCGTGCCTGTAATCCCAGCTACTCAGGAGGCTGAGGCAGGAGAATTGCCTGAACCCAGGAGGCAGAGGTTGTGGTGAGCCGATATTGCGCCATTGCACTCCAGCCTGGGCAACAAGAGCAAAACTCCATCTCAAAAAATAAAAAAATAATAAAAATAAAAAATAAAAATAAAATAAAAATAAATAAATAAATAAATAAAATAAATAAAAACTGTAGATATTTGGGCTCATAAATACTCAACAAGTGACTACAGCAATACTTCTCTGAAAGTCCCAACTCTTTTTAATCTGTCTTAGGGCTGTTGTCACATTTTTCTGAGTCCCTTTGTTTATACTTAATGAATATA
Source organism: Saimiri boliviensis (assembly GCF_048565385.1). Taxonomy (NCBI): domain Eukaryota; kingdom Metazoa; phylum Chordata; class Mammalia; order Primates; family Cebidae; genus Saimiri; species Saimiri boliviensis. The sequence continues at coordinate 77,479,407 of NC_133470.1, read as the reverse complement.
AAATTAGAGCTATTGTATACATATTTGAGTTAAATACAAGCAGCTTATTGACTTTGCACAATCATCTCACTGTCTACAGGTTATGTTCATTTGAAAGACAAGCCTATTGCCCAAACTGACACTATGGTAATTTTGTAATGGCTTTAATAGATAAAGCAATCCAAACAGAAGGATCAATAGTATACTTAGAAGAATAACTGTTGAAGAGGATGGTTGCACTGGCAGCCTCACCCAGGACATTTATACATAATATAATGACACCATATCACTTAGATTTCATCCATGAAACAAGAAGTTTTGTAGATACAGTTCAAAGGTCAGATGATTAAATCAGTTTGCCCTCATACATGAGAAAATTAACAATGCATACATTTTTAATGCATGTGAATATTATTCCTTCATCCTTCTGCATCAATTTCAAGAAGAACACGGAAAAAATGCAGAGCTAAACTATGTAAACCTATGAAAGTCTAGTACTAATGACATCAGGATAGCTGGCCATAAGGATTATAGTATAGGAGGCGAGCAAATCTGAAAGTCAAGTGTTGGGTGATATGGTCTGAAAATGTCAAAGTGCAAAACTACCAAATAAACAAAACAGCACAGCATCCAAGAATAATTATTAATTTGTTAGTGGCATTTGCATTAGCCTGTTTTTATGCTGCTTATAAAGACGTATCCAAGACTGGGAAGAGAAAGAGGTTTAATTGGAGTTCCAGTTCCACATGGCTGAGGAGGCCTCAGAATCATGGTGGGAGGTGAACAGCACTTCTTTTTTTTTTTTTTTTTTTTTGAGACGGAATTTCGCTCTTGTTACCCAGGCTGGAGTGCAATGGTGCGATCTAGGCTCACCGCAACCTCCGCCTCCTGGGTTCAGGCAATTCTCCTGCCTCAGCCTCCTGAGTAGCTGGGATTACAGGCACACGCCACCATGCCCAGCTAGTTTTTTGTCTTTTTTAACAGAGACAGGGTTTCACCACGTTGACCAGGATGGTCTCGATCTCTTGACCTCATGATCCACCCGCCTCGGCCTCCCAAAGTGCTGGGATTACAGGCTTGAGCCACCACGTCCAGTGGAAAGGCACTTCTTACTTGGCAGAGCCAAAAGAAAATGAGGAAGAAGCAAAAGCAGAAATCCCTGATAAAATCATCAGATCTTTTGAGACTTATTCACGATCACGAGAATAGCACGGGAAAGACTAGCCAGGATGATTCCATTACAACCCCCTGGGTCCTTTGCACAACACATGGGAATTCTGAGAGCTACAACTGAAGTTGAGATTTGGTTGGGGACACAGCCAAACCATATCATTCCACCCTCAGCCCTTCCAAATCTGATGTCCTCACATTTCAATCATAGTTTCCCAACAGTCCCCCAAAGTCTTAACTCATTTCAGCATTAACCCAAACGTTCACAATCCAAAGTCTCATCTGAGCCAAAGCAAGTCCCTTCTGCCTATGAGCCTGTAAAATCAAAAGCAAGTTAGTCACTTCCTAGATACAATGGGTGTTCATGTATTGGGTAAATACAGTTGTTCCAAATGGGAGAAATTGATCAAAAGGTGTTACAGGGCCCATGCAAATCTACAATCCAGTGGGCAGTCAAATTTTATAGCTCTAAAATGAGCTCCTTTGACTCCAGGTCTCACATATCGGTCACACTGACACAAGAGGTAGATTCCCATGGTGTTGGGCAGCTCTGCCCCTGTGGCTTTGGAGGGTTCAGCTTCCCTCCTGGTTGCTTTCATGGGCTGGTGTTGAATGTCTGTGACTTTTCCAGGTACACAGTGCAAGCAGTCAGTGGACCTACCATTCTGGGATCTGGAGGACGGTGGCCCTTTACTTACAGCTCCACTGGGCAATGCCCTAGTAGGAACTCCGTGTAGGGGCTCCATCCTCACATTCCCTTCTGCACTGCCTTAGCAGAGGCTTTCCATGAGGGTCCTGGTCCTGCATCATACTTTTGCCTGGGTATCCAGGTGTTTCCATATATCTTCTGAAATAAAAGTAGAGGTTTCCAAACCACAGTTCCTGACTTCCGTGCACCTGCAGGCTCAACACCACGTGGAAGCTGCCAAGGCTTGGGGTTTCCACCCTCTGAAGCCACAGCCTGAGCTCTACGTTGACCCCTTTCAGTCGCGACTGGAGTGCCTGGGACACAGGGCACCAAGTCCCTGGGCTGCACACAGCATGGGAACTCTCAGGAGACTGAGAGAGGAGAATCGCTTGAACCCAGAGGCAGACGTTGCAGTGAGTTGAGATCATGCCATTGCACTTCAGCCTGGCCAACAAGAGTGAAACTCTATCTCAAAAAAAAAAAAAAAAAAAAAAAAAAAAAAAAAAAAAATCCCAAAGTCTGTTCTGGTTGAGATATTTTATCTTTCTGTGGCTCTAAATCGCACAAGGAAAGATTTTAGTTTAATGTCGAATTGAACTTACTGAGAATGAGAGTCACTGAACTCTTTGCTTATTGGCACATAGGAAAGCAATCGGAATTGGTATGAGTATCATGGAGATTAAACATGACTACCAAGAATCATTTCAACTCTGAGATTATATGATTTTGTTAATATTCTGCTTTAAAATTTTAAAATTAAAATCAGTAATATGCTCGTACAAAGTAAAATGTGAAATGAATAAACTTCTTTATATTTTTCCTTGACATAATCTGGAAACTCTACCTACATATAGACTACTGCAAGTATTTATAAATGCATGCATATATAAAACCAGTATATAGTGGCTGGGCTCAGTGGTTCCCACCTGTAATCCCAGCACTTTGGGAAGCTGACGTGGGTGGATGACCTGACGTCAGGAGTTCAAGACTAGACTGGCTAAGATGGTGAAACCGCATCGCTACTAAAAATACAAAAATTATCTGGGTGTGGTGGCATGTGCCTGTAATTCTAGCTACTCAGGAGGCTGAGGCAGCAGCATCACTTGAACCCAAGGGGCTGAAATTGCAATGAACTGAAATCGCATCACTGCACTCCAGCCTGGGCAACAAGAGTGAGACTCTGGCTCAAAAGAAAAAAAAAAAGAAAAAAACCCCACTATATATAGACAATATAGATTATTTTAAAAGTGCGGTCTCGGTACACAGTTCCTTTTCTTTTTTTTTTTTTCTGAGATGAAGTTTCGCTCTGTCACCCAGGCCAGAGTGCAGTGGTGCAATTTCGGCTCACTGCAACCTACCCTGCCTGCCCGGGGTTTAAGCGATTCTGCCCTACTCAGGCTCCCTTGAAACTGGGATTAAAGGCATGCGCCACCATGCCAGGCTAATTTTTGTATTTTTAGTAGAGACGGAGTTTCACCATGTTGGTCAGGCTGGTCTCAAACTCCTGACCTCAGGTGATCCACCCGCCTCAGCCTCCCAAAGTGTTAGGGTTACAGGTGTGAGCCACCACACCCAGCCCACAGTTCCTGCTTATTGCTAAGTTTTACTTCCTATTTTCTGTGTAAGAAAAGGATACATTTTTTACAAGAAATATTAGCAAATTAAGTGAAGTAGTTTACATGAATAGCAATATATTTTTTATCTGACATCATTTAAGAGCAGAATGCTGACGTATAACTTCTGTGTTATTACATCAAAGACTTTCTCAGAATTATGTTCTGAAGAGCGTTTTTTTTTTTTTTTTTTTTTTTTTCTAAAGTAGATTCTATCGGTTTCTGGAAGAGAATGAAAATTCGAAGAAACTGGTTTTCCTTTTCCACTATAGAAAGGGAAAACAGTTGGCTATTGAAATGACCTCTTTGGAGTTTACTGTGTGAATCCATTGGTATCACTGTTACAATTCTAGAGGCAGAATAGAAACTTATAATAGCGATATTCACGGAACTCACTTGACTTCATTGTCAGTATGCAATTTGCAGCTTGAGATCAGTGTGACCTCTCACAGCAATCGGTATCATGATTTTTTTTTTTTTTTTTTTTTTTTTTGAGACGTAGTTTTGCTCTTGTTACCCAGGCTGGAGTGCAATGGCGCAATCTCGACTCACCGCAACCTCCGCCTCCTGGGTTCAGGCAATTCTCCTGCCTCAGCCTCCTGAGTAGCTGGGATTACAGGCACGTGCCACCATGCCCAGCTAATTTTTTTGTATTTTTAGTAGAGACGGGGTTTCACCATGTTGACCAGGATGGTCTCGATCTGTTAACCTCGTGATCCACGCACCTCGGCCTCCCAAAGTGCTGGGATTACAGGCTTGAGCCACCGCGCCCGGCTGGTATCATGATTAAACATTTTCTATAGTGGTACTGATTGAATTTTCTTCTACATTCAGAATATCAATTTTAAAATGCTCATAATCTTGGAAGGCATATTTTGGATGAATTTTTAAAAATTATATCAATGAGACTTCATATGTGAATAAAGCGCAGACAAACATATAGTAAAATAATTTTATACATCTTACAAAATGATCAACAATAATCTTTAAGCCATAAAGTTAATGTATAATATGTAATACTCGAAATAATTTATAACATCATATGTCATGTTTTATTAGACTTTTGGGACCTGTGAGAAAGAAAAAGGAAAACTGAGGAATGAGGAAAAGTAGAATGGGGAAAATAAAAAGTTGAATAGCATTCCTTTTGCTTTTGAGATAGGATGTCACTATGTTGCTCAGGTTGGAGTGCAGTCTCACGATCACAGCTCACTTCAGCCTTAACCTCCTCCCTGGCTTAAATGATCCTCCCACCTTAGCCACTCTAGAGTCCAAAACTATAGGCATGTGTCACCACATCTAGCTAATTTTTTTTTCTTTTTTAACAGATACAGGTCTCACTATGTTAACCAGGCTGGCCTCAAACTCCTGGGCCAAAACAATCCTCCCACCTTAACCTCCCAAAATGCTGGGATTGCAGGCATGAGCCACTGTACCTGGGTAGAGAACACTTGAAATGTTTTAAATGCATATATAGGTTTGTGTATGCGTAGATGTGTATGTGTATGTGTGTATGTGCATGCATCTGTATATGTGTGTGTGTGGTGTATTTATATCAACATATATGTATATGTGTATATATATATATACTTTAGGATAAAAATTTTGAATAAAGATTGGAACCATCTTATATAAGGTTGTCAAAGTTAAAAATTTAAGGCACAGAAAGAATGGTAGATGATCCAGTAGTTCACTGCAGAAAAAAGTACAAGAAGTTATCCATATTTGTAAAATGAATAAAATACTTTGAACTGGTGTGTGTGTATGTGTGTGTGTGTGTGTGCATTTGTGTATGTAATTCACAAGTAGTGTGTTCACAAGTGCTTCATTTAAGTGCTAAAACAATGAAATATCTAGCTTAGCAATTTGTACTTTGGTTACTTCAGTCATCAGAATAAACCCAGTCAATCTCTTATCTCTGGTAAGGTTGTTTTACAATTATCTGGCAAATTCGAGATCATCTCTAAAATTTATCCAACTTAATTTATACAATGTACATTTAACTTATAATTGCATAAATTGCATCTGCATTGTCTGAGAAGATTTACTCAAATAATAACATATACGAAACAGTATTCAACAATGATGCACAACTTTATGGGGTGAATAGCCCCATCTTAAAACTCATAGATGGTTTAGAACAAGTAGAATATCTCAGGCCAGGCGCGGTGGCTCACACCTATAATCCCAGCACTCTGGGAGGCCGAGGCGAGTGGATCACAAGGTCAAGAGACTGAGTCCTTCCTGGCCAACGTGGTGACCCCGTCTCTACTAAAAATACAAAAAATTAACTGGGTGTGGTGGTGCATGCCTGTAATATCTGGTATTCAGGAGGCTGATACAGGAGAATCGTTTGAACCTGGGAGGCGCAGTTTGCAGTGAGCCTAGATTGCGCCACTACACTCCAGCCTGGTGAGAGAGTGAGACTCCGTCTCAAAAACAAACAAACAAACAAACAAACAAAAATAAGTAGAATAAACAAGTAGACTATCTTAATTCCAGAGAAACATAAACATATTCTTAAGTACAGAGTTATTGCTGGGAATTAACTATATCAGGTTTTCCTAAAATATCTATTTCTGCCATCTAACACACAAGCCATGACTGCTACACACATAATAGATGTATTATACAAATACTGTAATAGAAATTATTACAGGGTAAGCATCATTAATTTGTTAAACTAAAGCACATGGCTATATTATAAACATAAAAATAGCAACATCATTGTGATGAGGAAGAAAATGGCATTCCAAAGAAACATTGGATTTAAATGATCTTTCTGTTTCATCAAGTATCTTACAAACAATATGGAATTTAAAATGGGGAAGTGAAAGAGCTTCATCTTAAATGTAACCTATAGCAACACTTTTTAAAATTAAAGTTCTGTCTTTGCCTGGCTTAAATTAAGATGTGAGATCTCAAGGCCGGGCGCGGTGGCTCAAGCCTGTAATCCCAGCACTTTGGGAGGCCGAGGTGGGTGGATCACGAGGTCAAGAGATCGAGACCATCCTGGTCAACATGGTGAAACCCTGTCTCTACTAAAAAAAATACAAAAAATTAGCTGGGCATGGTGGCGCATGCCTGTAATCCCAGCTACTCAGGAGGCTGAGGCAGGAGAATTGCCTGAACCCAGGAGGCGGAGGTTGCGGTGAGCCGAGATTGCGCCATTGCACTCCAGCCTGGGTAATAAGAGCGAAACTCAGTCTCAAAAAAAAAAAAAAAAAAAAAAAAAGATGTGAGATCTCTTAACAATACTCTCTTGTTTTGCTTTTTATGTTTTCTAAATAAACTAAGTAATTAATCATGTTGCAATTTCCACTTGCTGACCCAGCAGTCAGACAAGGTATGGTCCCATAATAATAATGAAAAATTAATTTGCATTGTTTCTGAATTAACACAAACAATGGAAAATGGAATATAGGATTTTTTAAAACTATATAACATTCAGTATTACTGATTACCGATAAAATCCTGCATGTTATTGAAATCAAACTGCTATTAATTCACTTCTGTGAGAGGAATATTAAGAGAAATGAACTAAAATGAAGCAAGTATAGTTTTCTACTCTCCACCTGTTTCCCCTTCTTTAAATAATATCAGTAAGAATCCTATAGAGGGTGGCCTTATATACAGACACAACTGGAGGAGAATGATCATGTCCCACCCCATGTAAAATTAATGATAGATTAATAATAAATAAAAATGTATAACACTTATGTAGACATTTGTATAGCTTTATTTATGTACTCATCAACTTTTCTCTGTAACGATGAAAGCAAAATGCTTATTTACTAGTATGTCTTCATTTCACATCAATTCTCTCAGGTACCTCTTAGAATGGATGCTAAATGAGAAGATGAAGCATAAGCTACATATATCCTAACACTAAATAAGAATGTTTTCTGAATAACGACTTTTTACAGCAGAAAGCTGGTTGTTTTTATAAACCTTGCTGTAAGTGGGTTGGCAGGTAGAAATTTGCAAGAAAAAGAATTTTGAAAAAAGGCCATGTATTCTGTAAATTTATATGTAAATGTTTTTATTTTTCAAGATTTGTGATTTTCACTAGTGGGTTTTTAATACAAGAAAAAGGTATAAAAGGGCCTTCTCTTCAAAGTTAGGAAAAAGTGGCAAAAGCACAATCATAGTTTTATATTTACATACTGTTTTATTTACCATTGTCAAGTAAATTACACAACAGTTTTGAAAAATGTATATTTATGGTACCTCTCCTAAATAAAATCTATAGCTACTAGTCATCTAGTCTTTCATAAAGAAAACCATATTCTATAACACAGCCTAGTAAATATTAACAATTTTTGAAGAGAGATTAAATTACAAGTCTACTTAGATGTCGAACTAAAAATCAAAACTGATAAAATAGCTTTTGAAATAATTATTAAACTCATAAATGCCTCTTCCTTTTTAATACATACATATGTATGATACATATATATGTATATAGACATTCACATGTACACGTGTGGGCACACACATTGTTTTTAAAATATGCACAATATATATTTATACTGTATATTTCAAAATTCTGTGTTTTTTTGTTTGTTTGCTTATTTGTTTTGAGACAGAGTCTCACCCTGCTGCTCAGGCTGGAGTGCAATGGCACAATCTCGGTTCACTGCAACCTCCGCCTCTGGGTTCAAGTGATTCTACTGCCTCAGCCTCCTGAGTAGTTGGGATTACAGGAGTGCACCACCAGGTCAGGCTAGTTTTTTGTATCTTCAGTAGAAATGGGATTTCACCATGTCAGGCAGGCTGGTCTTGAACTCCTGACTTCATGATCTGCCCACCTTGGCTTCCCACTGTGCTGGGATTACAGCTGTGAAACATCGAGCCCAGCCCAAAAGTCTGTTTTTGAAACATACTTAGAAATTTTGAAAATATTGTCTATCTATGTCTATAATTTCAAAGTTTTTTTTTTTTTTTTTACAGTATCTGTTAATCTTGATTCTAACCTCCTTTCACATTTTCTCCTTTAAGTCAAAAAAAAAAAAAAAAAAAAAAGAGTAGAAGGGCATGGACAGTAGATAATTTTAATCCTTTCTTTTCTTTCTTTTTTTTTTTTTTTTGAGACAGAGTTTCGCTCTTGTTACCCAGGCTGGAGTGCAATGGTGCGATCTCGGCTCACCACAACCTCTGCCTCCTGGGTTCAGGCAATTCTCCTGCCTCAGCCTCCTGAGTAGCTGGGATTACAGGCACGTGCCACCATGCCCAGCTAATTTTTTTGTATTTTTTAATAGAGATGGGGTTTCACCATGTTGACCAGGATGGTCTCGATCTCTTGACCTCATGATCCACCCGCCTTGGCCTCCCAAAGTGCTGGGATTACAGGTTTGAGCCACCACGCCCGGCCTTTTAATCCTTTCTTAAAAGTGATTCCATAAATGTGCTACGTTAATATAAATATGAATAACTGGGCAGAATATAGAAAAATAGTCCCTTCTTTATTGATAGATCCAAGGCACTATAATAGCATTTTAGTAATGAAGGTATGTATGTCACATTCTCTGCTGAATCATACACATAAACACTTTTTGTATATTATATTTAATTATTAGCTATTAACAAATTATCAAAACATTTGTGAAATGACTCACAGCAACACTGCATAGATTATCTTTCTGATAAAGGTTTCTTATTGTTGTCTCCTGGATAAATAGTTCAAAAAGAAAAACTACATTTATTTGAGTAAGGTACATTTGCCTGCAGCTATTGTCATTCTGATTAGGACTTATTGTAAAGTAAAACTGACTTTTTTTTTTTTTTCCAAAAAGCTCCTAATAGTAGCTGCAGATAATCTTAATACCAGATATTTACAAAAGGAAAAGAAAAATAAACTAAATTTCATAAAAAATTAAAATGTTTATTGGCATTACCGATCAAAGAGGAGAGGTGAAAATAATCTATATGTAAATGTATTTTCAAGGGCATACACCCTGTTATTGCCATTAACAATTAGACAAAACATTTGCATCTAGATTGAACATTGTCCTCTGTCCAATAAAATTAAAATGTGTTGTGCACATGTGAAGCCTTGGAAAGTTGTTGGTAAGAAACATAATGTTGATGAAAGGCCTCATTTTGAGATTCCTGTTTTTTTTTTTTTTTTTTTTTTTTAAATAGAGATGGGGTTTCACCATGTTGGTCAGGCTGGTCTCAAACTCCTGACCTTGTGATCTACCCACCTCGGCCTCCCAAAGTGCTGGGATTACAGGAGTGAGCCACCACGCCCTGCTGAGATTTCTTTTTGTATACTCCTAAAGTATTAGGAATTTGGAATTCTGAGATAATTATTTTTGTATACAAATACTGTTCAATACATTATAGAACTGATTAAAGACACTAATTCAGTAGAATAATATGAAACTAAATATTTGGATATCAATATAATACTACAAATGATTATCTGTTATACATTATGATTGTATTGAATGGTCATTTAATTTTAGGGCTCTGATACATTGGATGCTTCTTTAAGTCAAGACTAATATAAGAACTAATAATTACAATGTGCTTTGATACTCTAGGCTATTATAATATTCAGAGAATATATTATATTTGATATTATATTTCCAATACACATATTAATGCTACTTGAGGAAATATCCATATTTTTTAATTTTAATTTTGGTTATATTTAATTTAATTTCTATTTTAAAGTATTTTAATTCTTTAATTTTTAAATTATAGAATTACAATGGCATGCTCTTTTATGCTGTCAGAATTTGTGGAAAATAATTATGAAAATAGATTCTGATGCTAGAGTAAAACTGAGGACATGCCAGTTTTTATAACATACCACTAAAAAAGCCTTTTATAAAACATTATGCTTGCAGCACTATTCACAATAGCAAAGACATGGAATCAACCCAGCTGCCCATCAGTCATAGAGTGGATAAAGAAAATGTGGTACATAGCCACCATGGAATACTGTGCAGCCATAAAAAGGAATGAGACCATGTCCTTTGCAGGGACATGGATGGAGCTGGAAACCATTACCCTTAGTACACTAATGTAGGAACAGAAAACCCAACACTGCATGTTCTCACTTGTAAGCGGGAGCTGAACAATAACACATGGACACCGGGAGGGAAACAACAGACACTGGGGCTTGTCCAGGATGGAGGAGTGCGGCCAGGGAGAGCATCAGAAAAAATAGATAATGGATGCTAGGCTTAACACCCAGGTGATGAGATGAAAACGATGCCATAGGTTTACCTATGTAACAAACCTGTACATTCCGCACATGTACCCTGGAACTCAAACTAAATAAATAAATAAATAAATAAAACATTTTTTTGCTAAGAGAAAGAAGCTAGTAACAAAATACCACGTATTATATTATTTCTTTTGTATGAAATATCCAAAATAAGCAAATCTTCTGATACAGAAAGATTCGTGGTTGCTAGGAGTTGGTGGGTGGGGAGGTAGAATGGTAAGATTAGGGGTAACTTTTAACAGGTATAGTGTTTCTTTTGGGGTTGAGAAACATATTCTAAAATTAATTGTAGTGATTGTTGCAAAGTACTGTGAATATACTAAAAGCCATTTAGTTGTGCACTTTAAATGGGTCGGTTGTATGGTATGTGATTTATATCTCAATGACTCTGTTGCCATGAAAAGACCTTATGTAGTAAAACATGTATGAAAACGTTTTTCTTATTTTAATGGCATCTTAGAAGAAAAGTGTATGCTTCATTGCCTGCCAGAACTAAGGACAACATAGAACCGGTCAACCATTAAAGTTGATTGAAGTTGAGCTTTGCTACAGCAGACAGGCTTCAACCTAAACCGTAAGCTCTCCAAGATGACTTTTTTAAAGGACAAAATAGACTGTTTTGTTCTATAGGTTAACAGAAATCCACCAAGTTTATATTATAACCATACTTAATATGCATACTAATTGTATGCATGTATATGTATACACAGCTGTCTATATGTATATTTGCTTATAGTGTAAGAAAAATAACTGGGCATAGTGGAGTGTGCCTGTGGTCCCAGCTACTTGGAAGGCTAAGGTGGAGGGATTCCTCGAGGCCAGGAGTTTGAGGCTTCAGTGAGTCATGATTGCTTTTTTGAATAGCCACTGCTCTCCAGCCTGGGCAACAATGTGAGATTCTGTCTCAAGAAAAGAAAAAAAAGAAAAAAGAGAGAGAGAGAAAAAAAAAAAAAAAGAAAAGAAAACTGACCAGTAGAGAAAACATGAAGGCCTATTAGACTTGATTTATTGTTGTGAAGATAAAATTGTTTAGGGAAGATGAAAATATCCACTCTGCACCACCTCCCAAAGTTATTGTCATAGCAGGTAGCAGATAAAGTAATCCTGTGTAAAAAGAAAACAAGCTCATATAATTCCACTGCTCAACACCTAGCGAAGGGCTTCCCGTCGCACTCTGGTTAAAAGTTAAAGCTCTCAAAATGGCCTGCAAGGCTCTATCTGCAACAGGGGTCAGTAAACAGTTTCTGTAATTGAACAGATATCAAATATTTCGGGCTTCATGGGGTCCATCATGTCTTTTGCAACTACTCAGTTATAACCCTGTGGGATAAAAGCAGCCACAGGCAGTATAAAAAGGAATGAGCATGGCTGCATTCCAATAAACCTTCACTTACGAAACTAAAATTTGAATTCAACAAGATGTTCACATGTGAAGTAATACTATTTTTCTTGGGCTTATTTTTTAACCATTTAATACATGTAAACATCATTCTTATCTCCTGGGATATCTTAAAAGAGGTGAAGTTTGCTGACTCTTACTCTATAAGATCTGGCCCCCTGTTGTCTCTCTGACCTTATCTCCCATTCCTCTTCCTTTTGTACCTTGAGCTCCAGAGATTCTGGTATTCCTGCTGTCTATATCACACATATATCTTAGTGCCTTTGTATTTTCGTTCCTTCTGTTTGGAATATGCTTCCCCCAAATAGCCACACGATTACTCCCTCAATTCTTTCAAATCTTTGCTCAGAAGTCACCTACAATTTCAACAACAAGATGTTTCACTTTTATTTCTTTGCTTTGCTAATGAATAGTGCTTAACAGCTAATATGGGACTAATTAGTATTCCAGTGTCTTAATTTGAACACATAAGACTTCCTTGCCATGTGCTTGTAATTTGCAAACGAAAACCAATTATTGACTGAATAATTACAAGTGAGCAATCTATGGTTCTCTCCCAAATATTTTTGTTTAGAGATAATGACTTTTTTTTTTTTGCATATGTCATCTTTAAATTACAGTATATGTGTTCTCCGCTCTACTATCACTTCCTCATTACCAAAGATTGGCAGCCCAGATTTTCTTCACCAAGATGATTTTCATTCCAATTATATACAAAAGGCTGATCCTCCAACTGACTTCATATATTCCACCATACACGAGCACACATCTATGTACATAATGATCACAAGACTAAAATCTGAGCTACAGGGTAACGTACAGCTTGATTTGTATTAGTATACTATGCTCTCTCCAAGAGGACACATCATAATTGCCTTGGGCAGTGTTCACAATAATATTTATAATAAAACATAAACCCTATTCTTTCACCAGCAGTTGAGGGACATATTTTATCACTCTTATTGGAATAATACAACAGAATATTAATGAGATGTTGTACCTTCCTTCCCCCTACCAAAAAAAAAAAAAACAAAAACAAAAACAAAAAAAACTTCTAGCTACCACATAGAACCTTTTACTGCACAAAATCATCGTAGCCTATACAAGAAAGAGCTCTGTTAACATACTTGAAGAAATTATTCATTCCTGGATGGGATATTTACTTCTTAGAAATAATGGACTTCATTGCACTATCATTGTGACAAACTGGATGGGATGAGACAATGGATTATGCTATTTTGCCTTTTAGTTAAGAGATAGAGGAACAGAAGATAGGATAAAAAACGCTGAACTCAGAGAAGACCAGTAACACAACTCCACTATAAAATGCATTAAAGCTGCTGTTTCATTAGTTCATAGTAAAATGGGGAACTAAAATCCAACAGACTACCATTTTTAATACAATGATATGTGTTTAATACAAGGAAATTCCTTATGGACAAAGGACAGGCAGAACTCAAAGTCATCCCTCTGCTCACCTGAGACAAACGCATATCTGATTGCTTTCCTTACCCTATTGTTTCACTATAAATAGTCATTTATGTCTATAAATAGACATTTATAGACATAAATGACTATTCCCGTCAATTGTGCATTCAGTGAAAGGCTGATCAGAAACTCAAAGGAGTAACAATCATTTGTGTCTTATCTACCTATGACCTGAAAGTCCCCTCCCCACGTTGAGTTTTCCCACCTTTCCAACTGATCCAATGTTACATATATTGATTGAAGTCTCATATCTCCCTAAAATGTATAAAACTAAGCTGTACCCCTACCACCTTGGGTACATGGGGTCAGGACCTCCTGAGGCAGTGCTACAGGTGCATCCTTAACTTTGGCAAGGTCAACTTTCTAAATTGATTGAGACCTGTCTCAGACACTTTTTGGTTTACAATCCATTTCCAGAATATATGCGTATTCTGTTCCCCTTTTGAAATAGTCTGTCCATTTCTATGCATGGTCCATTTACATTGTCCTTGTATTTTAAGATATGTGGTTTCTCATAAAAAATAAAACATTTGGCTGGGCACAATGGCTCATGCTTTTCATCCCAGCACTTTGGGAGGCCAAGGCAGGCGAATCACCTGAAGTCCAGAGTTTGAGACCAGCTTGACCAACGTGGAGAAACCCCATCTCTACTAAAAATACAAAATTAGCGGGGTGTGGTGTCACATGCCTGTAATCCCAGCTACTCTGGAGGTTGAGGCAGGAGATTCGCCTGGACTTGGGAGGCGGAGGTTGTGGTGAGCAGAGATCATGCCACTGCACTCCAGCCTGGGCAACAAGAGCGAAACTCCATCTCAAAAAAAATAATAATAATAAAATAAAACATTTATCAAATTAAAAAGCCAAAAACCACAGTCCCTTATAATTCCAGGTGTCCATGAAGTTTCAAAATAATTTCCTAAAAGTATCTGACTTTTATCCAGACTAATGTGAGGAAAACACACAGATTTGATAATAGCAAAATATAAATTATCATTCACAATACATAAAAGAAGTCAGAACTAGTCAGCATAAAGGCATTAGACATTTCTGTAAGCTAATTACCACATTTTTAAAGTCTAAAATCTGGTTAATGTGTTTATATTCTCTTCATATATAAACCAAAGTGCAATGTCATTAATTATAAAATTATTTTGCATGAAATTAAAAATTTTAAAGTGCATTTCTCCATTTAAGAAACTCTTAAAAAGCCTAGTCATGAATATTGAATCTGTGTTGTTTTGCTTCAAAACATGTACTTACTTGATGGTATTTTTAAATGTTAAGAAATGTCAGAATCTAAAATTATTAATTGAAAACAATTTGAATTTTTGTTAATTCAATAGAGTTTTTCTTTCTTTCTTTTTTTTTTTTTTTTTTTTTTTTGAGATGTTGTCTATTGTCACCTGGGCTGGAGTACAGTGGTGCAATCTCGGTTCACTACAACCTCGGCCTCCCGGGTTCAAGCGATTCTCCTGCCTCAACCTTTTGAGTAGCTGGGATTATAGGTACTCACCGCTATGCCCAACTAATTTTTGTATTTTTAGCAGTGACAGGGTTTCATCATGTTGGCCAGGCTGGTCTCGGACTCTTGACCTTGTGATTTGCCCACCTCAGCCTCCCAAAGTGGCCCTGGAGTTTATTTTTCTAATAATTGTTTAGATTAGAACAAACTGTGAAGGATGCAGAAAATTAAAGAAAAATTATCTCATGTCATACTGCGGCAGGCCAGGTTTCAATAGTATAGGCCTCCATAACAACTGTTTCAGTTCTGACTGAGCAGTTAAGTGAAATATTAAAAGCTTAAAAAGCCAGTGCCCTTACACAAAGGCTGGAATGTAACAAAAACCCACGGAGAGTTTTGCCTACGCCTTTTCTGGGCCTTAAAACATGACAAAATAACAAATGCATTCTTAACAGGACCCATTTAGGATTAAAACAAGTTTTATTGGGGTTCTGAAGAAATTCCCCAGGTCTCCACAAACTAGTTTATTGAAGGTCTGAAGGAACTCTTCCCAAACCTCCCTGATCTAAGCAGGAGACAGGAGGAGGATAATTATCCTAGCACCTGAAACCGTTTGGATTAAGTAAACGTACCGAGGCTCTAGAGGAAGGTCTTCAGGGCTCAGATCTTACTTATAGATCAAAACAAGTTAATCACTTATGTCTTTAGATGGATGCACACTTGCACATAGACATACAGCTTGGAAGGTATATAAGTGCTGGAAAACTAACTAATTTTGAGTTTGTCTGGAGATAAATTCCAGACCTTCTCCCTGTAACCAGTTGCAGAAATAAAACTCTCGGCCAGCGCAGTGGCTCACACCTATAATATCAACAATTTGGGAAGCCGTGGCGGATACATGCATGAGGTCAGGAGATCCATTCCATTTTGGCTAACATGGTGAAACCATGTCTCAGCTAAAAATACAAAAATTAGCTGGGTGTGGTGGCACGCACCTGTAGTCCCAGCTAGTCGGGAGGCTGAGGCAGGAGAATTTTGTGAACCTGGGGGGCAGAGGTTGCAGTAAGTCGAGTTCGTGCCACTGCACTCCAGCCCGGGCAACAGAGCAAAACTCGTTCTCAAAAACAAAACAAAACAAAAAACCTGAAGAAAACCTGTCTTCCTCCCCAGTTCATCTGCATCTCCTTATAGGGCTGCGAGAAACAGCAGCCCAACCCTCAGTTTGGTCCGGGAACAAAATTATTTCCTCATCTGACTGAAGAGAAAGTTCATAACTCTGTGTTTCACATAAGTAAATCCTCCTTAACATTTATTTTCTTCTGTCTCTTGATTTAACATTCAAATCCGTAAAAATTCAAACCCATAAAAAATGTCCTGATCTTAGGACTTTGAAAGATAAAATGAACAGTGTACATATTTTTAAGCTCTATAAATATTGATCTCAGTTAACATATAATAAAACTATTGGTTTTTTAAATGGTGGAATCTAAGACATTAGAAAGCAATCTTGTTCAGGTAATAATTTGGTACTTTACATTCAATTATATATCATCATACAGAATATATTGCCTTTAATATTATGAAGACATTTTGTTAAGTGGTAATGTATTTTGCACCCATAACTGAAATTTTCTCAGGAAGTTGCATTTCAACAAACCCCTAAAATGAGATGTATATGGGGTTTTTTAAAACATATTTCCATGGATAAATATTATTTTCAAGTAGTAGCAAGGTATCTGCACAAAATGAGTTAATATTATTTTTCTTGATCATTGTACCTACTATACCATAAAAAGAAGTCGAATATATCAAACAATAATGATATAAAATGGGTTCCATTAAAATAAAATTATGGCCAGGCGTGTTGGCTCCCACCTGTAATCCCAGCACTATGGGAGGCCAAGGCAGGTGGATCACCTGAGGTCTGGAGTTCGAGACCAGCCTGACCAACATGGAAAAAGCCCATCTCTACTAAAAATACAAAAATTTAGCTAGGTGTAGTGGCTCATGCCTGTAATCCCAGCTACTCGGGAGGCTGTGGCAGGAGAATCACTTGAACCCGGAAGGCAGAGGTTGAGGTGAGCTGAGATCCTGGCATTGCACTCCAACCTGGGCAACAAAAGTGAGACTCTGTCTCAAAAAAACAAACAACAACAACAAAAAAAACAAAAACAAAACATAAAAAGTATACTTTTTAATCACAAGGCAATGGGCATGTAATTGCAATTAATGCGATACAGATATAAAATTAAGTATCCCAAGAAAAATTTAAAGATCTATTAAAAAAAAAATTAATACTGATTCAATAATAATTTTTTTTTTTTTTTTCTTTTTGAGACAAGGTCTCACTCTGTCACCCAGGCTGCAGTGCAGTGGCCATCTCGGCTCACTGCAAACTCCGCCTCCCGGGTTCAAGCAATTCTCTGTCTCCGCCTCCCTAGCAGCTGGGATTACTGGCGGCAGCCAATTCATCCGCCTGGGCCTCCCAAAGTGCTGGGATAACAGGAGCGAGCCATGGCACTTGGCCAATTACATTTTTTAAAAGATGTAAACCCCTAACAGTTTTTCTACTGATCTAGTAGAAACCTGCTAAAACGTGGTTAGACTAGACGGTTACTCAAGGAATTTTTGTAAGAAATAAAAATAGCCGGGCGCGGTGGCTCAAGCCTGTAATCCCAGCACTTTGGGAGGCCGAGGCGGGTGGATCACAAGGTCGAGAGATCAAGACCATCCTGGTCAACATGGTGAAACCCCGTCTCTACTAAAGATACAAAAAATTAGCTGGGCGTGGCGGCACGTGCCTGTAATCCCAGCTACTCAGGAGGCTGAGGCAGGAGAATTGCCTGAACCCAGGAGGCGGAGGTTGCGGTGAGCCGAGATCGCGCCATTGCACTCCAGCCTGGGTAACAAGAGCGAAACTCCGTGTCAAAAAAAAAAAAAAAAAAGAAAAGAAATAAAAATATAGGAGTAAACAAGTGAAATACTTTACAATAATAACACACAGGAAGATTTTTGTGAATATGTACCAAATTTTTGTTTAATGAATAATATTACCAATACTAAAAATGTTCTTCTGATTGTCCTAATGTTACATATATACATATATTACATATACTTTATATGTGCATGTATTACATATATTTTAAACATACATATATGGGGATTTATATTACATTAAGAAAATCAGATCTTAGATTTGGAAATGTGTGCGTATGTTTGCGTGTGTGTGCCTATAAGCCATTTACTCATGAAAACTACAAACTATCTTACAGAATAATGTTGTTGGGGTTAAAAACACACTACCCCCAAATGTAGCACCTTGGCATATTGAATATTTTATGCCAAAGAACTCTAAAAAGACAGGTATAGAAAGAACTTTGACCTTCCTGCCTCCCACGGAGCTATTCATGAGATCCTTCTGTGAGAAGTGCTCTCCCTATGCCTGAAGGAAAGAAGAATCCTCTCAAGAGAAGGGAGGGATGCCCAGAGCATTCTGAGAAAACAGGTCTGTTTCCCCCATTTTACTAGTCTTAGCGTATACCTTTTTGGACATATAGCACTTTTTTTTTTTTTTTTTAAACATTTCGCCTTCCCTCAAACCTAGTTTAAAAATACTCAGGCTTAATTGCTTCTTTGGATCACATTTCCTCATGAAGTCTACCTTGTCCTAAAAAATCTTACACTAAATAAATGTGTATGCGTTTCAGTTGTTAATTTGTCTTATGTCAGTTTGGTTTACAGGGCCACAGACAATGAACCCAAAATGAGTAGAAGAAAAGAACGTTTTTTCCCTCCCCCACAATGTTAAGGAATTAATTAGAAATATATACTATTTATGGTATTCATTTCCAGGGGAAAACTGAATTTTTAAAAAAGGATTCTTTGGTGTGCGGTGGCTCATGCTTGTAATCCCAGCACTTTGGGAGGCCCAGGTGGGCGGATCACAAGGTCAGGAGTTTCACACCAGACTGGTCAATATGGTGAAACTCCCTCTTCACTAAAAATGCAAAAAGAAGTTAGCTGGGCATGGTGGCATGTGCCTGGAATCTCAGCTACTCGGGAGGCTGAGGCAATAGAAACTCCATCTCAAAAAAAAAAAAGGATTATTTATTTTTATTTATTTACCTATTTTCTTGATATATATGGCAAACATCCATTTTAAAAACGATAATTATAATAAATGTCCTGTTTATGTTTGCATTCTTAGATATATCCAGAACTTTATTTTGTTATAATATTAATTATATAACCTGAAAAAAATCTCTTCTACATATAACAAATGATTGTAATAGAAAATGAATTAATTTTGACACATAATCTGCCTTTCGTCCATTTATTTTTTTTAATTTGTAAAGAATTAGTTTCTGATTAAACAGGAATCATCTTATAAAACTAATGCTGAGGCCAAGTGTGGTGGCTCACACCTGTAATCCCAGCACTTTGGGAGGCCGAGGTGGGCGGATCACTTGAGGTCAGGAGTTCAAGACCAACCTGGCCAATATGGTGACACCCCATCTCTACTAAAACTACAAAAATTAGCCGAGCATGGTGGTGCATGCCTGTAATCTCAGCTACTCAGGAGACTGAGGCAAGAGAATGACTTGAACCCGGGACAGGGGGTGAAGGTTGCAGTGAGCCGAGATCAGGTCATTGCACTCCAGACTGGACTACAAGAGGAAGACGCCCTATCCAAAAAAAAAAACAAAAAAAACAAAACAAAAAACAAGAAAACGAAAAACTAATACTGAGAGATTGCAGGTAAGAGCCCTATTTTTAATTATTTGTGTCTTCCTTCTCTGTCCAAGGCACAATTCCTAGAACATTATTTTTCAGCAGGTATATTCCGTAGTTACTCAAAACCAAGGAGAATGAATTTAGAGATGTAAGATCAATTATTTATTTTTTCTGTCAGTAAATACTACTTAGTGCATACTCTCCCTCGGAAGAATGTTTTACATATGTAAAGCAGTTAATAATAACTCAGATTGCTTCCACATTAACTGTAATACCTTGCTTGGTGAATCCGTTGGTGCAAGAGTGGAAAGAATAGAAATTTTACATATCTAATTACAAATCTTCACATACAAAATAGAGAATCAAGCTAATTCTAATCAAAATGTCTGCTGCTAAGACAAAATTACTCTTTTGGCTATTTACTGTTTTGTAAACTAGCTCCCCATTTCAAACAGATAATTTATTCAATAATCACCATAATAGTAACATAAAACAAATAGCTTTGCATTACATTGATACTTTAGGTTTGGGTAGAATTACTGGACTCTTAGAAAGGGGGAAGGGGTGGCAGGGCACAGTGGCTCACACTTGTAATCCCAGCACTTTGGGAGGATGAGGGGGGAGGATCAAGAAGTCAGGAGTTCAAGACCAGCTTGACCAAGGTGGTGAAACCCCGTCTCTGGTAAAAACTACAAAAATTAGCCTGGCGTGGTGGCATGCACCTGTAGTCCCAGCTACTAGGGAGGCTGAGGCAGGAGAATAGCTTGACCCCGGGTGGCAGAGGTTGCAGTGAGCCAAGATCATGCCACTGCACTCCAGCCTGGGCGACAGAGTGAGAATCCATCTCAAAAAGAAAAGGGGAAGAGTCACTATGTGGCTGCTTCTCATGTGACACTTAAATGATTTATTTAAAAGGCGCCTACTTTCAAGAAGAATTTCCGACTGTTGTTTTAATTCTCAGAATAAAATTGTGGCACAATTACAACCAAATACTGTAAAGATATTCAGTCTAATTCAACAGTAGAGGGAATAAAACAAATAAATCCGGGAATTGGGGTATTCAAATTTTTGCATTGTATGGAAAGCACTCATTATTAACATCTATATTCAAGTGAAAACACCAATAAATGACATGGCATATCACAGTACTTATTAATATTTATAACATATAATTTAATAACGATACATTTTAACAATATACATAGGGGCTTGGCAATGAATACACTGCATAAAACATATATGTTTGCTAGTCGTAATAATTAGATTCATATATCTCTCTTTTTCATACTATCCTAAAAACATATTTACATAGGATGTGTTTTCAAACACTTATGACCATTTCTGCAGCAGATATGCTCATGAAGAAATATTAAAATGAAAAAGAAAAGACTTGCCTAGAATTACAACTGAATCAAACAATGAATTTAATAAAAATCATGCTTTTAGGCAACAAAATTCAGCTCCCACCGATTGAAATACTGACATGAGCCAAGGTTGCGCCACTGCACTCCAGCCTGAGCAACAGAGTGAGACTCTGCTTCAAAAAATAAATAAATGGCCGGGCACGGTGGCTCACGCCTGTAATCCCAGCACTTTGGGAGGCCGAGGCGGGCAGATCACAAGGTCAAGAGATCAAGACCATCCTGGTCAACATGGTGAAACCCCGTCTCTACTAAAAATACAAAACATTAGCTGGGCGTGGTGGCGCGTGCCTGTAATCCCAGCTACTCAGGAGGCTGAGGCAGGAGAATTGCCTGAACCCAGGAGGCGGAGGTTGCGGTGAGCCGAGATCGCGCCATTGCACTCCAGCCTGGGTAACAAGAGTGAGACTCCGTCTCAAAATAAATAAATAAATAAATAAATAAATAAATAAATAAATAAAAAGTTAAAAATGGAGGCCAGTGTATCTGGAATATATAGTGAGCAAGGATTAAAGTGGAATGACTTAGGCAAGAGTCAAATCAGGTGGAATACTGTAGGTCATTGTAAAGATTTGAGTTTTAGTCTAAATGCATTGGAAAGACATTATAATCTGATTTATGTTTTGAATGTTGCTCTAGCTACTCTGAGAAGAATGTAATTGATGAGATGTGAGAATAGAAGTTTGGGAGATGCTCTAGGATACTGATACAAGTGAGCGTGGTGGATGGTCCATGGCCTAGTTTAGTGGGATATCAGTAAAGATGGAGAGAAGCTGATGAGTATGACAAAGTTTGGAGGTGGAATAAATAGGGTCTGGTGAGGGATTGATTCTAGGTTGGGGCAGGAGAAATAAAGAGAGAAACTGGGCTAATAATAGTACCATTTAATGAAATAAAGATGATGAAGAAGGAACTAGGTTTGGTGCAGCAGAAAGGCAGTTAAAATTAAAGATACCTGTGACTTATGCCAGTGTAGGCAGTTAGACACAAATTTGAAGATAAATGAGAGTCATATGCATAGAGATAGTATTTAATACCATAGGATACGATGCCATCAAGAGAAAGGTCTTAGAAAAAAAGTAGACAGTGGTTTAGTATTGACCTCTGAGAAACTACATTTACAGGTTGAGTAGGTGGTGTGACAATGATAAATTGTATGGTTACTGCCCACAAGGGCTTACAGTCTAATAACATATATATTAAAAAATCACTAGATTGTGATAAACACTCAGTTTATCACAATTATTTTTTAATTATTCATCAGAATTATCTTATTATTTATCACAATTATTATTTAATAAAAACGTGCTGTGGTAAGTTAGAGAAGTGAAGCAGTGTTTATCCAGGCAGAGGAAATCAAAGACAACTTGGTAGAGAAAATTAGTCGGCATTACAGAAAAAGATTACATAGATCAACATGCAGAGGGTAAGGACTGGAACACCAATTTCAGATAAGGAATAAACTTTCCCCAAAATGGGGATTAAGCACAGTGTTCATGCTCCAGAAACCTAAGCTGCCCTAGTTAAAGCATAGGGTAAATGGTGATAGCATAGGGTAGATGGAGGGCAATACATTCCAATTACCACTTCCCTCCCTCCCTTCCTTCCTCCCTTCCTTCCTCCCTCCCTCCCTCCCTCCCTCCCTCCCTTCCCTCCATTTATTTTTCTGAAATGGAGTCTCTTTCTGTTGCCCAGGCTGGAGTTCAGTGGCACCATCTTGGCTAACTGCAACCTTCACCTCCTAGATTCAAGTAATTCTCCTGCCTCAGCCTCCCGAGTAGCTGGGACTACAGGTGCCTGCCATCACTAAAAAAACTTCTGTGTTTTTAGTATAGACGGGTTTCACAATGTTGGCCAGGCTGGCCTCAAACTCCTGACCTCATGATCTGCCCACCTTGGCCTCCCAAAGTGCTGGGATTACAGGAGTGAGCCACTGTACCTGGCCCTTTCTTTTATTTATTAATTTATTGAGAGGGAATCTCACTTTGTCATCATGCAGTGGCACGATCTGGGCTCATTGTAACCTCTACTTCCCAGGTTCAAGCAATTCTCCTGCCTCAGCCTCCTGAGTAGCTGGGATTACAGGCGTGTGCCACCACACGCAGCTAATTTTTATATTTTTGGTATAGATGAAGTTTCACCTTGTTGGCCATCCTGGTCTCAAACCCCTGACCTCAAGTGATCCACTCACCTCGACCTCCCAAAGTGCTGGGGATATAGGTGTAAGCCACTGCTCCTGATCCAGATTACAGTTTTCTTAAAGGTAAACATTAAGTACTCAAGAATATCACTTGGCCTTCATTCTCACTATACCACTTTTTAATGTGACATCCATTGATTCTTTTTCTTTTCTTCGTAGAGGAATTTCTTGTAAGTTTCATAAATATAATAGGCATGTTAAGTCTGACAGAAAGAAACACACATTATGAAATAAGGACTTATAAAAACCATTTAGAAACTAGTTAGAAGCAGGTCATGAAAACATCAACCAGTTCATGGCTCAGTAATTTCAAAACCTGTTTCCCAAATGGTTTCATTATACTTATTTCAGGGAGACGAATAATGTTGTGGTTAACATTCTCGTTGGATTTGGTTTTTCAAGGCATGGTGGCTCCTACCTGTAATCCTAGCACTTTGGGAGGCCAAGGTGGGTGGATCACCTGAGGTCAGGAGTTTGAGACCAGCCTGGCCAACCTGGTGAAACCCTGTCTCTACTAAAAATACAAAAGTTAGCTGGGTGTGGTGACGGGTGCCTATAATCCCAGCTACTCGGGAGGCTGAGGCAGGAGAATCACTTTAACCCGGGAGGCGGAGGTTGCGGTGAGCCGAGATTGTGCCATTGCACTACAGCCTGCATGACTGAGAGAGACTGCATCTCAAAAGAAAAAAAAAAAGGAAAAAAAATCAATTTTAGAAGCTATATTAAAATGAACAATCATGTTACTAAAATTTAAAAATACATAACTCATAACCAATTTTCATAAAAATAATAGATATGTTGTTTATTGGTCTCAGCTACATACCCTTACTATTAAGAGAATAAAGTGTAGTCAGATGATTTAATAATTGGCTAAAACCTAAAAAGAAAGCCTACATTAACATGTGCTAGACCCTGAATAATTATTTTTAGTAAAAAAGACTTTATGATTAAAAGATGTCAAAATCCATAGTGCATACACTACAGGTAAGTGTTTATGGAGAGCCCTATGCTACTGATTTTGTTCAATCTAAATCATTTATGCCTGAGAAGACTAAACATGTTCAAATAAGCTGTATTGCCATCTACTATTACAATCATGGTGTAACTGTCACTTGGTGAAAGACATGCTGTTTTCTGTACCAAGACATTAGCTTCCAACTATGTATGGATCTGCTTTCTTCATGAATCTAAAAGGCATCTCTCTCTCTCTTTTTTTTTTTTTTTTTTTGAGACAGAGTCTCACTCTGTCGCCCAGACTGGAGTGCAGTGGCACGATCTCGGTTCACTGCAACCTCCGCCTCCCCG
Source organism: Saimiri boliviensis (assembly GCF_048565385.1). Classification (NCBI taxonomy): domain Eukaryota; kingdom Metazoa; phylum Chordata; class Mammalia; order Primates; family Cebidae; genus Saimiri; species Saimiri boliviensis. Next base: position 77,454,708 of record NC_133470.1, on the reverse strand, counting down.
GTTCAAGCAATTCTCCCTGCCTCAGACCCCTGAGTAGCTGGGATTATAGGCGTCCACCACCACACCCAGCTAATTTTTATATTTTTAGTAGAGACAGGGTTTCGCCAGGTTGGCCAGGCTTGTCGCAAACTCCTGACCTCAGGTAATCCACCCACCTTGGCCTCCCACAGTGCTGGGATTAAAGTCTGGGCAACCGCGCCCAGCCAAGGCATCACTCTTTGATGTCACCATAAAAATACAAGGCTTACGATCAAAAGTGTAAAATATGAATTTGACAATTAGCATTTACATTACTACATCAAATTCAATTTCTAATTATTTTGAATCTGCACTTCACTTTCACTATACTTATCTCTTTGTTTATCTTTCCATCTTAGGAAAGTTAGAAAATGGTGCCATTCCATTCTACAAGTCATCAACTTTACTACATGGTTCATATGATGGATAGCATAGGCATGACTTTGTATTACTTGAAAAATACCACGGCATACCAGTCCTGCCCCCTTTTAGCTTATTCCATTCTAAGGGGGTGTTTTGAAACTGTTATGGGCCAGGCACAGTGGCTCATGCCTATAATCCAAACATTTGGGAGGTGGAGGCTGGTGGATCACGAGGTCAGGAGTTCAAGACCAGCCTGGCCAAAATAGTGAAACCCTATCTCTACTAAAAATACAAAAAGTAGCCAGGTTTGGTGGCTAGTGCCAGTAATCCCAGCTACTCAGGAGGCTGAGGCAGGAGAATTGCTTGAACCCGGGGGGTGGAGGTTGCAGTGAGCCAAGATCATACCACTGCAGTCCAGCCTGGATGAAAGAGTGAGGCTCTGTCTCAAAAAAAAAAAAAAAAAAAGAAAAAAAAAAAGAAAAGAAACTGTTATGAAATATCACCTTAAAGTGTCTGACAATCTGTATCAAGACTACAAAGCAATTTCTTCTCACAAAAAATACAGGTAGACCAAAATACTCTTGGGTATAATCCTCTTGTTTAATTTTGCAAAACATTAACGTGATTTTCTTCACAGATAAACAAATGTGTAAAATAAAAATATAAAATGCATGAATATGTCTCAGTCATTCAATATGCATTTAAGAGCCCACACTATTTGATAAGAAATGTGCTAACTGTTCAGCTTGGCTTGAATATATATATATATATATATATATATATATATATATATATATATAATGTAAATTAGTTTATTTAGAAATAATGAAATGATGAAAATAATAATGGAAACCTGTAGGTTTTATTACTAATGAGTTAACTTTGTTTTGAGAAATTATTGAATTGCTTAGGGACTCCCAAAATTCCATCTCAATTTTTTAAATTTCCCATCTAATAAAGTACTTTTGGTTAGCATGGAATATCCATACCCAATACTGTTCCTCAAAAAGTATGTGACTTGGGTAAATTTGCTGCTTATAAGGTCTGGTTCTATAATACCATATTGCTTTGATTTTTAAGTAATTCATCGAGGGCTAGGTGCAGTGGCTCATGCTTGTAATCCCAGCATATTGGGAAGTCGAGGCGGGCAAATCACCTGAGGAGTTTGAGACCAGCCTGACCAACATGGAGAAACCCTATCTCTACTAAAAATACAGTTAGGTGAGCTTGGTGGCATGCCAGTAATCCCAGCTACTCAGGAGGCTGAGGCAGGTGAATTGCTTGAACCCTGGAGGTGGAGGTTGTGATGAGCCAAGATTGCACCATTACACTCCTGCCTGGGCAACAAGAGTGAAATTCTGTCTCAAAAGATAAATAAATTAAATTAAAAATAAAAACAAATAAATAATTTATCAGATTATCTCAAGACCGCATTGTAACCAAACCAATAATATGCATGCCTAGTTTTCATTAAAATGCAATAAATTTTGAAATGTGTCAAATTTGAAAAAAATTCTAATTGAACTATTAATTTTAAAAGACGTGTTTATACTCTAAAGCATAAGTGAGGGAGGGCTGTGAGGATAAGCTAGTCAGACAAGACTTCCTGTAAGTGGAGGAGAAAGCTGACATGTTGATTTCACTGTTCTCTGGTTTTAAGGTCTTTAAGAATACTTTGGAATGAGTCAATACATATATATATTCCACCCTCTTCCCTTCTTGTGGGCTTCAAGATTTTATAGTGAAGAGATCTCATGCTGATAGTACAGCAGAAAATCAAATTTTAATTCTGGCACTTAGAGTGTTGTTTAGTTACATGTTAGATCTTTTTTTCCTGGTGTCTTAGTTTGCTGCCTTTAAATGAAAGATTTTTATGAAACATTAAGAAAATGTACTTTATTATGAAGGTAAAACCAAAATTGCATTGTTTCTGAAGGGCATATGGCTTCATAAAACTGTTGGTGGTAGATCTGTGTTGTAGAATAGAAATCTATAGCAAAAGTAAGAAAAAGAGTGGCTGCCAACTACCTGCATATGCGTGAAACATTTGTGGCCATTAAGAGACTACTGTTTTAAAACAGCAGTATGCATGACCATAAATACATTTGACATTTATACAGCCCGGCTCTAATCTCAGTGTTTTCTGCATGTGGAGCAGCAAGAGACATAAATGTTATTACACATTGCTCATTAATATGCAAAGGTGAACCTGTATACTCAGTACATATTGCCTCAGCTTGTTAATGAGCATTTCCTGGACTGTGTAACTGCTGAACTACATTCTGATAGAAACATTGAGTTGTTCCTTCAGGCCTTATGTTTCAGCAAGCTTGTTCTCACTTTGATGTATAAATTAGAGCAATACATTGAAAGGACCCAGGGGTTACTTAATGTGGAATCTTTCCTGTGAAATTGAATGTAGCCCTCTTCAAATGTGCTCCTGAAGAATTTTTTTCCTTCCTGTATTTCATGTGGAAGAATGTCTACTGCTACAGAAATTATCCTCTAGATTTAATATTACTTTTATTTACTTCATTTAATAAAAAGTTAATCTATCACATTTCCCTTGCATTATATGAGGAAATAAGAGAGTGAATCTCAAATAAACACTTACACTGGTATATACAGATCCTTTTGTTATTTGTTCTTCGAGGGAGTATTTGTGTGAATATGGTATTACTTTTTTTTTTGAGTTTCGCAATTTCGCCCAGGCTGGCGTGAAGTGGCCTGATTTCGACTCACTGCAACCTGTGCCCCGCCAGGTTCAAGCAATTTTCCTGCCTCAGCCTCCCAAGTAGCTGAGATTACAGGCACCCTCCACCAGGATCAGCTAATTTTTGTATTTTTAGTAGAAACAGGGTTTTGCCATATTGGCCAGGCTGGTCTTGAACTCCTGACCTCAGGTGATCCACCCAAAGTGTTAGGATTACAGGTGTGAGCCACCACGCCCAGGCCCGTATTACTTTTTGAGGACTTTCCTCCTACTCTTTACAAGTTTAAAGACATAAAACGATTGAACTGGAGGAAATCTTAGAAGTCCCCAAGTTCTGAATCCTCATTTTACAGAAAAAAACATATTCAGGTTCATATCAGAAAGGAGAGCTTCCCAAAGACACACAACTAATTCCTAATAAGGTTTCCTAATTCTCAGGATACTATTCGACATACTATATAACACTGCTAACCTAACATTGATTTTTTAAATTATAAGTTTGCTGGCTCAGCATGGTGGTTCATGCCTGTAACCCCAGCACTTTGAGAGGTTGAGGATGGTAGATTGCTTGAGCCCAGGAGTTTAAGACCAGCCTGCGCAACATGGTGAGACCCTGTCTCTACAGAAAAATACAAAACAATTACAAGGCACGGTGTCATATCACTGTAGTCCCAGCTACTCAAGAGGCTGAGGAGTGAGGATCACTTGAGCCCAGGAGGGAGAGTTACAGTGAGCCATGATTGTACCACTGCACTCCAGCCTGGGCAACAGAGGGAAGATTCTGTCTCAAAAAATAACAATAGATAAATAAATCAATAAATAAAATAAAAATGCATTTGCTAAAAGATGGAAAACAGCAAGAATGATTAAGAATTTAATTTGCTTGTAGCTTTCTGCATTTTTCTACAAGTACATTAATGCTAATATATTAATATTGTTTTTGGCCTCCAATGCTATTAAAAGTTGTATTGGATCATTCTGATAATTTAAAAAGATGATAGAAAGAGGTGTCTCTCAGGCCGGGTGCGGTGGCTCACGCCTGTAAATCCCAGTATTTTGGGAGGCTGAGGCGGGCAGATCATGAGGTCAGGAGATCAACACCATCCTGGCTAACATGGTGAAACCCTGTCTCTACTAAAAATAAAAATAAAAAAAATAAAAAAAAAAAAGAAAAGAAAAAAGTAAAAAGAAAGAGCTGTTTCTTTTTGTTCCTTGATTCTCTGTTGAGCTCAATAACTTAATCAATGTGCCATCATGAGTCAATTTTAAAGGTTAGAAATTAGTTTTGAATTAAATAAATGTTACAGGCTATTTAATAAATCATACCTTCAAGATGATCTATGAATACCAGAATAATGTTTTAATGGATTAACCCCAGTTCTGGTCAAAGTCTTAAGAAATATGCCGGGCACGGTGGCTCAAGCCTGTAATCCCAGCACTTTGGGAGGCCGAGGCGGGTGGATCACGAGGTCAAGAGATCGAGACCATCCTGGTCAACATGGTGAAACCCCGTCTCTACTAAAAATACAAAAAAAAATTAGCTGGGCATGGTGGTGCGTGCCTGTAATGCCAGCTACTCAGGAGGCCGAGGCAGGAGAATTGCCTGAACCCAGGAGGCGGAGGTTGCAGTGAGCCGAGATTGCGCCATTGCACTCCAGCCTGGGTAACAAGAGCGAAACTCTGTCTCAAAAAAAAAAAAAAAAATATATATATATATATATATATATATATATATATATATATTTCAAGTATGTCATTCTAGGCATTAAAAGCTAAGTATTGAGCTAATTAAAACACTCACATTTACATGTCTTATAAATATACTGCTGCAGAATAATAAATTTTACATTTTAAATTATGGGCAACTACCACTCTGAGAAACTATGAATCTAAGAATATAATTGCACTGAAGCTATAGTATTACAGGACAGAGAGTAGAAATCTCTCAGTGATGATTAATATTAGGTTTTAATTTGTTTGTATTGAAGGATGAAAAGTATTGTTTTTGGGCGTGTCTATGAGGGTGTTACCAGAGGAGATTAACGTTTGAGTCAGTGGACTGGGAGAGGCAGACCACCCTCAATTTGGGTGAACACCATCCAATCACCTGCCAGCACAGCTAGAAAAAGCAGGCGGAAGAAAGTGGGATAAGCCGACTTGCTGAGTCTTTTCTGTGTACTCTCTCTGCCCTCAAACATCAGACTCCAAGTTCTTCAGTTTTCAACTCTTGGACTTATACCAGTGGTTTGCCAGGGCCTTTCAAGCCTTCGGCCACAGACTGAAGGCTGAACTGTTGGCTTCCCAAGGTTTGAAGTTTGGGGATTAGGATGGAGCCACTGCTGGCTTCCTTGCTGTTCAGCTTGCAGATCGTCTATTCTAAGACTTCACCTTGTGATCCTGTGAGTCAATTCTCCTTAATAAACTCCCCTTAATATATGCCTATATCCTATTAGTTCTGTCCCTCTAGAAAACCCTAACTAACACAGTCTCTTTTCTAGTTAAATACGTATTCTTTCAGTATTTTCTTTCTTCTTGAAACTAGAAGAATAAAATGAAACTTTATTACTCTGCAAAACTTGTGGTCCATGAGTACCTCACAATAAATATGTGTTTCATTTAACACATAATTATTGAGTGCCCAAATATGGTCATGTAGATATAGTCTACATAGATAACTGCAATATAAAGTAGTGGTAAGAATAAATGACAATGGGTATTAGAGTTCAACGGATAGAGAGGTCAGTTCCAGTGGTTATGAGTTAGAACACTTCTCAGGAAGCGTTTCACTTCACAAATTGAAAGGGGCTGGGTGTGGTGGCTCACGCCTGTAATTCCAGTACTTTGGGGGGCCGAGGCAGCAGAGCACCTGAGGTCAGGAGTTCGAGACCAGCCTGACCAACATGGAGAAATCTCATCATCAGTAAAAATACAAAAATTATCTGGGCGTGATGGCAGGTACCTGTAGTCCCAGCAACTTGGGGAGGCTGAAGTAGGAGAATTGCTTGAACCTGGGAGGCAGAGGTTGCAGTGAGCCGAGATCAGCCATTGCACTACAGCTTGGGCCACAAAGCAAGACTCCATCTCAAAAATAATAAATAAATAAATAAATAAATAAATAAATAAATAAATAAATAAATGAAAAGGACCGGTGACATCCTTTTGATCCAGTAGGATGCAGGATAGGAGAGGGGAGTTTACAAGATGGAAGCTGCAAGTTTATGCAAGGCAGGGAGCAAGAAAACCACAAGGTATGTTTAGACAATGTTCAGAAAATAAGTTTGGATGAGACAAAGTGTTTGCATAAAGGAAGAAGCAGCAGAAAATACGGTTAGGATATGGAGAACTTTGAATAACTTTGATCTTTGCTTTTAAGGAAATGATTTTTTAAATTTTGAAAAGTTTACACTTTGTAATACACCTCTCCACCTTTTTAACGGCAATTTAGCAGAACCAAAGCCACAATATAGAAAATAGATAAAAAGGTAGGTATTATGTTGTTAAAGTAGAATTGCTGTTCCATCCCCTGAATCTAACCCATATACACTCACTGACCACCCTCAGATATTTAGGATCTGCCAATACTTTTAAGCAAAAAAAAACTGTCATATGTTCTTCTGCAGGGAAGTTGATCAATAAACTAAGTGTTTTAAATATTATCTACCACTGGTGTCAATCTCTTCCACCCAAAATAGAAAATGTAAGTCATTGCCTTTTTTAGAGTTAATTTACACTGAAACAACTTGAGTAATTCTTCAAAGAAACTTCAAACGATCAACTTTAACAATTAATTATAATTAGGACTCAGATGCCAGGATTTAAAAAAAAAAATTGAAAAATGGCCGAACAAATTAATAGCAAAATTTTCATGGCCGAGCACTGTGGTTTATGCCTGTAATCCCAACACCTTGGGAGGCCAAGGTGGGCGAACCCCGAGGTCAGGAGTTCAAGACCAGCCTGACCAACATGGTGAAACCCCATCTCTACTAAAAATACAAAAATTAGCCAGGCATAGTGGTACATGGCTATAATCCCATTACTCAAGAGGCTGAGGCAGGAGAATCACTTGAACCTGGGAGGGGGAGGTTGCAGTGAGCTGAGATCTTGCCATTGCTCTCCAGCCTGGGTGATAGCGTGAAACTCCAACTTAAAAAAAAAAAAAAATTCTTTTTTTTTTTTTTTTTTTTTTTGATACAGAGTTACTTGTTACCCAGCTCTGGAGTGCAATGGCGTGATCTCGGCTCACCGCAACCTCCACCTCCTGGATTCAGGCAATTCTCCTGCCTCAACCTCCTGAGTAGCTGGGATTACAGGCACGCGCCACCATGCCCAGCTAATTTTTTGTATTTTTAGTAGAGACGGGGTTTCACCATGTTGACCAGGATGGTCTTGATCTCTTGACCTCTTGATCCACCCGCCTCGGCCTCCCAAAGCGCTGGGATTACAGGCTTGAGCCACCGCGCCCGGCCTAAAAAAATTTCTTAATTATAAACTCATTATTAGGAGCCTCGTAATAGTGAATTAAATCTATAAATGGAGTATCATGGTGGAATAAAAGTGAGAATTTAAAAAATAAAACACAATGATATCAAATTGTCATAAGAGAACACTATAATCTCTTTATCTAAAAAATAAACACGCATATTGAAATTGTCCACACAAATGACAGTACGTAGCAATTATAGAATGAAAATCAATAATAGTTAAATTCATTTGAATTTTCCTTTAAGAGAAAATATCAAAATAACAAACATTTCAGGAGTTTTTTTGGGGAAAGGATTTGTTTCAAAATTTTAAATTTTAAAACAGTATGACACTATGATGACTCTAAAGTACTTTTTTTTTTTTTCTTTTAACTGGAACCTCACCCTATCCCAGATACTATATCTGTTTGCTAAGTCTCTCCCAATTCTATAAGCCTGCCTGCTATGATGTAGCTGTCTTCTGCACAAATAGCACATGTTTTGTCTTGCGTGTCCTGATCATATGCAGTTGCCATCTTGTATATATCTCTCCCATGAAATTATAAGCTTCATAAGAGCAAAGATGATAGCTTATAGCTGGTACTTTTCTTTTTTTTATATTCCTGGTTGTGGAATAGTCAGTGCAGTTTAGAAAAATGAACATTAGAGTGGGGTTGTGAAACAGCGTCAGTTCTGTCACTAACTACGTGATCTGGGAAACTGTATTTCAGAATTTCAGTTTTCACTTTTGAAAAATGATGACATTGGACTAGATCTAGGATACTTTCAACTTAGTGATTCTGTGACTAAAGAAAACTGGATAAATATATGCATTTTTTTCTCTTTCCTATACATTTTCCTTCTTATATTCTACCTTAAAATTAAAAATATATGAAATATTAATTATAATTTGAGGAAATTTACTTTCAAGTAGCATTAAGTTTTTATTTAAGATGCATAGATACAGCCCATAAGAGCAGAGTTGCTAATAGAAGGGCAACTACATTTTTATGAAAAAAATTCTTTTTCATTAGTAACTAGAAGCATAGGGTAGAATATGAAATTTCTAGACAGACTTTTTAAAAACTCTGATAAAATCTCATCTGTATTGGGAAAACATATGTTTAGAAAGTAGCTGATGCAGTTTTTTTTTTTTTTTTTTTTTTAATTTAGCATTAGGTGATTCAAATCCAGCTCAGAAAGTTTAAAGCGAACATAGAGCTTACCTTCATATTCTCCAAACCTACAGAGAATGCTGGTAATAAAATATCACTGATGCAGACTAAACTAAAGAAGCCTCATAATAATCTTTCCTTTGCCAAGTATTTAGAAGCTCTCTCCAGGTGAAAATATTTGCTGTTTGTGGAGCTACCAAAGGCCTAGAATACCCCAGATGTTGACTGCATTTACATATTAACATCACTGTAAGAAAGGTGATCGGCATGTCCTGGTTCCTCTAAGAAAACAAAGAAGAGCCAGAAAGGGATATTTGGAGCTGTTAGGAATATGGTGTGTTGTGAAAAGAAATTAAATTTTTGGACCCCAAACTCATTTAGCCAAAGGGAAAAGTCAAGCTGGGAACTGAGTGACACAAACCTGCCTCCCGCTTTTGGTTCCTAAAGAAGATGGCTACAAGATGAAAGGCTACGTGCCTCTGCCCTATTTTGCCCACAAGGAAATTCCTGGTGAGCTGTTAAAACTTCTCCATGGCCATGCAAATTGATAGCTTATCTTTACAGGTGCAGTCGCAGCCACCCAGGCAAAAATGCATTTCTCATTGTTCCCCTACCCCATCTTGTCATCTTGTCTGTGTTATATAAAATACAGATTCCCTACATTTTTCCTCTGCCCCCTATGTTTATGTAAAACCTGTGTGCTTCTCAATATCCCGCCCTATCCCGTTTACATTTGGAGACCTCAAAATCGTCTTTGGAGAAAGGCATAAACCTGTCTCCCGGGCGCATCCTTAACTTTGTCAAATAAATCTCCTAAAATGATTGAGACTTGTCATTTCCCTCGCTTGACAGTGTCTTCTGAAATTCAAAAATTTTCTTTGATTCGTTTAGGTATCTAGTCTATATTGGCATTGGTACTGTGAAATCTAATCTAAGATTTTATTTTTCTTTGTAAGATCCTATGATTTATGTATTCCAAGTGAATTACTTAGTCTATACAATAAAAATCTCATTTTCAATAAGCTGGAATTTTCTTAGACCTAATTTGTTTTATTCACAATCTTTCAAGGATAAGTTTAAAATAAAAACCCTTGTAAATATATGATTGATATATTTAGGGACTAATCTATCTATAAAAATTGCTATTTCAATTATGAAGTAACTTAGAGAAATGATTAACTGCTGAGAAAAATTGCAGCTCCATTGGTCAATAGCTAAATTATATTGTGTTTTATTCAATAACTATATCTCCAAAAAAAATAACTTCCTAGTACTGAAACTGTCTTTGCAAAAATTATAACTGAGGAAATTATGACGGTGAAAGAGATTAGACCTAATCGACTCCATCTTGCTTCTAACCTTTAAGCTGTCCTTGTTCATTCCTGGCTGAACTAACCTTGGGAAGAAATTTAGTTTATGATTTGACTCTGAAGCAAAATAATAGCCCTGTCACACAAAGACCCCCTTCTTGCCTTGGGATCAATCTGCCTTTGTAGGACTAACAAATTAGCTACATTACGTTTAGGGGTCATGCAGCTTCTGGCTACAAGAATCTGAACCTCACCAAATTGCTCCTGGGGATAACATCACTATTATACAACCTAAGATCAGTGCTTGAGATATTTTGCACTTGATGGATTATTTTCCTCAGTTGGTCAGGTTGGTCTGGAACTCCTGACCTCAGGTGATCAGCCCATTTTGACCTCCCAATGTGCTGGGATTACAGGCACAAGCCACCTCGCCCGGCCCTAATTACCTTTAAAAACTCCAATCACCAAGGGCTCTCCCAAATGCTCAGGGAGACTGATTTGAGTAATAATAAAACTCTGGTCTCCCACACAGCTGGCTCTGAGTGAATCACTCTTTCTCCATTGCAGTTCCTCTGTTTTAATAAATGGTCTCTCTCTAGGCAGTGGGCAAGGTGAACCCATTAGGTGGTTACAGTATTACAAAACTTTAATGATAATAGAACATTTTACATAATGTTATTCAATGCTTAACAGGACATAATTGAGGCTAATATTAGGTACTCCTGACCATAGTTATCTATGCATTTTAATTCTATGTCCCTACCTCTTAAGGCTTATTCAAAACCAAAAGGAGTAATATATCCTATAGAAGGTTAACATTTAGTAATTCAAAGAATAAGAGGTTATATTTGCAGATACATTATTGAAATTCTATTTAAAAAGTATTTCCTCCCACACTCTTCTATCAAAAACCAGCTGTGTAGTAAAGGTTACAGATGAAAACAGAATAGTCTATGTTATATTGTATGTGTACTATAATGGTAAGACATTAGTGTATATTGATAGATTGAGGGAAAGTTTTTTTTTTTTTATCTTATTGAGGTATAAAAAACAAAAATCAACGAAGCAGAAAACTAACCTCAGAATGACAGTGTTTTATGTTTTTCTAAGCCTCTACTAAAAATTTACTGTATTTTCTGACTTAATATTCAAAATGGTTGCATGCTGATTTGAAGTACAGAGTCTTCCCAAGGCATTCAGCCTTAGAAATATTAAATCCCTTTTACTTTTCTTTTTTTTAAATCACAATGTAAAATTCTCCTGAGTGAATCACAAGTCTAAGGTGGCTGAATACACTTGCCAGTCTATTGCCATTGATGCATCTTAATGAGATAAAGAAGAAGAAACTAATGAGCATCATTATATATTTCATTTGATACTGATGTGGACATTTTGAGGAAATCTGTATTTAGAAATAGCTATGTTTTCAGAGCAGATCTTTGACTACATGATGTTTACAAACTAATGTCCAAAGATCCTTCATGATTAAATTCCTTTCACTTAGCTTGTCAAAGAACTCTGCTTCTTTTTTATCAGAACTGTGTTTTTCCTTTATCAGTTCATATTGCTTATATACAAAGATATTTCACAAACTATCAAATAGCACGGATAAATTAATTTGACTAGTGATTTCCTATGCATATTGTCGATGAAAATGTCAAATTCTGGGCTGGGCGTTGGTGGCCCCAACCTGTAAGCCCAGCTCTTTGGGAAGCTGAGGTGGTGGATTAGGAGGTCAGGAGATAGAGATCATCCTGGCCAACATGGTGAAACCCCATCTCTACCAAAAATACAAAAATTAGCTGGGTGTGGTGGCGCACGCCTGTAGTCCCAGCTACTCCAGCCACTGCACTCCAGCCTGGCAACAGAGCAAGACTTCGTCTCAAAAAAAAAAAAAAAAAAAAAAAAAGAGTCAAATTCTGTAAAATATTTTAAGAGATTTATTCAAGCCAAATATGAGCGATCATGGACCGTGACACAGCCCTCAGGAGGTCCTGAGAACATGTGCCCAAGGTGGTCTGAATACAGCTGGGTTTTTTCTATTTTAGGCAAGTATGAGGCATCAGTCAAACACATTTATGAAATACGTTGGTTTGGCTCAGAAAGATGGGACAACGCAAAGCAGGGGCTTCCAGGCTATAGATAAATTTAAACATTTTCTGGTTGATGATTGGTTGAGTTTATCTGAAGACCTGGGATGAATAGAAAGGAAATGTTTAGGTTAAGATAAATGATGTGGAGACCAAGTTTTATTGTGAAGAGGAATCTCTCAGATAGAAATACGTTTTGGGGTAAAATATTTTTATTTTCTTCCTTGTTTCGCCAGAGACAGACTGGAAAGAAAGTCACCATATACATACAGGGTTAAATAAACCCAATCTGATGAGAATTTATGGTTTGTAGGGCATGACTTCTCAGACCCCTTAGATAGGAATTTGGGCAAGATAAAACAATCAGAGTATAGTCCTCAATATTATACTGGGTATTAACTCAATCAAGTTATACTTTTAAAATCTGGTGATATCCAATTCTATCTGTATCTATTTATCTCAATATAACACTTCGATTATTCCATGCCTTAATTAAAGGTATGGAATAATACCTTAAATAAAGGTCTTCTTATCTCTCAGTTAAATTACGACCCTCCCCTTTTCCTCAAAATTCTATATTAAGGCTACCCCTGCTTCCAACTTTTGTGGAATATGTGTTGATACAAACAACTAAAATAAAGATAAAACTGTAACTCCTAACATGAAAGATATAAAGTGACATTAAAAAAAAACTTTGCCTGCCGGGCGAGGTGGCTCAAGCCTGTAATCCCAGCACTTTGGGAGGCTGAGGCGGGTGGATCACGAGGTCGAGAGATCGAGACCATCCTGGTCAAGGTGGTGAAACCCCGTCTCTACTAAAAATACAAAAAAATAGCTGGGCATGGTGGCGCGTGCTTGTAGTCCCAGCTACTCAGGAGGCTGAGGCAGGAGAATTGCTTGAACCCAGGAGGCGGAGGTTGCGGTGAGCCGAGATCCTGCCATTGCACTCCAGCCTGGGTAACAAGAGCAACACTCTGTCTCAAAAAAAAAAAAAAAAAAAAAAACCAAAAAACTTTTCCTTTTCCTTTTTTTTTTTTTTTGATGTAGAGTTTTGCTCTTGTTGCCCAGGCTGTAGTGCAATGGCGCAATCTCGGCTAACGGCAACCTCCACCTTCTGGGTTCAAATTATTCTCCTGCCTCAGTCTCCCGAGTAGCTAGGATTAAAGATGTGTGCCACCACGCTCAGCTAATTTTATGTATTTTTAGTAGAGAAGGGAGTTTCTCCATGTTGGTCAGGCTGGTCTCGAACTCCTGACCTCAGGTGATCCACCCACCTGAGCCTCCCAAAGTGCTGGGATTACAGGTGTGAGTCACTGCCCCTGGCCAGAAAATACTTTTACATTTTTAGTACCCACTCAAACTGGAGAGGGTCTGAGTTGTTGTTCTACAACAAGATCTGGAAGGAAATAAAAGTCAGAAGGTAAACACAGCAAGTCCAAGGATATCTAGGGTAGCTTGTGCACAATGCATCAGAAAGGAAAAATGTTGCTACACATTGCCAGGTCCTTCACTACTTTTCTGATTCAAGTTTTCTCTTCTGACTTGGTCTATGCCTATAGCCAACAGAAGTGCAGTTCAAATATCCACCTTTACTTTTCATTTTATGAATTATTTGACCTCACTATTTTACTGTTCTTCAGCTAAAATGAAGACAAAATTATTTACTTTCCATGTAAAGGTGTTAGATTTTGTATGTTAAAGTTACGTAGGAAATAAGAATAAATAAAAGACTCCTCTTCAAAGCTTCCTTTTAGTTCATTATGAATAAATAATCGTTTCTTCAAAGGTTAATTTATTTTAAAGCTTTTGATAATAATCTTAAAGTAGCTGTTAGGCATAATAAAGAAATAAGTGTATCCATTGTTCTTAGTTCATACACTTTAGCCTAGATATTTGCTGTGACATGCCTGGACAAGCCCAGACAAGTCTTAGATTATAGCTTATTTCCCTTCCTTATTTGGAAATGTTATTGCTTCTCTAAGTATTCCTCAGTTTACTTCCTCTTTTCCTTTGTTACTTCCCCTTTATTCAAGTTTTAAGTTGTTAGCCAACCAGGTGCAGCCTAGGCTGTGAAGTTCAGTTTCAGCCAGTGGAATCAGGACACGGCAGTAGGGTGGATGCGTTAGATATAAATGGCCCTGCCTCCTTTGTTCAGTGTCCTCTCGTGGCAAGATGGCTAACAGGAGCACCCTTTCTGCAGTAAGTAACGTTGCCTTGCTGAGAAAATTAAATTTCTCTCCGAGTGCTACTTTTGTGGTACCAAAAATTCACATATAACACATTATAAAAGTGCTGTAAGGAGGAAAAGTGCTAAATATTACTGTTATTACATGATTGTATATGTGTATAGATGTATATGAAAGAAATGAGACAAAAAAGAAAACTGAAAAATATAGCACCTGTAACATTACTGCCTCACAGACGTTCAATTCTGAAGCTCCTCTTGGAGATATAGACAATGGATTCCATTAACATCAAAGGGTGTTTTGAATCTAAAAGTATCTAAGACAGCCCTCAAATTTGTGAACCCAAAAGTATCTGAGCCAGGTCTCAATCAATTTAAAACGTTTATTTTGCCAGGTTTAAAGACATGCCCATGACACAGCCTCAACAGGCCCAGACAACATATGCCCAAGGTGGTCAGGGTACAGCTTGCTTTTATAAATTTTGAGGAGGTAAAATATATCAATCCATACATGTAAGCTTTACATTGTTTCCATCTGGAAGGGCAGAATAACTCCAAGTGGTGAAGGGGGTTGAGGAGGGGGATGAGGGGCAGCTTCCAGCTCATAGGTAGATTTAAAAATGTTCTGATTGGCAATTGGATGAAAAAGTTATTATCAATAGAAAGGAATGTCTAGATTAAGTTAAAAGGTTGTAGAGACCTCATTTTTATCATGCAGAAGAGGCTTCCAGGTAGTAGGCTTCTGAGTGAATAAACTGTAAATGTTTCTTATCAGATTTAAGATCTGTGTTTATTGAATGCTGGTGGGATGTATAGTAAGGCATGTCCCTTCCCCTCTTCTATCATGTCCTGAACTGCTTTTTCAGGTTAACTGTCGAATGCCATTGGCCAAGACGAAGGGTCCATTCAGATGGTTGGATGGCTTTAGAATTTATTTTTGGTTCATAGTGTCATACAGCTAAATCCAAGGGAACATCTTAGAAAATGTAAGTGCTATCTTGGTAACTATAGAGTTAATTCAATATTTCAATTATTTTTAAAAGATAAACCAATAAATAATATGACTTTTTCAAATTTTTCCCAATAAGAAGTTTTTATAATATTTTAATCAGCAGGTATTTGAGGAATGCTGAGTCCTAGAGTAGATACCAAAAACTTAGTAAAATAAATATTTATTAAAGATTAACACAAAGTGTCTGAAATCACACAAAATTGATAAAAATATATACTGTGTGTTACTTCCAGTTTTGCTCAATATCCTCATATTTTTAAAATTTGCAATAATAACTTTGCTAAGATGGCAAGAACATACATTAACAATAATGAAAAGGAAAAAAAAATGTCTGAGTAAACATAACCACAATTGTACAATAGTCATAAGAAAAATCTTTAATATTTAGGACACAAAAAGATTGAATGGAATAAAAGAAAAGACATAATGTAATCTTGGGTAGAAGGATTCAGCATCATAAAGCTGATGATTTTCACTAAGTTAACATCAAATTTATGTGATTCCAACAAGAGTAGCAACATTTTTAGAGCTAGATAAATTGATTCTAAAGTTTATCTGACTCAACAATCTCATTTCTAGAAATATGGATAAATGACATGTGTGAAAGGTTTTTTTTTTTATTACAGCACTGTTTACAATTTTATCATTTTAAAGTTGAAAATACACCCCTATAAGGGACTGTTTATAACAGCTATGAGATAACCTATGAATATTTGTTTATATCTACATACAGAAACTCTGGAAGCATATTTGAGAAACTGATGAAAATGATTAAGTCTAGAGGGAAGTATATATGGAAAAAATAGAGACAAGCTTGGAAGAAAGGCTTCTTTGGGTGTACCTTGTTACATGGTTTTGATTTTTGAATCATTTGAATACATCATCTATTAAAACTCCCTAAAATAAATTTTAAAAATTAAAAACTTGCAAGAAAAAACACTTAAGGGAAAATATATGAACTACACATTCTGCTAAATGCTGTAAATGTTTGCTGTGTCAATATGATGGAATCTTTTAAACTTATATTCGTTATTTAACCAGAATTTTTGGATTAATATATGGAATTCAGCCATCATTCATCCTTGGCTGCTTGAAACTTGGAGTTGATTTTCAGAGAAATTACTGAGGGTCACTACTTTCTACCTAAACATCATACCATAGTGCACATTGATTTGGTTTTGATTACTACCAAAAGGAGTACATTTTCCCTGACAATTTTCAGCATATAAATACGAGCAGAATTTCACTGAATGACAGCGGGATACATAGCAATAAAATACACAAAAATTGAACTAAATTTTTGTGTTCTGTGTGAAAGAATGGCTCTGATCCCTGCTGTCAAGCTGCTAACACTAAATTTACTCAAAACCTATATTGTTTGCCTTCTGTGGGCCAAAACCTGCACTTTATTCTTTCTCCATTGTTATTCTAGACAGAAGATACTACAGAATTCAGGACTGAGAGAGAGAAAAAACTTTTTAGCAACCACAGTTTCACTGAGGTTTATTCCATTTTGGAGAATTTAATTCAAAAGATTAAAATGATGAACGTAGCTCAGCATATGACCTGCAATTGAAGACACCTGGCTCACAGCTTGCTTTACATTTGATACATGAGGTTATTTGGCATTTACTGCCATAAAGTTTGAAGGATGCATACTGAAAAGAAGACACAGCAGTAAACTTTTGGCATTAATTTCTCAAAGTTTCTGACAAGCTGGAAAGAAATGTCATTTGTATTTCTTAATTGGATTTATTTCCAAACAAATACAGACTTTCAGTAAAAGTTCCTAAACAGCTATACAGATGAAATTAAAAACCACACAAAGCACTAACTGAGCCAAGGTGTGAATGGATAATTCTAACAGAAATTACAAAGCAAGTCAAGATCAAAATATGATTAAGACAGGAGAGCAATTTTTATGGATGTTTTGATAAGCAGATATGAATTATGAGCCTGTAATTTGTAAACATGCTTGATGTGGCCAATATTGCTTATCATTACCCTTTTAGAAACACACAGATCTGGCCGGGCTCAGTGGCTCATGCCTGTAACCTCAGCACTTTGGGAGGCTGAGACGGGAGGATCACGAGGTGAGGAGGTCGAGACCATCCTGGCCAACATGGTGAAACCCCGTGTCTACTAAAAAAAACACACAAAAATTAGCTTGGCATGGTGGCAAGTACCTGTAATCCAAGCTACTCAGGAGGCTGAGGCAGGAGAATAGCTTGAATCAGGGAGTCGGAGGTTGCAGTGAGCTGAGATCGCACCACTGCACTCCAGCCTCATGACAGAGCAAGACTCCATCTTAAAAAACAACATCAGCAACAACAACAAAAGGAAACACACAGATCCATATGTATTTACAATGATTAAATGAAAGAGAGCATTTGGACCTTCAGTGGACAAGCACAGCCAGCTTAGTGGATTTCTGGCAGTGCCAAGAACATGTTGAGAATCATGCCTGTGCTTTAACCATGGATGAGATTTTAGCTAGTGTTCTAAGGGAAGAAAAAAACGATGAGCAAGTTCAAACATCATCGTTTGGTTTAGCCTTATGGCCAACTGCATGTTTATTTATGACAGAATTTATTTGATTTAATTAAAACAAAATAGAAATGAAGGTATATAGTATCACAATCACGTTCATTATTAGTTCCGTGTCCTGCTGTAGAAACACAATTTAGTGAGTCCTTACCTATCATTGGAGTTGAATCTACATCCACTTTAATTTGTTCCTGGGCTCAATTTTTGATAACATAATCTCACAACATAAAATGTAGCTTTGGTTACTTAGATTAGTGTAGGCCAGGAAATGTTGGTGTAAGAAGAAAAAAATAAAATAATAAATCCTTAGGATCAACAAGACCTCATCTGCTACCTCATTTTTTCCCCTCATTTGTATTTCTTAATTGGATTTATTTCCAAACAAATACAGACTTTCAGTAAAAGATTCTAAACGGCTATACAGATGAAATTAAAAACAACACAAAGAACTAAATTAGCCAAGTTGTGAATGGATAATTCTAACAGAAATTACAAAGAAAGTCAAGATCAAAATATGATTAAGACAGGATAGCAGTTTTTATGGATATTCTGGTAAAGTAGATATGAATTATGAGTCCTGTACTTCATAAACATGCTTGATGTGGCCAATATGTGTGCTTTAGGATTGACTTTAATTAGTTAAATACATACATATATGTATATATAGTCAGCCCCTTGTATCCACGGTTCCACATCCTTGATTTCAACTGAGGATCAAAAATATTTTAAAAACCCAATACAAATAAGAATACTACAATAAAAAGTAACACAAATAAATACAATAGAGTATAATCACTATTTACATAGCATTTATGTTTATTAGGTATTATACGTAATCTAGAAATAATTTAAAATATGCAGGAGGTATGTAGACTATATGTAAATACTATGTATAATTTTATATCAGGGACTTGAGCATCTAAGGATTTAGTTATTATGTGAGTGCTAGAACCAATCCCTTACAGATACCAAGGGAAGACTCAATGTAAATATACATATATATAGCATATACATAAATAGAGGATTCATATCCTGAAATTCTATGGAGTTCTGCATAATTCATAACTAATTTTTACTTATCAAACTATAATCTATAGCCTTATGTATTAACTGAGTATCAATTCTGCTAAATATTGATTTTTTTTCATATGAATGTACACCATCATTAGAGATGCAAAGGCTTAGAGAGGAAATAAAAAGAAAAAAATAAGCTAGGTGCGGTGGCTTACACCGGTAATCCCAGCATTTTGGGAGGCCGAGGTGGGTGGATCACGAGGTCAAGAGATCGAGACCATCCTGGTCAAAATGGTGAAACACAGTCTGTACTAAAAATACAAAAAATTAGCTGAGCATGGTGGTGTGTGCCTGTAATCCCAGCTACTCAGGAGGCTGAGGCAGGAGAATTGCCTGAACCCAGGAGGTGGAGGTTGCGGTGAGCCGAAATTGTGCCATTGTACTCCAGCCTGGGTAACAAGAGTGAAACTCCACCTCAAAAAAAAAAAAAAAAAAAAAAAAAAATATATATATATATATATATATATATATATATATATATATGTGATGGGGGAATGGTGCAATGAAAAAACATATTTCTCTGCATCTTTCCTGAGGACTTTTTTCAATTTTTTTTTTTTTTTTTTTTTTTTTTTTTTTTGAGACAAGGTCTCAATCTGTTGCCCAGGCTGGAATGCAGTGATGTGAACACAAGACACTGTAGCCATGACCACCTGGGCTCAAGCAATCCTTCCACCTCAGCCTAACAAATAGCTAGGACTGGCCGGGCGCGGTGGCTCAAGCCTGTAATCCCAGCACTTTGGGAGGCCGAGGCGGGTGGATCACGAGGTCAAGAGATCGAGACCATCCTGGTCAACATGGTGAAACCCCGTCTCTACTAAAAATACAAAAAATTAGCTGGGCATGGTGGCGCATGCCTGTAATCCCAGCTACTCAGGAGGCTGAGGCAGGAGAATTGCCTGAACCCAGGAGGCGGAGGTTGCGGTGAGCCGAGATCGCGCCATTGCACTCCAGCCTGGGTAACAAGAGCGAAACTCCGTGTCAAAAAAAAAAAAAAACCAAAAAAACAAATAGCTAGGACCATAAGTGCATGCCACCAGGCTAGTTTTTATATTTTTTGTAGAGATGAGGTCTCAGTATGTTTCCCGGGCTGGTCTCAGACTCCTGGGTGAAATGATTTTTCCCACCTCAGCCTCACTAAGTACTGGGATTACAGGTATGAGCCACCATGCCTAGCCCGTGACTTTTTCATTTTTGCTTTTTAATCTTACAGGAGAAAATAACAAAATTAAAGAGAAATGTAAGCAAGATTATCAATATCTTACACCTTCTTATTAGCTAAAATGTCAAAATCACAAGATGAACATCTCTGTCTAATAAAGATTGACATGAGTTTGGCAGATCCATTAGGCTCCGTTCCACCTTAATTCTAACTTTTCCCAGATATTCATCCATACACATAATTTGTATATAATTTTATACAATGTATATATATGTGATATGGTTTCACTCTGTCGCCATCCAAATCTCACCTTGAATTGTAGCTAATGTAATTCCCACATGTTGGGGGAGTAATCCAGTGGGAGATAACTGAATCATGGGGGTGGTTTCCCTCATACTGTTCTTGTGGTAGTGAATATCTCATGAGATTTGATGATTTTATAAAGGGCTTTCCCTTTTGCTCAGCTCTCATTCTCTCTTGCCTACTGCCATGTAAAATATGCCCTTTGCCTTCCACTATGATCGTGAGGCCTTCCCAGCCACATGGAACTGTGAGTTCATTAAACTTCTTTTTCTTTTTTAATTACCCAGTCTCAGGTATGTCTTCATCAGCAGCATGAAAATGGAAGAATACAATATGATATATGTATACATTCATATATAGCAGGTGCATACACACACATACACACACATACGCACTCCACTCAGGGCCCTTAAACTATTATAAACTTGGCTGTTTATTCGGTCTTCTTACATAGTTCCCCTAAGAACAAGTGAAAATAATGACCCATGTGTTCAAAGTGTCTATATTAAATCATAAAAGAAAAAGGGGCCTTTGTATATCATTCAGAATGAATCTCCACTTCTTTAGTCTATGAATAGGGTAGACAGACTCTCCCTTGATTATCTTAAATATAAAGGAAGATTGATCTTCCAACAAGTGACTTGCATTTGGGAAAATATCAAACAACATCTCAATTTAACCTTATTTTCCTTCTGAAATATATGTAAGGGAAATATCTTGTCTTTGATTCCCACTGTGATAACAATGTAAGTAATTCTATTATTTGCAATTTTATAATCTTTAATAATTGCAATAGTATATTCAAGAACTTGTCAAAGATGTTGAACATCTTAACTTTGTTTCTAAAAAAAAAAAGGCATGATAATTGGCCTAACAATGTTCAATAATTCTCTTTGTCTTGGAACTTGAATAGCAAAAAGTAATTCAGAATCAACTTCGTTGCCATTTAAATAACTTCTCTAAGATTGTTCTAGAAAAATGGAAGATTTCCCGAAGTGGTGATTTTTGCCTTGTCAATATCTATTAGCAATTTCACTACGTGTACAGATTTAATTGCTAAAAAGCAGTTATTGCCCTTGATATGCAGGACCTAAGGTTTCAATGGAATGTATTTTTATATTATGGATTGTTCAAATTTCATACTTATAGTATATGTTCACCATATCTTTGCTGACTTTCTGGTTGATTTAGAATGTTTTATTGTTTAAAGTTTTGAAGTAGGCTTAATTTAGGCCAATAATGATGACAACATGAAAAAGAGATTACTTCTACATGAGAAACTCAACAAAAATTACTGCATGAGAGAGAAATGCAAATTCCTTCCTTTGGGATATGCCATAGAATAAAATCTTTTTATTTTATTAAATATATGTTAAAAGATATATCTTATTCAGGGTTACCTACCTTTAAACAACAAACTAGAATATGGTGAATAACATTTAAAAAATATTTCTGGAGGAAAAACATAGTATTAGAAATAGACTTCTAAGGACATGTGCTATAAGATGTCACAAAATAACCAAAGAAGAAAAGAGGAGGTGAGGAGACAGAGGATATGAAATGCAGAAAATGTCCGAAAAATTAGTGAGTAACGGAAGAGTAAATGCATTAGCTTTGCTGAAACAGTATGTCAACCTAGATATTTCCGTGGTGGAAATGTCACCATAGCTGGGGATTGGGGGTTGAGGGTAGGAGGATCCAGATTTGGGATTTGGACTTGCATTTTTATTAGAAGAAATCCCTACAGAATTCACTTGTGGCTCTATGTTCTTCAGTTGATAATGTATAAGTTACCATATATACTGCAATGAAAGGGCTTTATTCTTAGTTATATCTTTAATGTAATTTAAATAATAATAATGTGCGTGTGGAGTGACATCATTCTACATTCAAAATAAGAAAGGATTTTAATGTTTTTCTGAACCTCTAGATATTAGAAATTACTATTTTACTTATTTCAAAATATTCTCCAAGTAAATAAAAAGTAGTACAGTTGTTATTGTTGTTTTCCCCCAAAGCCAGAAGGTATTCACGATGGCATATTGGATTGCCCTAGTGAATTAATTCTGTTGTTAAAATCCAACCGAAATACTAGAGGCTAAGATAATTGGAAAGCACGATCATCTGACTGGCAGACAGCCCTTTTGGTGGACATGATAGAGTAGTTAAATGGCTCACATTATCCTAGTGTATAAAATGAGGGAGAAGTAGGATATTTTTCTACACCTTGATCTTCGGATATTCCTTTAGGAGGAGAGAATAAGTGGGCTTGTGCTCATATATACTTATATATCCTCAAAGACAGATAAACAATTAAATATGAATAACACTTGCATATCATAGGGCATAAAAATACTTTTTTTTTTTTTTTTTTTTTTTGAGACGGAGTTTCACTCTTGTTACCCAGGCTGGAGTGCAATGGCGCGATCTCGGCTCACTGCAACCTCCGCCTCCTGGATTCAGGCAATTCTTCTGCCTCAGCCTCCTGAGTAGCTGGGACTACAGGCATGCACCACCATGCCCAGCTAATGTTTTGTATTTTTAGTAGAGACGGGGTTTCACCATGTTGACCAGGGTGGTCTTAATCTCTTGACCTCATGAGCCACCCGCCTCGGTCTCCCAAAGTGCTGGGATTACAGGCTTGAGCCACCGCACCCAGCAAAAATACTTTTAAGCAAGAGATTATGGTTCAAAATCAAATTTCTATTTCTAATATCTAAAGAAAAAGATTCTGCAATGATAATTAGCCTAGCTCTATTCATTTTATAACGTAATTTAAATGTTATGCTAAGAAAAGTCTTGATAAAATGCTGTTGTCCATTTTTTCAGCTATTTAAACCAGTGTGTGTGGGATGTCAACCAAATAACCAAGCTAGACTAGATATTATTACTTTTTTTTTTTTAGACGGAGTTTCACTCTTGTTATCCAGGCTGGAGTGCAATGGCACGATCTCGGCTCACCGCAACCTCCGCCTCGTGGGTTCAAGCAATTCTCCTGCCTCAGCCTCCTGAGTAGCTGGGATTACAGGCACATGCCACCATGCCCAGCTGATTTTTAGTATTTTTAGTACAGACGGGGTTTCACCATGTTGACCAGGATGGTCTCGATCTGTTGACCTCGTGATTCACCCGCCTCGGCCTCCCAAAGTGCTGGGATTACAGGCTTGAGCCACCGCGCCTGGCCTATTACTTTTATTTTGAATGTTATATATATATATACACACACACACATACATATACATATTTTTGTGTGGTGCTGGATATTTTTAAATAGGAAAGTATAAATAAGGAAAAGGGAATTAAGCTTTATGAATAAAAAGTCATACATAATTTGTGTTTAATCAAAACAGCTAGATTTAGAAGAAAAAAGAAATCATGAGTTTCAGTAAATGTATATTCAATTTGTATCTTGTAATAACTAATTAAATGATAAATGTTGACATTTTAATATACAAGACCCAAACGACACTTTAAAATGTTTGGAGAGCTAATCTCTTGCATATCACTATATATTAGATATATTTGTCTTACAAATGCTGATACCCTGGAAAATGGAGCCATTTTCCCTGATGAATCTGAGCATGTTCTATGCCTCTTTTCTGCTCCACTAGACATTTGTCATTCTGGCTGGCAAATTTGTAACTAATTATGCCAGGCTACTGCTTTTCATACAGATAAATTCCTGAAAAATTACCAGTGAAAGGGCCGAGCATGCATAGATGGATCTCAAAAGGGAACAGTGATTAGGTATAAAATCACGTGAGACATTTGTGTCTATTCACTTTTTACCAGGAAGAGTCTATTCTAAGAATGAAGGTAGTTTCTCTTAGGGACTCTTACTATCACTCTGGAACCCTGTTGTCCATATGTTAAATAATCAATTTAAATATGGTCCAGTTCACACTGATGTAGTAATAAATATCTTCTACAGTTCAAGCTGTAGATAAAACTGTCTCATAATTAATATCATTTTCTTTCTTTCTGAAATGGTTACATGATTTAAAATATGCACATTATGCTAAAAGAGAAATATAATGAAATAATATTTATCTATCAACATATATTCTCAAGTAGATTCCTCTTCTCACTTTTCAGCATGTGAGAATGAAAACGTACGCTCTCACCACACAATAGTCTCATTTCTCTCTAGACATGTTGTATCAGTCTCTTCTCCAATTGCTGTACAGAAATACCTGAGGCTGGGTAATATATAAAGTAAAAAGATTTATTTGGCTCAGGGTTCTGCGGGTTGTACAAGAAGCATAGTGGCTTCTGAGGAGGCATCAGGAAGCTTTCAATCATGGCAGAAGGTGACATGGCCCTAGGAGGAGGAAGAGAGTGAGGGGTGAGGTGTCACACCATTTTGAGGTGGAGTCTCACTCTGTTACCCAGACTGGAGTCCAGTGGCGTGATCTCGGCTCACTGCAAACTCTGCCTTTTGGGTTCAAGTGATTCTGCTGTCTCAGCCTCCTGAGTAGCTGGGATTACAGGCACCCACCACCACACCCAGGTAATTTTTTTGTATTTTTAGTAATGACAGGGTTTCGCCATGTTGGCCAGGCTAATCTTCGACTCCTGACCTCGTGATCTGCCCACCTCAGCTTTCCAAAGTTCTGGGATTACAGGCATGAGCCACTGTGCTGCATACTTTTAAACAACCAGATTTTGCAATAATTTAATCAGTCACAATTACCAGGACAACACTAAGGGGGATAGTGATAAACCATGAGAAACTGCCCCCATCATCCAATCACCTCCCACTAGACCCCACCTCCTACATTGGGGATTACAACTGGAAATGACATTTGGATGGAGACACAGATCCAAACCATATCTCTGTGAGAGGAAAACATCTTGGAATCTGAAATCACTAAGCTAAAGGGTAATGTCAAGCTGAGAACTGCTTAGGGCATATCTGTCTTCCATTCTACTGAGAGCTATCCCTCTGCTCATTGAGATAAATGCATATCTGATTATCTCCTTTGGAGAGGCTAATCAGAAACTCAAAAGGATGCAGACATTCGTCTTTTATCTACCTATAACCTGGAAACTCCCTCCTCTGGAGTCATCCTGCTTTTGCTTCC
This sequence comes from Saimiri boliviensis, assembly GCF_048565385.1. Lineage (NCBI taxonomy): Eukaryota > Metazoa > Chordata > Mammalia > Primates > Cebidae > Saimiri > Saimiri boliviensis. Next base: position 77,429,212 of record NC_133470.1, on the reverse strand, counting down.
TGTTGTCTTGCCTTGATAATGTTCATCTTACTTATGTTAATTAATATCTCATATCACCCTAAAATGTATTAATGTATTACATGAAGCTGTACTTTGACTACCTTGGGAACACGTTGGGACCTCCTGCAGCTGTGCCATGGGTGTGCATCCTCAACCTTGGCAACATAAACTTCCTAAAACAACTGAGACTTATCTCAAATTTTCAGAGTTCACATCACACAGAGATCACTACTATATCCATTTGTGTTTCTTAGAGTAAGGCTTGTAAGGTCTTTTAGGCTGACTGATGACACTGTAGACACCATGGTAACTTCTGTGACCTGCATGGACACTCCAGATGAGTTCCTGGAACTAGAAAATCTGAAATCACTGGAAGACCAGGAGAAAGGCAAGAATGATCAACCCCTGCATTGCCTAATTAACTTGAGACATTCTTCTATTGTTCCTTATTTTTGCCTCAACTGATAAGGCAACTGGACTTTGTAACTGACCTTGGTCAACATCCTGACTCCAGACGCTAGGATCCCCTCCCAGCTTGCAAAAACTGCCCAAAACTGTAACTGCTGTAACTTTCCACTGCCCATCCCAAACCTATAAAACAAACTCCTATCCCACTGCCCTTTGCTGACTCTTTTCAGACTCAGCCTACCCACACCTGGGTGAATAAACAGCCATGTTACTCACACAAAGCTTGTTTGGGGGAGTTTCTCCATTCAGGGCACGTGTTTAACAAGGCTAGTATCTTCAGTGTATTACTGTGTAAAGTTCTGGAAGACATAAATTGCATTTTCTAGCCTGCTGAGATATTGGGCAATTATACAGCGATGTCAACCTACCCGGATTTGAGAATGAGGACTAAGCTATGATTTTTTTTTATTTTTCCCATACTCTCATGTAAAGGGTTTGGGGAGTCATGCCCTACAAACCATAAATTCTCATCAGATGGGGTTTATTTAACCCTGTGTATCATGCTTACTTTCCAGTCTGACTCTGGCATAACAAGGAAGGAATTAAAAATATTTTACCCCAAAATATATTTCCTTGCCATGTCTTGAAATGGTTCTGCAAAGTCATCCCTTGTGGGAAACATTCACATGCTAAGGAGAATCCTTTTTCCACTTTGTTTTCCTTCCTTCCTTTCCAGATCCAGGAGATGATCAACTAAGAGCAAGGCACCCTTTTAGGTCCAATAAGAAACATTTTATAACCTTCTCTCTCTGAAGTCTGCTACCTGAGAGCTTCCTCTGCACAGTAAAACTTGGCCTCCACAATCCTTTATCTTAACCTAAACATTTCTTTTCTACTGATCCCAGGTCTTCAGATAAATTCAACCAATTGTGAACCAGAAAATGTTTAAAATTACCAATACCCTGGAAGCCTCTGCTTTGAGTTGTCCCACCTTTCTGAACCAAGCCAATGTATTTCCTGAATGTATTTGATTGATGTTTCATCCCTTCCTAAAATATGTAAAACCAAGCTGTACCCCAACCACCTTGGGCACATGTTCTAAGGACCTCCTTAGAGCCATGTCGCGGTCAATGGTCACTCATATTTGGCTCAGAATAAATCTCTTGAAGTATTTTACAGAGTTTGACTCTCTTCATAAACAAGAATAATTACATATAGAGTTGAAAAATGCAAAGATAGGCATGTCTGACCACACAGAAGACAAGAAGTCTGACAACAAATCCATACTGGCAGTCAAATCTGGGAATTTAAATGGAATATGCAAACAGTTGCTAGAATGTACTTCACAGCCTTCTGTTGTGATTGTATTAGGTTGGTGCAAAAGTAATAGTTGGATACATAACTCTGCAGTCTTCTAAATTGACTTTCTGTTTTAAGAACTAGAAAATTCCTGAACAACTTGATGGAAGACTGCAGAACAGAAAGGAAAGGAAGAAAGAAAGAAAACCTCACTAAAGCATTGCTACTTAGGTTAATATGATAGCAACTCAATTTATACAAGTGCTGATCAATGCTCAACAATCAGAGGGGTTCATGAATTATGTATTACAAAAGAGCCTGGTGCTTTTTAGTGAAATGTCACAAGGTTAACCAACTGGTATACATGGATTCCCTTAGGCAGAATTTCAGCTGTAGTGCTTACTACTTCAGTTGATGGAAGAATATCAAAATAGAGTTTTGTTTGAAATACATAATGAACTGATCTCATGAATTTCAACCTTCAAAAGTCATTATACATGAGAGATTGATGCTGCAGACAATTACTGGATCTCCATTTATCTGTCAATATCATTTCTTGTTGCTTTATTTCTTAACCATATCTCAGAAATTATTGATAACACAATTGTCACAGATTGCTCAGTTAATACAGATGCATTTGCAATTAAAACAACTTGTTATGTGTATTTCCTACTTAAGGGTCCTCTAGCCTGTTTCAAGTCTGTCTCCATTTCTTAGAAATGCTTACTTCTGTAAAACCTGAAGGCCTAGCCTCTACTTTCCCATATATGCCTCATTTACATAATAATTTCTCCAATTTTCATTTTTTATTAAAATTGATGTCAGTATTCCTTTACCCTGTCATTTTAAAATTGAGGACAATTCCATTTGAAGCTAAAGTTGGAGTATTGATAAATCAAAACCGGCATTTTCCAAGGAGTTTTTAAGAGGCAGGAATCAGTCTACACTACTAATGAGGTTATAAATTTAAACAATCAATTAACTCTTAGATCATTTGGAATCCACTTTTATAATATGTTTCTATCATTCTGCTCTAGTTATTAAAAAATCTTGCAGTTATGCAGAACTCATAAACATTTCATTATCATTAGCCTATCATGCCCTCAATAAAAAGGTGGCACTGTATCTGAAAGCATCAATTCTATGAATAGCTCTTTCACAGATGCAATAGTGTATCTTGACATTTCCAACAGTTACAACTCTTAGCAATGCCACACAATCATAATTCCTCATGAACAGAATCTGTTCTTTCAAAATGTAGTTCAAAATGTAGACCATAGAAAAATTAAATGAAGTAGGTATTCACCTTTACCAATATTAAAATAAGGATACCCATCTTGAGGAAAAATGGGACCAAATTGCAAAAGATTTATTGCAATGTTATTAAAATACTGAATCAGCTTCTCAACAGTCTGTCAATTTATTTACTCAAACCTCAAATCACCTGATGTAATGGAGATTCCCTTCTAAACAAGCAGAAAAGGTTTAAAAAACAATCTACTTATGGTATTTATGCCCCATTATCTGAAAGCAATATAGAATGTGGGCTTTTATTTTATTTTAGATATCCCCTTCCCATAAAGCTAAGTTCAAGAGACCATGAAAAATTCATTTATAAATTTAATGAAACTAATAGAACATAATTACACATGACCATGTGAGCAATAATGATTTAACATCTACACAGATTAGGCTGTTCAGAAATCAAATTGTTATATTTAGATTGGTCATTTTTTGGGAAGATTCACTGTCCTCAGTTTTAATGAATGGATACCATCATTCTCTTTATGGTAAAGCATGTTAATGTCTCCTATATTATGCGTATAGTTATATCATAATTTATAATTGTCTTGAAACTGTTTTATATTTAAGGTGTAAAATTAGCAAATCAGTATGTTTATGTTTCTTCTAGACATTAGGTATAAAATACCTGTAAGTATTTCAAAGAATTATTGTATACTGCCCAGTAACAGGACATTGACTTCGGATGCACAGACAAGATGTTTCTACATCCCAAGAACAATTTCGTTCTCCATTCCTCCCTGGAGTTAAACAACTTATCTTAGGTTCTGTTTTGTTTTGTTTAGATAATTACTTCTTTTCTGCTACCTGAGTATAATAATGTGAAATATTAGGAGATGATATATTAATGTGTTACCTTTAAGATGGTAGTATTTTGTAGGACACAACAGTACTCTCAAAACTAGTGGATATACCAAACAATAACTTTTTCTAAGGCAGGAAAAGGAAAGAAAGACCAATTCTTGGAGGAATAAATCGCCATAAAATGTTGTAGGAGGATTTTATATTCATTCCATAGACAGAAACATACTTTACACTAGGGAAATCCCTACTTGGGCATTCTTTTTTAAATCTGTAGTTCCCAGATATATGTTGGCCCCTCCAATGAAAACTTGCTAATAAATCAAAAGTGACTTTGAGCTTTAAAGCATAATTTTTGGTGAATCATAATAAGCAAAAGTAATTTCTCTTCTTACAGCCCATTTCGTACTTATTGAAAATGAGAATTATCAGATAATTCAAGGACCAACTAAATGAACAGACATATAGATGAGTTCCCAATGATTTCGCAGGACATGGATCAAAGGATTAAAAAAGAGAATTCCTTAAAGGAAAAAAATATCGAATACTTTATCTAAAACAGTGACATAATTGTGTTTATGGTATTTTTAAAATTTATTAACAAACATAAGAATAAACTGCTATAGCTATTAGGCAATTAAAAAATATTCAAGAACAAAAATGTTTTGCTCAGAATTTTACATCCTAAAGACCCTATCACTGTAAATTTATTAAATCTATGTAATCTCTTCATTTTAAATGCAATTTTTTTAATGATCATATATTTCCCTATTTAATTTTACTGAATATAACTCTAGTAACTTTAAATTCCCAAGAATGTAGTCAAACTGGAAGTCTCACACTCAAAATGATCAGTACTTTAAGATAACGAAAGCGATCAAGGCCTTATATATGTAGTTAAATAGCTTTTATAAGAAATATATAAGCAATTTTCAAACTAAGTAAAATCAGCATTCTTTAACTCCCATTAATCATTCAGCATAAGTCATTGTTTGCCATTACAAGTACATATTTGGAGGATAAAATGATATCCAACATGATATAAAATGAATTCCTTTTCTAGCTTGTTGGGTCATAATTTCAACATTAAATGATGAAGGGAAAGTTAAGCATTTGAAAACGATTTTCATGATTTGATTAGATATGAATTATGTACAAATCCATCTAGGGAGGAAAAGTTAAATATTAAATTTGAACTCAATTGAATATGGACACAGACAATGGTCATCAAGCCCTGGAACAGGTTGTGTGAGTCCCTCGGGGCGTTCATCCAGCACTGTTTCAGAGAAATCTCTATTTCAACCTATTTCTACACATTAGTTATTGAAAAACAACAGACGATTGTAAAAAACACACACCTTTTGTGTTCCTTGAGCCCAGTCGTGAAGTGTCCTTGTGACTGGGACTCATGCCAAACAACTCCTCACAGAAAGAACTAGGAGCTGGGCATGGTAGCTTACGCCTGTAATCCCAGCATAATTGGGATTACTTCGGGAGGCCGAGGTGGGTGGATCACCTGAGGACAGGAGTTCAAGACCAGCCTGACCAACATGGAGAAACCACGTGTCTACTAAAAAATACAAAATTAGTGAGGCATGGTGGTGCATGCTTGTAATCCCAGCTACTCAGGAGGCTGAGGCAGGAGAATTACTTGAACCCAAGAGATGGAGATTGTGGTGAGCCAAGATCATGCCATTGCTCTCCAGCCTGGGCAACAAGAGCAAAACTCAGTCTCAAAAAAAAAAAAAGAGACCGAAGGTCCCAAACTTGCGCCAAAGCCTCATGACACCTCTCTTAGTCTGTGCACGGATGGGTGACCAACTCTGTATCTCAGGCTGTTGCTTCCCAGGCTGGTGATGCTTCCTCCATAGTCTGATGAGTGTAAATACATATACATCTTTTCCCTTCTCCCCTTCCAATTGCAATTTGTTTATTGTATCATTTGCTTATTATATCTGTATTGCCATATACTTGGGATAAAGGGTGTTTACCCTCATAAGTATTGTGTGTGCCTTTTCTTCTCCCCTCCTGTGTCTCCCGCACAGGACACTGTCACAAAATATACTTAATATAGTAAAATAAAGAAATCTGGAGGCCGGGCGCGGTGGCTCAAGCCTGTAATCCCAGCACTTTGGGAGGCCGAGGCGGGTGGATCACAAGGTTGAGAGATCGAGACCATCCTGGTCAACATGGTGAAACCCCGTCTCTACTAAAAATACAAAAAAAAATTAGCTGGGCATGGTGGCACGTGCCCGTAATCCCAGCTACTCAGGAGGCTGAGGCAGGAGAATTGCCTGAACCCAGGAGGCGGAGGTTGCGGTGAGCTGAGATCGCGCCATTGCACTCCAGCCTGGGTAACAAGAGCGAAACTCCGTCTCAAAAAAAAAAAAAAAAAAAAAAAAAGAGAAAGAAATCTGTGTGTGGTTGTCTTTCTCGTAGAAAAAAAGTTTTGTACTTTTGAGTGCAATAAAATACGAAATACAAGGGTGTATGTTCTCTATTGCACAAACCCACAAACTCTTTGAAACTTATATCTATGCTTTATTTAGCAGTTTGCTCAGAAAACAAGCCAAAAAAATAATCTACTTAAAAGATGTGAAGGGAAGTGGAGTCTCTAATTAAGTGTCAATTTTCTGGAATTAATTGTATATGACCATGCATATTTAATGTTAATATGCAGGTCATTCATCATATTTGTAATTTCATATTAATATTTAATAGGCAATTCCTGAAATTGTACATGTCTTTGGTATTATATTTTCATTTTATTTTTATTATTATTTTAAGAAATATTTTTAATCCGTTATGACATAAGAAGCAAGAAAGTCAAACGTATTGGTACTGAGCAACCTTCAGTCAAAATCTTCCTTAGTAAGTTTGGTATAAAAGAGGGGTTGTCAACAAAAATTTAAGACAAACTACATATGTAATTTCTGGTAATCACAGGAAAAGAAAAAGCCAAAATGAGCAGGTGAAATTAATTTTAATAATCTGTTTTATTTAACCCAATATATCTAAAATATTTGAATGTCAACATGCAATTAATGTGAATATTAATGTCTTATCAATGAGCTATTTTACATTCTCTTTTTCATAGCAAGTGATCAAAATCTGGTGTGTATTATATACTCATAGCAAATCTCAATTTAGACTAGTCATATTTCAGGTGCTGTAAAGTCACACATTGCTACTAGCTACTGTACTAGGCAGCATGGGCATGGAATATATCTGTGCTGGTGTTTTACTTTTGATAGACGTAAGTGCATTAAACCCATAAAGTTCAGCTCTGTGATATTTTTGTTTTCCTTTCTTTCTTGCAAAGGTGTTATTTGGGAAGAAAAAAAATGTTCTGACCATAACTTACATTTTTTCTTTAGTCTTTGAAGTCTCAATATGCCAGATGGTAGAATTTCTTGGGACATTTTCTTTTTTTGTTTCTATAATATGAGGGTGGGGATTGTAAAAGATTTAGCATAGCTGAGCACATACTGTTCAGTAATGGCAGAATTCCAGGGTGAAAAAACACAGGCAGCCATGGCATGTGGGTGGCTTTTTTTCTTTTTTTTTTCTTTTTTTTTTTTTTGCAACCAAGTTAAGAAGAGACTTTTAGAGAATGAATTTCTAACATAAGAAGAGTCAAATAGGGGGAGGTTTAAATCAAGTATTCAGCACCCAGTTAAAGGTTAATTTTGTTAAATTAAATAAGCAGGAATCGTTGGATTGAGGCTGTTCCCCTACTTTGAATTCCTACAAAATGAACCGCAAACTACAACCTATTTTAGTATATAAGCCAACTGAAACCCAATTTAGATGTATATTTTGTAACAAAGAGCCAAGTTTCAGCCAATCACAGGCACTGAGCTTCAGTTAATCACAAGCAGCAAACTGATCAGACCATGCCAAATGAGGGAAGCATCTAGCCTCAGCCAATCAGGTCATTACTCTGCTTTTGTATTCAAACTATAAAAGCTCACTGTCCACACTACTATGGAGAGTTCTCTGAACCTCTCCGGGTTCTGAGTGCTGCCTCATTCATGAACTTGCTCAAATAAACTCTCCCAAATTTAATTTGTCCAAAGCTTTGTTTTAAATTATTATTATTTCAACAGTTTTAAGTCTAACCAATTAGAGCTACATATAACAAATCATATTTGTCTTATATCAATAAAGAAACCAGTGATGAAATGAATAACTGACTCAGACTGTATTAAAGTAGATTAAGATAATTTACAATCATAACTAAAACTATATCCAGTGATGTAACATTGTATAATAACCACTATTTAAAAAGCTCTCTAAAATTAAGAGGTAGTCTAACCCTCTAAAGGTCAAGAGGTAGTCTAACATTGGTAATCCAACCAAGTGCTTGTGATCCTCTGGAGGATCACATGCTAGCTGCAGCCTTAGAGTTTTCTTATAATAAAATCTTTTTCAATATTATGTGTAAATTATTTAAGTAAATTTTTTTCAACTTTTGAAAGTGTTAGTTAATATTAGACTATTTCAATGAAGCAATGTTTTGAGAAAAATTAATTCAATCACTATTAATTAAACTCTTCCAAATTTTCTCTTTTTTTTCTCCAGATGGCTTTTCACTCTTGTTGCCCAGGCTGGAGTGCAGTGCATTATCTCAGCTCACTGCAACCTCTGCCTCCCAGGTTCAAGCGATTCTCCTGCCTCAGCTTCCCGAGTACCTGGAAGGGCAGGTGCCTACCACCCTGCCCAGCTAATATTTATTGTATTTTTAGTAGAGACGGGCTTTCACCATACTGGCCACGCAGATCTTGAACTCAGGTGATCTACCCACCTCAGCCTCCTAAACTGCTGAGATTACAGAGGTAAGCCACGAACTCTTCCAAATTTTCAAAAACCAGACTACTATTAAAAAAGATAGCTTAACAAAAATGTTCTAATAAGCTGTATAAAGTAAGCTATTCAATTGGTAGCTTCTTGATCAAGTGTTCCCATCCTAAGGAACCTTTTTTTTTTTTTTTTTTTTTTTTGATACAGAGTCTCACTCTGTCACCCAAGCTGGAGTGCAGTAGCGGGATCTTGGCTCACTGCAACCTCCGACTCCCTGATTCAAGCTATTCTTCTGCCTCAGGGAAATTCTAAAATTAAAACAAAATAGTGGTTGTTTGGATTATTTTGAAATTAGCCAACCTTGTTGGTACATACTAATACCTTACATAAATATAGTAGTTGTATTTGTTTAATTTTGGTAAAAATATATCGATTTCAGACAAACAACTATCACAATTCATTGCTCCAAAAGGACTTCCTATCACATGAAAACACATACAATAAAATAGAGGGTGAGTTTCTTTGTTCATTTACAGAGTAACACTAGTGCTCCAAAAGATTCATGCAACATCTAGTATCTCATATGCTTAATTTCTTTACTTATTTGGCAAGCTCAAATTCATCATACATCAAAGTTTACATCCTCATAGTTCCATATTTTGAATACATTATAATATTCTACTGTAACTTCTATTAATCCTGCAATAATTTTGCTACTTAAATTTAAATACTTGTGGAATTAGTATTTATTGTTTTCAAGGTGAATGAAGCAAAATTGGAAAGCCAAGAGAAGCCACTTGTGAAAATATATGTTTTCCAGTTATTTTCAACCTGAGATTGGTAGTACATGCCATCAACTGTTAATGCCTCTGTAATTATTAACAAACTTAAGAACCTTTGCTATACTGTTCTAAAGCATTTCATATTTAAGTTTTAAATGAGAATACATTTTGTAGGCTCTTTGTCATATACTAGCTTTCACATGCAGTGAAATGACACCAGTTCAAGTCATCTGCCCATTTGCTTTAAGCATATCTATTTCATTGCTTCTTAGAAAAGCACATTGGTCATCCTTTTAGTATGATTTAGAAGGTTTTTAATTTAGTACAACTATCCTATTATATCATTTTGAAATACTCTGTCTTATCCTTGCAAAAACAAGAGCAAAATCTATCACACTATTAACTTAATTTTGGTGACATTCAGACAAATGATTTCAGATGTCAGTGTGTACTTCAGCAATTTACATAGTTATGTCAAAGAAATATGGTAGCCTTCTGGAAAATTGTAGTTTAAACTGTTGAATTATAAGTTCTCAAAGGCGAGATGAGCATATATGCTAATATATGCTTCATATGGAAGTATGCTTACCTGTAAACTGAAAACTTCATTTAGTGTTTAAAACCTACTCAATTTTATTTTTCTCTACATCCCAACTCCTCAAGTGCATTAGAGTTAGACTGGTGTCAGGTAGCCCTGGGTTTTAGTCTTGACTTTGCTACCCCAGAGTATTGTTGTAAAGACAAATTGAAATAAATGATGTAAGTTACTCAGGCCATGGGGTAATTTAATTTTCCCTAAAAAAGCCGTACCATTCAATATTTACAAAACAATATATTTCAGGTCTATTTTGCTATTATTCTAGCCACTGCTGCAAATTAAATAACCATCATATAATCATCATGCCTTGAGATCAAATCAAGTTCTCACTTCTGTTATGAAACCAATATTGAAGTCTGTGTGTATATATGTATGTTTGTGTGTGTGTGTGTGTGTTATTGGTTCAGATAAAGTTGTATTTTATTATGTTATTCTCTAATTTCCAGTATCTTATTTATTAGTGCCTTATTATATATTACATCATACTAATGATGGTGTGTTCATGTGCATTTCATCTTCCCAATTAGACTGCAAGTTATTAGTGAAATTGGAATGAGTCATAGATCTCATTGTAGCCTGCAGTGACTAGCCACAGAGTAAGTGCTTAATTGATCAACAGGAGATGAATTACGTATTTGGTCCTAGTTCCTATCTCTGTCTCACTCCTCATATGTCATATGAATTCCTCTCAATGGAAAATGTGTTTTGGGAGGGAAACATGTACAGGTATACATGAGACATGTGTTTTTCATTTTGGAATGAGATCTCAAGTTTCCTGAAATGTATTCAAGCAGGGGCAGATCTAGATTTTCTGTGCCCTGAAAATTATTTAATATGAGGGGGACTCTTTAGTATCCTATTATTATTGTCATTATGTTACTAACATCATTTTTGCAATTTTACAAAATCATGTGAACCATGTGATACATTGATAGGCGATCCAACCCTCTCTGGAGCTTGAAATATGTGTGTACATTTTACTAGTATTGAAGGAATTCAAAACACACCACTCCAAAGTATACCACTTTGAGCTAAAAATGATTTTGAACTAAAGAAACTTGAAAAACAATAGGTACAAGATCACTCTGACTTTCAATTCTTAAGAGATGAAATTTTCATGTTAAAGATGTCCTCCTTATACTGGAAGGACATTTTTATCACTGAAAACAGAAAACTGAGGCTGAGAAAAATCTGTACAAACAAACCTGGTTGACATAACTCTCTATCCAGTCACTTCTCTACCCAATTAATTAACCTAGCCAAAGCCCCTTTGCCTTGTCATATTGTCACAATTTATTACACTTTGTCCAATTCAGCATATACAACTCTATGTCTTTGGGTCTTCATTTCCTTGTGATGGCTCCTGTGCCATGTAAAACTTGTATTGAAAAAAAATTGTTTCATTTTCTTCTGTTTATCTGTCTTATGTGGTTATAATTCTCAGTCCCTGAGCCAAAAATCCCTCAGAAAGTGGAGGTAAAATTTTGCCTCCCCTACAGTATCAAGTTAAATCCTCCTCTATATCCAGCAGTCCTCCTGGTAAAATTCCCAATTTGTGCTGTCATTTCCAGACTTTTTTACCACATGATCATAAATGATACTGAAAATGATATTGAAGGAGAAATCTTTTTAGCCATGGTGTTGTTCTCATTTAACTCTTTTTTGGTACCAGGTTAATTTTTTTCTTTTTTTTTTTTTTTGAGATGGAGACTTGCTTTGTCGCCCAGACTGGAGTGTAATTGTGTGAGGCTCACTGCAACCTCCATCATCCAGGTTCAAGCGATTCTCCTGCCTCAGCCTCCCGAGTAGCTGAGATTACATGCACATGCCACCACACTCGGCTAATTTTTGTATTTTTAGGAGCGACGATTTCACTATGTTGGCCAGGCTGTTCTTGATCTCCTGACCTCGTGATCCGCCCTCCTTGGCCTCCCAAAGTGCTGGGATTACAGATATGAGCTACCAGCTACCATGCCTAGCCAGTACCAGGTTAATTTTTATACATTCTGAGTAATAAAACATCAACAACAGCAAAATCTATCAACTTATGATTTGGAGACATCTGTATTTGTTTTCTATTGCTACTATAACAAATTAGTACAAACTTTGTCATTTAAAACAACACAAATTTCCTAGTGTATAGATCCGAAAGTCGGAAATCTCAAGTAAGTCTCGCTGGGATAAGATGAAAGTGTCAGCAGGGTGCATTCCTTTCTGGAGATTGTGAGAGATAATCTATTTCCCTACCTTTTCTAGCTTCTACCCATCAGCCACACTCTTGGAATGATGGTCCTGTTATATCTTCAGAGCCAGCATGCTGGGCCTTTTGCCCTTTTTCTGCCTTCCGTTTCCACTTTTAAGAGCTCTTGAGATTATATTGGACCCACCAGGATAATCAAAATAATCTCCCTACTTTAAGATCAACTGACTAGCAACCTTAATTATATCTGCAACTATAATCCTCCTTCACTTTGTAATCTAACATATTCATGGTTTCCACAGATAATGTGGACATCCTTGGGGGAGGGGCATTATTCTGCCTACAACATCCTTTGGGAAATCATTGAGCAACAGTTACTATGCATTCATGTAACAGGGTCAAACAATAAATAATATTAATTATTTCTAGGTCAGTGATTCATTCCTTTATTCAACAGATACAGTTGGCTATTGTTATCTGAAGTAGGCATGCTCTATAAAGTAGCTGAGAACTATGAATTAGCTAATTTACTCAAACATTGCTACTAGGAAAAATGTACATATGTACACATATCTTACATATATTATCAACTTAAAGCCTAAAAACACTTATTCTCGTAGATTCTATTTTCTTTACTTTACAAAAGAGAAAATGGGCCAGTCGCAGTGGCTCACGCCTGTAATCCCAGCACTTTGGGAGGCCAAGATGGCTGGATCACCTGAGGTCAGGAGTTCGAGACCAGCCTGGCAAACATGGTGAAACCCGTTTCTACTAAAAATACAATAATTAGCTGGGCGTGGTGGTGGGCACCTGTAATCGTAGCTACTCAGGAGGCTGAGGCAGGAGAATCACTTGAACCCAGAAGGTGAAGGTTGCAGTGAGCCAAGATTGTGCCATTGCACTCCAGCCTGGGTGACAGAGTGAGACTCCATCTCAAAATAAAGAAAAAAGAGAGAGAAAATGGTCTTCATAAGTTTTAAGTGACTTGCCTGAGGACACCCACTAACAGATATGAGTTGGGGTTTAAACCCCATCCAAGGGGCTCTCAATCAGAGCTTCTTGCAGTATACTGCACTGTTTCCTGCCATCTCTATCTGCTGGTCATTTCTGTATTAGTGCTGGAACAGGACAGAGCAGGGTCGTGCTGGAGCTCAGCTGGAAACCTGAGCATGAGGCAACTTACATTTGTTACTGCTCTGCCCATATGCGTGAATGACCGAAAAGCTTCATGAGTATTGATTGTGAGGTTACAAGTATATTTTAGAGAGTAGGGGCATTTGCAAATATGGAATCCTCAAATAGTGAAAATCAACTCTATGTTTGGAGCACCCATGGTGTACAATGCACTGTGCAGGCCTGCTGACATTGATATCCCAGTGAGACCCCTTGTAGATTTCTGACCTCCAGAACTATAAATTTGTGTTGTTTTCAGCCACTAAATTTGTAGCCATTTGTTGCAAATGACTGCATTTATCATTTGCAATTGGAAGCAGATACAGATGTCTTCAAATTGTAAGTTGATCATTTTTGCTGTTGTTGATTTTTTGGGGGAGAGAAGAAGATTCCTTTGTCTCTCATAACTTAGGGAATTGAACAATCAACAGGCATTATGAGAAATGGATATTCATGACAATTCCCTGTAAGTGTGTGGGAGAATGTCTGTGCATACCAAATCGTGAAAGACCTAGAATCAGATCAAGACCTCCAGAGAAATAAACACGCAAAAATACGCTGAGTGTCAATACCCACGAAACGACCATGTGATCTCATTTTCACTGACCTTGAAAATGTTCATTTTCCCATGCTATTCCTGGCAAGTAGGCTTAGAAAAAAAATGAGTAAGGCTTAACACAACTCTGAAGAATTAGCATAGTCAGCTGCTCAGCTGAGCAAAATTTTAATGTAAAGTACTGTTAATGGAGAGAATGGTACCATGCCATACAAACAGTGTTGCTATTCCTTTTTATAACTGCCCTCATTCTGCCAAAAATCCTCAGAATCACTCATTAGCACCCTTAAAATGACTTGAAGATGTTATCCTTGCAAATATTATAAGCATGTTTCAAGCAAACTTACCTAAATCAACAAAACCTGTATACATACATTTGATGTTGAGTTTAAAAAAGTAGAGCAAAAGGCAAAAGTTGCCCAAAATACATACCTTCTCTGTAAAAGTAAAAAAGGAAAAAGAATAATGAAGAAAGATTTAAGCTCTCTGTACTATTGGGATTTAATTACATTAGATAAAACATTTTATAAATATTTGCAACATGAGCAGATCCTTTGGAATGTTTAAACTGAAATATTGCAAAGATGCCAAGTCTTCCAGTTTCTTCATTTAAAAAAAAGAAAAAAAACCCTGAAGTTCAATTTTCAACAAAGAGACAAATTTATTTATACCTGGTGGTAATTATTCAAAAATTAAAATAAATTAAGGTAAAAGCATAGCAATATATATATTTCCACTTCAGCATCAGATGAGAATATTAAATTTGTTTAAAAGTATGCAGAGAAGGGCCAAAATAGTTTTAATAGTCTATTGAGTACACCAGGAAACACTACTCCATTGCGTTTTCAGGAACAAGCATAGGGCTAAAACTAACAGTAATAATGTTATTTATAAAGCACTCGTTTTCCCTACAGAGAAACTCAAAATACATCAGTTTAAATCTGATCATAAATAACCACTTAACCTTTCTCATTACTATAATTAAAATTTTGTGAAAATATTCACTTAAGTTTTTGGAGGTCAAAAGTACTAACGGAAATAAAGGTATTTCTGAATTTGCCAAATTGGAAATACTTAGATCAGAGCTTTAGTTTAAATTCCTTTAAGAAAGTAGCCTAGAAATACTCTTATTTTTTTTTTTTTTTTTTTTTTTTTTTTGAGACGGACTTTCGCTCTTGTTACCCAGGCTGGAGTGCAATGGCGCGATCTCGGCTCACCGCAACCTCCGCCTCCTGGGTTTGAGCAATTCTCCTGCCTCAGCCTTTCAAGTAGCTGGGATTACAGGCTTGTGCCACCATGCCCAGCTAATTTTTGTATTTTTAGTAGAGACGGGGTTTGACCATGTTGACTAGGATGGTCTCAATCTCTTGACCTTGTGATTCACCTGCCTGGGCCTCCCAAAGTGCTGAGATTATAGATGTGAGCCACCATGTCTGGCTCCTATATGTTTCGTTTAGAAGTTTATGCACTATATATTGAAGTGAAATTTATGTGATGAGTTTATTTTTACTTGATGTCTCTTTTTCCTTCCTCCCTCCCTCCCTCTTTCCCTTCCTTCCTTCCTTCCCTTGTTCTTTCCTTCCATCCCTCTTCATTTTCCTTCCCTCCTTCTTTCCTTCCTTCCTTTGTTCCTTCGTTCCTTCCCTCCTCCCCTCCCTCCCTCCTTCCTACCTTCCTCCCTCTCTCTCTCTTCCCTCCCTTCTTCCTTCCTCCCCTCCCTCCCTCCTTCCCTCCCTCCCTTCCTTCCCTCCCTCTGTGCATTCCTTCCTCCCTCCCTCCTTCCTTCCCTCAGTTTGTTCCTTTCTTCCTTCCCTCCCTTCTTCCCTCCCTCCCTTCCTTCCCTCCCTCTGGGCATTCCTTCCTCCCTCCCTCCTTCCTTCCCTCAGTTTGTTCCTTTCTTCCTTCCCTCCCTTCTTCCTTCCCTTCTTCCTTCCCTCCCTCCCTCTCTCCTCCCTTCCTTCCGTCTCTTCCTCCCTCCCTTCTTCCTTCCTCCCCTCCCTCCCTCCTTCCTTCCCTCCCTTCTTCCTTCCCTTCCTCCCTCCCTTCTTTCTTCTTTCCCTTTCTCCTTCCCTCCTTCCTTCCTCCCCTCCCTCCCTCCCTTCCTTCCCTCCCTCTGTGCATTCCTTCCTCCCTCCCTCCTTCCTTCCCTCACTGTTTGTTCCTTTCTTCCTTCCTTCCCTTCCTCCCTCCCTTCTTCCTTCCTCCCCTCCCTCCCTCCTTCCCTCCCTCCCTTCTTCCTTCCCTCCCTCCCTCCCTTCTTTCTTCTTTCCCTTTCTCCTTCCCTCCTTCCTCCCCTCCCTCCCTCCCTTCCTTCCTTCCCTCCCTCCTTCCTTCCCTCCTCCCCTCTCTCCTTCCTTCCTTCCTTCTTTCTCTCCCTCCCTTCCTTCCTTCCCTTCTTCCTTTCCTTTTTTTTTCTTTTTTGAAACATTTAAAATAAGCAGCCAACAGGAATGAGGCCTGCTATAGAAGCAATTATAAATGCCTTTATCAAAAAATTTAAAATGACATTTTCAGTATTACATGGTTATATATTGACGGAACTATCATGAAACAAATTTCATAATGCTGACTACTCTAATTCTACATTAAAGCAAATTGAAGTCCTTGAAGTGGAAACAATTTTGCATATACTACATGGCAATTGAACAATCGAGTTAAAAAGTTAGGATTTATATGTCCTTACGTCTGCTCGGGTGTTCCTTCAGCTATACTGTGTTGTCCTCTATTCATGAAACATGTATACGCTGATTGCCTACTATATTCTGGGTATCATGTGAAGGCTATGAAAAAATAATTCAGGTTATCTTCAAAGTTTACTGTAACTATGGGGCTGGCTTACATCTTTGTCCTCAAAGTCGATATAAACTCCATGAGGGCTGATATAATTTTGCCTAGCTCACCATTATTCCCTGGCACCTAGCACAATGCTTGGCCCATGATAGATGCTATACAGTTTTGTTGTACAAATGTTGTGTATAAAAAGAGGTATTAACAAAAGACATGAAAGACAATGTTCATTGAACGTCAGTGTTTCGGAAGTCACAAAGTAATTTCCAATATTTCAAGTGAAAAAAGCCTTTATCAAATAAGTACATTCATCGCAAATGATTTTTGTCACATACTTCCAGCATGCTAGATCTAACTTAGTGTTTAAGAGATCATTTGAATGCACAAAGGTTTTTATGTAGTTTTGGTGCCAGATAATAAAAACCGAGGATCTAGACATTTTGAATAAACCCAGCTGGGCAGATGTCAATTTTATTGTATTTATGTATTCAACTCAGAATATTGTGTTAACTGGCAGGAAACAAAAAAGCCAAATGCCATTAAAAATAAATGACTCCATTTCAATTTACTGAAATAACATAACTTGAAGATTTTGTAGATTTGATGAGGGTACCCTGAGTCCCACAAAAGCTATGGAACTACGGTTATTTGTCCCTTTTGGTGTAATCATGCCTTTATGATTCTGATCCTGTTCCAACCCATTTACCACGTCTGTTCTACATTGTGAGCATCAAAGTTTGATCTCATTAAAACCCAACAGAGAAACCATTTAATCGATCACAGACCTTACTGGAAGCATTTCTGAACAAAGTGTAGCTGAGTCCTTTGCTTCCCTTTCTGGGTGATAAACACTGACTTCTCACTACATTGCACTAAGAAGTCTGGCACATCTTCACCTGATCATAAAAATTACAAAAAATTGCTGTGGTCTCTCATTGGTTTCCTCTCAGAGACATACAAAATGTTATAAAAAGAATTCAAGTAAAATGATGCAAGACCTTTTTTAGAGACCATAAACCTGCTGTCATTGAAAGAGTATTTGGGTAGCAGCTAACCTATTTTCTTACACATAATTTTTTTCTCTTTATCTTTTACCACCACTCTCTCTCTCTCTCTCCTATGCCCACTCGGACAAATAATTGCAATCACAAGGAGAGTACAAGCATCTCTTCCAATGCAATTAATTTGACCAAAGTCATATTGCACCTTCATTTCCTTATCAAGCCACGGCATACCAAGAAGAAGTCACTAACACCTTTCCACAGCCTCTGGGTATTAGGCTTGATGTGCTTGTACACTACTGGCTAGTGCATTGGAAAGAGAACAAGATATGGTCTGCAGTAAACATATCTGAGGCAGGATTTGTGCTTATTAAATGCACATCCTGGGGGAAATTGACCATAATAGAGCTCAATTTCTCCATGTGTAAAATGAGAAGGTGATAGTTATTCTCACTGAATTTTTGTGAGGATTTGACCAGATGAAAAAGGTGGTTGAAACTTGTTCAATTCTTACAAGTGAATTTTGTGGATCTGGATAATTTTCTTTTGAAGAAGCAGAATGATTCGGAAATAGAAACTTTATTTAATTCCAAGAAAACTAAAATACCCTTGAACAAACTGAAGATTGCTCACATAATTTGCAAAAAGTCGTTAGAATAATACCTAGTCTGAGTCACTTTATGAAAGCTCCTTTTACTTCTTTGTTTCAGTTCCACACACTGTATGCCACAGGGGTGAATATGATTTGTTCATTCAAGTAGAAACCCCATACTAGCTATTTGCTCAGGGCAGGCATAGCTGAAGTCAGTGTTTCTCAAAGATAAGTTCAAAAGCCACCTGCATTCAAAGGTGATGAGGTACCTGTCAATAATGTCGTTTCCTGAACTTTACTTCCCACCTGCCAAATTACTGTTTCTAGAGGTGGAGCCTTGAAATCAACATGCTTTCAAGAGCCTCAGATGATTTTCCTGAACACGAAAAGTTTGAGACTCATTGACCTAAGGAAATACTATGGCTGGTTATTATAGAATTCCAGCTGAGGTCTCTAGGAAATGCAGGTACAAACCATAAAAAGCTTTTTAAGTAAATTTTTTTTTTTTTTTGAGATGGCGCCTCACTTTGTTGTCTAGGATGGAGTGCAATGGCATGATCTCAGCTCAGTGCAACCTTCCTCCCCGGGCTCAAGTGATTCTCCTGCCTCAGCCTCCAGAGCAGCTGGGATTACAGGTACCCACCACTATGCCCAGCTAATTTTCATATTTTTAGTAGAGACGGGGTTTCCCCATGTTGGCCAAGTTGGTCTTGAACTCCTGATCTCAGGTGACCCACTCGCTTTGGCTTCCCAAAGTGCTGGGATTACAGGAGTGAGCGCCTGCATCTGGCTGCATTACAAGTATTTTTGAACCTAGAATCCAGCATTGCAAGAAGAACAAAATCCCTCTGGGTAATTACTACCAAGAATAAAAGTATCCCCATGCAAATATTATGCAACTTTGTTTTGCTTCATTCCTTTTATCAGTTTTTACCTGCAAGCTCTATATCCATTGAGTGGTTAGTTACAGATGCTCGACTTGGAAAGGCTGCCAACGTCAGTAAATTCTGTGTATGTGATATAACACACACATTGCTTTTAACCCCAGGGTAGATAGAATTTTGAGGGATGGAATAACATTAAGAAAGGAAAACCAGAAAGAAAAGAAATGTATCTCAATTGAGAAAATGACAATTTCAGCTGGAATTAACACTTTTCAGATTAATAAATCATTTATGACTCATGAAATTTAATATTGGGTAGAAAAAATTCTCCAAGTGTATTATGTGAAAAAATATTGACTGTTAAGAAATGATTATCTATTGCATTGTTTCCATCTCTGATTTCTGTCTCTATATCTGTAGTTTCACCCAGATATTTGTATTTTCTAATAAGCTAAATTGAGTGGTCAATAGGTGAATGAATAGAACAAATTTTTTTCACATAACATAAAAATGAGTATTGAAGCACACTAAGAAAAAAATTGTATTATTAAACATGCACTAATATAGATTATAAACTAGATGAATGTGTAAAATAGGACACATGGAGGTTTGTTTTTCCTCTTCATTTTCAGACATAAATAAATTCATTTGCATTTTCTGAAAATGCCAAACTTTACCACCACAATCCTTACTTTGTATATTAAATTGAATTGTATCTTTTAATCTGGTCTCATTTTAACTTAACTTTATCAGAATATAGACAAATTGCCATCATTTTTGTTCTTTTCCAATGCCCAATGAGAGTTTGGTCTAAAAGTGTCTTTCATTACAGAAGTATTACATTTAATTGGTAACAACAGAAAGAGAGGAATACTAAACAGCACATTGGCAAAAAGG
Organism: Saimiri boliviensis; assembly: GCF_048565385.1. Taxonomy (NCBI): domain Eukaryota; kingdom Metazoa; phylum Chordata; class Mammalia; order Primates; family Cebidae; genus Saimiri; species Saimiri boliviensis. The sequence goes on along the minus strand of NC_133470.1, from coordinate 77,409,129 downwards.
AATTAAAGAGATAGATGTTTCTTACTGTGGATCCAATAGCCACCTGAAGGAACATTTTACTTTGAACATACTCCCCATGTAATTCGAATTTGGATTATTATAAAATCATGCTCTGACAAACATGTCTAATGGAAGCAAAGCATCTTTGAATAACCAGGTGTAAATGATTCATCACAAGAAAATAAAATAAGTGAATTTGGTGAGCATCAAATTGTATTCTATTCTATACACATGAAACACTTGCAAACAACAACTTAACATTGCCCTATACATATTTATAGCCAGCTTTTATCCTAGCTGGATGGGTCTAAATCACATTGACCTGCTACAATTCCAAAATGGGTACGACCTCCAAGTATTCTAGTCATTTAACTATTTTTCTGTACAAAACAGACCACCCCGATCTTTGTTGAAACATATGGATTAACTGTCTCATCATTAAAGAGGCTATTTGCCTCATTTAGACTTCTACTACCCCTAAAGAACTGACCCCTTCAACAATGACCACCAGTTACCTATTGCTCTGAAAATCTATTCTGCATATGTTCATCCAGACAAGTATATAGTTCTTCCATCCCCTCCAGGTTCCTGTATAATTGCTCTGCAGATATTTAGAGGATATAAAGTAGGTAAGGTGGATGAAACATGGTAAGAGATCTTATTTTATTCTCACTCCTTTAACCAGTAAGTTTTCTGGTTTCCACTCACCGTATTAGATATAGAATGAGAATCATCTCTCTTATTTTCAGCATAGGCTTAAAGTAAAAGGACAATACACGCTTTTCTGCCAAGAATATTGCCACAGTTGTAAAGAGAAGGCAGAGAAAGATGACAGAATGGAAGCCTACACTTATCACTTCCCCCGCTGCAACACCAAATTTTAACTGTCTGCACACAGCAAAGCACCATCACAAGAACTAAAAATCAGGGAAGCAATCAGCCACATGGCTTTAGCTTCATAACCTGGAAAGAAGCATTGGGGAGGGCAGAAAAGAGAGTCTTGAATCACTGATGCCACCCTTCCCCGAGCCCCTGGCAGTGGCCATGCAGTAGGGAGAAAGAATATCTGTACTTTGGGAAGACAGAGAGCAATGACTAGAAGACTTTACATTGAACTCAGTGCGACCCTGTCACAGTAAATAAACCAATGCTGAACTTAGCGCTGAGCGCTCATGCACAGAAGGAGCCTTCAGACCAGCCTTGGTCAGAGGGGAATCTTCCATCCCAGTTGTTAGAACAAGAGTTTCCCAGCAAGCCTTTCTACTACAAGCTGAAGTGCTCTAGGATCTTAAATACACTTGAAAGGCAGTCTAGGAAATAAGGACTACAATTCCTAGGCAACTCCTAGTGCTAGGCTGGAACCAGAGCTAGTGATCAGGCTGTCATGTGACCTAAGGGGACACTAGTTGGTGAGGCTATGGGATTGCTTACATCATGCCACCTTTTGCCCCAGGCAGTGCAGCTTGGAACAATGAAAGGGACTCCTATTTTCTGCTTAACAAGAGAAGAACAAGGAGTAAAGAAGATTTTGTACTGCATCATGGGTACCAGCTCAGCCACAGTAGGACAGAGCACTGGGCACAGCCAAGAAGGTCTCATTTCAAGCCTTAGCTCCCACATGACATTTCTAGATACACCCTGGATCATAAAGGAACCCGCTGCTTTGAAGGAAAGGATGCAGTCCTGCCGGCATTTATCACCTGCTAACTGAAGAGCTCTTGGGCTCTGAATAACCAGCAGTGATACCCAGGTCCTATATCAAGGTCTTGGGGAACCTCTGAGATGTGTTGGCTTCAGGGAAATCTCAGCAGATTATCAACAGTGGTGGTTATAGGGCAAAACTCCTTCTGCTTGAGAAAAGCAGAGGGAACAGAAAAGGGACTTTGTCCTGCACTTTAGATACCAGCTAGGCGGGGTAGAGCAACAAGCAGTCTTTTGGGGTTCCAGAGTTCAGGCCTAGGTTCTTGGACAGCCTTCCTAGACATGGCCTTGGCCAGGGAAAGCTGATTGCCATAAAAGGTGAGTTGAGACCTGGTTGCATTCACCACAAGCTGATAGAAAGAGTTCTTGGGCTTTAAGGGAACATGAGCGGTGGCTTGGCAGAAACCCCTCATGGACTAGTGGTATTGCTGACCGCAGGGAGCGGCTCCTAGCCGGTGGAAAGGGAAGGGAACAGTGAGAAGGACTGTGTATTGTGGTTCGAGGAAGCTTAGAACAGAATAACAGGTAAGTTGGTAAGGTTTTGACTCCAATTCCCGGCTCCTAGAAAGCATCACTGGGCTTATAAGAACTTGCCACCTTGAAGAGAAGGCCTTGGGCAAAGGCCAGAACTGTGCTGGCTTCAGGAATGACCCAGTGGTTGTGGTCACAGAGGTGCTTGTGTCACTACTCCCCCAGTGGCAGGTGGCTCAGCACAGAAAAAGAGACTTCATTTGTTTTGGAGAAAGCAAGAGAAAAGAACGGACTCTCTCCCTGGTAATTCAGGGAATTTTTCCAGATATTATCCAAGACTACCAAAGAGGTACCCCTATGAGTCTGCAAGAACCACAGCATTGTTAGACTTGAAGCCTAGGTCCCTTCAAATTCCTAGAAATTATTCCCTAAAAGGACAGGCAAAAACAGTCCCAAGCAGTGAAAACTACAATAAATAGCTAAGTCTCTTTAATGCCCAGACGCCAATGAACATTTAGAACGTGAATACCATTCAGGGAAATATGACGTCACCAAAGAAACTAAATGAAGCACCAGGGACCAATCCTGGAGAAAGAGAGACACAGTATGTTTCAGAGAGATAATTCAAAAAAAGCTGTTTTGAGAAGAATCAAAGAAATTCAAGATAACACAGAGAAGGGATTCAGAATTCGATCAGATAAATCCAACATTTCTAGAGTTGAAAGTTGCAACTGACATGCTGAAGAATTTATCAGATTCTCTTAATAGCACACATGATCAAGCAGACAAAAGAACTAGTGAGCTTAAAGACAGGTCAGAGAAGACAAAAGAAAAAAGAATAAAAAACTATGAAACACGCCTACGAGATCTAGAATATAGTCTCAAAACGGCACATATATGAGTTACTGGCCTTAAAGAGGAGGTAGAAAAAGAGACAGGGGTAGAAAGTATAATCAAATGGATAATATCAGAGAAATTTCCAGACTAGAGAAAGATATTCACACTAAAGTACAAGAAAGTTACAGAATGCCAAAGGAGATTACCTCAAGGTATTTAATAATCCAATTCAAAAAGGTTGAGGATAAAGAAAGGATACTAAAAGCAGTAAGAGAAAAGAAACAAATAAGATACATTGAAGCTCCAATAAATATTGCATCAAACTTTTCAGTAGAAACCTTACAGGCCAAGAGAGAGTGGCATGACATATTTAGATTGCTGAAGGAAATAATTTTTTACTCTAGAATAGTATATCTGGTGAAATTATTCTGTCAGCATGAAGGAGAAATAAAGACCTTCCCATACAATCAAAAGCTGAGGGATTTCATGAACACCAGACCTGTCCTACAAGAAATCCTAAAGGGAAATCTCCAACCTGAAAGAATCATCATGACCAAGGAGAAATCACTTGAAGGTACAAAACTCATGGGTAATATTAATAGTAAGTACACAGAAAAACAGACTAGTATAACACTGTAATGGTGATGTGTAAATTATTCTAAATCTAAATAGAAAGAATGAATTATGAACCAATCAAAAATATTAACGCCTACATTTTTGCAAGACGCAGACAGCAAAATAAGACATAAAGAAAAACAATAAAAGGTTAAAAATGGGAAGATGAAGTTAAAGTGTGGAGTTTTTATTAGTTTTCTTTTTGCATGTTTGTTTAATCAGTGTTTTTATCTGTTTAAAAAATCAGGCCAGATGCAGTGGCTCACGCCTCTAATCCTAGTACTTTGGGTGGCCGAGGTGGACAGATTGCCTGAGGTCAGGAGTTTGAGATTAGCCTTGCCAGAATGACAAAACCCCGCCTCTACTAATAATACAAAAATTGGATTGGCATAGTGGTGCATGCCTGTAATCCCAACTACTCAGGAGTCTGAGACAAGAGAATCACTTGAACGCAGGAGGTGGAAGTTGTAGTGAGTCAAGATCATGCCACTGCACTCCAGCCTGGGCCACAGAGCAAGAATTTGTCTCAAAAAAAAAAAAAAAAAAAATCAATTTTAAGATAATAGTTGCAAGCCTCATGGTAATCTCAAAGCATATATCACAAAACGTATACACAAAAACAAAAAAGCAAGAAGTTAAAGAATACCACCAGAGAAAATCACCTTCATTAAAAGAAAGGAAGACAGTAAGGCAGAAAAAAAGATCACAAAATAATTGAAAATAAATAACAAAATGGCAGAAGTAAGTACCTACTTATCAATAATAATACTGAATGTTAATAAAACAAACTCTCCGATCAAAAGACAGAGTGGCTGAATTGAAAAAAACAAGAAGACCGAATCATCTTTTGCCTACAAGAAACACATTTCACCTATAAAGATAAGCATAGACAAAAAAAAAAAAAAGATGGAAATAGATATTCCATGCCAATAGAAACCAAAAAACAGCAGGAGTATCTATAGTGATATTAGACAAAATAGATGTCTAGACAAAAAGTGTAAAACACAGTAAAGGTCATTATATAATAATCAAAGAGACAATTCTACAAGATTTAACATTTGTAAACATATATGTGCCCAACACTGGAGCATTAAAACATAGAAAACAAATATTATTAGAACTAAAGAGAGTGATAGACTCCAATACATTAATAGCTAGAGACTTCAACACCCCACTTTCATCATTGGACAGATTTTCTATACAGAAAATCAACAAGAAAACATCAGATTTAATCTGCATAATAAAACAAATGGATCTAATATTTACAGAACATTTCATGAAACAGCCACAGAATGCACATTTTTCTCCCTAGCACATGGATCAGACTCAAGGATAGACCATATAATAAGTCACAAAACTAGTCTCAAAACATTCAAAGCCGGGCGCGGTGGCTCAAGCCTGTAATCCCAGCACTTTGGGAGGCCGAGGCGGGTGGATCACGAGGTCGAGAGATCGAGACCATCCTGGTCAACATAGTGAAACCCCGTCTCTACTAAAAATATAAAAAACTAGTTGGGCGTGGTGGCGCGTGCCTGTAATCCCAGCTACTTAGGAAGCTGAGGCAGGAGAATTGCCTGAGCCCAGGAGGCAGAGGTTGCGGTGAGCCGAGATCGCGCCATTGCACTCCAGCCTGGGTAACAAGAGCGAAACTCCGTCTCAAAAAAAAAAAAAAAAAAAAAAAAAAAAAAACATTCAAAAAATTGAAATAATATCAAGAATCTGGCTAGGTGCGGTGGCTTATGCCTGTAATCCTAGCACTTTGAGAGTCTGAGGCAGGTGGATCACTTGAGGTCAGGAGTTCAAGACCAGCCTGGCCAACATGACGAAACCCCATCTCTACTGAAAATATAAAAATTAGCCAGGTGTCATGGTGCACATCAGTAATCCCAGCTACATGGGAGGCTGAAGCTGGAGAATCACTTGAACCTGGAAAATGGAGGTTGCAGTGAGCCAAGACTGTGCCCCTGCACTCCAGCCTGCGCAACAGAGGGAGACTCCACCACAAAATAATAATAATAATAATAATAATAATAATAATAATATCAATAATCTTCTCTGATCATAATGAAATAAAACTACAGATCAATAACCAGAGGAATTGTGGAAGCTATAAAAACAGGGAAATTAAAGAATATGTTTCTAAATGATCAGTGAATCAGTGGGTCAATAAAGGAATTCAGCAGAAAATTTAAAAATTTCTCAAAACAACTGAAAATGGAAACACTGCAAAATCTTTGGGATACAGCAAGAGCAGTACTAAGGGGAAAATTTATAGCTGTCAGTACCTACATAAAAACAAACCAAAAAAGCACTTCAAATAAACAACCCAATGATGCATCTTAGAGAACTAGAAAAGCAAGAGCAAACTGAATATAAAATTATTATAGAAGAAAAAAATTAATAAAGATTGAACAGAATTAAATGAATTTGAAATGAGGAAAACAACATAGAAGATCAATGAAATGAAAAGTTGGTTTTTTGAAGAGACAATCAACGAATCTGCAGCCTGACTAAGGAAAGGAAAGACAAAAACAAGCAAAATCAGAAATGAAAAAGGAGACATTACAATGGATACCATAAAAATCCAAAGAATCATCAGTGGCTACTATGAATAACTATATGCCTTTAAACTGGAAAATCTAGAAGAAATAAATAAATTCCTAGACACATACAACCTGCCAACATGGAATCATGTAAAATCCAAAACCTGAACAGACCAATAACAAGAAACAAGATTGAAGCTCTAAATAAAAAGTCTCACGGGAAAGAAAAGCCTGAGACCTGATGGCTTTACTGCTGAATTCTATCAAACATTTAAAGAAGATCTAGTACAAATCCTACTCAAACTTTTCAAAAAATAGAGGCAGAGGGACTATTGCCAAACTCATTCAACATGGCCAGTATTACCCTGATACCCAAAGAAGATACCAGACAAAGATATATCAAAACAAAAAAAAAAAAAAAGAAAGAAAGAAAACTACACGCCAATATCTCTCATGAATATTGATGCAAAAATCTTCAATAAAATACTACAAACTGAATTAGACAATACATTAAATAGACCATTCCTCATAACCAAGTAGGATTTATCCCAAGGATGCAAATATGACTCCACATACACAAATCAATGTGATACATCATATCGACAGAATGAAGGACAAAAATCATATGTTTATCTCAATTGATGCTAAAATCCTTTGATAAAATTAAACATCCCTTCATGATAAAAGCCCTCAAAAACTGGGCATTAAAGGAACATATCTCAACATAATAATAGCAATACCTGACAGACCTAGGGCTAGTATCATAGTGAATGGGGAAAAACTGAAAGCTCTACTTCTTATGTTTGGAACATGACAAGCATGCCCACTTTCAACACTATTATTCAACATAGTATGAGAAGTGCTATCTGGAGCAATCAGAAAAGAGAAGCAAATAAAGGGCATCTAAATTTATTTTGAAATTTATTAACTGTTTAATTATTTAGACAGAGCTTGCTCTGTCACCCAGGCTGGAGTGCACTGGCAAGAGCCTGGCTCACTGCAACCTCCATCTCCCAGGTTCAAGAGATTCCTGTGCCTCAGCCTCCCACATAGCTGGAATTACAGGCATGCACCACCACACCCAGCTAATTTTGTGTTTTTAGTAGAGAAGGGGTTTCACCAAGTTGGCCAGGCTGGTCTTGAACTCCTGACCTCAGGTTATCTGCCCACCTCAGCCTCCCAAAGTGCTGGGATTACAGGTGTGAGCCACTGCTTCCTGCCAGGCGTCCAAATTTAAAGGAAAAAGTAAAATTATCTTTCTTTGCAGTTGATATGATCTTAATTATGAAGAAACCTAAAGGCTCCACCAAAAAGCAATTAGAACTGATCAAATAAATTCAGTATAGTTGCAGGATACAAAGTCAAGATACAAAATGAAGTAGTATTTCTACATGTTAACAGTGAGCAACTTGAAAAAGGTATTTAAAAATAATCCAATTTACAGGAGATATAAATAAAATGAAATACCTAGAAATTAACTTATCCAAAAAAGTCAAGGATCTTTATAATTAGTGACATAAAACACAGATGAAACAAACTAAAAAGGACACAAAAATATAAGATATTCTATGTTCATCAATCATAAGAATCAATATTGTTAAAATGTTCATGCTACCCAAAGCAATTTACAGATTCAATGCAAAACATCAATGACATTTTTCACACAAATGGAAAAAAACAAATCTAAAATGTATATGGAATCACAAGAGACTCAGAATCACCAAATCCATCATGGGCACAAGGAACAACACTGCAGGAATCATATTACTTGACTTCAAATTATACTATAAAGCTATAATAACCAAAACAGCATGATAATGGCAGAAAAAGACACACAGATCAATGGAACAGCACAGACAACTTGGAAGAAAATTCTATACCTACAATGAACTCATTTTTCACAAAGGAACCAAGAATATACATTGAGGAAAAAAGTCTCAAAAAAGTCTCTTCAATGAATGATGCTGGAAAAACTGGAGAGTCGTATTCAGAAGAATGAAACTTTATTTCTCACCTTATGAAACTATCAAATCAAAATTGATGAAAAACTTAAATCTAAGACTTCAAACTATGAACAGACTACAAGAAAATTTGGAGAACCTCTCTAAGACATTATTCTGGGCAAAAGTTTCTTGAGTCATACCCTAAAAGCAAAGGCAACCAAAGCAAAATGGACAAATGGAATCACATTAAATTAAAAAGCTGCACAGCAAAATATATCATCAACTACGTGAGGAAACAGCTCAGAGAAAGGGAGAAACTATTTTGGAAACTATCCATCTGACAAGAGATTCATAATCAGAATATATAAGTAGCTCAAACAACTCTACAGGAAAAAATATCTAACAATCCAACAAAATATGGGTAGAAGATTTGAATAGACATTTCTCAATAGAAAACATGAAATGGCAAACAGGTATATAAAAAAAATGCCTAAGCACTTGATCCTCAGAGAAATTTAAATAAAAATTCTGAGACGTCATCCCAGTTAAAATGGGTTTTCTCTAAAAGTCAGACAATAGCAAATGCTGGTAAGAATGTGGAGAAAATAAAACCTTTGTACACTTGGTGTGAATGTAAATTAGTATAACCACTGTGGAGAAAAGTTTGGAGGTTCATCAAAAAACTAAAAATAGTGCTAACATACAATCCAGCAATCTTATTTTTGGGCATATATCCACAAGAAAAGAAATCAGTATAATGAAATGATATCTGCAGTCCCATGTTTGTTGTGACACTGTTCACAATAGGCAAGATATAGAAGCAACCTACATATCCACGAATGAATGAATGAATAAGGAAAATGTCATACTTATATACAATGGGATACTATTTGGCCATAAAAAAAGAATGAGATCATCTAGTCATTGGCAGCAACATGGATGGTGTGCATTCATCTACCCCTGCAGTTTACTCCCAGGATGGAGGAGTATACCCACCAGTCCTTGGGATCCATCCTCAGGCAACAGGGTTGAATGTCCAGCCTCTGGGAGACCACCTGTCAGCTCCTGTAATCCATCCTGCAGCTACTTGGGTCCACCTTCAGCCTCCTGAAGTTTACCCCTCAGATCCTGGAGTGCACTCCCAATGTCCCTGATGCTGAGGGCCATGCTTTCCTCTGAAGGCCCTGGGAACATATCTCCTCCTTCTAGAACCAACTGAGGAACTACTCCCTTTCCCAGCAAGCCTAGTGTTTTGTTGCTTCCTGCATTTTCCCATGGAGAAAAGTTTGCTTTTTTGTTTTGACCCCGAGCTCATTATACAGTTTCCCCAAGGGAAAAAAAAAAGAAAAAACAAAAAAAAATTATTGCACAGCTCAATTTAGAACTAATAAGTTTCTTAATTATAAAAAAAAATCACAAATCTATAATAACTTTGTGATTTCATTTAAATGAAATTCTAGAATGAGCAAACTTACCTATCACGGCAGCAGCAAATTAGCAGTTGCCTGGTACAGGGACCAGGAAAGACTGACTACAAAGTAACGTGACAGAACTATTTATTTTGTTTTGATGGTTTTTAAATTTTTGTGGGTTTGATAGAAATGTGCCATACCTTGATTGGTGGTTACATGGGTGTGTACATTTTTCCGAACCTTTTGAATTGTACAATCGAAATTGGTGCATTGCATTATATGTAAATTATATGTAAATAAAGTTAGACTTTTAGAAGAACAAAAAATGAAATCTATGGTAACAGGTCCTTAAAAAGTTTACAACTAAAATGAGACCATCACTGTTGCCAGTGCCAATGTGTGCATGGAGGCCAGCATACTGAGACCACCAGTGACCCACCCTTGCTGCTATCACTGCTGTTACAAGCACATGCATGGACACAGGCAACCCTGCCTCTGCAGCCCCCCATCCCCACAACACCACCTGTACAAGCGAACTCAAGAACACCAATGCACCGTTCTCACCAGTACCCAGCCTCAGCAAATACACGTGTACTCTGCTGTGCTGCCATGGCTGCTGGTACGCATGAAAAAGCATGGAACCTGCTGCCACCACCCCAAGAGTGTTTTAGCCAATACAACCCATCAGAGGGTTGTGGGTGCAGGCAGGGAACATTTCAGTTCCTCCGGCATAGCAGATTCCTGATTTGCAGATGTGTACTATGCTTATTACATGCACGACAAAATAATTCGTATGGTAAATTCCTGTAACATGAAATTTGCCTTTATAACAAACCTGTACATGTACTCATGAAGCTAAAATGAAAGTTAAAAAAAATTCCCCAGGAATCAAAAAGAAGAAACAAGATTACTTACAACGTCATCTGAAATTTAGAGAAGTGATCCCATTTCCTATGAAATTATTTTTGTGTTACATTATGACACACAACAGAAAAAAAAGCAAACATTTTTATTTTAAATCATTTTTTCTGTATTTTTAAATTGGGAGTTCATCAGATTGTAGATGGAATTGTCTCAAAGTGCCAAGCAATTAGCTAATCCCTTTTTTTAGATGCAAACTTTTTTTTCCTGGGTGTAATTTTAGTGTTTGCAACAATCTGTACCTATGAATAAAGCAGAAGAACCTAATTGGATCAAGGAAAGCACCTACATATTCAATTAGTTGTACATGTCATGCTGCATGTATAAGCAGAGTAGATAAATTTAGCTGTGACTAATATATGTATGTTTTTCAAATGATGACTAAATGGACATTAAATACCTGTTAAATAGGTAAGCAGAAAGATTAAATAGTAGCTATGCCCGGGCTTGCAGAGTTATCATGAAATTGTTATACTGAGGAGGTCTAAATTACAGAATTGTAATTCTAGAATCAAAAGCCTGGCTTTGTTACCCATCACAAAAATCAATGTGTCCTACTTTCTTCTATGCAGGTATGGTATAGAGATACATTATTTTCCAAATGTGATATTTACGTGATTTTTTTTTTACATGTTAAAAATGTAGTGAACCAAGGTAGGATATTTAGGTGCTGGAATTTCTTTGGTTTAGAATTCATTTGATATAGGTAAGGTTGTTCTCACCATTGAGCCTTCATATCTATACCCTACACACATATTGTAAGCATATACAGGCCTTTTACAATTGTTACAATTAAAATGAAAATCTGAGTACTCAGAGCAATGCAGTATACTGAAAAATATCACTAGACTATGTTTCCAACCTAGAAAAGTCAAATACCTCTTTGAATTTCCATTTTCTCATCTTTAAATAGAAATTTATAAAGCCTGCCTTTCCTAGCTCATGGGATTGTGAGGATCAAATAATGTAATATGAAAAAGTCCTGTACAGTATGAGGTAGTATCATTATTATACTTAGGTTTTCTGTTACACAGTATGTATCATTAAGAAGTATGTATCAAATTTCTACTATGTTTATATGTTAGTTGGATCTTTTTCTCAGACATTTGGCTTTTAAGCACAAAATTAATGCATTCATATCATACAGCCAAATTTTATTAGACACACAGAATCAGCATTTTAATAATTTTTAATAGCTCTGTGGAACCATCATATCACAAGCTTCAGTTTAACTCAGATGCAAAACCTAATTCAACCCTTTGGATTTTTATATTTTCGAAACACTTAGGAACGTATAATTTCCTCACCTCTGCAACAACCTGCCACTATTAATGACCAATGTAAACCTTTAGACAAGAGAGGAATCTATGCATCTTGAATATCAAATTCAATTACCTACCACAATTTCTAAAAATATAAATCACAGAAAAATACAGCATTGAAATAAAAATCAATTATTTTGAATCTGAGTATTTATTAGGTTCTACTTTTTACCGTAAATCTGAATTCTGATCAGCATTTATCAACAAAAACACACACGCATTACTGTACTGGAATTATGAAATACAATATCAATATCAAGGACTAAGTATAATATCTTGTACTTCATCCAAAATTTTTAATAAAGGTATGTTTTATGAGCACATAACAATTTGACTGAATGCGCTGTGTAAACACCATGACATGTACTTGTATATAGAAACAAATTAGATATATTTTGAGGATTAAACACATACATACAAGCAGATATGTTTTTACATATATAGAATTGATTTTATTCATAGTATTTGCAACCTCTTATGGACCACATTGGTAGCTTTACAAAATATAGCCCAGAAATAGGTTTTTTTGTTTTATTTGATTTTATTTTAGATTCAGAAGGTACATGTGCAGGTTTGTTTCATGGATATGCTGAATTATGGTGAGGTTTGGGCTTTTAGTGAACCCATCACCCAAATAGTGAACATTATATCCAATGGCTAATTTCTCAGTCCTTAACACCCTTCCATTCTTCCCCTTTTTGGAGTCTGCACAGAAATAGTTTCTGGAACTTATGTCATCTCTTACCACCAGCCCTTCCTGTTTTAGATATTAGTTGTACTAATAAAAACAGAAAGATAGATATCTTCGCTAATTGTAATATATCCAGCCTTGTGACTATCTCCATCTGCCATGAGGCTCTAGAGGACTAAGTTAAAATAGGCCTGAGAGAAGTGAGGCAAGACCACTGGGATGTTTTGTCCCAAGACTTAGGTATCCAAGATGGACAATAATGTGAGAAGAGCAACATAGAAAGGGAAGAAATTAAATGCAAATCAAGTAGTCTTTGGGATTTTATTGTATGCAGTTGTGATTCTACTATCATCATGACTAAAATGAATACTTTCAATTCTAATAGTAAAATAACTGGCTTCAGAATTGAATCCACAATATAATGAGTAAGATGTCTATTCTCTGAAGAGTGACTATATACTCAAGTTACTTATCTATAAAGATAAGCAATAAATCTTTTCCTCAAGTTATATTAATGATATAACTTTATAAAAATGAGCTATCCTATGGAAGTTCAAATTGAACACATGGCAAACAGAATGTAAATCCAGAATTGAGAAACTAATTTGCAAAACTCATACTAGATTGGTATTCTGATAACTAAATTAAGCACCATTAATGATCTCTATTTCATTTATTTCATCTGCATTTTGGAACTTTTAGTTCCAGTTCAACAATAAAATGAAAGCTTGGAATAAATCAAAAAGTATTTTGAAATCCCTGAAAGATATCAAAATAACACAGTTTTCAAATTTCAATATCAGATGCCCGCTGCTAAAGACCGTCAGACTCACTGTAGGGTTTTTGATATGCAGTATGTTAGCTTTAAGCACTTTATGTAGAAAACTCCTATGACAGCATTCTGTGCCACTTCCTGGCCATATGCACTATCAACTATAGCTCCCACTTAGCTAGGACAGAAAGAAGCCTCATTATAAAGAGTAGAGCATAGGCAAGGACTTCATGACTAAAACACCAAAAGCATTGGCAACAAAGGCCGAAATAGACAAATGAGATCTAATTAAACTCCAGAGCTCCTGTACAGCAAAAGAAACAATCATTAGAGTAAACAGACAACCTACAGAATGGGAGAAAATTCTAGCCAACTGTGTATCCAACGATGGTCTAATATACAGCATCAATAAAGAATTAAATTTGCCAAAATCCCCACACAATCTTATAGTGGGCAAAGGACATGAACAGATACTTTTCAAAAGAAGACATACATGTGGCCAACCGTCATGAAAAAAAGGTCAACATCACTGATCATTATAGAAATGCCTATCAAAACCACAATGAGAAACCATCTCATACCAGTAAGAATAGCTATTATTAAAAAGTCAAAAAATAAGAGATGCTGATGAGGTTGTGGAGAAAAAGGAATGCTTATATACTATTGGTAGAAGTGTAATTTAATTCAACCATTACAGAAGACAGTGTGGTGATTCCTCAAAGACCTTAAGACAGAAATATTATTCAACACAGCAATCCCATTACTAGGTGTATACCCAAAGGAATATAAATCATTCTATTATAAAGACACACGTACACATGTGTTCACTCCAATGCTATTCACAATAGCAAAGGCATGAAATCAACATAAATGTCCATCAATGATAGACTGGGTAAAGAAAATGTGGTACATATACAACATGGAATACTATCCAGCCATAAAAAAAGATCATGTCCTGTTTAGGGACATGGATGAAACTGGAGGCCATTATTCTTAGCAAACTAACAAAGGAATAGAAAACCAAATACTTCATGGTCTGACTTGTAAGTGGGAGCTAAATGATGAGAAAACATGGACACATACAGGGGAACAACACACACTGGGGCCTATCAGCTGGTGAAGGGCAGGAGGAGGGAGAGGATCAGGAAAATTGGCTACTAGGCTTAATATCTGGGTGATGAAATAATCTGTACATAAGTTTACCTATGTAACAAACCTGACATAAGTTTACCTATGTAACAAACCTGCACAAGTAGCCCTGAACTTAAAAGTTAAATAAATAGTTACATAAATAATTGTTAATATGGCTCTTATGTAAAGCCCCAAACACATGTGATACAAATATATACAGCAAAAAAATGATATTTGCTAGTATTTTAAGTAACGTATATGAGCTTTAAAAGAAGATTCCTTGTCTGTCTTTCATTCCAGGATTCTCCTACAGGCAACTTTCCTCAGTGTCTGGTTTGTTTCAATAGTGACTTTCTATTTATAAATACAATTATAAATCAAATGTCATTGGATGGTTCCTAAATTGCTCTTTTTCTAAGACAAACATAGTAATGACATAATCCTGAAACCTGTAAACTACTATGTATCAAGTGGCGGTATAAAGGAAAGTAAAATGAAGAAACTCAGTTCAAGTTTTATTCAGGTACATTATCCAGGACCTCTCATGACAACATATCCCCATATACCTAATTGCTCTTCATGCCTACTTTCCTTTAGGAGAAGTTAAAATGATGAGTATTTTAAAAATTCCACTCTGCGTTTCCTGGAATAGGAAGTTCAGGCTTTAGGATAACAGGTAATTGCTCTAGTTAGCCACACAATGCATATTCCATATTCATCGAACGGCAATCTCCTTTTCTCTAAAGTACGTATTCATACAGTTTGATAACTTCTTTTGAGCAACTGGTTTCCTTTACGATTGTCACATGTGTTTTTAATTTCAAAGCCTACATTAACCATTATACTTTGGTCACGTTTTAATCCCAAGAACCTCTTCCTTGGACTTCTGGTGAAGAAGCAATGACTATATTAAACATGGAATCCAATAGAAATTTCTTACTAATAAGGCTTTGAGCAATGAAGTAAACGTTTTCACATAATATATCGCATTGGATTCCCACCAAACTGTGAGTTCGAAATAATTATTTCCATGGTCTACTTCAATAAGTGACTTTAAAAGGGTTGCATAATAGGGAAATAACAAGAAATATTGATCTTGTCCATTCCTTGCTAAATTTACCCCGCTTTGCTTCTACGGTCCAAGTAGACATAAATAGATAAACTTAAGCCAAATTTACAATTTTTAAGCGATTTAGCAACTAATGAGGCATTTATATAAGCTCTTGGCACCCTTCAGATTATCCTCATAGCAATGTTGAGTGTTGAAAGGTTAGATATTTTCAGTTAAATGATTGTGAAATGGAATCAGGAATACATGTGCATAGGCTGAGGTTCTGTTAAGTACGAGTGCTGTGATCTTGGCCAACTTTTTTATTCTTTCTTAGCCTTTATTTCCTCATTTGAAAAATGGGGATAACAGTTCTGAGATCAACTATGTTGAAAATTAAATGACATATCAAGAACAGATGACAACACTCAGCATAACATTTCAAAAATACCAGACTCTGCCGGGTGTGGTGGATCACACCTGTAATCTCAGCACTTTGGGAGGTCAAGGTGGGTTGATCACAAGGTCAGGAGTTCAAGACCAGCCTGGCCAAGATGGTGAAACCCCGTCTTCACTAAAAATACAAATAATAGCTTGGTGTGGTGGTGGGTGCCTGTAATCCCAGCTACTTGGAGAATCACTTGAACCTGGGCAGGAGAAGTCGCAGTGAGCCAAGATCCTAGCACTGCACTCCAGCCTGGGTGATAGAGCAAGACTCTTTATCAAAAAAAAAAAAAAAAAAAAAAAGACTCAATTCAATGTCAATTCTTACACTCCTCCTTATCTGAAAAATAGTAACCCTGAAAAAGATAGTTTTAATCTTTTGGGTTTGATGATTTTCAGAACATTCTTGATGATAACATTATGAATTTTAAAATAATTACAGAAGGTATAGATAGGTAGTTATGAATGACTACTATGAGGACTGCAAATGTTACAAATCTGATTTAAAGTCAGTTTTATAGCTTTTTTTTTTTTTTTTTTTTTTTGAGAAGGAGTTTCGCTCTCGTTACCCAGGCTGGAGTGCAATGGCGCGATCTCAGCTCACCGCAACCTCCGCCTCCTGGGTTCAGGCAATTCTCCTGCCTCAGCCTCCTGAGTAGCTGGGATTACAGGCACGCGCCACCATGCCCAGCTAATTTTTTGTATTTTTAGTAGAGACGGGGTTTCACCATGTTGACCAGGATGGTCTCGATCTCTTGACCTTGTGATCCACCCGTCTCGGCCACCCAAAGTGCTGGAATTACAGGCTTGAGCCACTGTGCCCGGCCTATTTTTAAAGTTAATAGGTTGACACCTTGGAGTTTATTATCATGCTGCTGTCTGTTGAACCAATGTGGTTTGGGACCCTATGCCTCAGGATACACATGAAGTTTGTGTTCATATGCCAATAAAATATAAATTGTCTTCTAGTGTAATAAAGCACACAGGCAATTTGAGAAACACCTGAAATATAATAAAATTGTTTCTAATAACTTCCTAAATTTATATGACAACTTAAATATGTAAATACATGAATAGTACTAGTAATTAACATTAGAATACATAAAATAAGAAATTCTGTGAGTAAAAAATGTGTTTTGCATTCAATGAACATTTATTAAATAACTAAGTATGTAGAGATCTTTTCTCACATCTAGGAAATATTTCTGCTTTTAATTTCCAGCAATAAAAATGTAACTACTTTATTTTAGAATTTATTTTTGACTTTAATTCAAATAAGAAGTCAATAGTAAAAAATAAAATTGTCTTACTTCATAAAGTTTTGATAGTGTCTACTTCAAAAAGCCTTGTTAGAGAAGAAAATGCTAGGAATTCTATGTAAAGTGATGTATTTTCAGAGAATAAAAGTTATGCATATGATAAAGTTCAACTATATCACAAGTTTACAGAATATATCTGAAAATTGATGATGTTAACATATAATGTCTCCTGTGGTTTGGAAAGAAAAAATTAATCTACACCTACCAGGTTAATTAGGATTTTGTAGAATATTTGTGTCTGCAAGGTTAGTTTTTACTCTCTGTAACTTGTTTTACTATAAATGCAGAAGTAAGCTGAGAGAGAGAGAAAGAGAGAGAAAGAAAATGAATTAGAGAATTATAACTGGGCAATACTTATTATGCTATTTTTTAATAATTATTTTCTTTTTTTATTAATTTTTTTTATTTTTTAAAAAAGAAATCGAGACAGGGTTTCACCATCTTGGCCAGGCCTCTTGAACTCCTGACCTCATGATCCATCTGTCTCAGCCTCCCCAAGTGCTGGGATTACAGGTGTGAGCCACCGCACCCAGCCTTTAATAAGAATTATTATTTTTTTAAATGATATCTTCCCCATGATTTTTATTTCTCTCTGATTTATAATGCATTAAAAGAGCTAGTCAGTCAATGCAGACTTGAAAATCAGCACAACTTTATACATTCTTTGTAAAACACGGCACTTCAATGACTTAGTATCAGCCATACTGATCCCATTCCCACAAAACTCACTTACATGTAAAGCTAATTTAAAAACTAGACTTTATTAGGATTATATTTGTTTACCTGCAGTATTCAACATGTTTAAAAAATATTGTGCCTATTACAGTTTTTTTTTAAAATCATAAGGAATCTAAATTTCAAGCCAAGGGTCAGATCATACTAAACATTCAAGTTTACTAAAGCAGAAGAAATGGGAATGAGACATTCATTCCAGCTCCTCTGAGTTGCTAAGGGGATAAGAACGATTTGAGAAGCAAATTAGGGAGAATAATGAAAATGGAATTTTACCTTTTTGTTACTTCTCAGTGTGCATGTAGTGGCTTTTTCTGGAACTGGATGGAGACTAACGAAAATATACTGTATGATAGCTGAATTGAAAGTGTTCAGAATGACATTTACCATTCAAAAATTATTTGTATCAGCATTTTGCCAGCTTTATTGAAATGTATTTTAAGTGTCATACTGTTCACCTTTTGAAACATAAAATTCATTAGGTTGCAGTGTATTCACAGACTTGTACAACCATCAAAACTCTCAAATATATTATTTTTATTATTAACCTGAATGCCTAAAGTTATTTATCCAGGCCCTCTCTGACATTTTACCAAATTTTAATATACTTCAGCTTTAGAAACTCTTACCTTAACAGCCATCTGATTCTTTGAGGATATATTGAGACCAATATTATACAATCTTAGTAATAAAACTCCATACACTCTCAAATCTCCCGATGTACAAAGACAAAGAAATGTCGATTTCTATATTTTTCACTATATTGTTTTTAGTATAGTAGAAATAAGAATATAAACTCTACATGTACGTGTATCTCAACAATTTATTATATTTTGTTTCTGGCCATAAATAATAAACACCTAATTAACATACAAGTACGTTTCTGCCAGCTTAGAATTTAGAGTATGCTGTATTTGAAATCATTGCTATATCACTGTTCATATCACAAACCTAGGAGATACATTCTCTTTTGAAGTACTGTAACCGGATTTTTTCTTACTGGTTTAGTGCTTGGAATTGAATGGCTAATGGTGCTTTCAAACTATACTTCATTTGATGCGCTTCTTCATCTATTTTGCTATCCTTCCATCTATACATCCTGTAACTCATGATTTGGTTGTATAGAATTTGTGGAGTGCTAATTTTCATACTATAGAAATTTGTATGAATAAATTTTTGAACACTTATTGTATCAGAAAAAGAGAATATCATTTAATGAAGTCTATGTGAGCAGACACAAAGTGGGCATCATGCTATAGAGATTTTTCAACAAATATTTATTGAATTGAGATGTAAACCAGCTGACTTTGTCCAACTTGGAGCTAGATGGGGTTCCAGTGCAATCCGAACCAAAAATTGCAAGGGAATTATAGTCAATTTTCAACATTTATTGGAACATATAGTTTTATTTAAAATATTTATTATTTGTTTACTATGTCTGCTAGAAACTATCCTAGGTACTCGGAGTATATAGGTGTGTATGCCACAAAGTATATGTTACACTTAAAGAGTTTACAATCTACTTTGCTGGGACTTAGGTTAACTATCTTATATAAAAAGTTCTATGATGAATGTCTCCATCTTATAAGATATAGAAACTGAGGTACAGAATGATTAGTTGGCTTGTCCAAGGTCACATAGAAAGTGTCAAAGTGTAGGACTTTGAACCCAGGCGGTCTAGCTCCAGAATCCATACTCTTAAAAAGTTTACTGTACACGTAGTGCATTCTTTTGTGAATACTGAATAAATGAACATCAAAACATGCTTCCAGTAAATTATGAATTTCATGATGGCAACTCATTCTACTATCCTTTATATTCAGACCAATAAGATGATATGAAATACAACAACAACAAAAAATCCTTCAATTTACATGGATACCTAACTTATGCTCCGAAAATATTTTCCTTGAAGTATGAATGCCAGCTTTTCTAAGAAGTAAAGGTAATTTTATTTTCTTATAATAAAAGCTTGTATCTCTAACTGAAAGAGCAGAAAATGAATTAAGGTGGGTTTCTGGGTCACCAAAACATTGACATGTCTATATCAATAATATCCTTATTTTTAAGGCAACTATTTTGGTAAATTTGGAAAATAAACCACACTAGCAATCATTGGTGCTAAGATAAACTTAATTTTGTAATAATAAAGTATAAAAATATGACAATAACTAAACAAGGAAAGGGAAAATTACCTTGGTAAGTATAAAATATTAACAGAATATTTATTTTTAATTAAAATACCTGTTTATTTACAGACTTTTTCTGTCTATAAATAAAATTTTAATCTTTTAAAGGCTCAATTCAATATTAAATTGAAATTCCAATTTATTTTCCAAATAGAAATTAAGTGACTTTCCTTAAATACCACAGGAGATCCTTTAAAACTGTGAGAACTGAGTTCTGATTTTTTTATCTTGCCCAAATTCCATTCTAAGGGGCCTTGTTAGTCATGTCCTACAAACCACAAATTCTTATCAGATGGGTTTCATTTAACCCTGTGTATCGTGACTTACTTACTGTCCAGTCTGACTCTGGCATAACAAGGGAAAAAATCAAAATGTTTTACCCCAAAATATATTTCATTGCTATACCTTGAAATTACCCTGCAAAGTCTCTAGTGGGAAAAATCCACATTCTATACAGGATTCCCTTCCCCCTTTGTTTTCCTTCCTTCCTCTCTCCACATCCAGAAGATAATCAACTAAGAGCCAGGCACCCTTTTAAGTCCCATAAGAAACATTTTACAACCAGCTCTCTCTAAAGTCCGTTATCTGAGAGCTTCCTCTGCACAATAAAACTTGGTCTCCACAATCCTTATCCTAAACATTTCCTTTCTATTGATCCCAGGTCTTCAGATAAAATCAACCAATTGTCAATCTGAAAATGTTTACATTTACCAGTAGCCTGTAAGCCCCTGCTTTGAGTTGTCCCACCTTAGTGAATGAAATCAATGTATTTCTTAAATGTATGTGATTGATGTCTCATGCCTTCCTAAAATATATGAAACCAAGCTGTACCCCAACCACCTTGGGCACATGTTCTCATGACCTGAGGGCTCTGTCACAGTCCATGGTCACTCATATTTGGCTCAGAATAAATCTCTCAAAATAGAGTTTAACTCTTTTCATTAACAACTGTATTTGATGAGAAATCATGAACTACCAATGCCACATAATGAATTATATATATTTTTTAATTGCACTTCAGGTTCTGGGGTACATGTGCAGATCATGCAGGATTGTTGCATAGGCACATACATGACAATGTGGTTTGCTGCTTCCGTCCCCCCATCACCTATATCTCCTATATCTGGCATTTCTCCCCATGTTATCTCTCCCCAACCTCCCAACCCCCTGCTATCCCTCCCCTAGTCCCCCTCAACAGACCCCAGTGTGTGATGCTCCCCTCCCTGTGTCCATGTTCTCTCATTGTTCATCACCCGTCTATGAGTGAGAACATGCAGTATTTGATTTTCTGTTCTTGTGTCAGTTTGCTGAGAATGATAGTTTCCAGATTCATCCATGTCCCTGCAAAGGACACAAACTCATCGTTTTTTATGGCTGCATAGTGTTCCATGCTGTATATGTGCCACATTTTCCCTGTCCAGTCTATCATCAATGGGCGTTTGGGTTGGTTCCCTGTCTTTGCTATTGTAAACAGTGCTGCAATGAACATGATAAAAATGAATTTATTTTTAATAGATATTTAACACATAGCACTTTCAGCCAAAAACAATGTTACTTGCCTCTAAATCATATTTTCTGATTAAAACTCAGACCTTTTGCCACATTTAGCTTCTTTTGGTAAGTAGCTATGTAAAAAGAATAAAGTATATATTTTTTCAGTAATAATATAACTAAATTTTGAATTGTTTGGTAACTTGTTATCTGGCTTGCATTTCCTCATTGAAACTAGATAGTTTATTCTTCAAATAAAAGCTTTTTTTGTTTCATTTACTTTGACGTGTATCTTATAAAATTGAGATTCTTTCATCTCTAAGTTGTAAATAATGAGTATTTCAGAGAAGGGACACTTTGAACATCACCAGAGTGAGAAGATAAATGTTGAAGAAGAGAGAGAAAGTAGTTTTTCTTCAAAAGAAAAGCTTTATATCAATAGGCTAGCAATAATTATTTGTATTTTGAAATGATGTGTTCCTGGAAGAGCATGTCTTCTCCGGTCGTCACTATGTTAGACTACTGGTCATTTCTTCTGAAGCATGAAATTCCTGCATATTAAGACATCCACAAACATGGTATATCACTAAGTAAGAATCTACTTGTAATGCTGATACAAATGTCATTACTTTAGCCTGACCTGAAAATAGTCCTTGGCATTGGAATGCAAATTTTCTTTTCCCTCCTAGGCAGCCTTCCATTGAGCACTTAAAGCTCATCCATAAATGGTATGGGTAATCCAAAGTGGCTCCTGTGCATATAACTACTTTGATTTCGACAATTCATTGAGCTGGATAATGCTTGCTTTCTTCTGGGGTGCTAAAACCTTCTCACTGCTTGAAAATACATTGTGTGCACGTTCTTAAATTAGACTTCCAAAAATATGTCTCTCTATTCTTTCAACAATGGATTTTAAATTTCTGACTGAAAGATGAGAAGATGGGGGGTAACTATTTACTCTGAATTCTTAGAAATAACAACAACAAAAAAAATAGAAAATGCTGCTCGATTTTCTATAGCTAACCTGGTAATTTAAAGCCATAAATATTCTCTGTTTAGTTGTCACTGTGCCATATGTCAGATTTCAATATATAGCACAATAGTATTACATCCTAAAGTTAAAATATAGCTAAGTAAAGGCCCAAAGCTAAAGTACATAAATAAAAGAATCATCTAAATGTTTTGATTGGCAAAAAGAGCTGGAGGCTCTATCATTTTCTCTGCTCCTGACTCAGTTCCTATCTATAAAACAAGGTCTATCAGGGCCTGAAAAGAATCAATGCAATAAAATCCTAGTTTTTACAGGTTATACCCACAGAAAACAGGGACCAAGAGTATTTATATTTCAAGGAATACAAATGGAGAAATGCAAAATACAAAGTAAATTGTTGCCAAATATAAATTATACAGTATTATTACTATAATCAATTGTGTATAATATCTGAATCTTTATACTTCACATTAATATGCCATGTGAAGAAGATAGTATGTGTTTAAACACCATTAAAATGTATGATATTATTACAAACCTATCTTACTACTCTCAAGATAACTTCCCGAAGAAGAGAAAACAAAACATTGCTCTTTGCCCCTTTTCTATTTTACATTTTTTTTTATTTTTTTATTTTTTGAGATGGAGTCTCATTCTGTTGCCCAGGCTGGAGTGATATGGCATGTCTCAGCTCACTGCAACTTCCACCTCCCAGGTTCAAGTGATTCTTTTGCCTAAGCCTCCTGAGTAGCTGGGATTACAGGCACCTACCACCATGCCTGGCTAATTTTTTGTATTTTTAGTATAGATGGGTTATTCACCACATTGGCCAGGCTGGTCTCAAACCCCTGACCTTGTGATCTGCCCACCTCAGCCTCTCAAAGTGCTGGGATTACAGGCGTGAGCCACCGTGCCTGGCCTAGATTTTATTTTTTCATGGAAGCATGTGTATGCATAGATGGATATTCAATCTCCCCTTTGTTACTGTTTTTTCTTAATTGAATTTTGTGAGCTCAAAGGGAAATCTGTATAATGTTCTAAATAGGAGGGCAACACCACTTAATCCTATGGGAAAATATGTTGGAGACAACTGCATTTGAAAAAAGCCTTGAATCAAGATTTTTGTAAAAGTTTTTGTATTTCTAATAGTAATGAAGAATATGTTTTGCCAAAATTGACTACAGTGTGAATCATCTATAAATATGGTGCAATTTTAACTCAAACAGTTTAATAAAATAAGTGTTTTGTCTTTCTAGTAATTTTCTAGGCATTTATGTTGCTCATTTGATACTTTCAGAAAAAAAAATGTACTATTTCCCTTGGCACCCCGGTCTTGCTTATTTTGTTTGGATCAGCCAACACACACTATCCAATGCAACAAACAAAAAGAATTTACAACAGTACCGATATCAATGTAAAACAAACAACACATGTTCTTAGTTAACTTGTTCTAAGGAATAGATGGTACTTTCCAAAGATTATAGTTTTGAAGGGCTTTAAATCTTTAGAGGATCAAACTATAATTTTGTGTTTGGTAGATTATCATCTCCCTGTTATGTTAAAGCAACAATGATAATACTCCTATTTTTCATAGAGAGACTGTTACCAATTTGAAAGGTCTCATGAAAAATCAAACCTATATGCTTAAAAATCACCAGTAGACACTAACACAAAGAGTGTTGTGTCTATCCTGTGGTATATTGGTCAAAATTAATTGACCAATTCTCAAAAGGGGTGAAAAACACCCTGTTGTAG
Source organism: Saimiri boliviensis (assembly GCF_048565385.1). Lineage (NCBI taxonomy): Eukaryota > Metazoa > Chordata > Mammalia > Primates > Cebidae > Saimiri > Saimiri boliviensis. The sequence goes on along the minus strand of NC_133470.1, from coordinate 77,384,801 downwards.
GATTTGGCAATTTTTGTGGCATAGATGCTCCCACTATTGCCTGTTTCAAGCTAACAACATGATATCACTAGTTAGAGTTGGAAAGAGATGCACAATTGGCTCTCACAAGTGGGTACTTGTTAGCTCCAACACATCACCATTGGTGTATTTTTAATAGCAATGGTGTGAAATACAGTGAACCGTATTAGCAACAGATTTTTTACTGGAATCCCTGCCAAAATAAACTTTTGAATTTTTTTTTTTTTAAAGACGGAGTCTCGCTCTTTTGCCCAGGTTGTACAGTGGCATGATCTCGGCTCATGCAACCTCCGCCTCCCAGGTTCAAGTGATCCTTCTGCATCAGCCCTCCTAGTAGCTGGGATTACAGGCATGAACCCCCATGCCTGGCTAGTTTTTGTGTTTTTAGTAGAGACAGGGTTTCACCATGTTGGCCAGGCTGATCTTGAATTCCTCACCTCATGTCATCTACTCGCCTTGGCTTCTGGAAGTGCTGGGATTATAGACGTGAGCCTCTATGCCCAGCCTGAAAGCGTTGTTCTGACTCTCCATCCCCAAATTGTAAATGTCAACTGAACTCATTGACTTGGCATCCAATATCCAAATCTAACATTTCAAATTTCCTCACAACTACTACGATTCCATACAATGCAACTGAACTATTTGATTTGTATCAGTGTACACCAGAGATTTCCGGTTAGTGCCTTTAACAGTTCTGTTCTTATTTCTGAAACACCTTTTTATCCTGATGACCTACATATCTAAATTTGATCTTTCAACAACCTGCTTAAGCAGCACCTGCACTATAATCCTTCTGCCTGAATAGATCTCTCCTTCCTCTGGTGTCCTGTGGTTCAGACTCTGCATCTTCATTCTGGATTCAGTTTCTTCCTGAATTGATAATTATATACCTATATTTCTTATCTGCACTAATTTGACTACAAGTTCCCAAAGGGCAGTTACCAGGTGTAACTGATCTTTCTATCCCCCAGAGCTTCTAAAGCACCATGAATGTCTTGAAATCTACAGTTGTGCCTAATTCATCTATTAGAGCAGAGTAGAAGAGAAAAAGTCGATATTGTCATTTTAGAAAGAGCACGATTACTTTTATCAAGATTTAATTTAAAGTTTATCTTTCCTTATAATTGCCAATTACAAACTTTCGAATTATATGGCTTTTTCCCTAGGAATTCCTTCTGTAACTCAGTGAAAGAAATGATGGGTATGACAGGGCTGAAGACACACAATCATGTAGATGTGGCAATATATCATACACTTACTTGAAGCAAATAAAGCATATTTATTTATTTTTGAGACGGAGTCTCATCCTGTTGCCAGGCTGGAGTGCAGTGGCACGATCTTGGCTCACTGAAATCTCTGCCTCCTGGGTTCAAGCAATTCTCCTGTCTCAGCCTTCCAAGTAGCTGGGGCTACAGGCGTGCACCACCATGCCCGGCTAATTTTTGTATTTTTTAGTAGATACGGGGTTTCACCATGCTGGACAGGATGATCTCAATCTCTTGACATCGTGATCTGCCCACCTCGGCCTCCCAAAGTGTTGGGATTACAGGTGTGAGCCACCGGGCCTGGCCAAAACACTCATTTTCACACCTACCATTTTGACTTTTAAGCTCCACTGTACTTGCATCAATCAGAAAACAGTATAGTAGTAATCCTTTACTAAGTCTAAAGACATTTCTCTTAGCAAGAATTCACGAATTTTCTCATTACAATACATCTGCAAAGATCACACTTAAGGTTTTAAGATTTGATATCTCAAAAGAATAGATGCAAACATGGCTGAGAGCAAATGAATAACTTAAATACAAAGAACAACAACAACAACAAAAAAAACCATGAAATCACAAAGATGATGGAGGTAAAAACAAAGACGCAAAACCAGTAGCTAAATTTTTACATATTTAAAACTTTATGCTTCAAAAGTCCGTACTTACTAATCAATTTAACAAAGTTGTGGACAAATTCTACTTTCTATTGCCTATATGGTTAATTATTAAGACAAACAGGAGTTCCTTTGCAAACTTTTTGTTAATCTATATGCTCATTAAATACGCAAGAACATGATCTTATTATTTATATGGAAGGGGAGATATTGGCAAGACTATACTATAAAGTATTTAAAACTGAGTATCTTTCTGTAAAACAAATCGAAATAAAAACAAATCCTCTAAACAACAGTGAATATATTCATCTCAATTCAGCTTTTAGCGCCTATCAGTAAAAACTTTAGTAGACAACAGAGTCATCAGAATTACTTTGTCACAACTCTACAGAGATTTTACTAATTCTTTTCAAGTCGATTTCATTAGTTGGAAAAAAATAAAATATTTTAAGAAGTCAAATCCTGATTTAATAAGCGAAGTATTTAAGTAAATTACATCCTTTCCATGTTCAATGAACTTTAAATGAATTTCACTACACTCCATTGCCAAGCAGCTAGACCATATCCTTAGGAATTTCAACAACATATTTATATTAAACTGACAAGTTGAGCTAATAGTTTACTTAGTATTTCAGCTTTGCAAGATTATATGTGAGCTGGAATATCTCTTATTAATTCTATCAATCATCTATAAATGCAAGATTATAATTAATACATTAATGCTGCTATTTTAAACTTCAAGAAAGTTGTGCCTATGACCGTATGTTTGTCAATGAAGTTCAAGCTATTTAAAGGCAAATTAAAATTTTATATTAGGATTTGTATATGATTGTACAGTGGGGGTTGTACATAATTTCGACTGATGAACTGACAACTTAGTATTTCTGTGAAGCTTTTCTCATACAGTCAGCATTTCTTTATAAATTACAGTAGCCAAGGGATTCTATTTCTGAACTGTATGTTTTTTCTTTTCCTAGCTCCAGGTTATGGTTCCTTCACCAAAGACCAGTGGCCCATGAAAGTCAGAAAGCCAAAGATCACTTAGTACTTTGATGAAGGACTAAGAGAATATCAGTGTATTTATTTTGTAAAAAATGATATATTTTAGAAATTATGAGCCTTATGGGATAACAACCCTGACAATCTGCTAGAGATTTTTCAGGGTCTCAGTTATGTATAGATTAAATGTTTTATAGCCCAATCCTCCACATTTTGTCCAATCACTACTTAGTTGAACTGACAGGGAAAAGAATAAAGCTAAAACCATTAATTGCAGAAATAGCAATGCAATTTCAACTGAAATGAAGTCAAGAGAAGTAAAATATGTTAAAGAAATTATTTGGATTATTAAGTGCTGGTGTACTTATGTGCCAATCTGCTAAAAGAGGTAATATTTAAGTTTTGAAAAAATATTCTTCTTCACTTTTAAAACACATAAATATTAATATACAAGTATTATTTCTTTCAAGTAGAAAGATAAGTTATCTTTATTCAATAACAACATAGAAATATATAATACATGGAAAATGCAGTTATTTTTAGGTTACCTACAATAGTATAATAAACTGAAAATCACAGAAATGTGCTCTTAAAAAATCAGCAACAACTTTATAGCTTCTTGAACTACAATCTTTCTTCAAATAATTATTTGTGTGTATTCAAAAGTGGCCAATAAATAGCTAAATGTAGTTCATTGAGAGAAAATCAACATACTATATGTATATTACTATAAAATCACATGGTACTGCTCAGTAGGAAAAAATTGTCAAAAGATTTTATACTCAGAAATGCTAGATTTTGTAAAGTATGTGTCTTAGTCTGAGTCATATACTATGATATACAGAAATCTTCAGAAGGCACATTCATTTAACACAGATTAGTTTTAATTTAGGCATGTATTTAATAAAAGTAAATATGTTTAGTTGATCATTCATTCAAGACAAGGATTTCTGCTTGTTCACTGAAGAAGGTGACATTATCTTCCATGATATATTTTAGTTTAAGAAGATAATATTTTAAGATATTATAGGCTATTTATGGTGTTTCTTAATTTTGACCATTCAATTTTAATGGATTGCATGGGAAATCTTCACACTGGTCTTCTTATCACATAATAGTATAATTAAAAATGAAATTATATTTAGATACTTTGCTTTAGGATTTTATATTACTTATTAAAATTGATTTATCAATAATCCCATGTCTCACTGTAAGATCAAAATGTGATTTATAGTCAAGTATATGAATATACATACTTTTCAAAATGTAGCTTTTTTAAAGTCACCATCATTCTATACTTCATTGAAGGAGGAGTGGCAAAAGTAAAAATGAGTTGTGTTATAGAGTGATTCTAGTTAGCAAAAGTATATTGTATAATTCAAAGTAGCTGGAAAAGAGGACATAAAATGTTACCAACCCTTACAAATAATAAAACCTAAGGTGATGGATTGTTCAAATACCCTGACTTGATCACTCCTCATTCTATACATGTGACAAATACTCACAAGTACCCCATTAATATGTAAAATATGATGTGTCAGTTAAATATAAAAGTAGAATTATTTCTTTTTTCATGTGCAAATATATTGAGATGTTAGATACAATCAATAACATAATCAGCAATTTCTAAAACATTCAAAATATGTAGCAATAGTTTTTGTTTGTTTGTTTGTTTGTTTGTTTTCAGACAGAATCTTGCACTGTGTTGCTCAGGCTGTAGTGTAGTGGTGTGACCTCAGCTCACTGCAATTTCCACCTCCTGGGTTCAAGCAATTCTCCTGCCTCAGTCTCCTAAGTAGCTGGGAGTACAGGCGTGTGCCACCACGCCCAGCTAATTTTTTTGTATTTTTAGTAGAGACAGGGTTTTCCCATGTTGGCCAGGATGGTCTCGATCTCCTGACCTTGTGATCCACATGCTTCTGCCTCCCAAAGTGCTGAGATTACAGGCATGAGCCACTGCGTGCGGCCCAGTTTTGTCTTAATAATGAAATTTTGAAACTATGGAATGAGGAAATATTTATCTAATTTTCAAAATGCATTAATTCATCTTTGGTAAAATATCTGTCTTACCACAGAGAAAGATGGCTGAACAGAAGCCTCCAATGATTGTCCTCTTGACAGGAACATGAAATTTTAACAACTAGCCACACACAAAAAAGCAATGTCATGAGGCCAAAAATCAGGTGAGCAATCACACAATTTAAAAGTTAAAACCTGGTTTTAACTTTGTATCACAGCAAGAGGCACTGAGAAGGCTAGGAAAGACAGTCATATATCATAGACGGCTCCCCTCCCATATCCATGGCAGTGGCTGTATGAATGGGGAGAATCTGTGCACTTGGGAGAGAGAAAGTAGAGTAACTAGGGGACTTGGCATTGAACTCAGTGCTGTCCTGTCACAGTGGAGAGCAAAGCCTTCCTGGGCTCAGCCCTCACTCATCCACAGAACGAGCATTTGAACCAGCCTTAGCCAGAGAGGAATTGCCCATCCCAGTGGCTGGAGCTTGAGTTTCTTGGCAAGCCTTGCCACCGTGGGGTAAAGTGCTCTGGGATCCTGGGTAAATTTGAAAGGCGGTCAAAAGCATAATGACTAATATTCCTAGGCATGTCCTAATGATGAGCTGGGCTTAGAGCCAGGGGACCAGAGCAACATGTGACCTAAAGAGACATCAGCCGGGTAAACTAAGGGTGTGCTTGCGCCAAATCCCCTCTCCAATCCCCCAACCCCAGGCAGTGCTCGAGGAGAGGAGAGCAAAGAGGAAAAAGGACTTTGCCTTGCATCTTGGATACCAGCTCAGCCACAATAGGATAGGGCACTAGGCAGAGTTGTGGGGTCCCTATTTCTAGGCTCTGGTTCCCCGATGACATGCTAGCCATACCCTGGGCCAGAAAGTAACCTGCTGCTTTGAAGGGAAGGCCACAATTGTGGCATAATTCAACAAGCTCTGAGTAACCACCAGTGACAACCAGGTAATACATTGTGGAACTTCAGTGAGATTGTGAGACAGGCTGGGTTCAGGTGAGACCCAGCACATTCCCAGCTGTGGTGGCTGCGATGAAAGACTCCTAATGCTCTAGACAAGCAGAGGATAAAGCAAAGGGAACCATTCTTACACTTTATTTGTTTTGTTTTGTTTTGTTTTGTTTTGTTTTGAGACGGAGTTTCGCTCTTGTTACCCAGGTTGGAGTGCAAAGGCGCGATCTCGGCTCACTGCAACCTCTGCCTCCTGGGTTCAGGCAATTCTCCTGACTCAGCCTCCTGAGTAGCTGGGATTACAGGCATGCGCCACCATGACCAGCTAATTTTGTTGTATTTTTTTTTAGTAGAGACGGGGTTTCACCATGTTGACCAGGATGGTCTCAATCTCTTGACCTCATGATCCACCCGCCTCAGCCTCCCAAAGTGCTGGGATTACAGGCTTGAGCCACCGCGCCCGGCCCTTCTTACACTTTAGGTACCAGCGTAGCCATAGTGGGGTACAGCAAAAAGCAGGCCCTTGGGGTCCCTGAGTCCAGGTCTAGCCTCTTGGACAACACTTATGGACCTGCCCTTGGCCAGAGGGGAGTCCACTTCCCTGAAGGGTGAGTCCCGGGCCTGCCAGCATTTACCACTAGCTGACTGAAGAGCCCTTGGGCTTTAAGTGAATGTCAGCAGTGGCCTGGCAGAAATCCCTGTGGGCTGGTGGTGGTGGTGGCCACTGGGAGAGGCTCCTCTGCCTGTGAAAAGGGAAGAGAAGAGGAGAAAGACTTTGTCTTGTGGTTCAAGAACCAACTTAGTCATAGTAGAATAGAACACCAGGTAGATTTTGAAGGTGTTTGACTCTAATTCTTGGCTCCCAGAGCACATATCTGGACCTGCACAGAACCTAGGAAATTGGCTGGGAAGTAATTTTAGAATTTGGGAAGAAAAGGTCACAAACATGGCAGCATTTCCCACCTGCTGACTGTAGAGCTCTAGGGCCTTGAGTTAACATAGAAAAGAGCTTGGTGGTGGTTACAGTGGGCCTTGGGTGAGACCCAGTGCTGTGCTGGTTTTGGGTCTGACCAAGCACTGTCACAGCGGTGGTGGCTCCAGCACCATGTAGCTCAGCATAGAGAGATGTTTCATTTGTTTAGAAGAAACTAAAGCAATAGAACAAGGGTCTTTGCCTGCTAGTCCAAATAATTCTTCCGGATCTCACACAAGACCACCAAGCCAGTGCTTCTATGAGTCTCCAAGGATGACAGGAGTTTTGGACTTGGAGCCCAAGTCTCTTTTAGGACCTAGAAAGCTGTATTAGTTGGTTTCACACTGCTGATAAAGACATACCCGAGACTAGGCAAATTATACAGGAAAGGTTTATTGGAATTGAAGTTCCAGGTGGCTGGGGAGGCCTCACGATCATAGCAGAAGGTGAAAGGCATGTCTCACATGGCAGCAGACAAGTACAGCAAGCTTGGGCAGGCAACCTTCCGTTTTTAAAACCATCAAATCTTGTGAGACTCATTCACTATCACAAGAACAGTGCAGGAAAGACCTGCCCCACTTCAATCACCTCCCACTGGGTTCCTCCCATGACACATGGCAATTGTGGGAGTTATAATTCAATGACGTTTAAGTGGGGACACAATCAAACCATATCATTCTGCCCCGGCCCCTCCCAAATCTCATGTCCTCACATTGCTCAACCAATCACAGTTTCCCAACAGTCCTCCAAATCTTAACTCATTTCAGCATTATCTCAAAAGTCCATAGTCCAATATCTAATTTGAGACAAGGCAAGTCCCTTCCTCATATGATCCTGTAAAATAAAAAATGAGTTAGTTACTTCCTAGATGCAATGGGGCTATAGGTATTGGGTAAACTCAGCCGTTCCAAATGGGAGAAATTGGCCAAAACAAAGGCGCTACAGGCTGATGCAAGTTTGAAATCCAGTGGGGCAGCCAAATCTTAAAGCTCCACAATGATCTCCTTTGACTCTATGTCTCATGTACAGGGTCCACTGATGCAAGAGGTGGGCTCCCATGGCCTGTGGGAGCTCCAAGCCTTGAAGGATATAGCCCCTCCCCTGGCTTCTTCCACGGGCTGGCATTGAGTGTATGTAGCTTTTCTAGGCGCATGGTGCAAACTGTTGGTGGATCTAACAGTCCGGGGTCTGAAGGATGGTGGCCCTCTTCTCACAGTTCCACTAGGTGATGCCCCAGTAGGAACTCTGTGTGGGGGCTTCAACCCCACACTTCCCTTTCAAACTGCCCTACCAAAGGTTCTCCTTGAGAGCCAAACCTCTGCCACAAACTTCTGCCTGGACATCCAAACATTTCCATACATCCTCTGAAATCTAGGCAGAGGTTCCCAAACTTTTGTTCTTGACTTTTGTGCAATTGCAGGCTCTATACCATGTGGATGCTGGCAAGGCTTGAGGCTTGCACCCTCTGAAGCCACAGCCTCTACATTGGCCCCTTTCAGCCATGGCTGTAGCCTCTGGGACACAGGGCACAAAGTCCCTGGGCTGCACATAGCATGGGGACCCTGAGCCCGGCCCATAAAACCACTTTTCCTTTTAGGCCTCCAAGCCTGTGATCAGAGGGGCTTCCATGAAGACCTCTGGCATGCCCTGGACCTCTTTGGCTTGGGGAATTAACATTGTATACCTTGTTATTTATGTCTATTTCTGCAACCTGCTTGAATTTCCCCTCAGAATATGAGATTCTCATTTTTATTGCATTGTCAGGCTGTGAATATTCTGAACTTTTATGCTCTCCAAATGTTTCCAACCTCTGCCTATTACCTAGTTCCAAAATCACTTCCAAATTTTTGGGTCTCTTTTCAGCAGTGTCCCACTCTACTGGTACCATTTTACTGTATTCCATTTTCATGCTGCTGATGAAGACATACCCAAGACTGTGCAATTTATACAGGAAAGAGGTTTATTGGACTTCCAGTTTCACATGACTGGGGAGGCCTTCCAATCACGGTGGAAAGTGAAAGGCATGTCTTCAATGGCAGCAGACAAGAGAAGAGAGATTGTGCAGGCAAACTTCCATTTTTAAAACCATCAGATCTCCTAAAACTCATTCACTATCATGAGAAGAGTGCAGGAAAAACTCACCCCCATAATTCAATCACCTCCTACCAGGCTCCTCCCATGACATGCGGCAATTGTGTGAGTTACAATTTGAGAAGAAGTTTTGGTGGAGACACACCCAAACCATATCAAAAGTCTTCCCAAGAAAGACGGGCACAAACAAACCCAGACTGTGAAGACTACAGTAAATACTTAACTCCTCAATACACAGACATAAACAAACATCTACAAGCATCAAGAACATCCAGGCAAACATATGCTCATGAAAGAAACTATATAAAACATCACAGATCAATCCTGAAGAAGCAGAGATATATGCCCTTTCAGACAGATAATTCAAAATATCTGCTTTGAGAAAACTCAAAGAGATTCAAGATAACAGAGTAAGAATTCAGAATTCAATCAGATAAACTAACAAAAAGCAATAATTTAAAAGTATCAAGCAGAAATTATGGAGCTGAAAATTGCAACTGGCATACTAAAGAATGCATCAGTCTTTTACCAGCGGAATTAATCAAGCAGAAAATTAATTAATGAACACAAAGACAGGCTGTTTGAAAAGGCAACTGAGATAAAAGAAAAAGAATATGAAAGCATAAAGCATACCTGATGGCTATTGCTATTTAGGTAATAGCCTCAAAAGGGCACATCTAAGAGTTAATAGCCTTGAAGAGGAGGTAGAGAAACAGATAATGGTAAAAAGTATATTTAAATGGACAGTATCAGGAAATTTCTCAAACTTACAGAATGATATCAACATTCAAGTACAAAAAAGTTGTAGAACACCAAGAAGATTTAACCCAAAGAAGACTACCTCAAGGCATTTAATAATCAAACTCCCAAAGGTCAATTCCAAAGAAAACAGCCTGAAGGCAGCAAAAGAGAAGAAACACATGACATGCAACAAAGCTCCACTGCATCTGGGAGCATACTTTTCAATTCCAAACCTTACAAGCCAGAAGAGAGTGACAGAGTATATTTAGTGCTGAAGGAAAAAAAAAATACTTTTACCATATAATTGCAAAAATTGTCAAAAACATCCTTCAAGCTCAAATGAGAAATAAAAACTTTTCCAGACAAATGAAAGCTGAGAAATTTCATAAACACTAGATATGTGCTACAAGAAATGCTAAAGGGAATTCTTCAATCTGAAAGAAGAGGACATTAATGAGCAAGAAGAAATCATCCGAAGGTATAAAACTCACTGTTGACAGTTAGCACACAGAAAAATACAGAATAACATAAAACTGCAACTGTGGTGTATAAACTATTTTTATCCTAAATAGAAAGGCTAAATAATTAACCATTCAAAAATAATAATAAGATAGTATAATAAGATATAAACAGAAACAAAAAATGTTAAGAAGTAGGGGGATAAAGTTAAGGTATAAAGTTTGTGTTAGTTTTATTTTTGCTTGTTTATGCAGACAATGTTAAGCTGTTATCAGCTTAAAATAATGGGCTATAAGATGATGTTTGCAAGCCTTATGGTAATCTCAAAAAAAAAAAAACCCTAAAATGGATACACACACACACACAAAAAGACCAAGAAACTAAATCTTGCCAACAGAGAAAATCACCTTCAGTAAAAGTAAGAGAGGAAGGATGAAGAGAAGGAAGAGAAGAGCACAAAACAAAGAAAACCAATGACAAAAAGGAAGGAGTAAGTCTTGACTTATCAATAATTACATTGAATATAAATAGACTAAAATCTCCAATCAAAAGACATAAAATGACTGAATGGATTAAAAAAAAAAAGCAATTCCCAATGATGTGTTGATTACAATAAACAGTTCATCTATAAATGTACATATAGACTGAAAATTTAAAAAAAATGAAAAAAGATATTCTGTGTCAATGGAAACCAAAAAAGAGCAGGAGTAATTATACTTATATCAGACAAAATGGATATCAAGGCAGAAACTGAAAAAAGAGACAACGAAGTTTATAGTATAATGACAAAGTGGTCAAGTCAGAAAGAGGATATAACAATGGTAAATGAATATTCATCCAAAGCCGGAGCACCCAAATATACAAAGAAAATAATATTAGAGCTAAGAAGAGTAATAGACCCCAATACAATAATAGCTAGAGACTTCAACACACCACTTTTAGCATCGGACAGATCTTCCAGACAGCATATTAAAAAATAAACATCTGACTTAATCAGCACTATAGACCAAATGGACCTGATAAATATTTACAGAACATTTCATCCAACAGCTGCAGAATACACATTCTTTTCTTCAACACATGGATCGTCCTCAAGGCTAGACCATACCTTAAGTTACAACATGGGTCTTTAAACATTCCAAAAAATTGAAAGCATATCAAGCATCTTCTACAAACACAACTTAATAAGCCTAGAAATCAGTAACAAGAGGGATTTGGAAACTATACAAACACATGGAAATTAAATAAAATGCTGAATTATCAGTAGGTCTATGAAGAAATTAAGAAGAAAATTGAAATATGTCTTGAAACAAATGATAATAAAAACACAACATACCAAAACCTATGGGAATATCAAAAGTACTACTAAGAGGGAAGTTTATAGTTGTAAATTCCTGCATTAAAAAAAAAAGAAGAAGAAAACTTCAAATACATAACCTTACTATGTATCTTAAAAAACTGGGAAAACATGAGCAAACCAAACTCAACATAAGTGGAAGAAAATAAATAATAAGGATTGGAGGAGAAATAAGTGAAATTGAAACAACAAAACAATACAAACTATCAATGAATGAAAAGTTGGCTTTTTGAAGACAAAATTGACAAACTTTTAGACAAACAAAGAAAAAAGTCAGAAGACGCAAATATGTAAAATCAAAGATGAAAAAAAGAGATATTATGACTGAAACCACAGTAATTTAAAGGATTAAAGGATTAATTTAAAGGATTATGAGCCACTCTGTCTATAAATTGGAAAACCTAGAAGATATAAATTAATTCTTAGACACATACAACCTACCCATATTGAACCACGCAGAAATGCAAAACCTGAACAGACCAGTAACAAGTAATGAGAACAAAAATATAATATGAAATTTCCAGGGGGGAAAAAAAAAAAAAAAAAAGGCCGGGACCCAATGGCTTCACTGTTGAATTCTACCAAATATTTAAAGAAGAACTAACTCCAATCCTATTGAAACTATTTCAAAAAATAGAGCAGAAGGGAATACTTCCAAATTCATTCTATGAGGCCAGTTTTACTCTCATACCAAAAGCAAAGACACGTCAAAAAAGAAAACTGCAAGCCAATACTGCTGATGAATACTGATGCAAAAATCCTCAACAAAACACTAGCAAATTTAATCCAACAATACATTTAAAATGATCATTTGCTGGGCCCCGTAACGTAAGCCTAAAATCCCAGCACTTTGGGAGGCTGAGGTGGGCAGATCTCTGGAGCCCAGGACTTCAAGACCAGCCTGGGCAACATGGAGAAATCCCATAGCTACAAAAATTTACCCAGGCATGGTGGTGCACACCTGTATTCCCAGTTCCTTGGGAGGCTGAGGTGGGAGAATCATATGAGCCCAGGAAGTTGCGACTGCAGTGAGCTGTCACCGTACTAGTCTCAAAACAAACAAACAAAAAAACAAAACATTTATCATGGCCAAGTGGGATTTAACCTAGGGATTCAAGAATTATTCAACATAGGCAAATCAATTGATGTCATACATCGTACTAACAGAATGAAAGACAAAACTATATGATCATTTTAACTGATCCTGGAAAAGCATTTGATAAAATTCAACGTCCCTTCATGATTAAAAAAAAAAAAAAAAAAAAAAAAAAAAAAAAAAAAAAACTTTAAAAACTGAGAAGATAGGAGAAACAGACCTCAATATAATAAAAGTCATATACAACAGACCCACAGTGAGTATTATACTGAATGTGAAAAAACTGAAAGCCTTTCCTCTAACATCTGGAACACGACAAGGATATCCACTTTAACCATTGTTATTCAACATAGAACTGGATGTCCTAGCTAGAGCAATTAAACAAGTAAGAAATAAAAGGCATCCAAATTGGAAGGGAAGAAGTAAAATTATCTTGGTTTGCTGATGATATGATCTTATACTTGGAAAAACCTAAGGACTCCATAAGAACACTCTAAGAACTGTTAAAAAAATTCAGTAAAATTGAAGGATAGAAAATCAACATGCAAAAATCATTTCTATATTCTAGCTGTGACCAATGTAAAAAGGAAATAAAAGGTAATCCCATGTACAATAGCTACAAATAAAAGCGAATACCAAGGAATTAACCTAACCAAAGAATTAAAAATCAAGACAATGAACACTATAAAATGGTGCTGGAAAAAATGGAAAGATACTCTATGTTAATGAATTGGAAGAATGAATATTGTGGAAATGTCCACACTACTCATTGCAATCCTTATCAAAATACCAATCACATTCTTCACAGAAATAATTTTTTAAAATCCTAAAATTTACATGCAACCACCAAACACCCACAGTAAACAATGCTATCTTCAGCAAAAGAATAAAACTGGAGGAATAACATTACATGACTTCAAATTTTAATACAGAGCTATAGTAACCAAAATGGCACGTACTGGCATTAAAAACACATAGATCGATGGAAGAGAATAGAGAACCTAGAGATAAATCCATACACCTACAGTGAACTCCTTTTCAACGAAGATGCCAAGAACATACTCTGGGGCAAAGACAGTATGCCAGTCTCTTCAATAAATGGTGTTGGGAAAACTGGATACCCATGTGCAGAAGAATGAAACTAGACTCCTATCTTTCACCATATACAAAAAAATCAAATCACAATGGATTAGACTTAAATCTAAGACATTAAGTTATGAAATGACCACAAGAAAACATTGGAGAAATGCTCCAGGACATTGCTCTGAGCAAACATTTCTTGAGTCATACCCTACAAGCAAAGGCAACCAAAGCAAAAATGGACAAATGGGATCACATCAAGTTACAAAGCTTCTATGCAGCAAAGAAAACATTTTGCTAAGTGAAGAGACAACCCACAGAATGAAAGAAAATACTGAAAAACTATACATCTGGGAAGGGATTAATAACCAGAACATATTAGGAGCTTAAACAACTCTATGGGAAAAAATCTAATCATCTGATTGAAAATGGGCAAAATATTTCAATAGATATTTCTAAAAACCAGAACTATAAATGCAAACAGGTGTATGAAAAGTTGCTCACCATTGATCATTAGAGAAAAGCAAATCAAAACCACAATGAGATATCATGTCACCCCAATTAAAATTAAATATCTAAAGTCAGGCAGTAACAAATGTTAGTGAGTATGTGGACTATAGGGACCTCTTTTACACTGTTAGTGGGATTGTAAACTAGTACAACCACTATGGAGAAAAGTTTGAAGGATCCTCAAAAACTAGACATAAAGCAATCCAGCCATCCCACTGCTAGATATATACCCCAAAGGAATGAAACCAGTATCATGAAGTGATATCTGCTCTCCCATGTTTGTTGCAGCACTGTTCACTGTAGCCAAGATTTGAAAGCAATCTAAGTGTCCATCAACAGACAAGTGGATTTTAAAAAGTCACATATATACACAATGGAGTATTATTCAACCATAAAGACTGAGATCCTGTCATTTGCAACAGCATGGATGGAACTGAAGGCCATTGTGTTAAGTGAAATAAACCAGGCACAGAAAGATATGCTTTGAATGTTTTCACTTATTTGTGGGATCTAAAAATTAAAACAAATGAACTCATGGACATTGAGAGGAGGATGGTTACCAGAGGCTGGGGAGAGTAGTTTAAGGGTTGGGGGAGATGGGGATGGTTAATGGGTACAAAAATAAAATAGAAACAATGAATAAGATCTAGTATTTTCTAGCACAAAAGGGTGACTATAGTCAATAATAAATTGTACATGTTAAAATAACATAAAGTATAATTGGATTGTTTGTAACATAAAGCACAAATGCTTGAGGGGATGGATGCCCTATTTACCATAATGTGATTATTACATATTGCATACCTGTATCAAAGTATCTCATCTACCCCATAAGTATATATACCTACTGTATACCCACAAAAATTAAAAAAACAAAAAAACTAAAAAAAAATCTTTGTCCCACCAACAACTCAGTTACTATTTAGAAATCTAGTTTAACAGAAAGGTTGAAATCTACTTATTGTTTCTCTTTGTCTTATTGGCCTGGTTTTCTAATATCAGTCCACAACCCAGTCTGAAATGGACAAATCAATTAAGATTTCTGTTTACTTAATAGGTGATATAGTAAGGTTTTAAATTATGAAAAATTATGTTCAAGTGCAATGTTCATTAAGCAGCATTTCTTAATCCAAAAAGCTTCTCTTTGTTTTTGGAAACATTTAATACTACCTAATGTTCAAAACAATTTTGAAATGTACTCCCTCTCCCCTATTTCTTTGTGAAAAGTTTCCTAAACAGCATACACTACAATAAGCCTAAACAACAACTCACCTATACTAGGATTGTATTGGTATAGTAAAAGAAGTTTATAGGGTAGTCTTTCATATATGGTGAACTTGAATAAATTTTGACAAAAGAATCTGAATTACATTGGGAACTCTACAATCTCATATTCATTATAAATGCCTGATTTCCTCCAACTTCTGATCATGTCACATATTTTAAGTTTTAACTAGAAAGTAGGAGAAATTTCAGCCTCACTTGAATGCCCAAAGTGAAATTGAGATCAGTGACAATCCAATGAACTGGGATAGAAAGACAGTTAACAGTAATGGGGGAAGAATTCCAGCAAATAAAATAATGCTAATTATGTTCAATCATTACCCGTAGGAGGTGGTGATGAAAGGGACATTGGACTTTGGATTAATCTTCGAAAACTCTGCCATCAGTAAACTTGCTCCTAAAGACCAGAGCTATTGAAGTCTCCTTTAATCAGCAGTTGTTCCTATCCCGTAGCAGATGTGCATTTTACCAACAAACTGAGCCAGGTTCTCCCAAGGCATAAGCTATTCCTGGGGAGTGTAATAAGCCTTTCTGAAAGCTACATTAATTCTGTAAAGCACTGAAACAGTAATTTTCAATGGTATCCTGGCCCACCAAAAAGACAAGGAAATGGCAAGACCAAGAGTGTGCGTACATTGCTCATGATGGGTCATTGATTCTTCCTTCCAACCTGGCACAATCTGCAGTTTTAGCAAAAAAATCTCAGAAGGAGAAAACGGACAGCTTGTTGTTGCTGTTTCTGTTACTGCTGTGTTTTTGGCCTCCTTTGTACCAATGTTTATACTTGTTGAGTCCTAGAGAAAGTATTCAGAGGGCAAACAAGTAGAAACTAATTCATGAGTATTTGAGCTTCACTCTATTTTAAAAATGAAATGTGATAATAATTTATAAATGGAAATTTATAGAAAAGAGCAAAGAAGCTAGTTTGAGTGGGAGAGAAAATACTAGAAAAAAAAGTGGTAGACCTGAAGGAAGATCTCGTAGAGCCTTGCAGACCACTGTAAGGACCTTGGGTTTTATTTTAAATGAGAAGCAGACATTGGTGATTTGAAAAGAAGAATCAGCCAGCTTCCTTTTAATAGAATCTCTGCTACATTGAGAAGAGAATGTGATAAAGAAAATGTGAAAACAGGAGACAATTACAGAGACTATTGGAATAATTCAGGTGAGAGATAAAGGTGACTTGGACCAGTGTAGAAATAGTGAAGATGGTAAGAAATGGTTGGTTAATAAACTGTAGGTCTGACTTCAATTCACAAGCAAGAAGCTTATAAATAAGGATCAAATTTTCAAATCTGTCCTAATCCTTACTGTCACCATCATACGGTATATGAAGTATGTAATATTATGCACAGATATACTTTGGGGAGGTTTCTGCCAAATTTTTGAGACTTTCCTCACCATGTGATCTTTAAATTTTAACACTTACCTTTGTTTCTCTTAATTAATTAGCTTTTAATGTCACTGACTATGCAGGGAGCCTTATACTTACTTGTCACTATAAGGCAATGAAATAATAATATTTAGAAAACTCTAAACTTAAATGGTAAGTTCAACTCTTAAGGGTAAGGATAGATGTTTAGAAAGCTGGAACAAGGACCATTAAAAATTTTAATTAAAAAGTTCACAATCTGGAGTCATCTATGACAAATTGTAAGAGAGAAAATAAAGTCAAATGGAGAAAGCCTATATGTGCTTTTTAGCAAGAAAACATCAAATATAAGATGTGCATAATTCAGATGGCAAGAAAATCACATAGTAAGGTGAATTTTCTTGCAATTCAATGACATGACAATGGTCATGCACACATTTGTAACAATAAATTAGATCTTGTATCCTGGCTGAAACATTGACATATTAAGTCAGTTCCCACTGGATTATTATAGTTTTGTTTATATAAGTGAATTTCAGATACTTAACTATATTTTTGCATCTATATTGTAAGATTATATGTATTTTATAATGTTTTTGTATGCTAAGAACTGCTAAGCATAATTGACAAATCTAATATTCATGGATTAGTGAAAAGGGGAGTGATATGGTATTACTTTCATGATTTTCTTGCTATGCTATATATAAGGTGTAATAAACTTAATTTATGACTCACATTTCTCTTTCTTGGCCATATTACACATGGTCCCTAGGGCTATTTAACTGTTCTTGGTATGTCCTATTCTTTGATTAAGAGACAATCAGTAAAAATTGCTTCGGCCACCTATGTTCTATATTATTTGACGTCTGTATAGCTAGTAGATGTAAAATTGGTACTGTGAAGGCATTTAGCTCCCAACTAGGAGTTTTCTTATACAGGCCAACAAGCCCCTTGGTAATTGTATTCCAATGAAATAAGAAAGCTAAATTATTAGATCATACCAATATATTATCATATTACAACAATGACACTATCATTGAGACACATTCATACATAAATATAATATGCAAATAATGCACATTATATATGGCATACACTATGTGTGTGTGTGTATGTGTGTGTATATACACACACATACACACAAACACTGAATATTTAAGCACAAGGAAAAAATGTAAAGAATGAACCTTAACAAAATACAAAACATAGTCACTAAAAATGGCAATATGTATCCCTGATGATTGTGTAGAATAAACAGTCAGTCATCACATTCATATTCCCGAAAAAGACAGGGCAAAAGATGAACAGAGATAGGCTAAATTTCAAGTGGATACAATTCTCTCCTTTTAGCCTAGAAGTGTTCTTTTATGGCATCAGAGCAGCAATTTTCCTCCCAGCACCTACTTTCTAATCAGCAAATAGGGAAGAGAACTCCCAGGTAATAACTATGCTCATCTTGAAGGAGATACAGTTTCTATTCTCACATGACACATAGAGAAGACAACACGTTACAGAGTAAAAGCTTTCTTTTCTTCTTTCTACCTGTGTTCTCTTCTTATACAATGTTTGACATAAGAACCATAGTACTCAGAAACACATGCTCACAGTGATTTATCGCCTAAAATTGAAAAATTATTCTTCCTCCAAATTCCAAAAGGCAATCTATAGATGTTCTTTTGTTTCATTCACATCACTTGTTAAACCCCTATCATTTTCTCTTAAGAATGGATACTGAGCTGGGCGCGGTGGCTCATGCCTGTAGTCCCAGCACTTTGGGAGGCCGAGACGGGTGGATCATGAGGTCAAGAGATCGAGACCATCCTGGTCAACATGGTGAAACCCCGTCTCTACTAAAAATACAAAAATTAGCTGGGCATGGTGGCGCATGCCTGTAGTCCCAGCTACTCGGGAGGCTGAGTCAGGAGAATTGCCTGAACCCAGGAGGTGGAGGTTGCGGTGAGCCAAGATCGCGCCATTGCACTCCAGCCTGGGTAACAAGAGCGAAATTCCGTCTCAAAAAAAAAAAAAAAAGGATACTGAATGTTCCCTGAGTCTTATGGGAAATGCATCTCCTCTTTTAACCACACATTCCACCAGTGTGAGTGACCTACGTACAGCAAGAGTCAGCATCTTTTTGTTATATATATAAAAAGGCAGATAGTAAGTTTATGATTGTAACTACATGGTTTCTATTGCAACTAGTCATTTCTGCCGCTATAGTGTGAAAGCAGCAACAGGCAATATGTAAATGAATGGTTGTGGCTGTATTCCAATAAAACTTCATTTATGAACACTGAAATTTCACATAATTTTCATGCATCACAAAACATTGTCCTTCTTTGGATTTTTTCTTAACTTTTAAGAATGTCGAATATTGGTCCCCACTCTCTTCTGGCTTGTAGGGTGAAGCTGAGAGATCTGTTGTTAGTCTGATGGGTTTCCCTTTCGTAGGTGACCTGGCCTTTCTCTTTGGATGCCCTTAACATTTTTTCCTTTGTTTATACCTTGGAGAAATTGATTATTATGTGTTCTGGGGTTGATATTCTTGTGGAATATCCTAAGTGGTCTTCTCTGTATTTCTTGAATTTGCATGTCGGTCTGCCTTGCTAGGTTGGGGAAGTTCTCCTGGATAATAACCTGAAGTGTGTTTTCTAACTTTTTTTCATTCTCCATGTCTCTTTCAGGTACTCCAATCAATTGGAGGTTTGGTGTTTTACACAGCCCCATATTTCTCAGAGGGTTTTTTTTTTTTTAAATTTATTCTGTAATCTGCAGCAAGACGGTCTTCAACCTCTGAGATCCTTTCTTCCCCTTCATTGATTCAGCTGTCAATACTCGTGTATGCTTCACAAAGTTCTCGTGCTGTGTTTTTCAACTCCATCAGGTAATTTATGTTTCAGATTCTTTCTTATCTTCATGAGTTTGTCTAGTTTTGATCTTTGAGGCTTCTGACCCTTGGATGGTGTTTTGGTGGGGACCTTTTTTGTTGTTGATGCTGTTGTTGTTGCTTTCTATTTGTTTTTCTTTTAATGGTCAGGTCTCTCTTCCGTAGGGCTGTTGTGGTTTTCTGGGGGTTCACTTCAGGTCCTATTCATCTGGTTTGCTCCTCCTCCTGAAGATACCACTGGAGGAGCCTGGACAACAGCAAAGATGGGTGCCTGCCAAACCCTGTTGGAGGGTCTCACCCAGATTGGTGGCACGGGGAGCAGGACCCGTTTAATGAAGCATTTTGACTGTTTCTTGGTGGAGGGAGTGTGTTTCGTTGGACAGAAACCCATTCATTTGGGTTGCCAGGATTCCTCAAAACTAGGAGGAGGAAAGACTGTCTGCTGTTCCACAGAGACTGCGGCCACCCCTTCCCCTAGGAACTCAGGCTCAGGGAGATCAGAGTTCTGTCCCTAAGCTCCTAGCTGGAGTTGCTGGAGTTCCTGCAGCAAGGCCTTGCCCAGTGAGGAGGAATGGGTCAGGGTCAGGCCTGAAGCGATGCTCTAACCACAGTCTGCCACAGCCGGTGTGTTGGGCTGTGGGAGATATCACTTAGGACCAAGCCACCCAGGTTCCCTGGCTCCAACAGGGGAAAAACATGACCTGGAGCTATAGAGATGACTGCTGCCCTTCCCTTGCCCTGGGAGCTTAGTGTTAGGCAGCTATTAGTCCCAGTGCTGGCTGCCACCCCTCCCACAAGGAGCTCAAATGGCTTAGACGGCACTCAGCAGCAGCTATGATGCTGGCTGCCCCTCCCACGGGGAGATTGGTAGGCTTAAGCTGTTTTTAGCTGAGTGGCTTTTGAGAATCTACACAGTTCTGTGGTTGAGGCTCTAGGCCCTGGCGCCATGGGCTCACACGTGGAATCTTCCAATCCATGGGTTGCACAATTCGGAGGAAAAGCACTGTTTCCCAGGCTGGGTAGCACACTCACTCACTGCCTCCTTTGGTTTGGGATTGGTGGCTCCCCTGCCCCTTGTGGCTCTTGGGTGGGCTGCCACACCACACTGTTCTTCCTTCCTCTCCATGGGCCACGCCAGCTGCCTAGTCAGTTCTGATGACAGAACCTGGATACCTCACTTGCTGGTGTTGGATTCGCACACTGTTATCGTTTTTTTCGATACGAGTCTCTGATCTCTCCTGCTTCTAGTTGGCCATCTTGGCCCCACCCCCCTGAGATCTTTTTAAATTGATGTGGGCATTTAGTGCTATGAATTTTTCTTCAAACACTGCCTTAGCTGTGTCCCAAATATTCTTGTATGTTGTATCTTTGATCTCATTAGTTTCCAATAACTTTATTTTTGGCTCAATTTCATTATTTACCCAAAAGTTTTTCAGGAGCAGGTTATTCAATCTCCCTGTAATTGGACGGCTTTAAGAAAACTTCTTAGACCTGATTCCTAATTTGATTGTGTTGTGGTCCAAGAGAGTGGTTATTATAACATCAGTTCCTTTGCATTTGCTGAAGAGTGTTTGTGTCTGATTATGTGGTTGATTTTAGAGTAGATGCCGTATGGTGATGAGAAGAACGTATGTAATATTGCTTTTGGGTGGAACATTCTGTAGATGTCTATCAGGTCCATTTGATATAGCACTGAGTTCGAGTTCTGAATATCTTTGTGAATGTTCTGCCTCAATGATATATGTAATACTGCTAGTGGAGTAAAGGAGTCTCCTCTTGCTAGGATTCCAGAGGCTCCTGACAAGAGCAAGTTAATTTGTTTGACAGTTTAACCCACCTGTTTCCCTGGGGTCTGTGGGGGCTAGGAATGAGCCCTGGTGTGCAGTAGCCCCATGCAGTGTTCCCAGCTTCCTTTGTCTTCAGCCCAGCTTCTATCTTTCCTCCATCCACTCTCGGTTCCTTACCACTAAAGATCTCTTAGTAGTGTGCCAGTTGTCTTGATCCCTCAGTGTCAGCTGTTCCACTTGACTGTGTCTATTGAGCCATCTTATCCTCTAAATCTGATGTATCTAAACATTTAAAAATGTTGAAGATAAAAAAAAAAAAAAACACTATTTGTAGCTCCTAGAAAGACTATATGTGCCCAGGATTTATAGTTTACTGACTCTGGATTTGTAGCATAAAGTATTTTCTGATACATGTAAGATTATAAACGAAGGTGTCGTGCAGCTAGAACACAGGCAATCAGGCTCTTCTTTTTCATTTTCAATGGTCAATGTGTGTGTATATGTGTGTGTACACATGCAAACATGTACATGGCTCTACAAATAATCAGATCATGTGATATCCTTGAGAAACATAACAGTATCACATCATAATTAGATACTATATGAAGCATGGTTATATATTATTATAACTGGTGTTTAACAAACCTATCAGAATGTATATACTTAGACAAATGCCATTAATTTCCAGGTACCTGTCTTGAGAGGCTATATTCATTACAAGTGGGCTACCATTGCTCAGACCACTTTTGGAATATTTAATTTGAAATTGCACTCAAAGATAGCTGGTACCAAGGCTATGGCATTTTTGACTCTGTACATACTGGTCAATTTTTTAAAAACTGTTAACATTGCCATTAAAAATGCTCTACTTAGCAATGTATATTAATTATATCCATTTAAGAATTTGCAGACATTAATATTGATTTTTTGCTCTTATAACTATATTCTTAAATTGGCATTGTTATTTTTTAAAACAAAATATATCTACACAATTTTATTGACATCTATTTGTTTAATGAACTTGGAAAACAAACTCTAATACCATTTGTGGTTGAGACTCAACTAATACATAATGATTTCAGATAATGTTTTTCTAGTCATTTTTATAATGATCCGCCCATCAGCTATGACAGCAGATAGTAAGAATGAGACAAATAAATGCCAAATACAGTAGCTACTAAAGCATCTAGTTCTCTGAGCCTAACCATTTTGCTGCTTGTTATTGTTGTTTGTATCCAGATATTTCACACACTGGTAAAGGCTGAGTATTTACTATTTTGCATTAATCACCATAAACAACATTAACAAGACACAATACAGACATAGCTCATTTTATTGTGCTTCATTGTAGATATTTTGTTTTAAATTTTAAAAATTTAAAATACATATACAATATATACATATATACACATATATAATAAATATATATACACATATATACATATATACACATATATAATATATACATGTGTGTATATATGTATATATACAACAACTATGTATATATATGTATATGTATATGTACACACATATATAGTGTAGTATATAGATGCGTGTATATATACTATATATAGAGATATATAGTG
Organism: Saimiri boliviensis; assembly: GCF_048565385.1. NCBI lineage: Eukaryota > Metazoa > Chordata > Mammalia > Primates > Cebidae > Saimiri > Saimiri boliviensis. The sequence goes on along the minus strand of NC_133470.1, from coordinate 77,361,705 downwards.
TATATATATATGTATATATAACTTTTTGTTATTCTCTGTGTATATATGTATATATACATGTCTATATATTTACTATATGTGCATACATATGTATATACACATATATACATATATACACATGTATATAATATATACTATATATGTGTATATATTATATATTAAATATATGCATGTGTATATATATTTTACATATAATATATATTAAATATATACGTGTATACATGTTTATATTCACATGTATGAAATATATATACACAAATATATATTTAATATATAATATATACACACATATAGTATATATATTACATATGTGTATATACACATATGTAATATATAATATATAATATATTTATTTTATATATAATATACAATATATCCATTTTATATATAATATATAATATACATTTATTATTATTCTCTCTGCATATGTAAAGAGAGAATAACAAAGAAGTTATATATATGCATGTATACACTATATATATGTATATATACACACATATATATACTATACTATAGTGTACATATACACACATATATACTATATTATATATATGTGTGTGTATATATACATATATAGATATATGTATAGTTGTTGTTGGTGGTGGTGGTGGTTAGACAGAGTCTCACTCTATCACCCAGACTGGAGTGCAGTGGCACCATCTTGGCTCCTTGACTCACTGAAACTACCCCCTCCTGGGTTCGAGTCAGTCTCATGTCTCAGCGTCCCAAGTAGCTGGGATTACAGGCATGCGCTATGACACCCAGTTAATTTATGCTTTTTAAATAGAGACGGGGTTTTGCCATGTTGCCCAGGCTGGTCTTGAACTCCTGACTTCAGTAATCTGCTCACCTCAGCCTCCAAAAGTGGTAGGATTACAGGGGTGAGCCACCATGCCCCACGTACTATTATATCTCTTATGGTGATCTGTGATCAGTGTTCTTTTTCATAATTTTTAACTTTTGTCGGTACATAGTAGATGTTTATATTTATGGGTTACATTAGATATTTTGATAAAGGCATGCAACATGTAATAGTCACTTTAGGGTAAATGGAGTATCCATCACTTCATTTATCTTTTGTGTTACAAATAATCTAGTTAAACTCTTAGTTATTTTACAATGTACAATTTAATTATTTTTGGCTATAGACGTTACTACTATAATTTTCTGGGAATCCACAAACCCTGCCCATATAAGATGAAGAACTTAATTGATGAATGTTTTCTGTGTTTTGAGTGTTACATGAACTGGCCCTTCCAGGTCTCTCTCCTTCTTTTAGGGCCTCCTTATTTTCTAAGACACAATACTCTTTAAAGTAGGCCAATTAATGATCCTAAAATGGCCTCTTAAGTGTTCAAATGAAAGGAAGAGTCACATGTCTCTCATTTTAAATTAAAAGCTAACAGTGATTAAGTTTAGTGAGGAGGAAAGCATATCAAACGCCAAGACAGGCAGAAAACTAGTCTTCTTTTGCCAAAAAGTTAGCCAAATTGTTAATGCAACGGAAAAGTTCTTGAAGAAAATTGAAAGTGCTACTCCAGTGAACATAAAAATGATAAGAAAGTGAAACTGCCTTATTGCTAATATGGAGAAGTTTCAGTGGTCTAGATAGAAGATCAAACCAGCCACAACGTTCCTATCAGCCAAAGCTTAATCCAGAAAATATTCCTAACAGTCTTCAATTCTGTGAAGGCTGGAAAAGATGAGAAAGTTGCAGGAAAAAAAAAAAAATGAAGTTATCAGAGATTGGTTCATGAGGTTTAAGGAAAGAAGCCATCTCCATAATATAGACGTGCAGCAAGATAAAGAAGTTGCAGCAAGTTATCCGGAAGATCTAGCTAAGATAATTAATGAAGGTGGCTACACTGAACAACAGATTTTCAGGGTAGATGAAGCAGCCTTACATTAGAAGAAGATGCTATCTAGGAATTTCATAGCTACAGATAAGTCAATACCTGGCTTTAAAGCTTCAAAGTACATATTGCTCTCTTTTTAGTGCCTAATGCAGCTGGTGACTTTAAGCTGAAGACAATGATCATTTACTTTTCTAAAAATGTTAGCGCCCTTAAGGATCATGCTAAATCTACTCTGCCTGTTCTGTATACACAGAACAACAAAGCCTGGATGACAGCATATCTCTTTACAGAGTTTAAGCCCACCGTTGATCCCTATTGCTAAAAAAAAAAAAAAAAAAAAAAAAAAAAAAGATTCCTTTCAAAATATTTTCTTATTAACAATGCACCACGTCACCCAACAGTTCTGGAAAAGATATACAAGCAAATTAATGTTGTTTTCATGGCTGCTAACACAACATTCATCCTGCAGTTCATGAATCAAGGAGTAATTTCAACTCTTGAGTCTCATTGTATAAGAATTACATTTCATAAGGTTATAGCTGTTATAGTCAGTGATTTGTCTGATGAATCTGAGAAAAGCAAATGGAAATGGTTCTGAAAATGATTCACCATTCTATATCCCATGAACAACATTCATGATTCAAGGAAGGAGGTCGAAATATCAATACTGACGAGAGTTTGGAAGAAGGTGATTCTACCCCTCATGGATGACTTTGAGGGGTTCAAGACTTCATTGAAGGAAATCACTGTAGATGTTATAGAAGTAGCAAAAGAAATAGAATTATAAGTGGAGCCTGAGGATGTGACTGAATTGTTGCAATCACATGGATAAGAAGTTGCTTCTTATGAATGAGAAAATAATGTGGTTGCTTGAGATGAAATCTACTCCTGGTGAAGATGCCATAACATTGTTGAAATGACAACAAAGGACTTAGAATATTGCATACATTTACTTGATAAGGCAGTGGCAGGTTATGAAAAGATTGATTCCAGTCTTGAAAAAAGTTCTGCTGTGGGTATCATGTTATCAATCAGCACTGCATGCTACAGAGTATTTGTGTCATGGAAGGAAGAGCCAATCAATGTAGCAAACTTCTCTGTGATCTTCTTTTAAGAAACTGCTGCACCTACCCCAACCTTCAGCATCCACCACCCCATTAGCCAGCAGCCATCATCAAGGCAAGAGCTTTCACCAGCAAAAAGATTTTGATGGAATTACATATCTCACAGTGTCCTGTCAATAAAGATTAAAGTCCATCATTTTCTTTATTAAAAAAAAAAAAAGATTTCATGCTACTGAAGTCTCAGACAATTGTTAGCATTTTTAGTAACAAAACATTTTGAAATTAAGATATGCGAATTATTTTATGAGACATTAATGATTAATGCTATTGTACACATAAGCTACAGTATTGTATAAATGTAACTTTTTAATGTATTATAAGATGAAAAAATTTCCATGAATCACTTTTTTGAATATTTGTTTTATTGCAGTAGTCTGAAACCAAACCCATAATATCTCTGGAGCATGCTTCTATAATATTTTTACTAAATCCAAAAGAATTGTGTCCAATAGGACTATGGAATTGTATGAAATCTACCTTTGTAGAGCCCTAAGTCATTTTAGGCAGGGATTTTATAATGTGAGACACAGGCTATTTTAACTACTTGTTTAACACTGATTGTACCTAGATCTGTTCAAATATGTTTATACTTGTATATATTTATACTTTCAAGAAGAACAGACTTGCAAAAAGTGCTTTTAAAGTCCTCTTTTCAATTATGTATAACATTTTGTACCAATTCAGTTTTCTATATTTTGTAAGGGAAAAAATCCTCTTACAGAAGCCAATTACAAAGAGAATATTGTTCCTAAAGCAGCACAGATGTTGAGAATAATTTTACATATGGGATAACTTCTCTTTGCCCATTTAAGGAAGCATCATATATTCACAGCTGGAATTTCTCTAGTAAGAGGTCTTCTAGGGTAAAGCCAGCTGCCATTTCACAATCTCCCTAAGATAAGCGACTCAGCAGCACATCACAACATTACTACATTAAACAAAAATAACACATGGTCTTTATGAACACACATCTGTTCTATGTATTCACCACCACTTCATTATTTTAATATAACCTGAAGAATCAAGTTGTATCTAATGTTTTTAGAGTACAAAAGATATGTGCTAGATTTGCCTATTGGGTTGCTGTAATGGCCCCATATGTCAAGATTGACTTTAAAAAAAACTATCACCTAAAACAAGAATTGCCTCTTAGATATTAGAAGCTTCATTAGACTACATTAAAAATATATCAAAACTACTATATGGGGAAAGTAGGTCCAGATTCTAAGACTGGCTCTAACATTAAAACAAGAGTTTGGACTTGGCAAGTCAGAGTCAGTATTCTCCTCTAGATTTAAGTGACTTCCTCTATAAGACTATGGTTTCCATTAAATGATTTTCAGGGTCCCTTGTAATGCTGATTCTAAAACCTAAGTATCAATGTTCTTCCTGTTTTTATCAATAATTCTATCTTCTATCAATGTGTATATCTACCTAATCTAACTTCTACAGCAAGCCACTGAAGTGGCAAAATGGGAAATGATATCTATTAAGAAGATACTTTTTGATGTTTGCTCTTCCTTCAAATTTGTAAAATCCTTCAAGGCCATAAACTCTCTTTTCTATACTTCAGGTATTAGAGTCACCACTTTAAATAAGAAAACTGATCAACCAATTTAGAGCCCATTTTCTTCCAGAAATATTTGCCTTCTCAAAATTGAAACACATTTTACATTGAATTAAGTGATATTCTGTGAAACCAGGGCCCTTTGATAAAAATGGTGACTGCTTTCAATGGTCATTATTAAAAAGTCAAATAACAACATGTTGGTGAGGTTGCAGAAAACAAGGAATATTTACACATTGTTGGTGGGAATGTAAATTAGTTTAGCCACTGGGGAAAGCAGTGCATATTATTCAATGATCTTAAAACAGAAATAACCATTCAATTCAGTAATCCTATTACTGGCTATATACTGAAAGGAATATAAATTGTTCTGCCCCAAAGACACATTTGTGTGTATGTTCACTGCAGCACTATTCACAATAGCAAAAAACATAGAAATCAACCTAGATGCCCATAGGCTGTGGACTGAATAAAGACAATGTGATATATATATATATATATATGTATATACACACCATCAAATACTACATAGCCATAAAAAGAACAAAATCATTTCCCTTGCAGTAACATGAATATGGCTGTAGGCCATTATCCTAAGTGAATTAGTACAGGAACAGAAATCCAAATACCTCATGTTCTCACTTATAAGTAGGAGCTAAATATTGAGTACCTGTGGACACGAAGATGAGAACAATAGATACTGGGGACTGATTGAGTGGGGAGGCAAGGAGGAGGGTGAGCACTGAAATACTATTAGGTACTATGCTCACTACTTGGGTGATGAGATCATTTGTACACTAAATCCCAGTGACAAATAATTTACCTATATAAGAAACCTCCTCATGTATCCCCCGAACCTAAAAGTCAGAAAAAAAAAAAATGGTGACTATTGCTTTTTCACTAGCTTAAGATTTCTCTAGTATTCATCTAAGAAACAGAGACGATATCTATGCATATCTATCTTATAGAATTATTTAATCAAATATTTTGAATACATAAGATCAAACTGTTCTGTACACATGGAAAACTGTGTGAATTATGAATTAATGAGGGAATGAAAGAACTCTCTGAGGGGGTAAAACAGTACCTACATACCAGTCACTGTGATGAATTTATAAAAAATTCCAGATAGAAAAGCTATATTATTGGCTATGTCTGGAAGAACATGGTAAGTAAGAAGAAAATTGAGAGAAGAAATTGCTAAAATTATTTTAATGATCTTCCTAGATGACAGGAATGCTGACAAATTTCTGTAATTGGCTTTACTTTTCAAACTATAAAGGCCCATTTACATTTGGGGAACAAGGCAACTTAGTTGTTATTTATTTTAAATGACTGTGGATCATTTGCAAACATATTTCTTTTTCTCCACATTGTTCTTTATGAGTAGATATTTGCTTATTTTGATAAAAGTGAATATTATTTTTTAACACCTGAGAATCATATTACTGTCATACGCATTCTTCCATGTGTACAGGATAGTTTGGTTATATGAAATCAAGGTATTTGTTAAAATAATTAAATAAAGTTGATTTGTACAGGTATTGTCTCTGTTTTTTGGATGAATACTAGAGAAGTCATAAGTTCGTGAAAAAGCAACAGGCTGGGCTGGCAGTCGCTTACACCTGTCATCCCAGCACTTTGGGAGGTTGAGGCAGGCGGATCATTTGAGTTCAGGAGTTCTAGACCAGCCTGGCCAACATGGTGTAACCCCATCTGTACTAAAAATATATATAAAAAAACACTAGCTGGGTATGGTGGCATATGCCTGTAATCCCAGCATCTTGGGAGGCTGAGGCAGAAGAATCCCTTGAACCCGGGAAGCGGAGGTTGCACTGAGCCGAGATCGACGTGGAAGGTAGAGTGAGATGACTCCTTCTCAAAAACAAACAAACAAACAAACAAACAGTCACTGTTTTTTATCAAGGGGCCCTGGCCCTGGTTTCATAGCATATCAGTTAACTCAATATAAAATGCTCTTCAATCTTGAGAAGATAAATCTTACTGAAAACAATTCTTTCCTGAAAAATGTCAAGATACTGGTATGCTTAAAACAATAAAATCCTTGTGAATTTATTTTAATTGCATTGTAATTTACATTTTATTTATAATACATCATAAAAGAACAATAAGATTATAATAATAATTTTAATACTATTCCCAATGCAAAATATAGTTTGTGCCATTTAAAATATATATTAAAGAAAAATAAATCTGAAAACTATTAAATATTATTAAATTTTTTTGTAAACTGATAGCCCTTAAAAATTATTTTTTGGGCTGGGCACAGTGGTTCACATCTATAATCACAGAAGTTTGGGAGGCTGAGGCAGGAGGATTACTTGAGTGCAGAAGTTAAAGATCAGCCTGAGAAACATAATGAGACCCCGTCTCTATAAAATAAAAATAAAAAATTAGCCAGAAGAGTTGGCATGCTCTGTAGTGTCAGATACTCAAGAGGCTGAGGCAGGATGATTACACTACTCTGCACCTAAGCCTGTGAGACTCTGTCCAAAAAAAAAAAAAAAACAATCTGTAAGAATGTTCTATAAGGTTACTTATGAGAAAAAAAAAAAAAAAACTTCAATAAGACATTGCTTAATCTAATATGTAGTAAGTTATAATGAAACAAAATACAATCATGTAAATTTTGTAGAAAACTTAAACTTTGTACTCAATGACTAAAAATGATTACATCAGTAGTATTAAGATAGAAGCAAGATAAATAGAAGAGTGCTGCAATCATCCCTACCCTAACCCCAGGCTGCAAGGCTTTCAACACTGAAAGATACCCCTTCCTTCTGCTTGAAGAGAGGAGAAGGAAGGGTGGGAAGGACTTTGTCTTGCATCTAAGTTTCCCACTGAGCCACAGAAGGATAGGGCACTGGTCAGAGTCATGAGGCCCCCATTCCAGGCATTAACTTCCAGATGACATTTCTAGACACACCCTGGGCCATAAGGGAAACTGCTGCGTTGAAGGAAAGGACCTAGTCCTACCAGCATTCATCACCTGCTAACTGAAGAGCCCTCAGGCCCTGCATAACCAGCAGCAATACCCAGGTACTACACGGAGGGTCTTGGTGAGTCTCTGAGACAGGCTGGCTTTAGGTGAGGCTCAGTGCATTACCAGCTGTGGTGACTATAGTGTAAATCTCCTTCTGCTTGAGAAAAGCAGAGAGAGTAGTAAATGGAACTTTGTCTGGCATCTTACATATCAGCACAAACAAAAGCTGTGGGATTTCAGCAATATCAGGCCACAGAAGTGGAGAGTCGTAGACCACCAGGTGAGCTCTTGAGGTCTGTGATTTTAAGACTTGACCCTTGGGTGGCATTTCTGGTCCTGACCTGAATCAGAGGAGAGGCCACTGCTCTAAAGGGTGAGTTCCAGGGCAGGCAGCATTCACAGTAAGTTGACTTAAGAGATCTTGGGTCATAAGGGAATATCAGTGGTAGTCTAGCAGTATACCTCATGGCCTGAGGTGGTGGTGGCTATGGGGAGAGGCTCCTCTGATTTTGGAAAGAGAGAGAAACAGTGGGAAGAACTGTGTCTTGTGGTTTGTCAGCTCAACTGCAATACAATAAAACATTAGGTAGACTTTTAAGGTTTTTGACACTAGTCCCTGACTACCAAACCATACTTCTAGACCCACCTACGGGCTGGGGGACCTCATTGTCCTGAAGGGAAGAATGTAGGCCTGGTTGGCTTTGCCACATGCTGATTGTAGATCACCAGAGCCTTGAGCAAACATGGGAAGTAGCCAGGGAATAGTTACAGTGGGTCTTGAATGAGACCCAGCACTGTGCTGGCTTCAGGTATGACCCAGTAGGGTCATAGTGGTGGTGGCCACAGAGGTGCTTGTTGTCACTGCAGCTCCAGTTTTACATGGGTTAGAAAAGATAGAGAGAAACTCTGTTTGTTTGGGAGAAAGTGAGAGAAGAGAACAAGAATCTCTGCCTGATAATCCAGAGAAATCTCTCAGATCGTGTCTAATACCATAAAGGCAACACCATTGCGAGTCTGCAAGAATCACAGCATTAATGGGATTGGAGTGTCCCCTAAAGCAGTTACAGCTTAGATCACAAACCCACATCCTTTCAAATATCTGGAAAGCCTTCCAAAGGAGGATGGCTACAAATAAGACAGTGAAGACTACAATAAATATCTAACTCTTCAATGCCCAGACACTGAAGAATATCTACCAGCATCACTGCCATCCAGAAAAAAACATGACCTCACCAAATGAACTAAATAAAAACCATGGGGCAGTCCTGGAGAAACAGAGGTATATGACCTTGCAGACAGATAATTCAAAATAGCTGTGTGGAGAAAACTAAAAAAAGGGTCAAGATAACACAGAGAAGGAATGCAGACTTCTATCAGATAAATTGAACAGAGAGATTAAAATAATTATAAAGAATAATGCAGAAATTCTGAAGCTGAACAATACAACTGGCATACTGCAGAACGCATCAGCATCCTTTAATAGCAGAATTGGTCAAGCAGAAGGAATTACTGAGCTTGAAGACAGGCTATTTGAAAATGAACAGAAGAGTCAAAAGAAAAAAGAAAAAAAGAATGAAGCACACCTACAGGATCAAGAAAAGAGCCTGAAAAGGGCAAATTTAAGAGTTACTAGCCTAGAAGGAGGTAGAGAAAGAGATAGCAGTAGAAAAATAATTCAAATGGATAGTGACAGAAAACTTCTCAAACCTACAGAAAGATATAATTATCCAAGTACAAGAAAGAAATTGAACATAAAGCAGATTCAACCCAGAAAAGGTGACCTGAAGTCATTTAATAATCCTACTCCTAAAGGTTAACAGTGGAGAAAGGATTCTAAAAGCAAGAGAAAAGCAACGAATGGCATACAATGCAGCTGCAATACATCTGGCAGCTGACTTTTCAGTAGAAACCTCACAGGCAAGGAGAGAGTGACGTGACATATTTAAAGTACTGAAGGGTAAAAAACTTTTACCCTAGAATGGTAAATCCAGCAAAAATATCCTTCAAACATGCAAGAGAAATAAAGATTTTCCCCAGACAAACAATAGCTGTGGCATTTCAGCAATATCAGACCAGGCCTATAAGAAATGCTACAGGGAGTGCTTCAATCAAAAAGAAAAGGACATAAATAAGCAATAAATAATCACTTGAAAACATAAAATTCAATGATAACAGTAAGTACATAGAAAAATAAAGAATATTATAAAACTGTAGCTGTGGCATGCAAACTAATTTTATCTTAAGTAGAAAAGCAAAAAGATGAGCCCACAAAAAATAACTACAACAACTTTTCAAGACATAGTCATACAATAAATGGTATTGGGAAAACTGGCTAGCCATCTGCAGAAAGCTAAAACTGGACCTCCTCCTTACACCTTATACAAAAATTAACTCCAGATGGATTAAAGATTTAGACATAAGATCTAACACCATAAAAACCCTGGAAGAAAACTTAGACAATACCATTCAGGACATAGGCATAGGCAAGGACTTCATGACTAAAACACCAAATGCAATGGCAACAAAAGCCAAAATAGATAGATAATTAAACTTAAGGGCTTCTGCATGGCCAAAGAAACAATCGTTAGAGTGAACCAGCCACCAACAGAATGGAAAAAGACTTTTGGCAAGCTACCCATCTGACAAAGGGCTAATATCCAGAATCTACAAAGAACTAAAACAAATTTACAAGAAAAAAATAACTGCATCAAAAAGTGGACAAAGGATATGAACAGACACTTTTCAAAAGAAGACACTTATGTGGCCAACAAACATATGGAAAAATGCTCATCATCACTGGTCATTAGAGAAATGCAAATCAAAACCACATTGAGATATCATCTCATGCCAGTTAGAATGGCAATCATTAAAAAATCTGGAGACAACAGATACTGGAGAGGGTGTGGAGAAATAGGAACTCTTTTACACTGTTGGGTGGAGTGTAAATTAGTTCAACCATTGTGGAAGACAGTGTGGGATTCCTCAAGGACCTAGAAATAGAAATTCCATTTTACTCAGCATTCCCATTACTGGGTATATACCCAAAGGATTATAAATTGGTCTATTATAAAGACACATGCAAATATATGTTCATTGTGGCACAGTATACAATAGCAAAGACTTGGAACCAACCTGAATGATCATCAAGAATGGACTGGATAAAGAAAATGTGGCACATATACACCATAGAATACTATGCAGCCATAGCAAAGGATGAGTTCATGTCCTTTGCAGGGACATGGATGAAGCTGGAAACCATCATTCTCAGCAAACTAACACAAGAACAGAAAACCAGACACTGCATGTTCTCACTCATAAGTGGGTGTTGAACAATGAGAAAACATGGACACAGGGAGGGGAATATCACACACTGGGGTCTGTTGGGGAGCGGAAGGGCTAGGGGAGGGATAGCAGGGGGTGGGGAGATTGGGGAGGGATAACATTAGGAGAAATGCCTAATGTAGGTGACAGGGGGATGGATGCTGCAAACAACAATGGCATGTGTATAACTATGTAACAATCCTGCAAGATCTGTACATGTGCACCAGAACTTAAAATATTTTAAAAAAAGGAAAGAAATAAAAAAAAAAAGCAGGAAAACTAAGTTCAGGCACAGAGTTTTTATTAGTTTTCTTTCTTTTTGTTTGTTTATACTAATAGTATTAAGTTGTTATCACGTTAAAATAATGGGATGTAAGTTATTATTTGCAAGCCTCATGGTAACCTCCAAACCAAAAAGTGTACAATGGATACATAAAAAATAAAAAGAAAGAAACTTAGTCATGTCACCAGAGAAAATTACCTTCACTAGAGGAAGACAGGAAGGAAAGAAGAAAGGAAGAGAAGACCATAAACAACTAGAAAACAAATAAGAAAATGGCAGGAGTAGGTCCTTACTTACCAATAGTAATACTGAATGTAAATAGACTGAACTCTTGAATCAAAACACATAAACTAGCTATATGGCTAAAGAAACAAGACCCACTCATACGCTGCCTACCAGAAACACTTCACCTAAAAAGGCACATGTAGACTGATAATAAAAGGATGGAAAGATATTCCAGGCCAATGGAAACCAAAGAAGAGCAAGGGTCATTATACTTATATCAGACAAATTAGATTTCAAGACAAAAACTATGAGAAGAGACAAAGAAGTTCATGATATAATGATATGGGGTCAATTTCACAAGATAATATAATAATTTTCAATATATATGTACACTGAAGCACATGGATACATAAAGCAAATATTATTAGAGCTAAACAGAGGGATAGGTCTCAATACAATAATAGCTGGAGACTTCACCACACTTTCAGCATTGGATAGATCTTCCAGACAGAAAATCAACAAAGAAACATCAGATTTAGTCTGGACTCTTATAGACCAAATGGACCTAATAAATATTTACAGAAAATTTCATCTAACAACTATAGAATAACTTTATTTCCTTAGCACATGGATCATTCTCAGGGATAGATCATATGTTAGGTCGCAAAATATGTCTTAAAACATTGAAAAAAAATTAAATAATACCAAGCATTTTCTCTGACTACAATGAAATACAACTAGAAATAAATAACAAGAACTTTTAAACCTATATAAATAAATGGAAATTAAACAATATGCTTCTGATCGACCAGTAAATAATGAAGAAATTTGAACAATTTTTTGAAACAAATCATAATGGAAACACAGTATACTAAAACCTATGGAATTCAGCAAAAGCAGTACCAGGAGGAAAGTTTATGGCTGTAAGTGCCTACATCAAAAAAGAGGAAAACAAATCAATGTGATATGTCAACAGAATAAAGGATGAAAACCGTATGATCATTTCAATTGACGCTGAAAAACCATTTGATAAAATTCAACATCCTTTCATGATAAAAACCCTGAAACAACTAGGGATAGAAGAAACTTTGCTTAACATAATCGAAGTCATATGTGAAAGAGCTTTAGATAGTATCATAATGAATGGTGAAAAATTGAAAGCCTTTCCTCTAAATATAGAACATGACAGGAATGCCCACTATCAGCACTTTTATTCAACATAATACTGGAAGTCCTAGCTAGAGCAAACAGTCATAAGAAAAACATAAAAGAATCCAAATTGGGAAGGAAGAAATCAAATTATTCTTGTTTGAAGATGATATAATCTTATATTTGAAAAAAACTAACAACTCCACAAGAAAACTATTATAAGTGATAAAAATATTCAGTAAAATTGCAGGATACAAAATCAACATACAAAAATTAGTAGCATTTTTATATACCAACAGTGACCAATGTAAAAAGAAAATAAATTCAATCCTATTTACAATAGCCACAAATAAAATTAATTACCTAGTAATTAACCAAAGAAGTAAAAGGTCTCTATAATGAAAACTAAAGACACTGATGAAAGAAATTCAAGAGCATACAAAAAAATGGAAAAATATTCCATGTTCATGGATTAGAAGAATGAATGTTGGTAAAATGTTCATGCTACTGTAAGCAATCTACACATTTAATGCAATCCCTATCAAAATACCAATGACATTCTTCACAGATTTAGAAAAAAAAATCCTAAAATTAATATGGAACCACAAAACACCCAGAATAGCCAAAGCTATTCTAAGCAACAGAACAAAACTTAAGGAATCACATTACTTGCCTTCAAATAATACCACGAAGCTATAGTAACCAAAACAGCTGGTACTGGCATGAAAACAGACACATAGACAAATGGAACAGAACAGAGAACCCAGAAAGAAATCCACACCCTTACAGTGAATTTGTTTTTTACAAAGGTGCCAGGAACACACACTGGTGTTAGATGAAAATATACCAGTCTCTTCAATAAATGGTGCTGGGAAAACTGGATCCTTACATTCAGAAGAATGGAACTAAACCCCTATCTCTTGCCATATACAAAAATCAAATGAAAATGGATTAAAGACTTAACTCCAAATTAGAAGACCCCAAATTAGAAGACTACTATAAGAAATCATTGGGGAAAATCTCCAGGATATTGGTCTGGGAAAAGAATTCTTGAGCAATACACAATAAGCTTAGGCAACCAAAGAAAAAAATGGACAAGTGAGTTAAAAGCTTAAAAGCTTCTGCACAACAAAAGATACAATCAACAAAGTGAAGCAATAACTCACAGAATGGGAGAAAATATTTGCAAACTACCCATCTGAAAAGAGATTAATAATCACAACATATAAAGAGCTCAAACAACTCTATAGGAAGAAAATCTAATAATCCAATAAAAAATGAGCTAAAGACTTCAATAGACATTTCTCAAAACAAGACATACAAATGGCAAAAAGGCATATGATAAGGTGGTGAATGTCACTGATCAGCAGAGAAATGCAAATCAAAACTACAATGAGATATTATCTCACTCCATTTAAAATGTCTTATATCCAAAACACAAGCAATAACAAATGCTGGGGAGGATGCGGAGAAAAAAGAACACTTATATATGGTTGTTGGAATTGTAAATTAGTACAATCACTGTGGAGGACTGTTTGAAGTTTCCTCAAAAAACTAAAAATTGAGCTATCATATTATCTAGCAATCCCACTACTGGGTATATATGTAAAAGAAAGGAAATCAGTATATCAACAAGATTTCTGGACTCGTAGAACTCGTATGTTTGGTGCAGCACGGTTCCCAATAGCTAAGATTTGAAAGCAACCTAAATGTCTATCAACAGATGAATAGATTTTTTAAAATGCCATACATATACACAATGGAGTACTATTCAGACATCAAAAACAAAGAAATCCAGTCATTTGCAACGACATGGATGGAGCTGGTGATCATTATGTTAAGTGAAATAAACCACGCACAGAAAGACAAACATGGCATGGTCTCATTTATTTGTGGGATCTAAAAATCAAAGCAATTGAACTCATGGGCATAGAGAATAGAGGAGACTAGGAAGGGTACCTGAGACTAGGAAGGGTAATGGGGTCTTGGGTGAGGGTGAAATATGTAATCGGTAAAAATAGAGTTAGAAAGAATAAACAAGACTACAAATTGGTAGCACATGGTGACCATAGTAAATAATAACTTAATTATATATTTTAGAATAACTTAAAATATTTAATTGGATTGTTTGTAACTTGAAGGATAAGTGCTTGAGGGGATGGATACTTCCTTCTCCGTGACATGCTTATTTCACATTGCATGCCTGTATCAAAAAAAATCTCATGTGCCCCATAAATATATATACTTATTATGTACTCACAGAAATCATTTTTTAAAATAAGAATGTTATTAAGTATAACTTTAAATATAACAGAAACTAAATATGTAATATACTAAATACTATTTTATTTCATTGTATACAGTGGTACTTGAGATAACCAGAACCCAGGCCACTGGCACTTCGGCGAATCATATGTGAAAATGGAACAAAGGGATTAATGTAAATCCAGAAGAACTAAAGATTTGGACTAAAATGTAGTCTGTTTGATATCATCAGGCAAAATATTCAATTTATGCTAAAGTCATAACATTTATTAATTATTTTAATTAAGGAGTATAACTTCGGGATAGCCTATGTATGATCCAGCACTGGTCATATATAATCATGACTTTCTTACCTGGTGAGGGTAGAATGTGTTTTCCTGCTAGTTGACTCATGTTTTTAAACCCCATATACATAATGAAAAACCATTTCTTCAGTCATTAGTCTAGAGTTACTTCGTCAGCTAAGACAGCTAGAGCTAATGTTATATTTTCCATTTTTAAAGTTAGACTCCTATTTTAAGTCTGTCCCTTTACACCTGCTTACTCTGAACTGCTGGAAGCCATGCAGCTACTCATGTAGCCTTAATTCGAGAACATACAGCTTTGGTAGGGATAAAGAAGAAACAATGAAAGAGAAAAATATGCCATGGTAGATTGTTCAAATAAACACCAGCAATGAGATTATTTGTTCCAAAAGGATCATTCTTCTTGCCATCTGATTCCATGACTACCTCTGAGTCTCTCCATCATCTAGTACAGCCAGTGTTATCTTTTTATTCTTCAATTAAAAACTAGAAACCTGTCATTTTTTATAAAGCTCTACTGACTCTATTATTTTAAACCATACAAATTTTAGAGTAAATATTTTATTTTTTCTTCTAAGTTTATGCTGTTTATGTAACATTTTTAGTAACACTTTTGCACATTTTAATGTGGCCTCTTTCCAAACATATTGCTCTGATTGAAGTTACATGAGAAACATAGTTGTCTTCCAAAAAAAAAAAAAATTAGAGAATTAAGAATGTAAACAAATATCAATGCACAGATTTGAGGGTTTTGGTGGTTGATCCCACTAGTCTCATCACGGGATATCCTACTTGAAATAATTGCACTGAATAAAGTGATGAAAACTGTTACATGAAAAACCATTAATCAAAATAAATTTGTTGCCAACATACCGATTAACTGGAATGTTCCTGCATTCCTGTTTTACAGAAACATACTATTAAGGCCGGGCATGGTGGCTCACATTTGTAATCCTAGCACTTTGGGAAGCTGAGGCAAGAGGATTACTTGAGCCCAGGAGTTTGAGACCAGCTTGAGCAACACAGAGAGGCTCCATCTTAAAAAAAAAAAAATTAAAATAGTTGGGCATGGTGGAACATGCATGTAGTCCCAGCTACTTGAGAGGCTGAGGTGGGAGGATCCTTTGAGCTGGGAAGGTTGAGGCATCAGTGAGCTGTGTTTGCACCATTGCACTACAGCCTAGGAAATGGAGTGAGACACTGTCTCACAAGAAAAAAAAGAATAAAACTATGCAAACATGCTATCAATCAGGAAATAGATTATTTACTAAGTACTAAATGCTTAGTTCTGTATTTGGCATAGTGATAATACAGGAAAATATAACACATGAGCCCCACCCTATAAGGAGCTTATAATTTGAATAGAGAGGAAAAAAATTACATAAAAGGACAATTAAATATAAACAAATAAATAAATGTATAAATATAATGTCGAAAATGGTAGAATATATCACAGAGAAATGATTGGTCTGGATGGGCTAAGACTAGAGTTAAGATATAGCAAAAATTACGTCAGTCATTTGTAGTATTAACAAATACCACCATAGGATATAAAAAAATAAAAATGATAGAGTAAAATAATTAAAAATCATTGAGAGTATATATTACTATATATTACTTTTAATTGTAGAATAAATGAAATGCAATATGCCAATGGTCCCTGCTCCTTAGGATCTTCCATTCTAAAACGTGACAGTATACATAGTAAGTATACCATATATATAGGATATATTTTCATTTTGGTAAAATACACATAACAAAATTATCATTTTAAAGTTTACAATTTGGTGACATTTAATACATTCACAATATTGTGTAGCTATCATCACTATCTAATTCCAGAACTTTTTCCTGCCCCCAAATGTAAATCCCATATCTATTAAGAAGTCACTTCCCACTCTTTCCTTCTTTAAGCCTCTGAAAACCAATAATTTGCTTTCCATCAGTATAGATTTGCCTATTTTGAATATTTCATATAAAAAAATAGTACATTGTATGGGCTTCTTTAATTTGATGCAACGTCACGTTTCATCTACATGGTAGCATATGTCAGTACTTTATTCCTTTTTATGATTAACAATATTCCATTTTGTGGATATGCCACATATTGCTTAGCTATTCATCAGTTGACGGACATTTGAGTTGTTCCCAGTTTTTGACTCTTGTGACTAACATACATGATATATTAATCAATCTAGAGGAGGCATGTGATAAACACATACAATCACAATTACATACACATTCCATTGTTTCTACTTTACAATAATTGTTATTGTGTTTAAGCAATCTTGATAAAAAGCTAATGGGAAAAGGTACTTGTTTAGTGTGGAATGTTTGGGAGAATAATATAATTTCTCATTAGGCTGTTTTCTTGCATAGTTTGGAATTTGAGGCATCTTGTAGTTGTAATATTATATAATACATTAGAATTTGTGTTGATTCTGTGTGAACTGAAAGAATAATCTGTCATTTAATCTGGGACAGTTATGTTCAAGACAAATAATACATCAGCTGGGAAAAAAAGGAGCAAATCTGAACTATTCTGAGAACACTAGAACATAAGTTTAAATGGAGAGTACTGTAGTATTTCTGCTTATAATTAATACATGTTAAAATTAGACAATACACCATGTCTTACATCAAGTTAAATCCAGGGTAAAATAGAAATATCATATTCCTTTATGCAAAAGCTTTCTTTCCTTATGCATTTTTCCCTAATAGACATTACCTTAAATTATAGCATTTAAAAGTTCATCTTTTTGTAATTTTATTTTCATATATATAAACTTAAAGGGTACTCTGGAGCTTTCAATAAACTTAGTTGATGTTTTCTTTGCTTTGCTTTATAAAGGTTATTATGTTTCAGGCAAGCCTCAAGTAGCAAAATATTAGTTAAATGTAAACTAATATACACAATAAAAAAATCTACAGATAAAAGGAGTAACATCAACAAGATGGCAGAATGGGAGTTATCTGCCATTATCTTCCCACAGAAGCACAAATGTTGACAATCATTCATGGGCAAGAGTATTTTCATGGGTGTCTGGGAGTCTAAGAGAGAAATTCCAGCATACCATTTGAGCAAAAAATTCTAAGAAAAGACACAATGAAGAGGGTAATAAAAGCACTTTTACTTTACCCATGTTACCTCTCCCTCAAGTTGGTATGACTCAATGCAAAAAGAGATGCTCTCACTCCATGATTTCTCCCATGGGAGAAAATAGGAATGTATTGAGTGAGTGTTCAATTTCTACATCTATGTAGGATGTTTCCCAAGAAGCCCATTTCTTTCTCTCCCCACCCAGAATATGGACGACACTAACATGGCTCATTATTTGGGAGAAGTTGAAAGCAGAGAAGGAAGAGTGGTGGAGACTAACAGCAACCAAAACTCAAAATTCAACAAAGGGTTGCAGGCAACTGCTTCACAGACTTCATTATGAAGTCATTCCATGCACTTCTTATATTACCTCAACTATAGGTACCTCTAACTGGCCCACAGGCATCTTCAACACTCAGTATGCCTCATAATCACCATCCATGGTAGGTCCCTGCATGTACCCTTGTGGACAGCAGATGGATCATGAGTATGTGCAGACAGCTAGTCCAACTCAACAGGTTTGGGAGAAGACACACAAACTTGAGCATTTCAGGGCACTGACCTAAAAATAAGAAACGAGAGACTTGGCCAGGTTTGGGAGATCAAGAAATGGCATACAATTTTAATTATACTCCCAAAAGGGAACGGAGGTGTGGAGTGGCTGTGTTGATAGACGGGATTCAAGAGAGGCTCAGAATCTCAAGCTGAGGTGACTGGTGAAGTTGTTTCTCTTTTGAAGCTAGTCAGAAAAGACTGGAGAACATGATTGCTTCTTCAAGTATACAGATAGCAACAAAAGACTTAAATGAACATGAAAAAAATCAGTAAAATGATACCACCAAAGCAACACAAGACTTTTACAGCAACTAAGCCCAAGGAAACAGAGATATATGAATTGCACAACAAAGAATTCAAAATAATAAAAAAAAAGCTCAGCTACAAAAGAACATAGACAACTCAAAATATATCAAGAAGACAAGGCATAAACAAAATAAGTTCAACAAAGAGAGGAATTTTAAAAAACAAATCAAACAGACATTTTGGAGCTGAAGAATATGAGAAATGAAATGAAAATTGCAATGGAGAGCACCAAGAGCAGATGTGATCAAGTAGAAGAAAGAATCTGTGAACTTGAGGCCAGGTCATTTAAAGTTATCAAATCAGAGGAGAAACAAAAAAGAATAAAAAGGAAGAAAAGAGTTTACAGGATTTAGGAGACATTATCAAGAGAAATAATGTATGGATAATGGGACTGCCAGAAGAAGAAAAAGAGAGAGAAAGAGGTAGAAAGTTTATTTAAATAAACGCTAGCTGAAAACATCCCAAATATGGGAAAAGCTATAGAACTCTAAGTACATGAAGCTCAAAAGTATTCAAAAGTTAAAAAAAAGTTTTCAAACACATTCAACCCAAAGAGGACTTCACTGGGACACATTATAATCAATCTGTCAAAAATCAATGACAAAGAGAGAGTTCTGAAAGCAAAAAAAAAGAAAATACTCTCATTACATGAAAAGGGACTCCATAAGTAAATCATTAGATTTCTCAGCAGAAATAGTGTGGGCCAGAGGATTTGGGATACTATCTTCAAAGTGTTCAGAAAAAATAACGAACCACCAAACCTGCCATTCCAGAATACTTTTCCCAGCAAAGACTACCCAGTAAAGCTATCCTTCAAAAATAAAGGGGGATATGAAGACTTTCTGAAACAAAAGCTGGAAGAGCTCATCAGCAATAGCTCTGCCTTGAAGGGAATGCTAATGGGAGTTCTTTAAGCTGAAATAAAATTATGCTAATTAGCAACATGAAAACCTGAAAAAATTATCACTCACTGAGTAAAGGTAAGTATACAGTCAAATTCAAAATACTCTAATATTGTAATCATGCTTGGTAAAATACTTCTAACTAGTATAAAATAATTGAGATACGATAACAATGTTATAATATTTTAAAAGGTATAAACTGTGACATGTTTTAGGCTTTCTCAAAAACATAAAATGTGTGGCGTAGGAGTAAAAGTGAAGAAATTTTTGTATGTTACCAAACTTACATTGTTACCAACTTAAAATACAACATTATAACTACAAGAAGTGTTATGTGAGCCTCATGGTAACCACAAAGCAAAAACTTATAAGAGGTACCCTAAAATAAAAAGATAGAAAGCATAGCACTACAGAAAATTATAAAATCACAAAAGAAGGCAGCATGAGAGAAAGAAAGAAAGAAAGACACAGTGAAAGAAAGGAATGAACTAAAAAAGTATCAGAAAACAATGAACAATATGGTGATGGTAAGTCCTTTCATGGCAACAATTACTTTAAATGTAAATAGATTAAATTCTACAATCAAAACACATAGACTGATTGATTGGATTCAAAACAGGACAACAAAAATAAAATCCAACTATATGCTCCCTCTAAGAACTCACTTCAGTTTTTAAGGACACACATCATTTGAAAGTGACAGGACAGAAAAAGTATTTCATGTAAATGAAAAAAAACAAAACAAAACAAAAGAGAACAGTAATAGCTGTATTTATGTCAGATAAAGTAGACTTAGAGTCAATTAAAAGCAAAAGAAACAAAGGTAGTCATTATATGACGATAAAGGGGTCAATCAAAAGATTTATCATGTAAATACACATGCACCCAACATCAGAGCACCTAAATATATAAAGCAAAGATTAATAGATCTGAAAGGAGAGGTAGACAGCAATACAATAATAGTATGGAATTTCCACTTTCAACAAGATTTAGAACAGAAAGACAAAATATTAATGAGGGAACACTGGAATTGAAACAAATGCATACTTAGACATACAAAGTATATTCCATCCAACACCAACAGAATTATCAAGTTCACACAGAATATTCTCCAACATAGATCATATGTTATAGCACAAAATAATTTCTAACACATTTAAGATAGCTATATCAAGCATATACTCTGAATAAAATGGTATACAACTAGAAATCAATAACATGAGGAAAACTGAAAAATTCACAAATATTTGAATGTGTCCTCCAAAGTTTGAGTGTTGGAAACTTAATCCCTAATGCAACAGTGTTGAGAAGCAAGACTTTTAAGAGGTGATTATGTTATGAGGGCTCTGTCCTCATGAATGGATTAATGCTGTTATCATAGGAGTGGGTTAGTTAATGCAGAAGTGGGTTGCTGATAAATGAATAATGAAAATGTAATATGTATATACAATCAAATATTATTCAGGCCTTAATAACAAGGAGAAAATGCTATTTGTGACAACACTGATAAACATGGGGGACATTATACATAAAGAGAAATAGTTCATTGTTTCTCTTAATGTGAAATCTAGAAAATCAAACTCAGAAACAGATTGCAGAATGGTTATTACCAAGGGCTGGGAGGGTGAGGGAAATGGGAAGAAGTTGGTGAAAGGGTACATACTTTCAGTTAGAAGACGAATAAATTCTAGAGACCGAATATATTTGCTAAGAGATCAGATCTCAAGGGTTCTCACCACAAACACAAAGAAGTAACTATGTGATGTAATTTATATGTTACTTAGTTTTTTGTGATAATCATTTCACATTGTATATGTGTATCAAAACATAACACTGTATACCTTAAATTTATACAACTTTTCTTTGTTAAATCATACCTCATAGAAGTGAACGAAAAACGAGGTTGCTATTGACATAAAATATGGTATTATTCCTGTGTCACCTTCACCAAGAAAAACTTTCAAAAAAGTAAGCACTGAATAATGACTGGCAAAATGCTGTAGAGGATCGGTTTACATGAAACAAGCACAGCGGCAGAAAACGTTATTCTTGACATTAATAATAAATGTTAAGTGTAAACGAAGTCAGGCCAATTACCAGAAAGAAGTATTACTCTTGCAGCCAAAGAGACGGGAAGAAGACCCTAACAGGTCCCTTTCTTTATATTTCCTGAAAGCAGCCTTGTAAAGCATTTTTGTCAATCTTCCTGGAGATTTTCAGGTCCTAAGAAAATTAGGTTTTTCTAATTTCATCAGTTCTAAATTTATTACTTTCCCAAAACTCAACTTTAATGTAGTGGCATCCTTAACCTCCAACTCTTTTTCTAAAAGAAGGGGGAAAAAACGCCAAGAGTCTAATATGCATTTTAGCAAAATTCATAGCTTAATATTTTGTAAAAATATGTACAATATTCATTGAATTTGCAATTTCTCATCTATGAAAGGATGACTCAAAACAGTGGTAGTCATGGCAGCTTTTTAATATTTTTGGAAATAAAACACAGCCTTACATGTGAGGAGAAAGTTAATAAAAGATACACGATTCCAATTTCTGTTTGTCTGCTGAAAGCCCTAGGTAATGTATGTTGAAAGTTACTTTTCATAAAATATAAACCAGTCTACTGTTAACACATCACATTGTGAAACTAATTAATGAGGACACAGATTTTGCAAACTTGTTAATCTGAAAGGACTCTAAACTTTAACAAATTTCACCTTGGTGTGTTATGTTTTTCTTTACACACAGATCTAAACTTGTTTTCAAAATGTTTAGTTATGCCTGCAAATGGATATTGCTACAATGTGTGTGGCCAATGGCAACTGCTGATTTAATGATTTCTATTGCTTCCTGATAACAGGAATCTCACCACTTTTTTTTCACTCTTGCATTTCCAAGGCTACACCCAATAATTAGCATATTGTAAGTGCTCATAAAATGTTTGACTTAAGGAAAAATTATTTAATTAGAAAACATAGGTTACTGCTCCTAAGCTCTGCCCCAAACTACACCCCATTTACACCAGTAGTGAAGCAATATCTGATAGTTAAAAGCAAAAGATTTAATGTCCACCATACCTAAGTCCTTGCTCTTCCACATATTAGCTGTGCTAAACTTACTCAGGTTCAGTTATCTCACCTAAAATACAGAGATAATAAGAATAATTGCCCCACAGCACTGTTACGAGTCCAAAGCAAGATAATCTTTCTCAAGCTGTGAGCAGAGTAAGAATAATAAAAGATGATTCTGGGAAGATGATGAAGATGGCAGTGTTTGAAACTCCCAGAATCTCCTTAGAGAAACAGAGCTGCCTAACAGCAAAACCAAAAAACCAGAGACAATATTTACAACTGCACTAGATGACAAAGAGTGTTCTGATTCTCAAAATACAAGTGGTTGAGAGAAAACCCACCTATAACCACAAGACCAGCATATCATCTAGGTTTGTGTGGAAATGAGCAGAGAGACACAATAGGATTGCAAAACCTAAATCATGAGAATGCCAAAATAGCAAAGAAGTGCTCACAGGAAAATACGGTAGGCAAGGCTGAGAAAGCAACCAAAATTGAGAGGGATTTGGCCCACTCCAAAAGTCAGTATTTATGACTGAAGCCACTACCGTAGTGTAGATTGATGAACATTTGAAAATGACTAGCCAGGGCTTCCTTCTAGAGAAAGGCGCTACACCAAAACAAAACTAGTGGATTTGGAATAAGAATTAAGCAGGATAGGAACAATAGTTACAAAGGAAAGATAAGGTCCAGGTAAAGCAGGGAAGAGGTAGGGTACCATGACATCACAGAAGGCAAGTCAACATTTTTTTTTAACATAGCAGGAGAGGGAGCTCTGTGAAAGTAGAGCTAGCTGTGAAAGCAGCTCCAATGAGCTTCCTTGAATCTTTGCCTTCATCTAGAAGTTTAGGAAATGTAATCATACATAAGCATGAGCAATGGAATATTATTGAGGATAATCTCATATGTTACTATAAGATTTTTTTAAAAAAGTAGCAGAATAGCATCCCTATAACTCACAAAAACTGATTAAAATGAAAACTTAATATTTAAAAATAAGCTAACAGACTAAAAAATTATGCAAGACACAAAAGAGCAAAATATAATAGATATTGTAAGAAAAAACAAACTGAGGTGACAACTCTGAAAACAATTAGAAATGAAAGAAAAAATTAATTTCAAAAATGTTCCTTCTAAATTTAAAAAGAAAAATAAAGAAACAAAATAGATACTTACAGATCAAACAGAGGAAATTACTTAAAAAGCAAAAATAAGAGAAATTTAAAAACACATTAATGATTTAATAAAAAGTGTCAAATGTTCAAAGCAGGTAAATACTATTCAACATACAAATCGTAGGGGTCACTGAGGAAGAAAACAATAACAAGGTAACTAAACGAATACAAACTGAAAAACAAAAACAAAACAACTGAGACTACGTATTGAAAGAACAATCCAAGTTCCTGAGAACATCAACGCAGAATTACCAACATCAAGGTATAAGCTAAAAAAAAAAAAAAAAAAAAAATAGAATTTAGAAAAAAAAAAGAGAGAGAGAGAAAAAAACTCTTGGAACATCTAAGAGAAAGTGATTTCTACTAACACAGTGTGTAGAGAAGCCAGACATTGGCCAGAGTCCTCAGAACTCAAGGAAAGACATGATGGTGAGTTCTCTGCGTTTTCTTTTTGCCTTATGTATCCCAGACTGGGTACTGGAAAAGCCAGTAACCTGGAAGCACCAAGAGACAAAGCCAAGGAAAAAAAAGTCTTAACAAAAGCCTAGGTTTGTTCTCAGTAGCCAAAGGTCCTGGAAAGGAACAGCTTAACAAGGAAGAGAATGTTAGATGATAACTTTCTGAGTCCAGCCAAATGCCACGGGAAAAAAATGTAGCCCCATCCAAGACACACCAGCCAAGAGGAGGGTGTAGACTTCTCTGATTGACAAACTATAACAGGGGTCCTTATCCCCAGCCCCCGCTTCAGGTTGATACCAGAGAAGATTGTGCAGAAAGTAGTAATTAGTCATTTTTACTCTTCCTAGCCAAGGAAGTATCAGTGGAGATTTAGTGGAAAGCTAGAGCTTCCATCATAAGCTAGCAGTAACAAGCAACTCCCTCTTTCAGGTGTAAAGCTAAATGGAGAACCTAGAATTGATTGCCACATCCAACCAGGTAGTAAGGAGGTGCCCTTCTTCCTCCCCACCAGCGTAGATGGTATCAGAGAAGACCTAGTGAAAAGTCAGATTCCTCACTTCTGCACAACCGTAGTGAAGCTAGCCCCCCAGAGTTCAGGGAGGCCACATAGTGAGTAGTAATGAGGCCACTCTGCCATTCCCTACTAGAAATAACAGCAGAGGCTTAGTAGGGAAAAGGTACACCCTAGCCCCACCTAGCAGTAGGTAGGAGCCCCTGCACCTCCCATGTGTTAACAGAAGTTGAGTGGGAGATTGGGATTCCCACTATCCCTGGAAATAATGAGGCAATGTCTTCTTTCCCACTGGAGTGGTGTCAGATGAGTCCTGTTAAAGCAGGAAATTTAAATGAAATTTGGAGTTTCTTAACATAATTCTCAAAATGTCTAGATTTCAATTAAAAATCACTCATCATACCAGGAAGCAGGGAAATCTCCATATAAAAGAGATAAAATAATCAAGCGACACAAACAGCAGAATGAAGAGAGTTAAATCTATTTTTTGTCAGGACTTCTCAGAATGTTGAATATGCTAATATGCATTTGAAATCAAAATTTTATAAATTGATTAGATATATAACTATTTTTTTTCATAACTGTAGTTTGGGGTCATGCCACCACCTCCAGCATGAGCTTAAATTTACATTCTGCATTGTTTCCTTCAGTTTCTTTTCTTTCTTTTTTTTTTTTTGACAAGAAACACTGGGAATCCAATGACAGTTGCTTTTTTTTGTATTATTATTAAAGAAGTAAAAGCAACTTCTTTAATGGAATCAAGAAGGATGAATCAGGAAGGATGGACTTTCTTGAGGCCTTCTAGTATCACAGCAGGTAGCCTCCCTCCAAAGGATGTGTGAGAAGCATTGTCCAATGAAACAGGGTTTCTTCAGGCCCTCTGTGGTTTGAAAACCTGCCTAACCCTTAGTAGCAGATTTCTGGATAGTGCAGGGGATAGTGAGTCCGGGTAGATGAGGTAATAGATGCAGAAAACCAAACCTGATTTAGGGTTCCTTGAGCCAATTGGTCCCCTGTGACATGGATATATATTTGAATCAAGAAGTGAATTCCTGGAAGCCCAAGAATGAGCTTTTTCACACTGAGTGGTATAAGTAGTATAATCATTCTCTTTGAATCCTAAGAGATTGTGTTGAGTTCTGAATCTACGCTATACCACGGTAGTACTGGTCTGTGTCCTCTACCAGAGTCTGTAAGAGTCTGTAGTGTTTAACAACTGCATTACATGGCAGCCAAGAGCAGTGGCCATAGCAGGACCTTCAAATTTCACTTCTTGGATTTTGAATTCAAACAGATCCCCATTTGGACTAGATGGAGCACCATAGCATTATTGGTCAGTTTGAGGTGGGGACAGGAAGAGCCTCAATTCGAAAAATGTGAAGATAAGTGACAGTTAACACTGCTTCTATTTAGGGATACTTATAGCTATTTAAAGTCATTCCAATGTTCAAATGCAATTTCAGTCCCTTGGTAAATATTGCGAGCCTACCTTCAGGTATAATGCAATATAGGAGAAATGCTCAGCATTTCTCAGACACCTGTCATTCATACATTTCATCAGACACCTATATTCATACATTTCACAGACACCTGTCAACTGATCAGTGGAGACTACAGAAATGAATGTCATGGTCACTGCTCCCAAGATATTCAAAATATAGGTGGACAGATATAAATATAATGTAGAAATTACAGTACAGTGTAAGTGCTATAAAAGAAATATGGACAAACTGCTCTGGAACAAAAACCACAGTGATTTTCTCTGCCTCTGGAACTACTGAAAGTGTTAACCTATGGGACTGTGGAAAGAGCCTTGAAGATCTATGTAAACATTTACCATCATATTTTTGTATTCTAAAAGAAATGTATAACATTAAGAAATCAGATAAAGCCCTTTCTCAACAGGTATATTTTATATAAATTACCTCATAATTCAATGTAAAATATACTTTCTTAATGTCAAAGATACTATTTAGAGACTTCAGTAAAGATCAATTCCCAAGGTAACTAAGGATTCTGATTTCAAAATAAAGCTCCATGAGTCCCAAACTATCTTTAGGTATTGTTTTCCCTTATCTGAACCAGTATTCTTTCTGGCAAGGACCCTAATCATGTTATTACAATTACGTTTTTTTAGTCAGTCAAATTTAGCAATGGGGGATTGTACACCAACTTCAGTAACAATAAATGTTAATATGTTCTGATAACCCACTACCATCGGACCAGCCATAATTATGTTTTGAGAAGGATCTGTAATTTATTAGTGTTGGCTCTGATTAATCCATCAAGTTTACCTGCTCCCACTCATTCTTAGGTATGTTTCCGTATGTTACAGTTAAAATTAAAATCATCTCAAAATATTATTAATTTTTTTAATTGTGTGGTGTTTTAATGTTTTACTCTACTGCTTCAAAAGAGAACATATAGATGATTCTCTATAACCCAAGATACTAAAAAT